>NC_088685.1:132822737-133447737 GCF_028017835.1 Emys orbicularis | reverse complement strand
GCATAGTCAAGACTAGAAAGCAGGACTTCCCAGATCCCAGCTTTATACTCAGCCAGCACTTCTCTCTCAACTGTGGTCAACTATTTATACCTCTGGGATGGGCAAAATTATCCTGGGAATCTCTCAGAAGCAGGCTTTCGCTCAGTATGTTGGCACTTCCAGTTCTGGTCTCAGCTAGAAATGAAAAAATAAAACAATCAGCCAAAGAATTCAGAACGTCAAAAAAGTTTTAGGGACGGAGGGGGGTGTCTGAGAATTCTAAGGCTACATCTAGACTACAAACTAGGGCTGTGATTCCCATCTCACACAGACATACTTGTGCTGGCTCTCATCTAACCTAGCACACTAAAAATAGTAGTGTATCTGGGCCTGCACAGGCAACGGCAGCAGTGCCAAGTACATACCCACAGGGTTCAGATGGGTTTGTACTGGGCACGGCTAGCCCATGCCATCACTACCGCTGCCTGTGCTACCGTGGCTACACTACTAATTTTAGTGCACTAGCTTGACGAGAGCTAGCACAAATGCGTACACGTGAGCTGGGAATCACACCCCTAGCTCATAGATGTAGTTTTAATTTGGGTCCAATCCTGCTCTCATTGAAGTCAATAGAAAAATATTCATTGACTTCCATTGGATCTCCATCAGGCCTTTTCCCCAAATTGAATCATGTCTCTTTCCTATAACTAAAAAAACCCAAACAACCTGGCTTGTTCTCATTCATAATGGAGAGATCCATTGCAAACAACTGAATTTGGCAAATTTGCATGTAAATGTATAAAGACAATAAGGAGATAAAGCCAACACATCGAACATACTTTACTCATTCATTTTGACCATTTTAATTACTTTTTCTTTTGTTGGTAATACAGATTCCATAATATAGTACGAGCCATTCTGTATTACATGTTCTAAGTATAATAAAATCTTAGCATTCTGGCAACTCATCACAGTCCTTGTTTGCCATCAAATGCTTGCTGAGCACTGGGCAGACAGACCAGCCAGTGTGAACATAAACATGTATGGTAATATTTGACAAAACCATTAGAAAGGAATGCTGGAAAAAGTTGAGTAAATTGTCTGGAATTTCATTTCCTTGAGCCCTTCCCAGGACTTTACAATTTGTTTATACAATAATAATACCAAGCACTTAGCTAGTACTGCATGTCCCAGATCCCCAGTTGGTGTAAAGTGGAACAGCTCCATTGATTTCAATAGAGCTACACTGATTTACACCATTTGAGGACTTGGCCCTATATTTTCCAAGGGAAATTTACTAATGAAAAATACCAGTATGGTTCTAGTCAGCAGTGAGTTAAATTAGGATTTCCTCTGTATTAGAGGGGAGAGAGAATGCAGAGTGTGCTTCCTCCCCTGGTGCACCCACACAGGGGACCGACATAACCACTGTCTCTTACTGCTGTGGTGTGCAGGGTGACTCCTGCTAGCCCTGCTTACAGCGCTGACTGATCCCAGCAAGGTCCCTGTAGGTCAGACCATGATCTTACCTGTTGATAAAGTATATAGTCAATTGCTTGACCACACTTTGGTTTGTTATGAAACATGCTCAAGAGACCAAATAACCAGCATCAGTCAGGTTTATTGCAATCACCCGACAAACATTCTATACAATACCAGTCTCTGGGAAGCCATCTCGTGCAGCGATGTTATATTTACCTTATGCAGAAAGTGTGCTCCCAAAGTTATACCCCTAAAGCCATCTTCTTACACCCTACCAGTTTACAAGTAAAAGGTACTGTGTATGTCCTCTGAAACTAGCTTTAAGCAATCGACGTTCTACCTTGTTTTTCTAGTACTGTGGTGTACCCCTTATCTCTTTGTTTTGAACACATGCACTTCAAGTACTAAAGGGCATGAAGCCATCTCCTAGGTTCATAGTAGAGTAGTACAATCATACATCTTGTCCTCTTCCTTTGGGACATTACGCTAGAGGCCTGGGAGAGTAACTCCCTTTCTGTTGCTATGGTAAAGCACTCATCTGTTCTGATCTTGACAGCTTCCCTATTTGCTCAAGCCAAAACTTACTTCAGTGAATGCAAGGGGTTACGGGATACTTAGCATAAGTGAGCAGGGCTATATAAAAATCATAGGCCAATTTAGGCTATATAATTGCTATAATATTTGTGCTTAATGCATATTAATATATATGTGGTCTGGGTAATACATATTATTAATATATGCTAGCCAGCATATATTAGTCAACATACCCCTTCTGAATGGCTATTAGTAGACAGGCTTTTTCTTTCCTTTAAGAAGATTGCAAAACATGTCTCCAAACAGATTTATCTGTTTTCTTGGAATTAGAAACAACTAATGTGATTTTCCTCAAATTTTGTGAAAAGGAAAAAGAAAAAAAATCCTGAAGTCCCAACTCTATTTTTATTCCACCTTCCTCAGAGGAAATCTTCCAACAAGGGCTCAGTCTTGCACCTATTGAAGTCAATGGAAAAAATCTTATTGTTTCAATGGGTGAAGGTTGGTCTCTGAGCCAGTAGGAGTTGTGCCTAAGTAAAGACTTGAAGATTTGGACCTACATTCACTTCTGTGTTGAGAATTTGTTTAGCCAGTTTCTACCTGGAATCCATTTTAATGGCAGGGTCATATAAACTCTTGTAAAATGGGCTTTACAATGGAAACTGGCATGAACCTTAGTTACAATGATGAAATAGCAACATCATTGGCTATAAATCTTGTCCGGGCTATTTTGTTTTCAGAAGCCTCAAAGTCTTCTGTAGAAAAGATGGTTCTCTATTCAGACAACTCAGGAAAGAACCTTAGCTCCAAATGTGGTGTCTGAGATAACAAGATGTGGGTAATGTGTACTTCTGTAATGTGACTGTTCAAAGGAAAGGAGCAATCTATTACTAAACAAGCACTGTAAAGTTACCTGCCCTTTTGCTACAGAATAACAGGGAGACACTACCTGACCAAAATGTTTTTAAGGTAGATAATTCATGAACTAGTGTGGAAGAGATTTTTTAAATGCTTCTCTGTGTTATGGCTACTGAGTCAAATTCTGCCCTTAGATTGTACTTGCGCAACCCCCTTGAAAATAATGGGGACAGTGTAAACTTGGGGGCTGAAGTTGGTCCATCAACTCTACAGGAGGAGACAATGGAAAAGTGGGGAATTCCAACTCAGATTCAGAAAGACAAGCAAGGAGGGTCAGTAACAAGATATTAAAGCCAAAAAATTAACATCTCTGTATCTCTGTTTGCCTTTGGTTTGAAATAGGGATGAGACTTTACCGACAGGGATTTTATCAGGCTCAGTTAATGTTCGTTGAGGTGCTTTGTGATCCGGGATGGAATGTGCTAAATGCAAATGCTGGCCTTGATTTTGGTGGGAGTGTTTTCTGTGCAACGGCTGCAAGATCAGTTTTAATCAGTATTATTAGAATTAGGCAACAATGCACTTCCATGTTGAGTTGCCTAACTCTCTGGCTGTGCTTTCAAGTTGAACATATGTTTTTAATTATGAAAATGATTAATTGGATCCAGGGGAATTGAATCACAGTGAGCTTTGTCATTCTATATCATGGAAAAAAACCTGTGATGCGGGAATGCTTGTGTGGTGTTTCTGATGCATCATTTTCTCCAGAGAGAGGGGTTTGGGGGGCTGCAGTGCAGCTGCCTGGGGAGCCCTCCAACTGCACTGATAATCAGCAGATCTCAGGGATACCTAAACAGAGCCAGTCCCTACATGCAGTTCCTTGGTGCCTCCCCTCTCTGGCAGCGCAGTATCACTCCGGAGCCCAGCTGCCACTCATGGCAGGTCATGGCTAAGGGTAAGATTATGTCATGGAGGTCATGGAAATCACAGATTCTATGACTTCCAAAGAACTCTGTGACATTTTCCGCTTCAGCCCCATGGCAGTGAGGCTGGAGCTGTCAGGCGGCAGGGGCCCTAGAGCCCCAAGCTGCCATGGGCATCAGGGGGCCTCCACAGCTCTCAGCTGCCACGAACAGTGGGGGGACCCAGAGCTCCGATCCATCGCGGGTGGTGAGGGGCTCCTGCAACTCCCCACCACTGGATCTGGAGCTCCCAGCTGCTGTGGGTGGTGGGGGCCCCCGTAGCTCTCAGCTGCCGTGGGTGGCAGGAACCCAGAGCTCCAAGCCACAGAGCGGGAACTCCAGAGCTGCCAGCCACAGCGGCAGCAGGTGCTGGCTTCCCCCCATCCCACTTTCCCCCCGCAGCAGGACTCAGGCTCTAATCCCCACCTCAGCCCCATTTTGTCACCGTTATTTTTAGTAAAAGTCAGGGACAGGTCACGGGCTTCTGTGAATTTTTGTTATTTGCCCGTGACCTGTCCCTGACTTTTACAAAAATAATCCTGACAAAATCTTAACCTTAGTTATGGCAGTCTATTACCCCTCTCTCTATGGGGCATGCAGTATGGAAAAGAAGACATACAGAAGCTGCTGCAGCTGTGAGCTGCACTACCTTGTGAAGGGATTTCCACTGAAAAATCCATGAATTGCAGAATGGACAGGGCCATATATAGCAACCACCTCCCCATCTCCTCCCATTGTCAGCTGGAGAGGCCTCCAAAACACACAGAGCCCCAGCTGCACAGTAGTTGCACTGAGGAACTTCCACCATCCTGAGTAGGCTCTGATCCTCCCCTTCCATGCTAACCAGCCAGATTTAACTCACATGTACATTATTTTCATCCTACCATATGTCTCAGTAGAGCGGACAATACAGCTCAGTATTTGGCAGAGGAAAAGTAACCCTGGCAATTCCTTCATTTCAGTAGTTTCACCTCTCTGCCAAACAAAGAAATCAGCAATGCACATACACCATATTTTTCTATCAGTTATGTCCTGGCCAAGTCCCTATTGACATAATTCCATGTCAGTAGGGTTGCCAACCCTCCTGGTTTCGCCAGGAGTCTCCCGGAATCAGGCCCTATCTCCCGGAGGCTACTGAAGCGAAACCAGGAGATTTTAGGTGGTAAAAGTCTGGCGGCACAGGGGGCTAAGGCAGGCTCCTTGCCTGCCCTGGTCCCGCGCCGCTCCTGAAAGCGGCCGGCACGTCCCTGTAGCCCCTGGGTGCGGGAGAGGGTCTCCGCGTGCTGCCCGCACCCCGTGTGCCAACTCTGTAGCTCCCATTGGCTGGGAACTGCAGCCAATGGGAGCTGTGGGGACGCTGCTTGTGGGCACGGGCAGTGTGCGGAACCCCCTGCCCCACCCCCACGGGCCAGACATGGCGGCCGTTTCTGGGAGCGGTGCGGGGCCAGGGCAGGCAGGGAGCCTGACTTAGCCCTGCTGCGTCGCTGACCGGGAACCACCCAAGGTAAGCGCCTCCTGAGTGGAGCCTGCATCCCGCACCCCAACCCCCTGCCCCAGCCTGGAGCCTCTTCCTGCACCCAAATTCCCTCCCAGAGCCTGCACTCCCCAACCCCCTGCCCCAGCCCTGAGCCCCCTCTAGCACCCAAACTCCCTCCCAGAGCTTGCACCCCGCACCCTCTCCTGCACCCCAACCCCCTGCCCCAGGCTCAGCCCGGAGATCCCTCCACACTCCGAACCCCTCGGCCCCAGCCCAGAGCCTGCACGCACCCCAACCCCTTGCCCCAGCCCGGTGAAGGGAGTGAGGGTGGGGGAGAGTGAATAATGGAGGGAGAGGGGATGGAGTGGGCGGGGCCTCAGAGAAGGGGTGGGGAAGGGTTGTGGCCTCGGGGAAAGGGCAGGGCTAGGGTGTTTGGGTTTGTGTGATTAGACAATTGGCAACCCTACATGTCAGACACCCAAAATCTGATATTGCGTCATGGGAAGTGAGTCATTATTTACCTCATAGTGAAAGGAAAGGTTCTGGGTAGAGGCAAAATTGTACAGGATGAATTTATTTACTCAAAATTCAGGACTGTAATTGACTGGAAGTGCATCATTCATTTACAGGGGGAAAAAATTGCTATAGCAGTGTAACTGCAGAGGCTTTTCTTATTCATATGTGTGCATATATGTCTGTATGTTTATATACATACATACATTTGTATGTGGGTGTTTTGTGGGTATATATATATATACCCACAAATCTTTAAATTTTCAATTAACATAAGTTGTGTGGCTAAATTTCCTAGTTGGCTTTGAAAATCGCAGCACACACATATATACTTTAGTTGTCTTTTTTTGCTAGTCTGTGTACTCCATATATATAGTCACAATCAGTGGGTGAAACCACAAATGAGTTATGCAGACTATCTCACATAACTGCCAACTGCTATGCTGGTTAATATAATGTGGGCATTTGTACACTATAGTAATTGGACTGAGCCCACCAGCTTATTCCACATATTTCTGTAAGTAAATTTACTATCAGTAAACCACAAAAGGCACCTTAGTAAAAATAATCCAAGAAATGTTGGATTCTGTCAATATTTTCATGTGACCATAAGTGGGACTTGCACAAATAAAAAAATTACTTAGAAATAGTAAGTTTCCAAACTATAAAAATACTTTAAATTTAATCTGCACTTATTGCCTTTTTGCTTGTGGGAGGCAGAGTGAGGAGGCTCTGGAATCTTACCAATTTAATGATGGCATGTTAGCAAAAGAAATAGAATAGTCTCAGTACCGTTTTTCCTATGGATAAGCAACCAAGTACCAGTTGCTGTCAAAGTGTCAACCAGTAACAATTTCTGGTAATTACTAAGCAGAGGGAGAGCCAGTGAACATCTGTATTCCATACCAGTCCCTCAAGACATCCAGTTTTGCTGAAGAAGGGATTTTACAACCAGAACCTGTAGTTAAAGTCAGTTGGTCTGAAGAAATAAAATGTTTGTGACGCTGCCAGCACTTGACTGTAGCTACCTGCCGTGGGTGTTTGAAAAGACAGGGGGGAGAACCGCTCTGTGTGTGGGGAGAGGGGCCAGAGTCTGACAGTGGAGGAGCTGCTTTTGGGGGAAGTTTGGTGTCTCACATTAGGGGGAGCTGCTGCTTGTGAGAGACCTCAGTGTCCCAGACTGTGGGGAATTACTCTCTGTGGGATAACTTATTGTCTTAAAATAGGATAAGCTGCTTTTTATGGGAGGCTTCAGTGTCTCAAACGGAGAAAGGAGCTGCTCTTTTGGGGGGTGCTTTGGTGTGTCAAACTGGAGGACATGCTTTTCCTGGGGACAATCTAGGCCTTGAGAGAGTCTCCTTCATTCCCACTCAGCCAGCCGCACATGACCCTGCTCCCCACAGTGGGCAGAAAAACCCAACCTCCCCCAGCCTCCCCATGTTTATTACAGCAGAGTCTGGTGGAACAGGCTACCCCATATTTGTCTTGTTTATTAGCATAAAGCAAATGGAGTACTCCAGCGGAGTGATTTGAAGTGGTTTGATATTAAACATACATTATTCCTGGAAGGTCTGTATGGTTTAAAACAAGCAGAAATAATCTGTAATAGATTACTCATCATCATTATCTCAGACCTACACTGGAATATAGTATTTCTTTTCTCATTCCCGTGTCATCTTTTGTTGGCAATCATCCAATGTCCTCTATACATTTGCCAGAATGCTTATTTCTACTTCTGGCTGCCGTGGGCATAAAATTAATCTGATAGGTTGAAATTGCATTCCTTTTCTAACCAGAACTGTAAATCTTTAAATCCCTGGAGAAAAACATTTCCAAAGCTACATCAGACTGTAAACGACTAGCACAAGTCAGACGTTCCACTCTCTTTTCAGTGGATGGTTATACACAGTGATTGTATTGTATTGATCAGCTGGTGGCATCAGGAAGGAATTCCCCCCTCCCCCTAGCATATAGCAATGCCCAATTGACTTCATGTATTTTGGGAGATTTTTCAACTTCCGGTGACTCATCACATACTGGCCACAGCCAGAGCTAGGAAACCAAGCTAGATGGCTCAACAGCGACTTGTTCCAGTACAGCATGTCTTATGTTTATATTAGGTCAGACACCAGGGCTTACATGTGTGTTGGCAGTCTTTGGAAGTGAATAGCTGAAATGTCTGCTGAGAGCTAGTAGCTTCCAAATCCAAGATTCTGCTGTGCAGTATGCGTTACAGTTAATTCCAGACTTAGCCAGCTGGTGTTCACCTGTTTATCCATAGCCCTCAATTATTCATCCAACACAAGTTGTACAGCTCTGTATCACTGCAGCTTGTTCTTGAGTTCCATACTCTTGCCCAAAAAAGTAATACAAATCCACAGGATAATCTCCCACATCAATTTCAAGTGACTGGAAATCCCTCGCTAGCCTTCATCGCAGTGTTTTGAACAATGTGATGAGGAAGGACATTCATAGGCTATGTCTACACTATTGCCTATGTGGGCAAAACTTATGCCGCTCGGGGATGTGAATATTCCACCCTCTGAGTGACATAAATGATACCTACATAAGCACTTGTGTGCATAGCGCTATGTTGGCGACAGAGCTTCTCCTGCCAACATAGCTTATGCTGCTCAGAGGGTGGGTTTTTTATGCCAACGGAAGAGCTCTTGGTACAGCTGCGCCGCTGCAGTGCTGTACGTGTAGACATGGCCATGGACACTGGATTTATGGCTTATTATAACAATCTGTAACCCATTAAGCCCCCTTTTTTGTCCTACGACTGCAGAGGAGTTAACTGGCCATTTCACCTTGAATGGTTCCTTACAATACGCACTAACTACTTATGCTAAACAATCTGTTCCACCTTGTATTTAGCTGTGACACTCTGAGTGCCTTTCCCAGACCTAAAGAAGAGCTCTGTGTAAGCTTGAAAGCTTGTCTTTTTCACCAACAGAAGTTGGCCCAATAAAAGATACTAGCTCACCCACCTTGTCTCATTCCTTGGCATAGGCATAGATACATAGAGATACATTTTGCTGTCATTTACACCCACATACGCCCTTAATTTCCCACAATCCACACCCTCTACTCTCACCATTAATAAATGATGCACTGTAGCTGTAGACAAGTTTGGCACGTAGTCAGACTGAAACGGTTGGGCTGTATGCTATAGGCAGAGGTGAAAGTAAGCCGGTCTGGTCCGGTACGGTGTACCGGCAAGAGCCAGTATGTCGTGCTGGACTGGACCGGCTTCCGCAGTGGTGATTTAAAGGGCCCAGGGCTCTTCTAGTAGAGCTTACATAATAGCTCACTGTTTTGATGACTGGAGGAAGAAGACAGCTGGTTAGGGTCTGGTGGGCCCTGCTGATGTTTTCCTGGCTTTTAGAACAGAAGAGCTAATGAAAATAATGGTCTTATGAGTGGCTTCATTTTTGCCTTTTGTTATTATTACTAAAGCACATGGTATGCTTGGAGGCAACCTGGCCAAAAAAGCAAGGGAGAAAAACTGAAAAGACTACAGAACCCCAGCAAAGAACATCCTGATCTGATCCAGGGAAACTCCAAGCTGCCGGGGAAATTGTTTTATTAAGGTAATGCATGAGAAAACTATTTCAATGGGATTAATTGCACCAACCCGTATTACTCTCCAATAGGCCTAGAAGGATACCACCCTCCACAAAAAGACTAGAGTAAGCAAATTTATGACTTGAGAGATTAAAACAAGCAGTTTTACTATACAAAGCCAGGTTTTTAGTTCCAGCTGACCCCTCCAAGAAAATGCCCTGAAGCTTAAAAAAACCCAAACCAAAACAACAACAACAACAACAAAACAAAAACCAACACACGCACACCACAAGACAGCCAAACATAGATTCATAGATTCTAGGACTGGAAGGGACCTCGAGAGGTCATCGAGTCCAGTCCCCTGCCCGCATGGCAGGACCAAATACTGTCTAGACCATCCCTGATAGACATTTATCTAACCTACTCTTAAATATCTCCAGAGATGGAGATTCCACAACCTCCCTAGGCAATTTATTCCAGTGTTTAACCACCCTGACAGTTAGGAACTTTTTCCTAATGTCCAACCTAGACCTCCCTTGCTGCAGTTTAAGCCCATTGCTTCTTGTTCTATCCTTAGAGGCTAAGGTGAACAAGTGTTCTGCCTCCTCCTTATGACACCCTTTTAGATACCTGAAAACTGCTATCATGTCCCCTCTCAGTCTTCTCTTTTCCAAACTAAACAAACCCAATTCTTTCAGTCTTCCTTCATAGGTCATATTCTCAAGACCTTTAATCATTCTTGTTGCTCTTCTCTGGACCCTTTCCAATTTCTCCACATCTTTCTTGAAATGCGGTGTCCAAAACTGGACACAATACTCCAGCTGAGGCCTAACCAGAGCAGAGTAGAGCGGAAGAATGACTTCTCGTGTCTTGCTCACAATACACCTGTTAATACATCCCAGAATCATGTTTGCTTTTTTTTGCAACAGCATCACACTGTTGACTCATATTTAGCTTGTGGTCCACTATAACCCCTAGATCCCTTTCTGCCGTACTCCTTCCTAGACAGTCTCTTCCCATTCTGTATGTGTGAAACTGATTTTTTCTTCCTAAGTGGAGCACTTTGCATTTGTCTTTGTTAAACTTCATCCTGTTTAACTCAGACCATTTCTCCAATTTGTCCAGATCATTTTGAATTATGAACCTGTCCTCCAAAGCAGTTGCAGTCCCTCCCAGTTTGGTATCATCCGCAAACTTAATAAGCGTACTTTCTATGCCAATATCTAAGTCGTTAATGAAGATATTGAACAGAGACGGTCCCAAAACAGACCCCTGCGGGACCCCACTCGTTATGCCTTTCCAGCAGGATTGGGAACCATTAATAACAACTCTCTGAGTACGGTTATCCAGCCAGTTATGCACCCACCTTATAGTAGCCCCATCTAAATTGTATTTGCCTAGTTTATCGATAAGAATATCATGCGAGACTGTATCAAATGCCTTACTAAAGTCTAGGTATACCACATCCACAGCTTCTCCCTTATCCACAAGACTCGTTATCCTATCGAAGAAAGCTATCAGATTGGTTTGACATGATTTGTTCTTTACAAATCCATGCTGGCTGTTCCCTATCACCTTACCACCTTCCAAGTGTTTGCAGATGATTTCCTTAATTACTTGCTCCATTATCTTCCCTGGCACAGAAGTTAAACTAACTGGTCTGTAGTTTCCTGGGTTGTTTTTATTTCCCTTTTTATAGATGGGCACCATATTTGCCCTTTTCCAGTCTTCTGGAATCTCTCCCGTCTCCCATGATTTTCCAAAGATAATAGCTAGAGGCTCAGATACCTCCTCTATTAGCTCCTTGAGTATTCTAGGATGCATTTCATCAGGCCCTGGTGACTTGCAGGCATCTAACTTTTCTAAGTGATTTTTAACTTGTTCTTTTTTTATTTTATCTGCTAAACCTACCCCCTTCCCATTAGCATTCACTATGTTAGGCATTCCTTCAGACTTCTCGGTGAAGACCGAAACAAAGAAGTCATTAAGCATCTCTGCCATTTCCAAGTTTCCTGGTACTGTTTCTCCCTCTTCACTAAGCAGTGGGCCTACCCTGTCTTTGGTCTTCCTCTTGCTTCTAATGTATTGATAAAAAGTCTTCATGTTCCCCTTTATTCCCGTAGCTAGTTTGAGCTCATTTTGTGCCTTTGCCTTTCTAATCTTGCCCCTGCATTCCTGTGTTGTTTGCCTATATTCATCCTTTGTAATCTGTCCTAGTTTCCATTTTTTATATGACTCCTTTTTATTTTTTAGATCATGCAAGATCTCGTGGTTAAGCCAAGGTGGTCTTTTGCCACATTTTCTATCTTTCCTAACCAGCGGAATAGCTTGCTTTTGGGCCCTTAATAGTGTCCCTTTGAAAAACTACCAACTCTCCTCAGTTGTTTTTCCCCTCAGTCTTGATTCCCATGGGACCTTACCTATCAGCTCTCTGAGCTTACCAAAATCCGCCTTCCTGAAATCCATTGTCTCTATTTTGCTGTTCTCCCTTCTACCCTTCCTTAGAATTGCAAACTCTATGATTTCATGATCACTTTCACCCAAGCTGCCTTCTACTTTCAAATTCTCAACGAGTTCCTCCCTGTTTGTTAAAATCAAGTCTAGAACAGCTTCCCCCCTAGTAGCTTTTTCAACCTTCTGAAATAAAAAGTTGTCTGCAATGCAGTCCAAGAATTTGTTGGATAGTCTGTGCCCCGCTGTGTTATTTTCCCAACATATATCCGGATAGTTGAAGTCCCCCATCACCACCAAATCTTGGGCTTTGGATGATTTTGTTAGTTGTTTAAAAAAAGCCTCATCCACCTCTTCCATCTGGTTAGGTGGCCTGTAGTAGACTCCTAGCATGACATCACCCTTGTTTTTTACCCCTTTTAGCCTAACCCAGAGACTCTCAACACTTCCACCTCCTATGTCCATCTCTACCTCAGTCCAAGTGTGTACATTTTTAATATATAAGGCAACACCTCCTCCCTTTTCCCCCTGTCTATCCTTCCTGAGCAAGCTGTACCTATCCACACCAACATTCCAATCATGTGTATTATCCCACCAAGTTTCAGTGATGCCAACAATGTCATAGTTGTATTTATTTATTAGCGCTTCCAGTTCTTCCTGCTTATTACCCATACTTCTCGCATTTGTATATAGGCATCTAAGATACTGGTTTGATCTTTCCTCCCAGTTTTGTCCTGACCCTCCTTTCTCTCTGCCAAAAACATGAAGATTTTTGTCTTCTTTGTCTGGCTAAATCCTGCACCGTGGCCTGCTGGTGTACAAGAATGCCTGCTAAAGAGGGCCAGCAGGAGAACCCTTGTGTAAACTGCTCCAATGCATAAGAATAGTAAAAAGTGTGGGCAGCTCATTGCAACACCACCACATCCAGAACCAGCCTGCCCTGTAAGGGAAGAGGGGCTGTCCAAATTACATAACACACATTTGGGTAATTTTCAAGCGCTTCTCACCCGTTGTAACACTTTGTAACACTAAAACAAACATGAAGAATTAAGAACCAACCCACCCACCCTTTCTTGCACTACATAAGTTATGGACAGCTGCAGGTGATTCTTGGGACAAATGCATTGCTGACAAAACATCAATAACTCCTGGCCTGGCTGCTTCAGTTAAAGGCAGGAATTAGCACTCTCTTTTTTGCCATTGTTGCCCCGTGGAACACTAAGATAAAATGTGTATATGTATATGCACCTCTAGGCAAATATTTATCCAGCTTTTATATAATGATTAACCTAAAGAACTTCTGTTACTAACTTTGTACTGAACAGCTGAAAAGTCAGTTCCTGTAGGATTGTCTTGGAACATCCGGGTAGAACGTAATTTATCACCCACAGAGCAATGAAAACTCAAACCTTTTTAAACAGTCACTCAAAGTTCACATGAATGGGCATTTGGCAAGTGTTGTTTTAGCAACACTGACACTGAAGTTTACCAGTAGAAGGCCAAATGCTGACAGGTGCTCCCCACAGGTATTGTCCGGAAAACCTGTGGCCAGCAGAGGGGGTGCAGGGTACAAGCTGTCCCCAGACAGGGCCGGCCCACAACATTTTGGCACCTGAGGTGGGGAGCTCAAATGATGCCCCCATTCCCCCTCGCTTGGGCCAAAACTTTGAAAGGGCTCAATTCTGCCTTCTTCCTGTTCTACTCCTCTGGTGGTACTGCTCTGCTACCTGCCCCAATAAAGGAGAACTAACAACTTAAAATGCCTTGTTCAAAAATTTTAACACTTAACTTTCAAATGCCTGAACAGCAAATGTAACTTTTCTTGTCTGCATAGTAAACCCTGGCATTTTTATCTGTTTGAATAATCAAAGTGGTGCTTTCTGTGCCTTCTTGGTTGCAAAGGCCTGGTCCACACTACCCCCCCACTTCGGACTAAGGTACGCAAATTCAGCTACGTTAATAACGTAGCTGAATTCGAAGTACCTTAGTCCGAACTTACCGCGGGTCCAGACGCTGCAGGCAGGCTCCCCCGTCGATGCCGCGTACTCCTCTCGCCGAGCTGGAGTACCGGCGTCGACGGCGAGCACTTCCGGGATCGATCCGGGATCGATTTATCGCGTCTAGACAAGACGCGATAAATCGATCCCAGAACATCGATTGCCTGCCGTCGGACCCGGAGGTAAGTGTAGACGTACCCAAAGATTTGAACTGCTTCCTGAAGGTCCACAGTCTGGTCAGCTCATGCTCTATTGAGATGGTTGCAAGGCCGACCAGCCTCTCCTGTGTCATTGTGGAGCGTAGATGTGTTTTTATTAACTTCAGCTTGAAGAAGCTGCGTTCTCCACTGGCAACTGTTACAGGAAGTGTTAGAAGTATACTCAGAACAACAAAAGCATTTGGAAAGAGGGTGATCATCTTATTTGTGCACATACATTCCAGAACAGCCTTTGGAGTTGATCCTGCTGAAATGTATCTTGAAAGGGCTTCCAGTTCATCACCTAAATCACTCGCATCAATATCACGCATGTCATCATGTGCCAACACTGTCTCTAGTGCCCTGCATTGCTGGTGTAGGTCTTCTTCAGGTACAGTGAAGAGTTTTGGAATATCATAAAACATCCCAAATATACTGCTGTGTTCCTTGAGCTGCATGAAACATTCTTCAACTGACTGTACTGCACAATCTAGCACCTGGTTAAAGAATTCGACTTTGAATTGTTGTTTGGGGTCTCTTATGGGATTATCCCATGCCTCGTAATCAAAATGTCTTCTTCTTCAGTGACTCTTGTATTCTTGAATGGGTGGGAAAATAGCTTCAGTGTGAAGTTCCTCTGCCAACTTCTGTGCACTCTTCAGAACGTTTTGAAATCCCTCATCAGACCGGTAAGACTGTAGGTATGACTTTGCTTTGTCCAGTTGTTCCATTGCTCCAGATATATCAAGGTCAACACCTTGGAGTCTCTTGCTTACAACATTTATTTCAAACAGTATGTCATGCCATAACACTAAGCCATGCAGAAATTTGAAGTTATGTATGTTTCTGGTGATTCCATTTCCCTCTGCCACGGTTCTCCCACGAACAGTTCCTGTCATAGCATTATCCTCCATAATGGCAACGATGGCATCATCTATCTTCCCAATTTGGTGTTTGATAGGCTTTATCGCCTCCACTTGACTTTCCCATTGTGTGGCACTCAGTGGTGTCAATGTCAGAGAGGATGTTCCCAGATATTGCTTCAAAATTTGCCATCGATGAGTTGATGGAGAGAAAAATACATAGATGCTTTGAATTACATTAAAAAATTCAGCAGCCTCACTAGAAGCTGATGCTGCATCACTGACCACCAAGTTCAATGAATGAGAACTGCATGGGACAAAAAAAGCTCAAGGGTTTAACTCTTGGATCCGTGTCTGCACTCCTATGTTCTTTCCTCTCATGTTGGCACCATTGTGGTAGCCCTGACCTCTCATGTCAGCTATCGCAATTCCCGTATCTTCCAGCTTTTTAAGAAGCACATTTGTCATACCAGCTCCTGTAGTATCATCAATGTCAATACATTCTAGAAAATGCTCTCTGACACTCACCATTGCAGGGACATTTTCACTAGGTTCTGTTGTTGTTACAAAACACACCATTAAAGTCATTTGTTCCATATGGCTGATGTCAGGTGTGCAGTCCAGAATAACAAATTAATATCTTGCTGACTTCAGATCTACCACAATCTTCTGTTTGACTTTTGTTGCCAGTAACTGTATGATCTCATTTTGAATTGTTTTTCCAAGGTAGTGGTATGTGTACATTTCTTGGGTGGTGACTCTTCTTAGATGCTCTTGGAGTACAGCATCAAATTCAGCCATCAGCTCCACAATTTTAAGGAAGTTTCCATTGTTTGGCACATACAGCTGATCTGAAGGGCCACGCAGTGCTAGGTTTTGGGTAGCAAGCATTCTCACAATGGCAATGAGCCTTTTCAGAACATTTTGCCAGTAAAGAGACTCTGATGCAATCTTCTCTTGATGCTGATCATCTATGGTGGCCTTTACCCTTAGTCTCATCTCAAGCTCTTTCCACCTATGGAATGCTCTTTGGTGATTTGCTGCCTTCTCATGGCATGCCAGATTTCTGGCCAGATTTTTCCAGTCCTTTATTCCTGTAGAACCCAATGTGGCTGGAACATTAGACTGGAAGAGTTTGCAACAAAAACAGTATGCAGCATTCTGGGTATTTGAGTACATAAGCCATGGCCTCTCCACTTTGTCATAATTGGGGATTTCACGCCAGTAATGTGTTGGAGGGAAGCATCTATTTTCATTGTCTTTGGGGAACATGAAGTTTTTCACTTGCTGTGGCCCATGCAGTACAAGGAAGTCCCTCAGGCTACTGCTGAAGTGGGTCCACAGTCCTGGATCATCTAGACTTAAAGAACTAAACTCAGCAGCAGCTGTTTCTTGCACCTCCACCACACTCTTCTCTGATCTACACTTTTCTTCAGGAATGTGCATGGTAACATCCCTTTGAGATGGAGATATGGATGCTGCAATAGCTGCCAGGTCACCTGCGGTCTGACTAACTGGAAGATCAGACATCTCCTCATCACTCATATCCTCACTTGGGCCAGAAGGCTCACCGTGAACATTTGTGTCTATGTATCTCAGGAGAGCTCCTTCCTGCTTAGCTAGAAAAGCTTCCTTTGCTTTCTTTCTTTTTCTGAATGCTGCCCCAGAGGGGCATTTTCTTCTTTCACACATGACTGCTGTTCTGTGCCAGCTATAGTGGCTCTCAACACTCAGTTGAAGGGGACAAATAAGCAGGCTGGTAGCAGGGCCTGAGTGAGGGAAGATATCAGCGTCTTAAGGGTCTAACGGGCTTCTACTACTTCAGTTGACTGCCTGTTCTCCTCAAGTGGGTTCAGGGAAGCAGCAGGAAACAGGAAGCTTCCTGAGAAGCTGGTGTTAATCAGTCCAGGCTCCTGGGGGTGCTAGAGAGGTACATAAGAGGCTCCTCCTCCTTTCTCTCCCTGCAGCTCCTGCTGCTTTCTGCTTTTCCTCTCACCTTTTCTCCTGCCTGCCTGTTATGTCTCTTGTGCCCTCCTTCCTCCAGCACAGCACTCCACCATCTCTGTGCATCTAGAGCAGAGAGAATACATATGCACCAGTAGCAGAAACAATTTTCTACACTCTGGGTTCTAGTGGCGCCCCCTCGCCCCCCATAGTCTGGCACCTGAGGTGGCCACCTCAGTTCGCCTCATGGTAAGGCCAGCCCTGTCCCCAGACTTGCTGAGGGGCTACTCTCATCACAGAGGGATGCTTGGGTGGAGCCTATGTGTCAGAGGCCATGGTCCACATATTTATGCATGTTCACTTTTGGGCATGATACTGACCCTGATAGGTATCTCCATGGATAAATTATTCTTGCTCCTAGCAGGGATAATTGGTAGGAAGGTTGTATGTATTAGAACCATAATTACAAGTGCATATTAATGTTGTTTTTGCACCCATCTTGAAAAAGGGAGATAAACGGAGGCCTCGTTCTTCTCTCACTTACATTGGTTTTACCCCATTGTAACTCTACTCATTTCAGTGGAGTTATTCCTTGTGACAAACTGGGAAACTGTATTATCTTTTATGAATATTAAGTGTTCCTCAGTCTCCCTGTTCAGTTTGGTATTGTTGCTTGCCTAAATGCATAGAGTTAAATCAAAGGAGGCTGTTAAAAAGGGGTGGCTGTTCAGGAACCCAGGAAAGGTGAAATCATCACACAGATAAGACTGCCTCTTGGGTACCCAGCTTCAAAGGATTTAAGATAACAATAGCTGGCTCCATCCAGATTAGAATGGGGTACCTTCCTGTGACAGGGTGCTAAGCAGAAAACTGCTTAGCTAACCCTCTGTCACTCCAGCTCCAATTAAGGGAGGCGAATTGGAGCTGGGTAGACCACCTGGCCCTGATTGGGGAAGCTTGAACAGCTGCTGTCTCATCAGGCTGGGGCTGGATAAGAGCCCCAGAGGCAGGAAGCCACGGGAGAGCTGGAAAGAGGAAAGCTGTAGTAGAGGAAAAGCAGTGAGGGGAACAGAGAGCGATAGCTTGTCCCCTCTCTCCTGCTGGGGGACTGCAAGAAGGGGACTACTTGTATGGTGGAAGCACAGCCTGTAAATAAAAGCACCAGGTGGGCACTGCGCCAAAAGGTCTGTGTGTGACTTTCTCAGCCCAGCAGGAGGGCCCTGCAGGTATGCTGCTACGCTTCCCCAAAGCTAAGCCTGAGATCAAAAGGAGACCTGACCCTAGAAAAGGGGCAGGAGGTTGAGATGAACTGAGAGGCATCAGTGAACAGGCTGGTCACAACTGGAAGCAGGGGCCTGTAACTCAGAGCCTGGTCTAAGAGTAGGCAGATTGCAGAATTCCATTCCAGAAGAAGTAAAAGTCCAAGGCCTGTCACCAGTGGGTGGTACACTCCAAGACCCCAAGAAGCGACAATGTGCATCTAGCCCATTGTCACAAGGCTGGGCGTCTTCTGAGCTTACCAAGGACTCAATGCCACACTCACATCTCTTTTACGCAAGTTTTTATTGTCCAGACTTAAACAACCAAAAAACTGTTCCTTGGCTCACGCTTTGC
Source organism: Emys orbicularis (assembly GCF_028017835.1). Taxonomy (NCBI): domain Eukaryota; kingdom Metazoa; phylum Chordata; order Testudines; family Emydidae; genus Emys; species Emys orbicularis. The sequence continues at coordinate 133,429,299 of NC_088685.1, read as the reverse complement.
ATCTCTGGCTTTCACTGTCTCCCCTCCCAGGGGATTCTATTCTAACAGTCCTATTCCAGTTCTGTTGGGTGGTGTCCACTGACTCCTTCTTGGACACCTTTGAGGAATAGTGAGCAGTGTCCAGGGCTCTTTGCAGTGTCCCCTTTTGAATCCCTGATATTTAACCTTTGCTCCTGTTCCTGTTTTCTCATTCATTGTCCCAAGAATTCATTTGTGGTCAGGGCTCAATGGTTCCTTCCCTGCACTTGAGGGGCAGCCCTTTAGTTTTGATCAGGCCTAGGCTTGCCCATATACTACAGGCTTTACCAGTCCTGCTTCCTGACTCTTTCTGGCTCGTTCTCTATCGGCCAGTTCTTTCCCACAGCCAGCCCTTCACTGGAACACCTGCTAACCCTTTATAGCCCTAGATACAGCCCCACCCTCTTAACTGGGGCAACTGGGAGCAGCTGCTCTGGCAGAGAGGGGCTGTACCTGCTTCATTTACAGGGGCCAGCTACCCTGTGATACCTGGGAACTGTGACACTCCTGATTTACACCTGCGTATGCAAGATGAGGTTCACACTTGGTATCTATATCTAAATTATTGGATAAATTTCCTTGCTTGTGAATTTCTTAAGACAAAATGTTATTTTAATAGATATGACCTCATTTATAGTTGTATAAGTAAAAGAGACAAATTGACAAGTAAAATCAAAGTTAGCCATCTCTCTGAGAGATGCACGTCTCTCGCCACACACTGACTACGCAAAAATACTTTTGGAAGTTGAGAAAACAGTGAACATTACTCTGGTGGAGTGAGGGAAAAAAAGACTCATAACCTGATGTTGTACTATCAAAGTCCTTCAGCTTAAAAAGACACAGATGGAAAGTCCTTTCATTTGCAATCTCTCTTCTTGAATGGAAACACTTGCTGTTCTATTTGAAGCTCTGGAAAGGGCACAGGGCCAGGAAAACACACTGTCCCTGAGGTGCAGTCTCTTTCTTTGAAATTCTCTTGTTTCTCTGATGGACTTGTTGGGCCAGATTCATCCCTGGTTCAGTGGAGTTACCCAAATGATGAATTTGGTTCCTTGTGTTGGAAGTAGAAGAATTTCTTGATTGTTTGTTTTTGGCCTTGCCTTTAGGAAATATATAAAGTTTGAAAGCCAAAAGGGCCATAAAGGCTACACTCAAGGTTGGTTTCCATTTCCTGCTGTGTAAGGGCCTATTTACTGTCCCTTCCAAAGTACCGAATAATTAAATTTGGAAAAAAATCAATATATGACTTCTGAAAGCTATGTGAACTGAAATTATTATGGGCATTTATTTTCTTTCTTACATGAAATATGCTCTTGAGTGTGATATAGAAACCTGACTAATTTGTTCTAATGCTTGGGAGACTCAATGCAAAATACTAGATTTTGCAGATTATGCAAACAAATATGCAAACAAACATGATAAAGTAATGCATGGTATATTTATTTATAATGCATTTTAACTTTAAAAATCAAGGATACTATGTCAAACAACTACTTAATTGCACGATGAAAAATATTTTTGAGCAGTGTCCTGACTAGAATGTACAGTAAATGACATAAATACTGTATTGTGGCTTATATGTCTAGACACCAAATGTGTTAGAAAAAGCAGTGGAACTACTGTGTCAGACACAGTGTTGGGGCAGGTTCATATAAGTCCATTTGTGTAGCACCCCCCCGGCAAACAGGGAGCACCAGGAGATATGGACTAATAACACCCATCAGACAATGCTACGTCCTGGTCAACCATGAGCATGATGTTGCGGGTGGGATGAGGATTTTCAGATTTGTGCTCCATTGAGTATGTTTGAACATGGTTCTACTGTGTAATAAATTGAAGAATCTGGAAGAAAATATTTTTTTTTCAAATTTAACAGGTGTATTTGCTTATTACTGATAGACTGGGCCCCATGCCTTTGAAAAGATCAATTCAAGCACAGCTGATATGTGTTTATGGCATTTGTTTTCCATTTTTCTATTTTTCTGAGCTTTTCTGGTAGTCGACACCTATCTCTCTAAATAGATCAGAGCAATAATCTATCTAATCTGTTGTATTTCTAAGGTTCCTATCACTGAGGTACCTAGGGTTCTAATGCTGCACTGACTGGCACCTTTGTCATTGACTTCACTGAGTGCAAGATCAGGGCCCAAGTGGGGGCAACATGAAATGTAGCTTAAAGCATGCTCAGAGACAGTCTTTCTGTTTCCTCACTTTCTCATTCCTTCTCCACCCTCTTCTTCCTTCCTCTCTTCTGGTGAGTCTTTCTTTTCCCTTATTTCCCCCTTTCACCTAGTGTGGGAGGTGGAAGGGCATGCTGCTAGTGGGGAAAGACCTTCTTGAATAGGTGGTGAACATGGTTAGGCTGAGGCTCAGTCTCATCCCGTATAGTAAGGCATTCTGTAGTTGGGAATTCTTTGTCCAGTCATCCAAGAATCTTACCCTGGGCTATTTTAGTTGAAGTTTTCCTGCTTTGCTGGGTTGCAGATGGATAGATAGTCTCTGATGTTGCCTGGTCCTAGGCTATTAAGGGCCTTGTTGATTTGGAGTATGACTCTGAATTCAAAGCAGAAATGTATAAAGTGCTAGTGGAGTTTGCAGAGGGGTGCAATTTGTTCTGATTTATCTTTGTTGCTCAAAAGACAGGCTGCCGTGTGACGTATTAGTTGTAGTTTTCACTTGGTATTTACCGCATCCCCTGGTGAGAATCATTAGTGGTAATTTGAGCTGTGGATCACAGTGGGTATAGTCTTGTCTGAGAGGAAGGGGTGGAATCTCCTGTCTTGTCACAAATGGTAGAAAGTGTTCCTCACCACTGTTGAGAATGCTGTGTCACTGGGAGCTGTGAAGAGTGCAGCATGACCCTGAGGAGTCACACAAACCTGATGATCAGTGATCAGATATCCTCAGTCAAAAGCTGAGGTCAATGTTACAGCAAATCCCTCTAGGGATTCTCTCTTCCTTCGTCATCTTTCTTTCGAGAGAGCTGTTTCTGTGCCATGTCTCATTCTGAAATCTGATTGCTGAGAACATTGGAAGAAGTTACGTGCTGCTGGAGTTTAGTTGTTACAACCTTCTCAATGATTTTGCTCAGGTAGGGCAAGTTGGAAATAGGGCAATAGTTTGTACAGCTTTCTGCAGAATTGGTAGGAAAATGGCATATTTCAAGGGGGCTAGAAGCATGCTATCTTCTGAAGGAGACATTGATGATATCTGCCATCAGGGGACATGATTTCCCTTTACATTCTCTGGATCATTCTACCAATGCTGCTCTTAAAATATTCTAATATTTTCTTTTGAAATGCATTCAAGATTGCTTACATTTTTCTTACATTTCTTGCTTTAAGGCAAACTTAGTTTGGTTTTTACTTTGCTGCGTAAGTAGGATAGGATTTTGGGGGCAGAGAAGTATGTGTGTGAATGTGCTATAATAGGAGAAGCAGCTACTAATATATAGTTAAGGCTGCATAATGATTTACATTCTAACTCCCTGTGCTTTACTTACTTACAACTTTCTGAAACATTTACATTTCAGGGTGAAATTTTCTGGCCTTGGTGTCTGTCCAAAGATGAATATAATTGGAATGTTTCAGCAAAACTGGTTCTGTCATTCTCGAATATCAGAAGTATGAAAAATACATTTCCCATTCTAAAATAAATTATTGAAACCTTTCTATGACTTAATCAGCAGAAGGTTGAAAAGTGAAATCTGGCATAGAAGTAGCTAGCCCTTGTTGAGCAGAAGGGCCTTTGCTTGTTCCAGAGGAAATTACTTTGGATTTGACTGAGTTATAAGCCTTTGAAAATTGCATAGCGAGCATGTGCAGTACATTATTTTGCTAAGCTTGTAAAGTGTGCGGTTATGGAAGGATTTGCTGTGCATGCATGAGTGGCTAATTTTGCTGTGGAATGAAAAGTCTAGTAATAGGGCCATATGTTGCTGTGAACCAGTGAGGACACTGCAGAGGCTGCAGGAAGGTCTTTGAAGATCTGAATGAAGATCTTGAGGTTGTGAAGGAGGCAAGGAAGGAGTCTTGTGGACTTTGTAAGGGGGAGAGGGGTAGCAGTTTGTGACTCAGGCCCTGAAGGCCTTGTAAGGTTAAAAGAGATTGGGAAGGCTCCATATTTTAACACTTTAGACATGAGTGTGTGATCTTTTCTATGCGAAACAATTTGGTCAATAGTACCCCGTTACTGGATCTGTTAAATCTTCTTTGTATATGCTCCCTGTCTCAAAACCTGGCAGATCTGAACTGTTTAGTGAAGGAATCTTCCTGGGGCATAGGGCTGGCATACATGTTCCTACTTCAGCTGTGGCATAGTGGGTGTGGCCAGGACATCCCTACACTGGGGCAATCACTGGCTGCTGTGGCTGCTCTAAACTATACTGAGAACCAGGCCAGTGAAGAACTGGCCCCAGAACTGGCTCCTTTGCACCTCCTCTCCTGATCCCTTCTTGTATTCAACATGCTTTGGGGACACCTGAGGATCTATCTCATAATGTCTATATGGCTCTCTGCAGCCTATACCTTTGACAAGCCTATTCTTTCACTCCAAGGAATGTCAATCATTTTGTTCCAAAAGTTCCACACAAATTGAGCGTCTCCCTCAATTTTACTGGTGAAAATTATTTACTTCCAAAACTAAGAATCATGAAACTGAATTTACAGAGTCATTTGCACTAACAGGATAAATCTCTTTGCACCATTTTAAGTTTCCAGCATGAATAATTGTTTTGTGTTCCTCGGTTTGTGGGTATGTCTACACTGCAATCGAAGGCGTGATCATGTGTAGACATACTTGAACTAGCTTTAAGCTAGCTAGTATGAGTACCAATAGCAGTGAAGCCATGAAAATATGGACTGCCACATGGGCTAGCCACCCAAGGGTCTTGGTCAGGCTTGTACAGCCTGCACTGAAGCCAATGCTGTTGCAGTTTCACTGCTATTGATATTTGCACTAGCTAGATTAAAGCTAGCTTGGGTATGTCTACCGGTGCTGTAATCACACCTGCAATTGCAGTGTAGATATACCCTTTGTCACACATTGTATCCCACATTCAGGCCTTGGGAGGTGCTTTTAATGAAGTCCTCAGACGCTGAACAACTACAGCACAGGCAGTCAGCCTTGATATGAAAGGATCACCTCTCAGCTTCCAGGTCTGTGTAGTCTTCAGCCTCTCTGATGAGACTGTCAACAAAGTCTGCTCTGCTGAGCAGCAGGGGCAGTTTTTACACTCGCTTCCTAATGGCTACTGTTTCTTTTCCTGCTAATGTAACAGAACTTTTGCCAGCCCTAACGCTGGTCCTTTGCCACATTCCCGTACTGCTTGGAGTCAAGTCTTCTAGAGACTGGCAACAGATGCTTCAGCCATTGGTGCAGATGGACTGACTGGCAGAAGGGCAGCAGGATTGGCAGAGGCTATTGGCATCAGTAGACAGAAGAATCATAGAAATATGGGACTCTGTCAGTATATGCAGCAATAAAATGGACTAAAGTTTAAAAAAAAAACTTGGTGAGATGATAGAGCAAACCTTTAAAAATCATGAATGTCATGCCTAAATCAGATACTGTGATGCTGATATATATGCTGTTTGTTTTTTGTGTTCTTTTCAGTTTCACATTCTTGTTTTGTGTTATCTCCCTGTGAGAGCAGATGGGGGTTAGAACTGAACAACAGGAGACCAGTGGCACCAAAAGGGGCCCAGCAAGTGACAAACAGAAGTCAGCAGATCCCAGTGAGAACCAGGAGCAGTGTTGCAGCTGTCTTGGGCCGCTTAAGGGTAGAGTCGAGGTATTCGGTGGCCGCAGTAGAAGGCAAGGGAACGTCAGAAAGAGACGTCCCAAAAGCAACAAGTCAAAGTAGGGGTGTGGGGCCCTGCATGAGTGGCTTACTCTTGTGAGAGGCTCCAGGCAGGCAAGGAAGAAGGATCCCTGTACAACCTCCAAGCTCTGCTAGAGGGATTTAACATTTAAGGTTGGAGTACATCTTAAAGATTTCTTACCTATTTGAATAGGTTTCTGTGCAAGGGGGTTGCATGGATTTAACTAAATCCGTTTCTAACCTGATTTAGTTAAATCAATGCCGTTTTCTCATGTAAACGTGGTCTAGGTCAGAGTGGGTTACAACTGAGCCTAACAGGTCAGTTGGCTAAACGTCAAGGAGAAAAAGATGAGGATTCAGTTGTAAATTCTTCTTGTAAGCAGCACCACTTTCTTCACGGGTGCCGCCCCCCTGCGATAAGCCCCTTCCCTTCTTCTGTCAAGATTCCCTTTATGAAAGTGTGCCCGTGGCTCAGATGCCCGCGCGCCTCCGGCTCGAACGCGGTGCCAGCCCTTCGGGAAGCAGCGCTGTGACCCCGACTCCCCCTTGGCGCCTCATTTCCACCCCACGGCTGCCCGTTACGCCTGGGGGGGCAGGGCGGGCTCACTCGCTCTCCACCGGGCGATGTGGCGGATGCTCTCCCAAGGGGGAGGGGACGGGCTCACGCGGCGTTCGGAGCAGGTGGAGCGCGTCACGGGAGGCTGGCAGGAGCCCCGCCCTTCCACCCAGGGTGGGCGGGGCGGCGGGAGGCCCAGCGTGATGTAACCATGGAGACGCCGCTAGTCCTTCCCTGCCCCGCCCCTTGTGGGGCCGGGCGGCTCGGGATTGGCCGGGGGGCGGGCGCTCGCCCTCTGCCCCCTGACCCTGCGCGGTGGCGGCTGCTGGTGGCCGTTTCCTGCTGGCCTGGCGGCGGCTGCACGGGGCGGGCGGGAGGATGCGGCGCAGGTCTCGGCTGCTGCTCTGCTTCGCCTTCCTCTGGGTGCTGGGCATCGCCTACTACATGTACTCGGGGGGCAGCGCCGCGCTGGCCGGGGGCGGCAGGAAGGTGAGTGCGAGCCGGGGGGCGGCGGCGACTCCCCTCGCCCGGCAGCGCCTCCCCTCGGGGTGTCTCCCCGCTCCCGGGGCCCGCGGCGGTCTGATTCCCTCCCTCCCGTGCGGGGGTTCCCCGGTCTCCTCAGAGCATGTGGCCCGTGGTCCGCTTCCTCGCCACGCAGCGCCGAGGCCGTTCCCCCCCGAGCCCTTTCCCTCCCTTGGCGTGTGTGGGCTCCCCTCACCCCGCGGCGTGGCGACGTTCCCCTTCCCCATAGCGACCTGCCGGGGGCCCCTCGCACCCCCGTATTGTGTGTATCGGGCGGCGGGAGGGAATCGCCCAGTCTCCCGGGTTTCCCCTACCGTGTGCGGGCGGCTTTCCCCAGCCTCCGCTCTGCGCTGTCTCTCCTCCCCAAGTGATGTGACCCGGGGCTTTTCCCCTGGGGGAGGAGGGGATTCATTTCTTTCCCCCTCTGCGTCCTACGAAGGAGGGGAGGGGGTGGATAAAAGCTTGTCACCCCCCCCCCTCCCGGCAGCACGTTTTAAAAGGCAGATGGTTTCTTTGTGGACTTCAGACTGGTTTCACCTCGTCATTGTATGGATCGCTCTTTCTCCAACTGCAACGAGCCACGTCCCAGGCTATGGGGAAGTTTGTGTGGGAGGGTAGAGAATGTGGGCCGGGCTTGGGGCAAAGAGGGAATGGGCAGGAAGAGATGTTGTTCTGACTAGATATTCACCTTTTGGAAGAAACAACTGGTTAATTACATCATCTCTTAAATATTATTTGGTCGGTAGCTGGGATGAATTCCCCTATCTGTTTTCTCCTCATCTCCCTGGCTCCTCTTCTGCCACCCTTGCTTTTCCATCTCTCCTTGGCAGTTGCAGAGCCTCTCGTAATAATCCTCTGCTCTTTTTGTGTGTGTGGAAGAGGGTAATAATTCGGTTGTTCCACTTTTCAACCTAGCGAGGATAAATATAATTTTAATTACAGCAGTGGATATTTTTATTTCCCTGTCCCTTATTCCCCATTTTTCTAAACCTTAGTTTAGTCCTTTTCTTTATTCCCATAATTATAATGTGATTAAAAGGTTAATTTTTTTTCCAGTTTGGTTTTGCAATGCTTCAGCAAAAAGAGCCTGACTTCTCAAATGCCAGCTTAGTTTGAGCTGGTGCTCATCTCTTTCGTTTAATGGTTCAATTAATAATGCTTTGAAACTGCCTGACTAGATACAATTCAGAAACCATTTAATGTAATCATGTACTGTGACTTTTTAAATAAATATTTTATAATATATTGCAACACTTCATTGGTCATGGAAATAAATGCATGGAAATGTCAGGCTTTGGTTAGGTACTTTTATAGTCCACTTTCGTGTGGGTCCAAAGATCTTTAGACAGGATTTAAAATATGAAACTTTAATTTTTGTAGAGTCAAATTAACAAAATATTTAAAATAAGTTTTATGTTATTAAGACTAGCAAAGCCAGGAAGTTTTGAGTTTTAAAGAAGTTATGGGTAGTTATGGGTAGGTGTAGCAAAATTGTCAGAACGTTTTGTTATTTTGTACATATGCTCATGTCATATCCTGTAAAAACTAGGGTCACATTGTTTAGCTAGGAATTGGCCTTTTAAATCCAAACCTTAATTATTTTTGAAGTAGTGTTTCACAATTACAAGATGGTTCTGTATTTCCCATTAACATTGATGCAGTTTGAGTTGTAGATGAATAGCTATTTTCAAGATAGAAGTCTGCTGAGGGACAGATCCTACAGTAAATCTTGAAGTAAAATAGTTAGTTCCATGACTAAGAGCTTGTAGCATCAGGGTCTGCATCTGAGTTAATGTTTTGCCATGCTGTCTTTTCATAGTTCAAAATGAATTTACTATACTGTAATTATTGAAATAAATGTTGTAACTAAATATTAATGTATAACTGTACATACAAACTCTCATTCTCCTTAAACAGATACAGGGGGCTCATAACCGAAATAGATCTGGCATGTGATGGAATTAGGGCAGTGGTCTTTAAAAGCTCTTTGTTGAGGGTCCATACAAGTGTATTTAGTAAGTAAAAATAGGCTGCTGATAGTATATAATGGAGGCAGGGAAAGTTAGCTAAGACAAAAATCTTAATATTTAGAGAAATTACTATCAAGGGAAAGATACTTGACACATTATTTAACTTTATTAATATTAAGAGGGCTGTGGTGTTGATCCTTTTTTGCACATTTCATCACCAGTTATCATTCCATACAAAATTCAATAAGTCTGAACAGTTGAGAGAGTTACAGCAAAGAGAAGCCGAAAAGTGAGAAGAATTAATAAACATGGACAGGGTCTTAGCACTGGATTTAAAATATTCAAGACTAAAGTAATGCCTGGTACAGAGGAAAACAGGTATTGGGGGTCATAAGAAACAAGTGGGGAAATTAACAGTTGTACACAGATTGGTGATTTAGGATTCTATTTTCTGTCAGCGAAGCATAAAATTTAATCCCAACCCGTGGAATGGTTTAGTGAATGTAAGTAGAGGAAGAGGTGTGTGAATGTAATTGCTTTTGAAATATCAGAAAAAGACTCATTGACTTAAAATGTCAGATCCTGAAATAAAGCAAAAACACATTCTTAGCTTTATGAATAGAAATGCTGCTGTGGTGAATTTCTTGGTCTAGATGACTCTGTAGTCCTAATTGCTCTCAAACTATTTCAGTATGGCAAAAGCACAGAAGAGTCTCTCGTGGAATATCAGTTTTAGTAGACTGAATTCTTGGCTTGCTCAGTCTACAAATTACAGAACTGGGAAAAGGATGGTTCATAATTATATAATTAAAAGTTAGGATGCAAATTACTCAGATCTCATTCATACAAAGAACATATGCTTATATTAGGATGACAAAAAAGTACAAATCTAGGGAATAATAATCCAGATCTATTGAATTTCGTGGTATAGGTCCATGTTCTGCGAGGTGATGAAGTCAAACAATTCCTACTGACTTCAGTATCCTTATTGATTATTTGTATAATTATAGCCTAGAGGCCCTAGTCATAGACCAGGACCCTATTGTGCTAGGTGGTGTACAAAACAGAACAAAAAGACAGTCCCTGCCCAAAGGGTTCACAATCCAAGTATGAGACGAGACAACTGAAGTATATAGGCCAGGCATCGGCAACCTTTGGCACGTGGCCCGCCAGGGTAAGCCCCCATTGGCCTGGAATGGCCAGTGGGAGCTGCGATCGGCCAAACCTGCGGACGCGGCAGGTAAACAAACTGGCCTGGCCCGTCGGGGCTTACCCTGGTGGGTTGCGTGCCAAAGGTTGCCGATCCCTGATGTAGACAGATTGGGGAGTACAAGTAAACAGTGAGACAGTATTGGTTAGTATGATAGACAGTGGTCTGTGCACAGCCTAACTTGTCAAGTTTAGAAGACAGTCCTTAGGAGGGATTTGAATTTGGCTAATGAGGTAGCTTTGCGGATGTTTACAGGAAGTGTCTCCCAAGGATGTGGAGCAGCCTGGGAGAAAGCACGACTTTGACGGTGCTCACTATGGTGCATGATTGCGCCCATCGAGTAACCAGGACTTTAGTTTTTTCCCTTATTAGAATTGTGTGACATCCTTAATTTGTGTTTGTTTCTTTGGTTCTCCACTTGCAGTCTTTCAGTGCTTGCATTGCCTTCTAAAGAATGTGTGTAGCTAGCAGTATATACTTTTATTGAATTAAGCTATTTGGGTTCTATATCAGTAATGTGCTAAATGATGAGCATCAAAAACATAAACATGGCTTATCAGAAACACAAACTTTGTAGTAATTTGGGTACAATTTTGGGGGATGGTAAACAATGGTTGCCTTTTATGATGTGGATATTTGATTACTTACTGTTTCAAAAGTAGCATACTTCTGTGATTTATTTAGCACTCTTTTGCCAGCAAGTTCTGTGTATTCATTCTCATTCAGAACAAATAAACTTTCATGACTGTTCCCATTTTCAAAGCAGGAAAATACATCTTCTGTTGGAGCTACAGAATGGTACACTGGTTATTACTCAGATAATATTTTACAGGGACAGTCATATTTTGCCCAAGTTAATGTGTATGTGTAAAGCAATCATAAAAAGGCTGTTACCCAAACATATTAGGATTTCCCTGGCTGATTGCTTGTCTTTCTACAGCTATGGAAGAGAATGGGTCTATCAGGACAGAAGCTCCCCGTTTCCTCCCCAAAGAGCAGCAGTTGGAGGGTCCCTCATTATTTTCACCTAAGGAACCTCTGATAATTGGGGTGGTGGGCCACTACACCGCAAGTAGAATTAGGAGCCACTCAGCTTATCATATGGGTAACTCTGCAGAGTTGTCTTAAAGTTCAAACTAAAAAAGCTTGTAAAATGGTTCCAGGATCTGTTAATCTTATTCCAGGATGTTTTGTGGTCTAGTAAAATTGGAAGGATTCAGAATTATAATTAGCTGAGCCACAGGGAAGAGGCTACTCCTGAGCTGGTTGTGTGACTCCTCTCTACAGTTCCCCCCCCCCCCCCCCCCGTTCTGGTTTTCTGAAATGGACAGATTCTTGATAGGTTGGTTTACTATGGAGCAAGCACAAAAGGAATGAAGCAAAGAGAAAAGGTGATGCCCTAACTCAAGAGTATATCTGTTCATTAAAAGTAAATCAAGATTAGGGGATGGGGTGCTTCTATGGTAGCTCAAGGATGACAGGACTTTAGCGTTGTGCCTGTTAGCAAATGCAGCATATCTCTATAATGCAGCCTTTTTTTTTTTTTTTTTTAAACCAGGACATTAAGTAAAATAGTGTTAAATGAAGCATGTATAACGAGTATGAAGGAGAGAACAAGAAAACTACATATAGAAATATGACACTTCAAATTCATTTTTGTAGGTTTAAGTGGAAACAGAAGGAAATGGTTTTTGTCTAGTTTTTCAGTTATTGTAGTCTTAGATGTTACTTTTGTCACCAAAATGAAGCTTCCTGATAAGTGGCATTTTTAATTGACAGTTTCCCTTTTAAGTTACAGCATAGGACACATCAAGGAATGTATATAGAGGCCCTGGGCTGTTTTGGGGAAAACTTATTTTAAAAAAAGTGTGGTAGCTGCAGGGAGCCTTCTCAGCCTATCCTCACACACAAGCAACAGAGGCCATGTGTAACCCATTCTGCCCATCTTATAACTTGAGGATTCTGAACATATAGCCACACAGGGAGTTTGAGTTTAGGCTGCTATCATTTGAGATAATTTTAACTCCTTATACTATATGTTCTTGGATTTGGTTTGTTAGCATCTCAGTGTTAGGATAATTTGGCTATTCTTAATCTTGAACAGGTACCGTAACTAGTTCTGTATGGCTCTTCTCTGTTCTTGAGTTCTTAACTTTCTAGAAAGAGCATGGAACTAGAAGACAAATGATGCTCCTTTCTGTTTTGGAGGTAATATTGGTGGATATTTTTAGTAAAAGTCATGGACAAGTCACGGGCAAAACAGAAAAACTGATGGAAGTCGTGACCTGTCCCTAACTTTTACTAAAAATATCTCTGACAAAATGGGGATCTGCGGCTCCCCACACTATTTCAAGAGGGGCAGCTGCAGGGACTAAGAGCTGCCTGTAGCAGCTGGGGGCTGCAGGGTACCCCTGCAGCTCCGGGTGTGTCTTGCTGCCCACGGGAGCTGGGAGCTCGGGGTTCCCTGCCACCCACGGGGGCCAGGAGCTGCCACAGTGGCATGGAGCTCGGGGGTTCCCTGCCGCCCTGGTGGCCCAGAGCTTGGGGGAGCTTTGTGACTGCAGCGTCACCCTCTGGTGTCAGGGAGCTCGAGGGGGGAGGGTTCCCCTGCAGCGTCGCCCCCCAACAGCAGGGAGCTCGGGGGGGTTTCCCCTGCCGCTCGTGGTGGCAGGGGGCTGCGGGGGCCACCGGAGGCGGCAGGGGTACCACACAGCTTCCTGCCTCAGTGGGTAGCAGGGGACCTTGCAGCTTCTAGCGGCCTCCGTGACTTCAGCCTGCGGTGGTCGGAAGTCATGCATTCCATGACTTCCATGACCTTTGTGATTTAAATCGAATCCTTAGTAATAGGTGATGCGTTATTTTTTCTTGTAATTTGCAATTCTTCATTTGAAAGGGAATTATGTGATGTTATTTAATTACTGTGCCACCAAGGCTTTTCTTCTTTCACTGCAGTACAGAAAAGTCTTTTGAAAATGTAGTTATATGTACTTTCCGTTTGTTAAAGTCTCATTTTACAGAATTATTTTAGTATGCTTAGACATTGAGTCATTTTGTCAGTCAGTGGTAGTTTTAGTCAGTCACCCTCATGGAACATGTCTTGTGTGAAACTAGGTTCACTTGCAGTGACAGGCCAGAATTATGTAGTAGGCTCTTTCCCTGTTTCCTCAGTACTCTTTGAGGTGATATTTTGATGTGAAACCTCAAAGTTGCATGGGGAGGTAGTGGGAAACTGATATTTAACTGCAAGACACCTGTCGCTTTTGTTTTTCAGTTTAGTGATTGTCTTTGGTCTTAGTGTGATGATACCACTCTTGAGTTAAGTACAGTAGATATGGATAAGGGAGCTGTGTAGGGAGAATTGTCTAGTGGTTAGAACAGGGAACTGGGGAAACAAGACTCACATTCTATTCATAGGTCTTCCATGAACATGGTGTATCATCTTGAGCAAGTCTCTTAGACTGCCTGTCTTTTAGTCTCCATTTTGCATGGCTATTGTGAGGTTTAATGGTTGAAATTCTCAAAGTATTATTCCATATTCCACTTTGATTTGCTGCTTCGCTATGGTTTCTGTATACATCAACTTTAAAACTGTAGTGACATTGCTCTTAGTATTTAGGGTTCTTCTGTGAATGGAAATGGCCCCCTGGAGTGATATGGTTTAAAAAGTATAGAGAATGAATGATGTGAGGCATAAGCACTATGCCTATTTCAGTTTCTTGACAGTCACGCATTACAAGATTTAGTGTAAACATCATCCATGCTCATAAGGTGTGCCAGCTCTTTCCAAAAATACTGTTTGATATCTGATGCCTGTCTATGATATAAATATGATGGCAGTTTTTTTTCTGTTGAAGAATCTTTTGCTTTTATCCATACAAAATGCACTTCTTTCCCATCCTCACTGTCAACTACTTTTCTCATATTAAGGTACTCTCACTTAAAGATTTAGGTTGGACATTAGGAAAAACTTCCTAACTGTCAGGGTAGTTAAGCAATGGAATAAATTGCCTAGGGAAGTTGTAGAATTTCCATCACTGGAGATTTTTAACATGAGAACGGCCATACTGGGTCAGACCAAAGGTCTGTCAAGCCTAGTATCCTGTCCTCTGACAGTGGCCAATGGCAGGTGCCCCAAAGAGAATGAACAGATAGGTTATCATCAAGTGATCCATGCCCTGTCACCCAATCCCACCTTCTGGCAAACAGAGGCTAGGGACACCCATCCTAGCTAATAGGTCCATCAATGGCTATCTTACATGAAGCTATCTAGCTCCCTTTTGAACCATGTTATAGTATTTGCCTTCACAACACCCTCTGGCACGGAGTTCCAGAGGTTGACAGTGTATTGTGTGAAAAAATACTTTCTTGTGCTTGTTTTAAACCTGCTACCTATTAATTTCATTTGGTGGCCCCTTGTTCTTGTATTATGAGAAGGAGTAAATAACACTTCCTTATTTACTTTCTCTATACCATTCATGATTTTATAGACCTCTATCATATCCCCCCTTAGTCGCCTCTTTTCCAAGCTGAAAAGTCCCAGTCTTATTAATCTCTCCTCATACGGAAGCCGTTCTATACCCCTAATCATTTTTGTTGCCCTTTTCTGAACCTTTTCCGATTCCAATCTATCTTTTTTTGAGACGGGGCGATCACATCTGCACGCAGTATTCCAGGTGTGGGTGTACCATGGATTTATATAGAGACAATATGATATTTTCTGTCTTATTATCTATCCCTTTCTTGATGATTCCCAACATTCTGTTCGCTTTTTTGACTGCCGCTGGACGTTGAGTGGATGATTTCAGAGAACTCTCCACAATGACTCCAAGATCTTTCTTGACAGCTAATTTAGACCCCCATCATTGTATATGTATAGTTGCGATTATGTTTTCCAATGTGCATTACTTTGCATTTATCAACATTCAATTTCATCTGCCATTTTGTTGCCCAGTCACCCAGTTTGAGAGATCCTTTTGTAGCTCTTCGCAGTCTGCCTGGGACTTACAAAACTGCTCAAGATAGTTATCATCTGCAAATTTTGCTACCTCACTCTTTACCCCTTTTTCTAGATCGTTTATGCTATTTTTAAGAGCAGGTTATACAAACACCTGTCAGGCCTGGTCTAGATAATACTTAATCCTGCCATGAGTGCAGGATCCCTTCCAGTCCTATGAGTCTATGAATGAGACAGACTTTCTGTTCCTCTCTACTGAATTTAAGAACTACCTGCATCCAGAAACTCTGCTACTCAATGTACACTTTCTTATCAAAACATGGTAATTCTATGTGACTAATTTTTCTTGTAATATTTTGATACACTTTTGCACAAACACCTTCATGTAACTTGGAAAAAAAGGAGCAAAAAACCCCCCTACAGTATGCATGGGGGGCAGGTATTGGCAAGAAATTTAATAGATTCTTGATTCCCTGTTGCACCATGTACCAGAGGTGCTTGAAATACAAAGGATTCAGTTGTGGAAAGGTTATACAAAGGATTGGCACAAAGCTAACATGTTATGAGAGAACTGGACTTGACATAACCATAGGCATCTTGTGCACTTAGCCACCATAAGCTGGAAGTTAGGACACCACAGAGTCAGGAAAATTCTGGCCTTGGCTTAGGCAGACAGAACAAAAACATCTGCACAATTGCAGTTACTAACTAAGATAGATAAAGTGAAAGGATAGGCTCATGAGAAGTGTGTGTGGGGGGGTGGGGAGGGGAGGGAGTGTGAATAGCTGACCTTGGTCTGGCTACCTGTGTTTGTAAGTTTCTTGCTGAAGTTGCTTTGCTGATATGTAGAATAATGAATTATTTGCTGTTACTAGGGAGATTGTAATTGGGGGGCTATTATGGGTTATGTGCTTGATCCGGAGAAAACCTATAAAGAGTTTAGTTAGAGAGTGTACTTCGGAGAAGTTTGGATTTTCTGTGAACTAGGAGACTGGCATCAAACTTCCCAGTGGCTAGGAGAAAGGCTGGCCACCGGAACCCTGCTGCTTAATCACTTGGCACCACCTCAAATTTTGGGTAACTATATTTGGGCTGCTTCTATATTGCTAGTTTTGATGTGTGATTTGTACTCAATAAAAACAAGGATTTTTGAGTGGAAGCACTCTTGTGTGTACAAATCAGACGGAGGTGCTGTGTCCCCCACTGATTTATTTTCTGACACCACTTGAAAAACAGAGATTAGCTAGCATAGCTTTGGGTTCAGATAATCCCAGGTAACAAATGGTGTTATGTATAAATCCTCAGACAGATGACTTGATGAGAAAATATCTATTTCCTCATTGTATGAGGTTCCTTATGTTTAGCCACTTGAAAATAATCAGTACAGCTGAAATTATTTTTGGCTACTAAAACTGTTGTGGTCTCTTAGTCCTGTTTGTTTAAGGGCAGGCAGTAAGTACGCTTTCAGCATGATGCTAGAACTACAAGGATTGTTAATGGAGTGGTGGCCAGTTTTTGATTCTTTGCTTCTGTTAAGATTAATGGAAAAATCTAAACACTTAATAATGCACTTTGAGTCTGGCTGCTTTAATGCCTTGGTAAAGCAATGGAAACGTTACTTCTTGTTAACCAGTTTGATTTGGCATCAAGCTGTTGCCATCTGATGGTGGTTTTCAGCCTGTGGTCCGTGGACTGCTGTGGGTCTACAGACTATGACTAAGATTTCCAAAGGGGTCTGCACACCTATTGGAAATTTTTTAGGGGTCTGTAAATGAAAAAAGGTTGAAAACCATTGGCCTAAGTGATCTAAGGTCTCTGTCCAACTACACCTCTACCCCGATATAACGTGGTCCTCGGGAGCCAAAAAAATCTCACTGCGTTATAGGTGAAACCGCGTTATATCCAGAGGTGAAAGTAACCCGGTATGGTCAGGTATGGCACACCGGCAAGAGCCGGTATGCCATGCCGGACTGGACCGGTTTCCCCGGCGGTGATTTAAAGGGCTCAGTGCTCCAGCTGCTGCGGGGAGCCCCAGGCCCTTTAAATCACTGCTGGAGCTTCGGCAGCGGGGCTCGGGCGGTGCCTTAAAGGGCCCGGGGCTCCACACGAATTCAGATATAACGCAGTAAAGCAGCAGGGAGCCCCGGGCCCTTTAAAGTGCCGCCCGAGCCCCGCAGCTTTACCGCGTTCTATCCGAATTCGTGTTATGTTGGGTCACGTTATATTTGGGTAGGGGTGTATTAGTAAATATCTGTATCATGAAAACCTCTACTACAGCTGGCAGACTCAGCAGAAAGGACAATGAGAGTTAATCTCTGGGTGAATTATCTTTTCATTGGCTAGCGAAGTTTTCATCTGGTTAGTGTTGAGGCACACTGGCCAGGCAGTGCAAAAGAGCCTATGGTATTGGCACTGCCATTATATCTGTTCTGTCAAGAAGTGGACCATTTCAGTCTTCATGGCTGTCAATTCAGCATCTTTCATAATCGGTAAATTTGCTCAGTTTTTTACTATGTACCAGCTTCTAGATTTTGCCAGATGCTATTCTATAACGTTGCATTGTATAAGCTGAGCAACTTCTGAAGTGTGGCTCTCATTTTATTGTTCTTGAATTTTTCATACTTGTGTTCTGAGAAGAGCGTGTGTTAAGTTTTTTTAGGCTGTCACTTTGCCATGAAAATCCCACTGAGATGTAGTTTTTACTGTGTGATTAATTTTAACAAATTGGCAACTGATTTAATATGTGGAGCAGTTATTACCCATACATAATACACTAGTTGATACTTTTTTGAAGTTTTAATTAGGAAATGTTCTTTTTAGTTCCATCAGTTTAGCATCTGGCTTTCTTTTGAAGTTTTCTGCAGATGACAGCTAAATGACAAAATAATAATTGTAACACATACAAAAAAGACCCTTTGTGAAATCTTCGGAATGGTTCTATCATTTACCAGATTCTCAGAACTATTCTTAATACTCTAAAAATGATAAATAAGTGTCAAAAAGGACCGATTACTTGCTGAACCATTTTTCTTCCTATTGGATATATGCAGAAATACTCCGCCTCCTGCCACAAAACCCCCTTTGGAAAACGTAGTTATTACTTAGGTCCACGGTATACAGTACAATGTGAGTTAATGTCCTATGCCAGACTGTAGTTCAAAGCCAAAGACTTTGGCAAGGTTCCTAGGTAGTGGTGGCAGGCAAGACTTACGTAATTGTTAATTCATTAAAATTTCCTTTTTTAAATGAGAATTCAAATACAGTAGCCCCTCTGTTCTGATATTAAATTTAATTTTCTAATTAAAACTTGCCCACAAGTTTTCAGTTTTAGAATTTGTTACTTACATCATAGAAAGTGGTTGGGGTGAAGGTGGATATTTTGGCAACTGGATAGGGGACATTTGAGGCTTTTGCCACTTGAGGATTGTGAAATAAACATCCTAGCTAATAAATTTCTACTAAAAGTGATCAGCATTGAAATAGCTAAGTGATGTTTACAATGTTATCTTCAGATTTCACATTTAAAGGTGATGCGCATATGGGTTGTTTGGGGGGTGGGGGAGAGAAACTTGGGCTTGTGCTCATTACAGCACAGAGTGGGGGGTGGGAAAGCATGTCTGAAACTTTTTTTTTTTTTTTTTGTGGCAGCCTAGCATCAGAAATTCAGGTCCTTTCTAGGCTGCAGGACTCTTGACTGGAGAATTAGTGGTAACACAAGAGCCAAGAAAGTCAAAACTGAGCAGCTGAAGGGAATGGATGTTTAGATTCTTCAAATTGTTTTTATTTTAATGCTTGACTCTCCTTCAGTGACTGACATCTATGATACAGAAAGCCTTTGCTAAACTTTGAGAACCTTAAGGTAAGGTGCTATGCCTCAAAAACATCCCGAAGACCTTCCAAAAATTCTTGAGCAAACCCAGGTAAGACCAGATTTGATGTTCCTAGTATTTCTGAGGTTAAAAACAATTAAGACCTGAAAGGCATTGTTTCTATACAGTAAACATGTAAATAAAAGCACAGGCATAATTAAAAAAAATCATTGAGGTTACACTTAACCCATTGAGATGACTAGGATGGTTCATACATCTTAGTTTTGTTTCAGGCTATTTGCAAAGGCAAGAACACAGTATTGTATTGGTTTACACTCATCATGTCAATATTTTCAAGTAACTGAAATAGTGTACGTTTTCCTAGAAATTTCTAAGATCTTGTCTACTGCAGGGACTCTTGGAAAACTTCTCACTGTTATGAACACTAGTTTAGTTTAGCGATGATGGAAACTCCAGTAAAAAGGCTGCCAAAATTATCTTTAGTACTGGTTTGACTATCATTATTTGTATTGCCTAGAACCCCAGTCTTGTGCTAAACACTGTAAAATCATAATAGACTTTCTATCCTGAAGAGCTTACAAAAAGGCTTGCTCCCAAAGGGGTTACTGAAACAGTGATAAAAATGGTGTTGGCAGTTTGTGGTCCTGTCTACATTAGTTTCCAATGCTGCTGTGTCTCATTGCTGTTTTCTTTTTTTTAATTCCCTAATTTAGTCACATCTTAACCAATTAACAAGGAAATTAGCGGGCAAAGTAGACGAGTAACCTATTTAGTGTCGCGCAGGCGCTCAGGAAACCTGTCCAGGGAACTGCCATGGTGGGGGACGGGTGCCCCCTCCCCCAGCCCCAACATAGCCCGTCCAGCCCCCAACTTGCCAACCGGAGCGCCTCTACCCCAGCCTGAACCTGGCTGGCGCAGCTGCGGCCGGGGCACCCCTCCCCGAACCCAGGCCCAGCCCAGACCTGTCACGGCCGGAGCACTCCTCCCTGAACCTAGCCCTGGCCAAGACCTGCAGGCGCCAGGGGAGGGGTGCCTATCCTGTGGCCCCAGCCCCAGAGCCTCCATGGCGGGGAGAGGCGCCTCTCCCCCACCCAGCGCAGGAGCTGCTGCGGGGAGAGGGCTGGGGGGGGGTCCTCTCTCTCTGCCATAGCCCTGGAACACCCTCCTGCACCCCAAACTCCTCATCGCTGACCCAACCCTCTGCCCCAGCCCTAAGCCCCCTCTCGCACTCCGAACCCCTCAGCCCCACCCCTACCACATGAATTTTATGTGCACTGATATGGAGCTGATGTATCCCATATTACCTCCATATTGGTGCACATAACAAAATTCATTCCGCACATGGGTGGGAAAAATTAGAGGGAACACTGGCTGTGATATCACCGTATTTGTTTGTGTTGCAAGATGGCTTATTTTCCCCTCTTCTCTCCTGCATAATACATGCTTGTCCTGAATTGAGGATTCAGATTATAAAACTACTTCTTGTTTCCTGTATCTGAGTGACCTTCTGCAATCATTAAAACATGCTGTGATACTAAGATAAATGTCAAGAAGGCTTAATATTCTGAGGTGACATCAAATGTCACTTTCAGTTTTGGGAGCTATAATAATTATTTACTGCATGTCTGGATGCGAAGTCTTTATTGCCTGTAGTACTGTCGTCTTGCTTCCAGCCCTTTTTTGTGTGTGTTTTAGTTTCTTGTTAGCAGTCTTTAGAGCAGTTGTTCCTGTTATTGTCTGTCACAAAGACTGTTCCTGCCAATTAATTTGAAAGCATTGATCTAGAATGACTGACAGGGTAAGGAGGATGCCTTATCTCATCCTTTCACTCACAAAAGGCGAAGTCTTCTGACCATACTGTCCAAGTCTGTAAACTACATAGGCTTGGCTGTAAAATTCAGCACTTTTTGTGAGCATTACCTTTCTTAGTTAAAGTACATGGTCTGAATTACTCCATATCCATATTAGGATTCCGCCTGTAAAAACTGTCTTCGTTAATGTGTGGCTGTCTGATTCTGTTGTAGGTGTTGACGTAAAATTACTGACCCATGTACAGATGCCTTTTGGTAATGCTCAAAATATCACAAAACCTCTCTTACTAAATAAGTCTATCTAACTATTCTGCTAGCTTTTCCCTACTCATAGACTTCAAGGTCAGAAGGGACCATCGTGATCATCTAGTCTGACCTCTTGCACATTGCAGGCCACGGAACCTCACCTACTCCTGAAATAGACCTCTAACCTCTGTCTGAGTTACTGAAGTCCTCAGATCATGTTTTAAAGACTTCAAGTTATAGAGTATTAACCATTTACACTAGTTTAAACCTGCAAGTGATCTGTGCCCCATGCTGCAGAGGAAGGCGAAAACCCCGCAGGGTCTCTGCAGGTCTGACCTGGGGGAAAATTGCTTCCCGACCACAAATATGGCCATCAGTTAGTCCCTAGTCCCTAGACCTGCCAGGCAGATACCTGGAAAAGAAATCATCTAGTGTCCTATCTTCAGCAGCTAGGGATTTCCGCAACTCAGTTGCCAGTGGGCCACGTGCCATCATAGGCCATCCCATCATACCACCCCCTCCATAAACTGAGCAAGCTCAGTCTTGAAGCCAGTTAGGTTTTTGTCCCCACTGCTCCCCTTAGAAGGCTGTTCCAGAACTTCACTTCTCTGATTAGAAACCTTCGTCTAATTTTGAGCCTAAATTTGTTGATGCTCAGTTTATAGTCATTTGTTCTTGTGTCCACATTAGCATTTATCTTAAATAACTCCTCTCCCTCCTTGGTATTTATCCCTCTGATGTATTTATAAAGAGCAATCCTATCTCCCCTCAGCCTTCTTTTGGTTAGGCTAAATAAGCCAAACTCTTGGAAAACCTACCTTATGAAAGGATACTCCATTCCTTGGATCATCCTAGTAGCCCTTCTCTGCACCTGTTCCAGTTTGAATTAATCCTTCTTAAACATGGGAGACCAGAGTTGCACACAGTATTCTAGATGAGGTCACCAGTGCCTTGTATAATGGTGTGAACACTTCACTGTCTCTACTGGAAATACCTCGCCTGATGCATCCTAGGACTACATTAGCCTTTTTCATAGCCACATCACATCGATGGTTTGTAGTCATCCTGTGATCAACCAATATACCCAGGTCTTTCTCCTCCTCTGTCACTTTCAACTGATAAGTCCCCAGCTTATAACAAAAATTCTTGTTGTTAATCTCTAAATGCATGATCTGGCACTTTTCATTATTAAATTTCATCCCATTTCTATTACTCCAGTTTACAAGGTCATCCAGATCTTCTTGTATGATGATCTGGTCTTCCTCCATATTGGTTACACCTCCTAGCTTTGTGCCATCTGTAAATTTTATTAGCACACTTTTTGGGCCTCGTCTGTACTACACAGTTAGGTCGACATAAGCTGCCTTGCATCGACCTAGCTGTGGAAGTGTCTTCCCTTACGTCAGCAGGAGCCAAATTTAAGTCCTTCTCTACACCAATTTAGTAACGCCACCTCGCTGAGCGGTGTAGAGTCACCCTCAATGTTATTAGGTCAATGCAGCATCAGTGTAGACACTGTGTTGCTTATATTGACTGTTAATGTCCTCCAGGAGCCATCCCCCCCAATGCTCCACACTGGCAATACAATGGATACAAGTGCTCATGGTGACAATGTGTACCGCCAACACAAGGAGCCAAGTGTGCACACTCATAAGTGATGCTAAAACTGTGGTGGCTATGCCAACCTAAGTTAGATCAACCTAATTTTGTGGTGTAGATATGGCCTCAGTTTTGACCATTGTATTAACATGCTGTGTAGTTTTAGCTGTGTTGGTCCCAGGTGTTAATGGGCCATTCTGTCTTGAATGGTCCCTTACAATATGTGCTAATTACTTATGCTAAACAATCTGTTTCACCTTACATTTTGCTGTGAGGCTTGGAAATATTTAAATCCAGATTGGATGTTTTTCTAAAAGAGATGTTTCTAATTCAAACAGGAATTAATTAAAGGGAGTCCAGTGGCCTGTGTTATATACAGGAGGTCAGACTAGATCAGGGGTCAGCAACCTGCAGCATGTGCGCCAAAGGCGGCACATGAGCCAATTTTTAGTGGCACTCTGCTGCCAGCCGGAGTCCTGGCCGCCGGCCCCGCTCAGCACGCTGCCGGCCTTGATAAACGGAACCCCAGGCCAGCAGGAGGCTGAGCGGGGCCGGTGGCCGGGACCCCGGACTGGCAGTGTGCTGAGCCGCTCAGCCCACAGCCGGTCTGGGGTTCCGGCCGCCGGCCCCCTGCCAGCTGGGGTCCTGGCCACCAGTCCCACTCAGCCCGCTGCCAGCCTGGGATACCAGCTGCCAGCCTGGGATACCAGCCGCCGGCCCCACTCACCTCGCTGCACTATTATTTACTTTACATACAATAATAGTTTAGTTATATAATATAGACTTAAAATGTATTACTGTCACGCGAAACCTTAAATTACAGCGAATGAAGACTTGGCACCCTGCTTCTGAAAGGTTGCTGACCCCTGGACTAGATGATTGCAATGATCCCTTCTGGCCTTATCTATGACTCAACTCCAAACCTTAGAAAGAAGAGAGATATTGGTTGAGATGTAAATTTCTTGTGTCCCAAGGGTTAAGTTAAGCACAGTGCCTCTGTGGCATTCTTAGCCTCTGCTGGCCTGGTGAATTGAGGCTTGGAATTTAACCTGAGTAAAACCTTATTAGGTCACTGGAGGATGGCCCTTTCAATTTATTTTCACAGTTGACTGATGCAGTCCCAGGGAAAAGTCTCACAAGCGCTTACAAACAAAAATATTCAGATGTTCTATTCATAGCCTTCCACACAGTATTTTAAATACACAAGGGTTCCAAGAACTTTTCATTCAAGGATATTTGATAGATTTTTGGGCTTTCAATGTGCACTTCTAATTTGTGAACTCTTTGTAGTGTGTAAATGATACTCTATAAACTTAGTGCAAAATTTAGGTGATTTGAGCTGCTTGGCTAATGTACAAAGCATTCCGTAATGTGCTAGCCATGCAAAAGGTGGGACATTGCTTCTTGTCTGTCAGGCAGGTGATAGCCAATCCTGAAAATTCTTTTACTGTCCTCCTGTGGAGACTCCTGTTTTTTGCTATTTGTTGAAGTAACAGCTTCTAGTGACCCTGGCTGAGGTATTGTCTTGTCTTGTTCCACTGCCTCAGCCAGTCCGTAGTTCAAGGTGTGAAATCGGGATAAACACAAGAGGAAGGGGAGAAAGAGCTATGCATGTTGTGCTCCCCTTCAGCCCTACAACAGCTCCTCCGTCATTCTACCATAGCCTCATCTGTTGTCAGACGACGGAAGGAGCAGTCTAGGACAGGGGTGGGCAAACTTTTTGGCCTGAGGGCCACATTAGGGTTGCAAAACTGTATGGAGGGCCAGGTAAAGGAAGACTGTGCCCCCCCAAACAGCATGGACCCCACCCCCATCTGCCCCCTCCCACTTAGAACTCCCGACCCATCCAACCCCCCCTGCTCCTTGTTCCCTAACCACCCCCTCCCGGGACCCCCGCCCCTAACCGCCCCCTGGGACCCGACCCCCATCCAACCCCCCTGCTCCCAGTCCCCTGACTGCCCTGACCCCATCCACACCCCTGCCTCCTGACAGGCCCCCTGGGACTCCCACGCTTATGCAACCCCCCGTTCTCTGTCCCCTGACCGCCCCTGCAAGCTCTGCCCCATCCAACCACCCCCTGTCCCCTGACTGCCCTCTGGGACCCCCCGTCCCTTATCCAACCCTCCGCCCCCCTTACCATGCTGCTCAGAGCAGAATGTCTGGCAGCCGCAGCACCCAGCTGGAGCTAGACACGCTGCCGCTCTGCTCCGCAGGAGCACGCAACCCCGCCACCCAGAGTGCTGCCTGCGCGGCAGCGTGGCTGACGGAGAGGGGGGACAGCAGGAGAAGGACTGGGGGCTGGCTAGCCTCCCTGGCCG
Source organism: Emys orbicularis (assembly GCF_028017835.1). NCBI lineage: Eukaryota > Metazoa > Chordata > Testudines > Emydidae > Emys > Emys orbicularis. The sequence goes on along the minus strand of NC_088685.1, from coordinate 133,404,444 downwards.
GGAGCTCAAGGGCCCGGCAGGACAGTCCCGCGGGCCGGATGTGGCCCGCAGGCCGTAGTTTGCCCACCTTTGGTCTAGGACCAAGTGACTGTGCTTTACTTCTCATCTACTACTCTTGCATATTAAAGGCTTTCCTCAATGACCGCTCTGAAGACCAGAAGTAAGAGCAAGAAACTCTGGAAAAAGTACCACCACCTACTTCAATGGAAATAGAGGATCTATCCATTCCCTCCCTTTTTATTTTTCCCCCCTCCTCCTTCAGTGACGACTATTTTAATCTGGAGTTATAGATTGGCCCTTTTCTTGCATTCGTTTGTAGTAACAATGACAAATAAGTTGGATGGCGTTTCCTGGTGGGTTAATGGCTAGCTTTTGTGTAAATGGATATCAGCTGCACCTCAAACTATCAGCTTCTTTCATCCAGTCACTAATCTCCAGGAACTGCCTTGTTCATAGATCCATCATTGCTTAAGCTTCCAGATCCTGTAGTTATATGTAATACTGTATTTTAATACCAACTGACTCCAGACTTTCTCTTGTGGGTCATACTTGTACATGCGGATTCTCCAGTCTCAAAAAGCAAATGCTGGTATGCTGATGTGCAACAGTAATTACACTTAAGTATCATTAATGAGAATATTGCATGAAGTATGTTTACTAGCATCACTGACTCCTTCAACTGAAATTAAAATCATACTAACTTTAGGAGTTTCACTTAAAGCATCTATGCAAACTAGGTATTAATGATTGGCACTGTCCCATATCCAAAAATGGACAGAGATTGAGTTTGAGGGACAAAGGCTGCTGTCACTACCAAAGCTCCTAGTAAACATCACTGCCTACCCTACCCCACCAAACAGCTTTATTCCCCATAACATCTTTCCCCCCTCCTTATGGGAAAGGCTGCTTTTGTTTACACCCCTCCCACACACCCCATATTAGCTGCCAAATCATCATGGGTAGGAGAGGGAAGCAGCTTAGAGCTGCAGTGGAGGGAGAAGATATATGGAGAGAAGGCAAAATCAACAAAAGGAACTCTGCCTCATTTCTTTCAGCTTAAATAAACTGAAGAAACGATCCATGTAAGAGCTGGAGAGGTGGTGATCCTAGTAGTTGCCTATACAAGTGATGAGTGACTTTCTTCAAGTTTGCATAAAACTGTACATATTACTTTTTTATTTAATTTGAGGGGGTTTTATTGGGGTTGGGAGGTGGTTCAAGAGAAGTATATGTATGAAACTTATGCAGAGTAGAATTCTTCTTTTGTTGCACTAACAATATAGCACTACTGAGTTTACCAGGATACATTTGCTTAGCTTCTGAGTTTACAAGGCAATAAACATCCCCTTGCACTGTGAATAATACTGAAGTTTTAGACTGAGCTATTCAGTATGCACTTTTGCTGAGTTTACTTGAAGGCAAATACAATTATTCCCCATTAGGTTAAGTACAGCATAAATAGTAAAAACTCTTTCTCCAAGTTTTGTTGTCTTGCTTGTACTGCCGCCTCCTCCTCCTACACACCTTGATTGCTTCCAGACAAATGCTTTTGTGATTTTTACTTCATTTCTAGACACTTTAAAATAAGAAAATATATGCCATGTTGAACTATGGGTTTACATGGAAACAACTGGATTTTTATCAGATAGCTGGGAACTGGATGAAATCAGGTCTCAGATATGCCTTAGTGGAGGTGAAGCATATTTTACGAAATCCTTTCATGACACAAGCTAGATTTTTTTTTTCTTTCTTTTTTTCCCTTGGTCAAGTAAAATGTTTGGACAACTAAAATGTGTAGTATGGTAGCGTGCAAAACTAAGGGGGAAAAGTTGTAGCTCAAGGATGTTACCTTGCCCTAGAATGCAGGACTCTTTGAAGTGTATGTTGTTGACTTCTGGATTTTTAAATGGAAGGGAAGTTCTTGTTTAATGCAAGTATATCTCTATGAATCTAAACTCTGAACAGTTGCAGCAAGAGGCAGAATAAAGTCCATCTGGCGTAGATGGTCTCAGCTCATTTTAGAAAAAAGTCTTGGTCAAAAATGAACAAAATGGGGGTTCAAACCTTTTAATTAACATTAAGGATTTTAAGTATTCCCTAACCACATTTTAAAGAAAATTTTAATCGTAATTGCTTTCCTGAGATAGATGCTGGTTTGATAATGTGTGTGACAGAATGACTATCAAGGTGTGCCATCTTTTGATCTACAGCACAGATCTCCATCACTTGAGCTAACTGAGTCACTGGTAGTATTAACTGTTATCTTCTATTTGGACCAGCCACTGAAAGAGGGAAAAGACAATGTGCCACTTGGCCTCATAAATATTTGATATAGTTGTCTGGCATGTTAGAAACTTGGGTCCTATTCCCGACTCTGTCAAGACTGACCATGTGCACCTTTTGCTTATATGTGAAGTGTGTGTGGGAGGAGAGTATTTGCCTGCCTCTTACAGTAGGGGAATAAAGGCCATGAAGTGCACAGCGCTATTAACACCAGTCAGTGGAAGAGCTGAGTTTAGAATTTATGGTCTGCTCTTGACTGCCAGCCAAGCATGCCTTCCCCTAGGCCAAAGCACAGTTGTCAAGTTTTATGCAGCTTTGTGTCACATTGCTTGCCAGTGATAAATAGTAATTTATTTACCCTTCATGGTGCCCTGGGGTAGTATAAAGGGAGACAGGAGACTTTCCAGTTCACTTTGCAGATGCTTGGTTGTGGGACCTGGGGTGACTAGTGAGACTCAAAGGAAGTCAGGAGCAGACTATGGGTGTGTGTGTGTGTGGGGGGGGAATGGAGGCTTGGGGGGGGGGGGGGGGCTAAAGGAAAGGACAGAAGATCCTGATACATCAGCTCTTGTTTTGCACCTGCTTCCCATTATCCTACATCTTGCCCATCTCTATCACTCCTATCCCTGCCACTCATTCCTCTGAATTTGAGTCAGGCTGGGTGCTTGTTGTCCTCCATTGTGCCTGAGTACAGTTGTCTTTGACTATGGCTACACTACAGACTTACAGCAGCAGCTGCACTGATGCAGCTGTGCCACTGTAGTGCTGCTAGTGCAGGTGCTCTAAGTCAACAGGAGAGAGCTCTAGTGTCGACTTAATTACTCCAGCCCCCTTGATTGGTGGTAGCTATGTCAGCAGGAGAACCTCTCTCACTGTTCACACTGGCGCTTAGGTTGCTGTAACTTGCATTGCTCGGGGGGAGGGGTCTTATTCACTCCCCTGAGCAACATAATTTATACTGACTTAAGCTGTAGTGTGTGCATAATCTCACTGTTCGCATTTGGTGCCTAACACAGTAGTGGTCCCCTGGCTGCTGGGGAAAAGCAATTGATGGAAAAGTCCTGCCCAGCTCCTGCAGCCCTGGACTGGAGCATGCCCAATGCAGGTGGAGTCTTTTGACACTTTTTGGTGCCAGCTTCTGACAAACCTCTGGTGATTTTCCAGTCTTATAATTCAACCCAATCTGGGTGAATTTTCATGGGCGGAAAAGCAAGAGATACCTCTAATCCCAGGGCTAAATGTCAAGCCTTTGCTCCAAAGCATGGAGGTGATAGCCTCACAAAGAAATGGTTGTAACAGAAATTTTAACATTGGCAAAACAATGTCTTTTTCACTAATGTTCTTAGAAATGGCTGAAACTTAAAGAGCCTGAGGGGAGAACGATCATGCAAAATTTCATCCTGAACACTTAATTTGACAGAGTTATAAGCTGTTGAAAACAAGATATTATAATGAGAAGTGATGGACAACTTTAACTCTAGGTGCTGCCCATAATCAAATATCAAAACTATGTTTAACTATCTATGAAACTTGTGTAGGAACTGTAGACTACTTCATGAATCTGCAAACAGCCATCAGTTGATAATGACTTTTGGTTGCTAGACACTGGATTCGATTCTAGTTGGAGATCTAGAATGACAAGTTCCCATTATTAATACCCAGAGTTATTTCATAATTATAATTGAATTGGGGTAAACCTTGTTTCCAATCTTTCATGCTGTCAATATTGCAAATGAGTGGCTTTGGCATAAGACATAAATGCAGATGTATATCATCTTGATGTTGCAGCATCACAGCTTTGGTCAGAAGGAGGAGACTTACAGCCATGGGAAAATTGGCTGGTGAGCTTGTTAAGTTTGTGGGTGTTACCTTCCCAAAGCAAAAGATTTGATAGGACTACACATTTTGAACTAGTCACTATTTTAGAGTGATGACTTCAACCTATAGTTTCACTCTTTTATTTTCCAATATATTTGAGTTACCTATTGAGAAGTTTTATTTTTGTTTTTATGCTGCTTGACGAGAGCTTCTCTTGTTCTGTTCAGCCTCGCCGTCTTGCTCTTTTTTTACACTATTTAAAAAAGAAAAGTGCTTCTTGCCAAGTCCTATTGCAATTAGCTTTGCTTCTTAGAGCACTAAACTAGTCAGAGGCACAAACGATTAACTAGATTCTGATCATATGTTGGCAAATTTTCAGGACCCTGAATTAGCCTGAGAAATACTGGTGCCCAACTGATCAAAAAATCCTTTGAGATATGACTGGTTTTAAAATGCTTTCTCTAAACTTCTGCCTTTACTCCTTCTCTGCCTGCTTCCCCCTTTCCACTCCCTGCCTCCCCAATACAATTTTCTCCCTTCTAGGATTTAATTATAAGGCACATTTCACAGGTACCTTCCAAATGATGTAATAGTTCTGTATGTGAGTGTTAATTAAATGCCCAGAGGGGAAGAGAGGTGTTACACTGAGTAAATTAGCAAACGCTGTCTCTTGACTTATAGCTGAGCAAAAGATTGAAATGAATATGGTGTAACTCAACTAGAAATAGCTAGCACCTGTTTTTTTCCCCAGAGTGTTTTCACTGTTTGATACAAGCATGCCTGACTTTGCTTAACAAATTGCATTGTGTGAAATTGCAGATAAAGTATTTTGTCTGGTAAATAACAGTTAATTTTAATCAGCTAACAAGGTTTGTAAGATTGTGTCATTCAAAATAATCTACAGGCTTTAAAATTTTTAAATCCTCATATCTTGGTTCCCTTAAGTCCAACAGAATATAGCTGATCTCTTATCTCAAGTTACCATTTGTTCTTCCACATAAGCTTTAGGACCGCAGTTGGATGTTAGTGCTGTCTGTTTTAAACACAAGACTGCAGACCATGACCTGATGTTTTAAGTTAAAGGTTCTCAAACTTTTTTTTTTTGCATGCTCCCCTTCACAGATTCATGTCCCATGTGTACCCCCATCTTGTCCCCAGGCCCCTGCTCAGCTCCCCTTAATCCTCTTGCTCTCACTCATCCAGCCTGTTGCCACCTCCTGCAGCCCCAGCCAGCCCCTTTGTTCCCATGGCCAGGCACTTTGTCGGGCTGGATCTCCGATTTCTTCCATAGTAAGAGATTGCTGCTCAACCATTAGGCCAACCTCAGAATTAGTTTCACTTTTGATCCAAAAACTTCAACTTGTGCACAAGTTAAGAATGTTTTTTACAATCTGAAATACCAAGTGTAAAAATCATTTTTTCAGTTAAAAGCATTCTATGTTGAGATAAAAACAGCTGCGTTCCACCATCTACACACTCAAAACAATCAATCTTTCATATGCTTCAGAATCCTGGAATTCATAATTCAACCAGATACACTCTGACCTCTGATTCAAATAACGTTGAAAAGTAGCTAAATGCAAAATGTACTTGCTTTCTGAATCTCCTTTCATTAGCAGGAGGGTGTGGGCTAGTAAATAGGAGCTGTAAAGTCATTTATCAGCATATGCTGTGCACTGACCCAGTATGCAGAATACATATGGAGAGTAGTCTGAGCTACATGTGACTTAAAACAGAAATACCACATAATAGCCATTTTTCTGCTTCAGCCTTCCTTAATGCTGCTTGTGATGTGCATTCCTAGAAAACTGATCAAAGTAGTCCCCCTCCTTTCTCCCCCCCCCCCCCCAAAGTATCCTGGACTTAATTTGAAAGTATTGTAAAATAATCTATATACACACACGTTAGGGGCGCCAAAGGTTTTTCCTTTTGAGTCTTCTGTTTTAGAAATTCTTTTCCGTTAGAATAAGTGCAGACAGTATAGCATGCTGTGTGGGGCCTGTAGAAAGCAGCATTAAACCTTTAAAGAAAAGCTGCTTTGCACTCCACAGTGGTGGAAAGGATGTCGCTCACATGCTTAAGATTTTTAATTGCATTTGGAAAACTGGAACCCTAATGCATCCAGTCTGTTTATCTTCAGGATTTGTATAGAATGGCACACGTGAAGAGTTTGCAAGGCCATTCATTGGTATCTCTGATGTTAAATGCAGTATTATATTCACGTCTAATAGTCACCCACTCTATATCTGTTTGAATGCACAAAAAATTGTCTCCTGATCAGTGTGCCTTGGGGTGAGGTTGCCACCTTATTAAGAAAAAATAATGGGAAAGTGAAGTAGAACATAATTAAAAATAGTAATGTGTGCTCCTAACCCATGGCCTGGGCAGGAATGTCTCCCTTCCAGTAAGTGTAGAGGAATAGATTCATAACTTTGAAGACAGTTTTTCGGCTATAACTCCCAAGGTGTTTCTGTGATAACCAGGGTCCAGACACCCCCACGGGAGAACAGAAGGTTTGAAACTCCAAAAGAAAAGCAGTTAAATTAGCCAATTGTATACAGTGTTGTTGTACTGTTGAAATATATTGAGTAAGGTCTGTTATGAAAGCAGGGCCCAAAATCTGCTAGGAGCAGTGAGACCCTAGTACAGCTAGGAAATGGGGATACTAGGCACTGCCAGAAGGTGCTGTGTGTCCTAGCTCCCCTGGAATGAGGGAGACTCTTGATGTTGAAAGTGCTAACAATTCATACTACCATAGTAAGGTATAGGAAAAGCCCTGGTGTAAAGTAACCACCGGGGGAAGTGTTAATGTCAAGGAGGGGGAAAGGTGCCCCTTAATATATGGGTTTAGGGCGGTCATTTGAAATGTATTGAAACCTGGTGGGATGGGGGACGCTAACAGGAAACATCCCATTGCATTTCTCGGCAAAAAAACACTTTCTCACTGAACAGAATTATTCTGCAATAGAAAAAGTGTGCTATTGTGTGCACTGTAAAACAGTTTAGCTCAGGGGTTCTCAAACTGGGGGTCAGGACCCCTCGGGGTCACGAGGTCATTACATGGGGGGTCGCGAGCTGTCAACCTCTACCCCAAACCCCGCTTGCCTCCAGCATTTATAAGGATATTAAATATATTTAACTGTGTATTTAATTTATTTGGGGGGTTGCACTCAGAGGCTTGCGATGTGAAAGGGGTCGCCAGTAAAAAAGTTGAGACCCACTGATTTAGCTCCTACCTGTTCAGTAGGGTGGATCAGAGTGTTAACAGACCACTCACCGTTAGTATGGCTGACTAGAAGAAAAGGAATTTTTTGTCACATAGCTATGCTGGAGAGCATAGTTTTGCAGGAGTATTATATGGAGTTAAAATATATTGAGGGGTTGGAGAGAGGTGCTGCCCAGAAAAGAGGGGGCAGAGGTGAAGCTTACTTCATGGCCTGTGGCCAAAACTCCTGCATCAAACTCTGTGTGACAGTCAGGATCGAGATGACCCAAGTGGAGAAGTGAAGGTTTAATCTCTAAAAATAAGCAATAACTGTACTGTCAGAGTCAGTGGTCCGTTTAGACCCCTACCCTGTCTTGTGACAGTGGCCCATGCCAGATGCTTCTGGCCTTTAAGTCTGAGTCTTACATACTCAAGTGTTAATAGAATTCTTGTAAACTTGTAAAATGCTTTTTTCATCTTCCAATGTAATTTTAAACATGTTATAGCTAGCACGGACACTCTCTGTGTAAAGAAATAGTTGATCTCTGCATAAGTCACCTGTAGGTCATGCTCTTGATTCTTCGAAGAGTTCTCTAGTTTCACCTCTAGGCCATCTTTAAAGACTCAAGCCTTACATGAATACTTCATTTGGACCATTGCTAACTTTGTGTGTACTACTGCCTTGTTTACCTTCTAGCCCTCTTAGGGAGATTTTTGAGGCTCCAGACGTGGCTTTATTGCTCTACCATGATGAAAATGCCAAATTAACCAAATCACAGGGATTTCACTCCCACCACTTTTCTTTTCATTCTCACAGGGCCACTCCAGCTAGTCCAGGAATCAAGTCACTCTCCCCAGGCAGGGGGCAGTATTGAAGCATGTTGTCAGGGCTACTGGAAACCGGTCACATGTTGGCTCTCTCCCTCTGCAGCCGGGAGTTGTATGCTTGAGCCTGTGTTCCAGGCGTCCATGTACCGGTCCATACACATGGCAATATACTTCTGCTCCGAGTTACCCAGCGAGCTCTCCGGCTTCCTGATGCACTTCCGGAAACACATGTCGGTCATCCTCTGCAGCAGCTCCTGTGTGTTGGCCACGGCGATCTGCACCTTCACCTGCTCCATGATGAGCCCTGGGTCCAGCTTCCCCCCCGCGCCGCGGCCCCGAACTCGGAGCCAAACCCGCCCTCCATCGGGCAGACTGCATTGCAGGATCAAGGCCCAAAGTGGACCCTGCACCTACTCAGATTTCTGTTGACTTTGTTAGGGCTCTGCAAGGTGCAGGAGTTCTAGCTAGCAAACTGCATTGCAGGATCAGGGCCGAAAGGTGTACCAAAATGTTCTTTTTAAAAAACATCCTTTTTGTTGGTCTTGTTTGTGCCTTTTGGTCATCAGAAAATACTGTATAGCAAATATATTGCAGCATGTGGCCAATTTGAATAACTGAAGATCAGCAAAAGTAGTAAAAGCATCTCTACAACCAGGCCACTTTTTAAAATCTGTGACTCTTTCAGCTCATAAGTGTACTTCTCCCTGTTCCACTACACTAATTGAACTTCTCAAATGGTCTCCAACACATTGCTGAAAGTGAGCACTTATCCCCTCCAAAAACTTGGCAAGATGGTGGAAATAAGACAGAGGATTTAGGCCTTTACATAATGGTCAAACTAGTTATTCTTTTTTAGTGTTTGTAATCAATAATGTATCATGAGAGGACTGGGAGAGGGAGGAGAAAGATGTCAATTTATTGTTCAGGTAACTGATCCTGTGTATTTTTTTTCCAGTTTGATGCCCACACCAAGAGCAAAATATCATCTTTATATTAAAAAGCTTTACACTTTACCCTTTGTCCTTTTAGAGGTGGAGCGAGTTTAACATTGCATCATGCTTAATTGACTGGGGGAGCTTCTGCCTGAATGTAAGCTGTCTTGTTACTTCTATTTTTAAAGAGATGCTATCCTTTGAAACTTTTGTGATTGGCTAATTGAAAGCATCTTTCTTTTTCTCATCACCCTTAAATGCTATTCCCTTATAATTTCCCCCCCCCCCCCGCCCCCTTTGCTCCCTGTTTGACTATAGTGGTCTTTTCTTTTAGTTTTGCCTGTGCTAACTGGCTGCACAGCTTAATAGCGAAATTGATTAATGCATTAGAATATCAAATGCATAAAGTAAACTGAAAAGCTTCTCTGTCCTTTCAGTTATAATCATATTTGGTGGTGCAAAACAGGGGACACAGAATTTTCAGACACTGTCCCTTTTAAATAGATAAGCTTGTCCCAAACTGCACTGGAATTACTGCACATAGAGGTAATTACTACTGTTGTCAGAATAAATGCTTCAGTTATTAAGGGTAATATGTCTAGCTTACAATAATTACTGACTCTAGTCCTGTAATTGACTGCTTCCTGAATGTGTACTTGGTAACCTTAGATACAGTGAAATGTTTCTAGTCTTAGTTTTTGTGCAGTGTCATATTAAATGTCAAATTGCCACAGGCTCCCAAGACAGCTGCCCTGGAAAAAATGCTTCTAAAACAGTTTTCTACTGTGGGATTTGGGGGAGGGAGGGAAGAATTTTACTCTCCTATTTCTTCTCTAGGATTTTATTTCCCAGGAGATGCTTGTTAGTCAAATGCGGTTTTTATGGGTATGTCTACACAGCCGACGTTAAAGCGCTGCTGCGGCAGCACTTTAACATGGCTGTGTAGTTGTGGCTCAGGCACTGGGAGAGAGCTCTCCCAGCACTGTAAAAAAAATCACCTCCGTGAGGGGAATAGCTACCAGCGCTGGTGCACTGTCTACACTATCACTTTACAGAGCTGAAACTTGCATCGCTCAGGAGGGTGTTTTTTCACACCCCTGAGTGAAGAAAGTTTCAGCGCTGTAAGTGGCAGTGTAGACAAGGCCTAAGTTAATCTCATGGCTTTGTTTTTCTTCACATACTTGCGTTGTGTTTAAACTGTCAAACTAATGTTTTTGTAGTCTAAATCCAGGTTGATACCATTTCAAAGAATGTGCTTGAAGCAAATACAGGACTCTTTCCTACCTTCTGTGCGAATTTTATTTTTATAAAATAGGAAGCAATTTCCTTAAACTCCATATCCAAGGATTGCTCTCTACTATCCTCTGAAAAATCCCTTGCTTGCTTTTATGGCATTTTGAATCGGGGGTGGGAGACACCTGTTCATGAAGAAATCAAATATTCTGAAGGCAAGTCTTGTTTGACTTCTATCCTAGTCAGCTCCCCAGCCTCCCCCCCTTCCCCCTTTTCCTTTCTCCTGTTTCAGGTTGAGTGAATTGCTTTCCTTTCCTAATGGCTTTGGACATAAGTCTTTAGGAGGATATTGTGGAGGAGGAAGGAAAAAGTTGAGAGAATAAAGAAAAATTGGAGGAAGGCATTATTGCATTCTAAGGGAATTCTTGATGACACATTGCAAATTCTTTTCCTAATGTCACTTGCTGAGGGAATAGAGCTACTGCAGTGTTGTTAAAAGAAGGGCTGTGGTGTAGAAGTGAGAGGTTGTACATTTACAACATCCTTTCCAGCAAATCAGAACAGTGCTTTTGGTTTTTATCTGTGTACATAGTCTCAGATCCAAGAACTAAATCTTTATCCCCATTTAACAATGAAGACATTTCAGCACCTTTAAAACTAGAATGACTTTCTTTCTGGAGGTCTAGATTTTTTTTCTTCTTCTATAGGATGAGGGACAATAGCAAATTCTGAGCCATACAGATTTATTTAGCTTGTTCTGTTAGTCCTGTTTACTGTGCATTTCTGTAATTAATTTTCTTGAGTTTTACTATGTGACTTCACAAGAACAACAGTGAATAATCTGGCAAATCTTTGGACTTATAAAGCTTTATATTTTGCATGTTAAAATCCTGTTTTGCCTTGCCACTGAAAAGGCACAAATGATAAAACAAATGAAGTAAGCCTGATAGTGCATAAAAGAAAACAAACAAACAAACAAAAAAAAAACCCCAAAGCCAAACCCACAACACTTTTTAGGAAGGACTTAGGGCTGGTCTACACTACACAGTTAGGTCCACATAAGGCAGCTTATATCTACCTAATTATGTTAGTGTCTATACTACAGCCTTCCTCCCACCGATGTAAATGCCCTACTATACTGATGTAATAACTCCACCTCTACAAGAGGTGTAAGGCTAGGGTGACCAGACTGCAAATGTGAAAAATCGGGACCGGGGCTGGGGGGTAATAGGAGCCTATATAAGAAAAAGACCCAAAAATCGGGACTGTCCCTATAAAATCGGGACATCTGTGTAGTTAGGGTAACGCAGTGTCTGTGTAGACACTGTTTCCCTTATGTCTGGTATCTTGTCAATTTCACGGCAGGAGTCGTGAAATTCACAAGAAAGCCCCTGTTCACCAGGATAGCTGGGCGGCTTCAGATCCAGGCCGGGAGCTGGGACAAGAAGCTAGGGTGGCTTCTGTCCCCGTTCCTGGTGGTGTGCCAGGCAGCTGTGTCAGTTTCATTGCACTTTGAGTCATGAAACTGACCAGGCTGCCCTGCTCCCTTCTGGGAGTCGGGGGGGCGGGGGGGGGGGGGCAGTCCGCCCTTAGCTTGTGGGGCAGCCAGGCTTTTGGCAGGGAGCTGCCAGCAGAGCTCTCAGCTTCCCAAACTGCCCCTCTTAGGTTGGTGGAAACGTTAGTGGTGGTGATGCACACCACCGACCCAAGGAGGGTTGTGTAGACATGCACCACCTCCGTAATTACTGTGGGGGTTGTAGGTTGTCCTAATATAGGTCGACTTAGGTTCATAGTATAGACATTCCCTTAGAGTAAGGTTTTTATTTTTATTTTACCTTCTCCAATATATTGAAATATCAATAGCTCCTTCTCTTTCGGTTCCAAATAATCTAGTAAAGAGCATTAGAAAAGGCATCTGTAAAGGTGGTACTGGTAATTGCAAACTATGGTAAAAGCTCAATTGAAGCTTAAATTTTAAAGGCGGCTCCTATGAAAGAGAAGTGTTGTCACCCCAGTAGGAAGATTGGTTAAGTGAGAAATTCTGGGTTGATTGCCACTCAATAAGGTGAAACAAGCACACCTAACTGATTCCTCCAACTGTATTCAGTAAGTTTAAAGGCCTGGATACTTGAACCTGACTTGTAATCTCTGCTCACATCATAAATTTTTGTCTTGAGGGTTTTTACACCCTCAATCAAAAATTTGGGCTGAAACTTGGGTTAAAGTGTTTTTGGGTAGGACTCTAGTTGAACTTTTTCCAAAATGTAGTGAATAATCTGTTTTGGAACAAAACACTTTAAAGTTTAGATGGGTGGTGAGGGGGGAGAATAGTTAATATGAGCAAGCCAATAGGGATTACAGCACAGGACTGAGCCTGGGGCAGATGTTTAGGGTACAGGAGGGGGTGAGGGGTTCAAGCTCTGGGAGGGAGTTTTAGTGCAGGAGGGGGTTCCAGGGTGTGGGCTCCGGGAGGGAGTAAGTGTGCAGGAGAGGGCTCTGGGCAGGGGCAGAGTGTTGGGGTAGGACTCTAGTTGAACTTTTTCCAAAATGTAGTGAATAATCTGTTTTGGAACAAAACACTTTAAAGTTTAGATGGGTGGTGAGGGGGGAGAATAGTTAATATGAGCAAGCCAATAGGGATTACAGCACAGGACTGAGCCTGGGGCAGATGTTTAGGGTACAGGAGGGGGTGAGGGGTCCAAGCTCTGGGAGGGAGTTTTGGTGCAGGAGGGGGTTCCAGGGTGTGGGCTCCGGGAGGGAGTAAGTGTGCAGGAGAGGGCTCTGGGCTGGGGCAGAGTGTTGGGGTGCTGGAGGGGGTTCAGGGTGCTGGATCTGGGAGGGGGAGCAGGGCTGGGGCAGGGGGTTGGGGTGCAGGAGGGGGTATGGGATGCTGGCTCCAGGAGGGGGCTGGAGGTTGGGGTGCAGGTTCCTACCGGGAGGCACTTACCTTGGTTGGCTCCCGGTCGGCGGGGCTAAGGCAGACTCCCTGTCTGCCCACCCTGGCTCCACTCAGGCACACCAGCACCTCCTCCCCATCACGAGCTGGGCCACCCCTCCACCCTGCTAGCCAGTAGTGCACCATATGGCCACACTGCTCCCGGAAGGGGCCAACGTGCCTCTGCAGCCCCTGGGGCAGGGCACCTGGCTCCGCGTGCTGCCCCTCTCTGCAGGCACCGCACCCGCAGCTCCCATTGGCCGCAGCTCCCCGTTCCTGACCAATGGGAGCTGCGGGGGCAGTGCTCGCAGGCAGGAGCAGTGCGTGGAGACCCCTCTCCTGCCCCCACCACCGCAGGGATGTGCTGACCACTTCCGGGAGTGGCGTGGGGCCATGGCAGGCAGGGATCCTGCCTTAGCAGCAGGCAGCCCCGCTGTGCCGTTGCAGCCAGAGATCACGATCGACTGGGAGAGTCTCCAGGATCGACCAGTCGATCGTGATCGACGGCTTGGTGACCACTGCTCTAGCCCTACCAGTGTGTTGCACTGTGGTAAAACTCTATTGCCCACCCTGTTTCCTAACTGTGACTTTGCTATTGATGCGACCCAGGTGCCCATAAGAAGCAAATGAGTACATAAACTGCATAATTAGCTCCTTTGGTAGCTGTCTCAGTAGAATGACTGCAGTTTGAGAAGGCTTTATACTAGGGCTGTCAAGCGATTAAAAAAATTAAACGCATGATTAAGCAATAATAGAATACCATTTATTTAAATATTTTTGGATGTTTTCTACATTTTCAAATATATTGATTTCAATTACAACATAGAATACAAAGTGTACAGTGCTCACTTCAGATTTATTTTTTCATTACAAATATTTGCACAGTAAAAAACAAGATATAGTATTTTTCAATTCACCTAATATAAGTACTGTAGTGCAATCTCTTTAATATGAAAGTTGAACTTACAAATATAGAATTATGTACAAAAAATAACTGCTTTATTTTTCAATGCAATGTAAAACTTTAGAGCCTACAAGTCCACTCAGTCCTACTTCAGCCAGTCGCTCAGACAAACAAGTGTGGTTACAATTTGCAGGAGATAATGCTGCCAGCTTCTTGTTTACAATGTCATCTGAAAGTGAGAACAGGCGTTGCAAGGTATTTACGTGCTAGATACACTAAATATTCATATGTCCCTTCATGCTTCAACCACCATTCCAGGGGACATGCATCCATACTAATGACGGGTTCTGCTTGATAACAGTGGAAAGCAGTGTGGATCAACTCATTTTCAACATCTGAGTCAGATGCCACCAGCAAAAGGTTGATTTCCTTTTTTGGTGGTTCGGGTTCTGTAGTTTCCGCATCAGTGTTGCTCTTTTAAGACTTCTGAAAACATGCCCTACACCTCGTCCCGATCAGATTTTGGAAGGCACTTCAGATTCTTAAACCTTGGGTCTAGTGCTGTAGCTATCTTTAGAAATCTCACATTGGTACGTTCTCTGCCCCGTGCACCTGTTCAGAGGATAATTAGGACATCAGTCTCCAGGGCTGTCAAACTATTAAAATGAAACTTTGCAATTATTAATTTTTAAAATGGGATGTTGAATGAAGGTGCTTTTGTTTTTGGTTGGGTTTTTATTTTCTTTTGTTGGTTTGTTTTGAAGCTTGAGATAAAGTGTAGGTTTCACAGGAAAAACCACAGACCCGAGCCTGGCTGTTGCTGGCTGTGAAGTGGTGTAGTGCATCCCCGGGGGTCCCTTATCCCTATCCCTGCTGCACCCCAGGAGGCTGTACAAAAGTTTTGGGGCTGTCTTCCAGTTACCGCCCTGACAATGCATGCAGCCCGGGGAGGGCAGGGGGAGCTGATAGTGGAGCGGGGACCCAGTGGCTGCCCTGCAGGGATGGGGAGGAGTGACTGGCTTGTTGTGGGTCATCCCTCTCCTGGCTGTGCTGAACTGGGAGCTCTGTCATTTCCCCTCCCGGCAGGGCAGCCACATAGTCCCCGCTCTACTCTATGATCCTCCCCCTTCCCCCGCCCTTCTTGGAACTGTATGTGCAGGTACGCCTAGGCAGAGTGCACCAAAATCTGGCTGTGCTCTTGTGAACAGGAAGCAGCTCTTTGCAAAAGGCTTCTTCTGATCGGTCTCCATTGAAAACCCTCCAGGCTCTCTGATAACCCATTGGCTGCAAGCATACTAATGCTAATCTGAGCTGCTGCCTTTTGCAAAGGGAGGTATGGCTTCTGGTTGCAACAGAGCGTAATAGATTGCCAGCATAGAAGGGACTCAGGAAGTTGCTCCAAGGAACTCTGGGATACATCTGGAAGACTTCCAGGGCCCAAGTCAAGCTTGGGCTGCATGCACACAGGAAAGTAATAGGGCCCAGACTCTAGGTTCCAGCTTAACATGGTCTTGGACCCTCCTGCCCTGCAGGGTCTTGGGACCCTAGGTTCGAGCCCTAGGTTAACACAATTGGTGTGTGGACACAAAGGTGTTAGACTTGAGCTCAGGATCAAGCCTGAGCTTACATTGCTGTGTAGACACACCCTTAGTGACCAGAGGGTGGATCATGCAAATGCATCTTAAAATATTTAAATCCATTAAACTATTTTTATTGTACACTTGCTAATAATACTGGCTAAAACACATACCTATTCTCTAGCATCAGTTTTTAGAAAATGAAATGAGAAATGATCAGCATTTTAGTGAATGTAAATTTTACTAAAATACTTGCAAGTATTGCGTTCAGTATGGCAAGTAGGGAGTTCTGAGAGTGTCCGTGGCAAGCTTGAATCAAGAATAGTGTACAGTTACTCTTATTTTGACGGCTGTTTCTACAGTGTTTGATTCAAAGCAAGAATCAGAGGGGTAGCCCTGTTAGTCTGGATCTGTAAAAAGCAACAAAGAGTCCTGTGGCACCTTATAGACTAACAGACGTATTGGAGCATAAGCTTTCGTGGGTGAATACCCACTTCGTCAGAACAATCTGTAATGGTTTGCAACTTTATCTAGGCATACTACAAGCTCCCAGAAATAAAATTTTTAACATTGGTTAGACTTGAAATTCATCCATTTTAGCTGTTGGAGATCAGAACAAATATTTTAGCATCTGTTCTTTAGTAGGAACATCTTTTTCCCACTTTCACAATCTAGGGCTTGTCCACACACAAACTTGCACTGCATTAACTAAATCCGTTTTAATTCACATCTTCCATTGTGTGCGCACACAGGTTTGCACTGAATCTCATTTTGTAATCAAGTATCCTATTCTGCTTAAATTGGTTAGACAAAATCAAAATAGGTCACTTTATTCCAAAAGAAGATTGTTTGCACAGACTTGCACTGAAACAAAACCGATTTAGTTAATGTGGTGCAAGTTTGCATGTAGACCAAGCCTTACTCAATGCTCCTGTTGTGTAACAATTCCTCTTGTATCAAGCTGGAGGTACACTGGTACCAATATGCTGATTTATTCAGAGCAAAAAGGCTAGCAGCTTGTTTTGTGTGCCAAATCCCACATACCTTCAGTATTCACTTTTTCATCTAGCTGTGATCTGAATTATTTTCTCTTTCCTGTAAGAAGTTTGGGGACACAACAGCTTCTAAATTGCTGTATCTGATCTTCCTATTGTTTAATTATCAGTATCACTTCAGCATGTTGACTTCATGCTTTTATTTGGATCCTAAGAGTTGCAGCTTGAAATGGAATTCTTTGAAGTACTCCACAGAAATTCAGAGCTGGAATAGTCTAGCCCAGTGTTTCCCAAACTTACAACAGTTGCGTACCCCTTTTGAGACATTTGTCTTACTGGCGTACCCCTTCTCTGGTGAAGATAATTTTGGGGGGGTAGTCACATTTTTATGACACACTCCTAATTTGTTTCATTCTGGATTAAATGTTTATTAGTAATAAATACAAAATTATATTACATACAGTTGAAACAAAACTTTTAATAGAAATAATAGTTACATATAGAAATAGTACTAGAAATAATTAAAATAATAGAAGCAAATCAACAGTCTGGCAGAACAGCGTGTGGGGGACACAATATATATATGGTGAATTCGTATCATTCTGAAATTAAAATATGCTGGTTTGGTTAGGTTAGTGAAGAAAGGCCTAGTTTTAATACTTACTATTTCGGTATTGAAAAATTTTTCAGTACAAACCAAACTATTCAGTGCGAGGGATGAAACTGCTTTTGGCCAGACACCCTCACGGGGATGGCTCGATGTTTGTGATCTTAAGACGAAGATGGGGCTCCACGTCAATAAGACGATTTTGTTTTTTTGTTTTGATGCCAACCAGTGCAGAGAATCCGATCTCGTACAAATACGAGGTGGGAAAAGGCAGAAGATACTTGACAGCTTTGTCCGATAGAGCTGGATATTCAGAGCTAACCCCCACCAAAATGACATCAGTGTATTATGCTCAAATTTTGTTTTCAGGAAGCTATCTGAAGCCAGCTCCAAGAGCTGCTGTTCTTCTGAAGCAGAGAGGTTTTTTGGCAATGTTTGAACATTGATGATAAAAGGTTTCCTTATCCATTCAAAGGTGCCATCCTGTTCATGGAAATACTTATGAAGACCTTTCTGCAAGCTTTCCAAATGCTGCTTCATGGCTTGCAACACATCACTATCAAGTTCGTTAGTCGAGTTTATTACTAAGTCATGAAAAGATGGAAAGGAATCCAGTTCACGATGACTAAGACGTTTATGCCACAGTTTCAATTTTGCAACCGTGGCGCTCACTTTGTCTTGCACATGGAATATGGATATGAATTTCCCGTGCAAGGATAGATTGAGGTTGTTTAAATGAGCAAAGATATCTGCAATATATGCTAGCTTGCATAGCCATTTCCAGTCGTATATACGGGCTTGCAGGTTAAAGTTTTCATCTAAAAAAACTTGCAGTTCTTCTCGCAGCTCAAACAGGCAATTCAGAACTTTGCCACGCAAAAGCCAACGCACTTTAGTGTGAAATAGGAGTTGTGTGTAATCACTGCCCATCTCATCACAAAGCTGAGAAAACAGCCGGGCGTTCAGAGGGCGGCTTTTCACAAAATTATTTTCACAGCTTCATCCAGTACTTGCTTTAGATCTGCCTGCATGTTGTGAGTGGCGAGTGCTTCCCTGTGAATGCAACAATAAGTCGATTTTGCTTCTGGCGCAACAGCTTGAATACATGCAACAACTCCTTTCTTTGAACCAATCATGGGTCTGGCGCCATCCGTGCTTATTCCAACACAACGACTTCAGTCCAAGTCATTGTTTTTGATAAAGTCATCAATAACTTTAAAAATAGCTTCTCCAGTTGTATGTGTTGGTATAGGTTGGCAGAACAAAATATCATCGTGGACTTCATTATTCATTATACTCATTATACTTCTGGGGGAGGGATAGCTCAGTGGTTTGAGCATTGGCCTGCTAAACCCAGGGTTGTGAGTTCAATCCTTGAGGGGGCCACTTAGGGATCTGTAGCAAAATCAGTACTTGGTCCTGCTAGTGAAGGCAGGGAGCTGGACTCGATGACCTTTCGGGGTCCCTTCCTGTTCTAGGAGATAGGATATCTCCATATATTTTATTTATTTACTTGTATCTGACAAACAACAAACGATTAGCTAAATTCACAATATCAGTGGATTCATCCACTTGCAGTGCATAGTAGCGACTCTTTTGTACTCTTGACAATAATTGCTGCTTTACGTTTTCGGCCATATCTGTGATTCTACGATGACAGTGTTATTTGAGAGGGGGACACAATCTATAGTTTTGCTAGCCTTGTCTCCAGTCATCACTTTCACCATTACTTTGGCTGCAGGTTTTACTAATGTCTCACCAGTCACTTCAATAGCTCCGGACTTTGCAATTAAGTACGCCACACTATATGAAGTTTCTAAAGCTTTCATATTTTCACCTCCCGTCACATTACAAATTGTTTTCTGGGACTTTTGGAGATCTTTGCGCCTATTTTCGAAGAATTCTACAGGTTTTCCCTCGTTTTTCTTTGCTATCGAAATGGCGTTTTAGGTTGGATGGTTTCATACTTGCATTTGTGAGAGTCTCGTAACAAATCACACATAGTGGAACAGGCTCCACCTCATCACCAGTCCACGAAAATCCCAGTTTAAGATATTCTTCAACATATTTGCGGGCTTTTTTCGTTTGCGGCTGATACGTTCAATAAACTTACAGATGGTTCACACGGTTCACTAATTTTGTCGTCACAATTGTCTGATGTAGCCATATCCCTGCATTTTTCGGCATAATTATCACTAACATTTGTATTTCCTTCATAATTTTCTTTTGTACATTTCAAACTTCCCATTTTTAGCCAGCGATCCATTGTAAATGGGTTTAACGAAAACAAAAAGAGAAATTTTGTATATTAATACACACCAAGTATGTGTACTTGCTACGATCTTTAGATTACTACGAGGAGTTATTCACTTTTATCTTTTATCCGTCAGTCTGACTTCTGCGCATGCCACAAAGGCAAGTGTATTGCCCAAGCCGCGGTAACGCGCACATGTGGTTTGTGTCGGCTCTGCTGTGCTATTAGATGTTACTGAACGTGTTATCATATTAGTTACAATGTAAACCTGTGTATTTCTACTGTACAAGTGTACACCATTCTTATATATTTTAGTGAATTGTTTTCTGCTGCTTAAAAAAAACCTATGATAAAGTAAAATAAAAAATTCTGACACGTACCCCTTGAAACCCTTTCATGTACCACCAGGGGTATGCGTACCACACTTTGGGAAACACTGGTCTAGCCTGAAACCAGAGGTGGCTTCCATGCTACAGGGATCTACTCATTCAAGTCCAGAGAAGTGCATAGTGTTCTGTCCGTTTATTATGATATTAAACTAGATCTGTTGAAAAGGATTCAGATACTTTGTTCCCACAGATGTAAAATGTCCGTCGGATGAATTCTCATGAAACCCTGTCTAAGGGGAACTTTGATCTGATCATAAAGTTTAGAAGCTTTTATTGGAAATATCTTATACATCTATGCCTGGAGGAATTTTGTTAAATCTTTGACACTCACTTTCATTTCTTCTCCTTATTCCAGTTTTGATTCATCAGAAACTCCCAGATCTGACTTTGTTCTGCTTCTGCTTGAATTACGTTCTTTAGATTGTTTAAAAAAAAAAAAAATGCTATGCTACTCTAGTTTGTCAAAGTCCCAGGAAATACCCATATCCTCTTTCCAGTCAGGGTTGAATAATTCATACAAAGTGTGAACTAATGTGCATTAATTATTGAATCAGAACAGTTAGTTAAATTTTCTAAGATTAAAAACTAGATGCCTTGGTTAAATTATATACTGGTACTTAAAATAACACCGAGGACATGTAACCTGTGCATCTTTTCATTCTTTTCATTCATTCTCTCATTAATAACTGTCCTCCATAAACATTTAATAGGAAAAAGAACGAGGAGTACTTGTGGCACCTTAGAGACTAACAAATTTATTTGGGCATAAGCTTTCGTCAGCTAAAACCCACTTCATCGGATGCATGCAGTGGAAAATAAAGTAGGAAGATGTGTATATACACAGAGAACATGAAAAAATGGGTGTTGCCATACCAACTCTAACGAGACTAATCAATTAAGGTGGGCTATTATCAGCAGGAGCACTTTAACATTGCTAGTGAAGATATGCCCAAAGTCAGATGCTCTAACACTGAATTAGGCTATGTCTACACAGCAGACCCTTACTGCGGCACAGCAGTACTGCTGTAAGGTCTATTGTATAGCTACTTTATGCCGACGGGAGAGAACTCTCCTGTTGGCACAATTAAACCATCCCCAACGAGCGGCAATCACTATGTCAGTGGGAGTGTCTCCCACCAAGTGCTGTCCACACCGGCACTTGTCGGTGTAACTTCTGTCAGTCGGGTGTGATTTTTTTTTTTCTTTTTTTTCACACAGCTGACTGACAAAAGTGCTAGTGTAGACATAGTCTTAGTCAGCTATGTTTAATAAAATTAAAAGCTTTAGTGATAAGATATGAACCAGTGATATTACATGTGTTAAGTTATTGAGCTTGAAGCTGTGATTTTTCTTACTGCTTCTCGATTACATGTCGAAGTTCCTTGAATGACATGGGCAGCTAAACGTTCACTGATTTATAATACTTATAAGCTCTGTCAGTAAAATCTAGCTAGTCCTCTGATAGTGTATGGGAGGGAAGAGGAATACCAAGAACAACTCTGTGAATGGGTAAGTAGGAATGAATTCAACAGTTTTCTGTTAGGAACTGGGAGGATAACAAAGATTCTATAAGTCAAAGTGGCATTGAGCTGCATGGAATGATTACTGTAAAACACTATAATTCAGCACTCCTTTCTGCATCACCATTTGTGATGTGAATTGGTCATTTCATCCCAGTTAACGGGCAGGATAATAAAGGGAAGATTATGAGTGAGGGAATGCATACAGTACTGCAGAGATTTTCTACCGATGGTCCATGGAGCTCAGGGGCAGCAGAGAATTGAGTGGTTACATGGTGCTGGTTCTTGTTCCCAGATTCCAAACATCATCCATTTTCCCCTCTTCTCCTCCCCCAGGGAAAAATACTTTCCTAGAACTATTATCTTACCTAAGCCATTATTGTAGTTACCTCATGGATGTTGTGATTGCAAGTGGGGTTGGGGAGGTGGTTCATGCAGTAGTGAATGAGAGGGGAGGCGACCAATAGGACAACCTTTCCTTAAAATATGGTCCTCATTATGGGGGGGAAAACCGAGACTCCCTGAAGTACATTCCATACAGGTCATTTTAATTTAAGTAGCCTATTTTCTCAGCTTGTTCATGCTGTAAATGTTTCAGAAACTCACATTAGTTTGTCTGTGTAACATTAGGTCCTTTAAATTTTGCCTAATCTGTCATCTAACTTTGTAGCTTAAAAGCCAGGGCACAAGATCAGTAGCGAGGCTAGAAAAAGGCATGGTAAAAATAGCTCTCTTTCCTGATGTGTCTCCTCCTAATTTAACTGTCATGCTTTTTTTTGCTTGATGTAAACAGTTTTCACTACTGTTAGCTATATTGATTATGCAAGTGCTATGAAAGAGTGAACAGGATTCTGGTCTGATGCATGCATCAACAGAACAGAGTCAGCAAGTTCTGATTTTTAGATTATTCTGATTGTGTGACAGAACTCCACTTTATTTTTAGATCTCTGTCTGAGTTTGCATTGCCGCAGTAAGAAACCCACTTTGACTCAGTAATGTAGGTAGTTTGTTCATTGTGATAGAAAATGTCACTTTTGCAGTCACTCTTCTGAATGTAATTCAACTGTCCCTAAATAAATTAGGCCAAGAGGTATGGTTCCCATCACTTAATCAAAATAATTAAAGATGGAATCCAGATCTAAATCCATTAATCCTTGCTCCCTCTGTTAATTTTGTTCAGATTGGAAGTTCTAATCAAGCTAGTAATGTCTTATATTAAATATTTACAGTGGCACAGTTCTGCTAATACAGTGTTAGAGTTGTAGTTCAAACAAACTTTTACAAAGCAATATTTAGTGTGGAGTTCTTTCTTCTTCTTCTTCCTTTCCTTAATTGGGGATTTTGGTACCTCTTAAACAAGTGGGGTATTATTGCATATATGGTTTCCCTGCCAACAGTGCCAGCTGTTAAACAGCTAGGGCTTCTTGTTAAGATGGCTTTTTCAAATTTTATGTTTTCAAAAGAGAATAAAGATCTAAGCTGACTTCTCCTGTTTCTCCTTCAAATTCGCCCTGCCCCCCCCCCCCAATAAAGTTGGTTAATTGAATTACTATGGCACTACCCAACTCTAAAAATCCTGCCAAAAACATTGTGCCTTTCTCCTTCCCTCCCCCATTACACAAATCTGCTGTTGTCATTCTGGATATCTTCTTTTCTTGTTTGATATGTTTTGTTGATCACTATAAATCAATTATTCATTTAAGTATCCTGAAATAAATGCCAAATTAAAATGAAAGTGATCTGAAGTGCAGTTACACTTCACACAACTGCATGTAGGCGTTTTCTGCATAGAGCTGAAATATATAGCAGCAAAAAAAAGCAACAGTTCATTTGTTAGTACATTTCAGGAATTTATACATTCACTTTATGTGAAATCACCCCCTGAGGAAACTGCATTAGATTTGTTTGGGTTTGATGGCATCCTAAATTGAAGTGTATGTAGCAATATGATGCAGTGTCATAGTCAAAAGCTTCATGATATGCATTTGTCCAAGCCAAATTTGTATTAAAAAAAAATCCACCCCATACTGTCTGGTGTTTAAGGGAGGAAAATTGTTTTGGGTGTAGATGACAGCTGATTTCCAGCAATTGGACAGTGAAACTCAAGAAATCTCTGGGAGATATGCTCTGATAGTAGGGGATAAAAGTTAATGTTAATTCTCTCAAACACATTTCAAGTCTGTACTGTTCTATGTACTGTTCCATTTGCTAATGTGGTATAATGGCACATGCTCACATGAATTATCTGAGATAGATATAAACTGGTCAAAACATATATTTTTAGTTCTCCTAGACCTACAGAATACCACAAACCCCTGAGAAACAAATGTCTGTGAAGAGGATTGTAGTAATGAGTCCGCTTTTTGGAAGTGCAGACTTGTTGAGTGTCCTGTTTTGAGCTGATGCCTATATAATCTTTCAATGAGTAATCAAGTGTAATTGTATAAGTTGAAAATGCTGCCCTGCTTACTCCTGCTGTGCAGCATTGTGGTATGCAGTTTTGTTGAATACATTAGTGTTGTATGATGATCATACTCCTCGCTTGCTATTGGACAGTGTTCTTGTTTATGTTGGCCAGCAAATGGCCTTTGCTGGCATGGTGTCCAAAATTTTGGTACAACATTTATTATGAGTAGCTATTTGAAAGTAGCTTTTTATACCTCTATTTTGGAAATTGAAAGTAAATAATAATGAAGTGTTATTTACTCCTTCTTATAACACAAAACTAGGGGTCACCAAATGAAATTAATAGGCAGCAGGTTTAAAACTAACAAGAAAGTATTTCTTCACACAACACACAATCAACCTGTGGAACTCTTTGCCAGAGGATGTTGTTATAGTCTTGACCTTCACAGGGTTCAAAAAAGAACTAGATAAATTCATGGAGGATAGGTCTATCACTGGCTATTAGCCAGGATGGGCAGGGATGGTATCCCTAACCTCTGTTTGCCAGAAGCTGGGAATGGGCGACCGGGGATGGATCACTTGATGATTACCTGCTCTGTTCTTTCCCTCTGGGGCACCTGGCATTGGCCACTGTTGGAAGACAGATACTGAGCTAGATGAATACCTTTGGTCTGACCCAGCATGGCTGTTCGTACGTTCTTATCTTGCTATAAGCAGAATTTTTAAAATATTCCTTAATGATATGCAACATTTTTCTTCAGCCTTATGTCCTAACAATATACTAGATGTGATTTATTATTGTACCGTAATTTATGCCCTGCTTGTGCGACTTCAGGACTGCAATTTTTAGCTGCTGGGTTGTTCTTTCTTTATAACAGATAAGGAGCAGAGCCAGTAATGTCACAAGATTTTTTTTTTTTTTCACTGCCTTCTGCTCAGAATTGCTATGACACTTAAATTTTGGTCTCTTTCTACTTTTGAAGAAATTAAGTACAGCAGGAGCTCTTCCTATACTTTTTCCTCTCTTCGTAAACCTAGATCTTCACCAGCAAGGCTTGAAAATTATACCTGCCAACTATTACATGAAGGGTTAGGCCTGCTAGTCAGTGGGAAAACACCTGTGCTTCCATGGCCTCTGCAGTTTAAAGGAATGAAATAGTTTGGGCACTCTACCTATTTGTGTTTAACTGACATTACACTCCACTTTATTTTGTTTATAGAGTGCAATTTATGACCCTTCTCACATTTCTCTCTATCTAGTTTCACTTCTCGTTTTTTATTTCCTAGAATAGGTAATGGTACGTCTCTTCCTGACTTCTGTGTCCTTTCTCCCCCCTCCCACCCCCCCATATCCTTTTTGTTTTTTTCCCCTACATGGTGTGGGCTACTTCTACCTTTATATTTTCAAACTCTCTGATCCCTACTCTGTGTTTTATAAAGATGTGCATACCATACTTCTGGAGCTTACCCTATCGATCTCTTCCACTGTACACAGCCCTTCACTTCATATCTATCCCAAATGCATCATACATACAGCTTGAAATTTTTTAACACACAGTAACTTTAAAGACTAGACTAAGATGAGAGGCCCTATTGTCCGGGGGCAATACTCTAGTAAGACATCAAGCTCTACCTCTACCCTTTCCTGCTTGGAAAGGGAAGAGAGCTAGGATTCCAATTTGGGAGCTGTCCCTGTATCCTGTCCAGATGTGTTCCATCCCTTTGAGCCTCCAGTAATAGGGATCTGATAAACTTGAATCACCCCGACTCCCTGTGGCTGCTGGAAGGGAGAAGGTGCATGCATGTTCCTCTTCCTCCTATCCCAGAATCTCCTGATTGTTGCAAAGGTGATGGGACAAGGGTCTGTTTGTTTTCCCCACCCCTTTCTAGTGAATAGCTATGGTGCTGTCCACTTTTCCAAGTTGTTCCAAGGTAAAAGTGACCTGATTCTTGACTGTGTCACTTGTTACCCTCAGGGTTCCCAATAGTATAACAGAAAATTGAAAAGACTAGTCAATTTTCACTTTTTTTGTAGTTTGGGAAAGCTTGGGGTGTCAGGAGCAGCAACGGAAGTTCTGGGAGTTGTCTGCAGATTTAGAAAAGCATCACTGTAACAGTTTGCATTCTTTGCTTCTGGAATATTGTCTTCTCTTCTGTACCAGTCTAGATACTCCGTTACAGTTCCTCCTTGCCAACGTAACACAAAGTCTTCTGATGGTGTCATTCTCTCAGATATAAGGATCTAATCTCTCAAGAGGAGCGATGGTGCTGGGCTGGGGGTCTGGCCCCTGGATGGGACGAGCGGCTGAGTTGCACTGGACAGAGAACAGCCCTGCTCCCTGTTTGCCTAACTCCTCCCCTGCCCCCCACCGGCCGAGCTGGGGTCTCTGTGCTGTCCCCAGGTCGCCCCTTGGCGATGGAACAGAGCCTTCCACTCTCCCAGCTGCTGTAGGGGGTGGGGGGAGGAGAGGAAGCTGGGGGGGGGGGTCGTCACCCTTTTAATAAACACTTTATTTTCTAATAAAATGAAGGGGAAAAAAAAAAAAACCCTCTCAGTTGTTAATCTCCAGTGAGTGAATGCTATCACTAACAGGCTGCTGCTAGAGAGAAAGAAAAGAAGCATATCTCACAGGCCGAAAAGAAGCACTATAACCTACTTGAGCGTACAACTGACCTAGTTGTACATATGAGGCATTAGTGTATGCGCCTGGAGTACACTTATTATATAGAAGTTACATACTACAGTGATAGGGGGGGAAAAATCTCCCCCTTATCCCAACTGTAGAAAGAGCATTCTATACCATCGCTTGTGGCCAAACGGGTGGAAATAAAATATTTTTTGAGGATCTGAGATTAAAATAGAACAACATGTCTCCTTATTTAATTTTTTCCTCTTAAGGTTCATAGTGTTACATAAATTTATTTGATGAATATGGTGCATTGTTAAACTTCTAAATGTATCTGAGAATAATGTGTGGAGGAGAATATAAGAAGGAAACAATTCAGCTGTAGAGATAACTTTTAGATAAAAATAATTAGCAAAATAGAAATCTCCTTTTTTACCCTTGGTTCTTGATTTTTAGCTAAATCCACTTATTTCTTTTCTGTTCTCTCTTTCCACAGGTCTCCTCTTCTTCTCTCTCTCTCTCTCTCCCCCTCCCCCCCCCCCGCCCCGGCATTTGACTGACTATTTGAAATGTGGTGTACTGATCAGAGTTTGGTAAACTTCAGCATAAAAGCGTCCTTTGCAACTCTTCTGAGATGCCATCTGTTAATTATTGCTACTTCCTTCCTATACTGCCCTTTGTCATAAACTCTTCCTCTGTCCTCACACACCATATGCAAATCTTCCTAATTACTTTTTTATGTGTAGCTATCAGGTGTTTATCACTGAGATCATAAGAATTCCACTCATGGTGCTGTCATCAAGTTATATATTTTACAGCTCTGACAACCTTCAAACTTTTAAAAACAGTAAACTGCTAAATAAATGCCATTTAAAATCAGTGAGATTTAGTGTACAAGTGAACTTATGACAACTCTGTGCTGAATGGTGTGATTTCTGACAGTTGACAGATCCCTTTAACAGTGTGCCAAATGTCAGGAAGAAAAAAATCAGATTTCCCCCCCGCCCCCCCTTTTCTAGCAAATCTTATATCATGAAAGGTAAACGTAAGAAAAGAGACATGTTTTGTAATATTAAGTTTTGTCCTCAAGGAGTTTTCTCTAGAGTAAATTGGACCTGAATTCCTAGTGTAACAAACAGAAACAAAACTCAAGCAGGATTATAAAAAATCCCTTTTTCTACTTGATTTGAAAGACTCAGATTACTGGAAAATTAATGAAAAGACCATACAATAGACAGTTGGGTGAAGGGAGATGAGCTTTTTAGCTTGTTTAAAATTATTTGGTTTTTGCTAGCACATCTTTTTAACTTGAATGGGTAGTATCTGAGATATTTTTGTTAGATTCACTACAGCTCCTCTTTTAATTAAGGTGTGAGAACTCGCAATCTGCATCCTCTGAGATATCAGTAGATTTCTCCAGCAAAACCAGGGCTCACGCTCCTAATAATTTTTAAGGTTTAGGGGGAAAAGAAAGTCCTTTGCTGGTTGCCTTTAAAATGTTCTAGCAAAATTTCAATCTGAAAAACTCTAAAATTCCTTCACCTGTCATCCATGTCAATTTAAATATTCTTAGGAACAACAATGGAGAGATCTTTGGGAATCTTCAAAAACATATTAGATGTGTTTTGAGCTGTGGAATCTGTGATGGGTTGGATTCCTGTCTGTTACCTGATTGTTCATTGTCTGACAGATTAGGACATAATTTTCTTGCTTGCTTCAGACAGGAAAGAATCCTGCTGCTTCAGTGGAACCATTGGAGAGTTGGTTGGTGTAGGCCAGGGGTGGCCAAACTGAGCCTGAGAAGGAGCCAGAATTTACCAATGTACATTGCCAAAGAGCCACAGTAATACGTCAGCAGCCCCGCCGATCAGCGCTTCCCCCTCCCTCCCCGCACCTCCTGATCAGCTGTTTCGTGGTGTGCAGGAGACTCTGGGAGGGAGGGAGAAGAGCAAGCGCATGGCAGACTATGTGGAGGGGGTGGGAAAGGGTGGAGTGGGGGCAGGGCCTGTGGCAGAGCCAGGGGTTCAGCAGTGAACGCCCCCAGGCCAACTGGAAAGTTGGCACCTGTAGCTCCAGCCCCGGAGTCGGTGCCTATACAAGGAGCCGCATGTGGCTCTGGAGCCACAGGTTGGCCACCCTTGGTATAGGCTGTTCCTGGGAAAAATGGGTTAGCATTACCTTCTGGAGTAGGTGCTTATGGAAATCCATGTACAGAAGGAAATGTCCAAGATGGTGCTAGAACTATCACTTCACTTAGAATAGAATTTGGCTCACTTTCTCTCTGTAGGAGTATAAAAGCCAAACCCAGGGAGAAGTTTGTTCTTCTGCTCAACTGAGGCCTACAACAAGGAGTTTAGGTTCTCTAAAAGTAAGGTACTAATATCTGCTATGTAGAGGCAGGGTGATCATGAATGAGAAACCTAACATCCTAGATGGATGTTGAAAAAAGGTGTTCTTTAAGTATTCTATGGCTTTTAGTTTCTTTTGAAGCTATTGAACTCTAAATTGTTTGATGGCTAAACCTTTTGGAGCGAGGATAGATTTAAATTCCAGTCACCTACAGAGCATTTTTTTGGACTGACCAGTAAAATATATAGTGTTAGTAAATTCAATAGTCAATGTGCAAGGCTGATTTAGTCCTGTGCCTTAGAAACCCACACTATGGATGACTCTTGTTTTTCCACCCTTCTTAATCTTAATGATTTTGTCCAGTGTTTTGAATTTATTTTAAACTTAAAGCACACAGTCAGAGGCACTGGAAACTTCATCATATAAAATCCTGGGTTTCAGCAGCGGGGCTCCATGGCCCCCTGAAAGGGCTTACATACCCCCAGGGGGCCTCAGACCGCTGTCCCACAACATGTATTACCACTTCTGCTTAATAATCTGTCCCAACTTGTATTTAGCTCAGGTACTGACTTCCTTCCCCAGATCTGAAGAACTCTGTGAAGCTTGAAAGCTTGTAATTTCCACCAACAGAAGCTGGTCCAATTTAAAAAAAAAAAAACCAACCAAACAAAAAAAAACAACCCTCACCTACTTTATCAGTAACTGAAGTCACCTTTGCTGAAATCTGTATTCATGTAACCAGAACATGCCTTTTAAAGCCATAACATTTTCACTCATTAAAACACTTAAGTGAAAACAGTGATACTATAAATGAGATATTGGAGATGAATAAATATCGTAGACAACACAAAATATAGCCCTGTGCCTTTCTATTAATATGAATGTGCTGGTATGAAAGTACTGACCAAGCGACTACATTGCAGGATTTTGTGTGCGTCTCTCTCTCTCTCTGGTTTTTAGTCTGCTGTCTAGAGAAACTTAATTCCATGGAATTAAATCTGTATGTGCGAGAGAATTCTGCACACATACTCTGGTTCTTTATGGAGTGTTTGGATTCAGAATAAGAATCCCTGATAGTAAGGGGAGGGATTTCCCATCT
This sequence comes from Emys orbicularis, assembly GCF_028017835.1. Classification (NCBI taxonomy): domain Eukaryota; kingdom Metazoa; phylum Chordata; order Testudines; family Emydidae; genus Emys; species Emys orbicularis. Next base: position 133,374,483 of record NC_088685.1, on the reverse strand, counting down.
TTGTTACCAAAAACTGAATCAGCAGCAGTTGGTTGGGGTTTTTTTTTTTTTGATACACATTGGCTACATGAACCTAAAATTAAATTAAACATTTAATGCATTTCCGAATGACTCCATTTCAGATGAACAGACATTCCCTTATTAACACATTCTTCTGATAAAAGTGTGTATGCTTGTTCTTTAGAAACCATGAGACAGATTATTAACTGAAAATTGGCAAACGGTCTTAGATCTCAGTATTGGGGAGGGAGACAAATTTTAACTTTAGATGTGCATCAAACATTGCTGTGTATCCATGTACATAAAAAAAATCCACAACTGTGTGCATATATTATGGCATTTGCCTTAATATTCCTTTTCTTGCACTGAAGTGATGTATGCTATTTATTTGAGATAGGAATCTGATCCTGAGATTTGGTGGTGTTTTTCTTTAATCAAATCTGTGCCCTGTGAGATGCATGGACTGGCTGGCACTAATGGCATCTCACCTATTTATCATTCTATCTAGAACTCTTTGTTTTGAAACAATTATGTATGTAGTTGTGGTGCATATTTGACTTCGGCAGGCTAAATGTGAACCATAGTGGAAATTTGTATTCTTTCTTGTTAATTTGTGATGTACTTTAAAGTTTCTTTATACATTTGAAGACATGGAAGACTGGAGGTTTGGTGTTACAATAGTTATTGCAATTACATGAGTAAAAATTTTCTCAGCTCTCATTTGTGGTGGGAGGTCATGCTGATTGATAATCAAATATTTCCCTGTCTTCAACTGATGACTGGGAAAGATGCAGATCCTGTTGTTCTATTGTGATGTCATATTCCTACTCCATTCTGAACTTTTAGGAGTCCTCTCGAAAAAACAGGGAAGACTAGATGCTCCTGACACTTACAAGGTTAAAAATCAGGAAGAATATTTTGTTTTTAGATTACATTAATTTAAGTGTAATAGTATTGGTAACTTTGTTCGATAAAAAGCTAAATTCTTATTTAAAAGTCAACGAAAGCCCAAGGGGAGTGGGGGAAGATGTAACAGTCCTAAAAAGCTGTCTGTTGCTAAGCATGAAAGATTAACTTTTGCATTTTAGCACAGTTATCAAAGATACCAAAAATAAATTCTGAACACTTTGAAGTGCACGGTATACATCTGTAAAGGAGCAGTAAAAGGTACCAACAGAACTTGTTTCCTTTCTATCTTCAGAAATTAATAGCAAAGTGGCTTATTGTTTTTTTTTTTTTTTATATAGTGCACTGGAAAATGCTAGCCAATAAGCCAAGTTTTTTTATTATAAAAAAGGTTTTAGCAAGTAATACTTGAATAAACATTCCAACAATTTAGATCCAAAATTAGACCTACCGATTGTAAAACTGTTATCTAGTGGATTTTATTTATCCTACTTTTTTATGAAATTGTGAGACTTTTAGACAACCCCCTGTGCCTTTGAGGAACAGTGTCCCTTTTCAGTTTTTTCTCCTACCTTCTTTTCTGATAACAAGTTTTGTTCTATCTATGGGTACACACAGTGCATTTTGTCTGTAGTCATTTATTTCCAGGTTTGTTTAACAGATAGAGGTTAGTTGAGCCAGGAGTGAGTCATCTTAAGAGAAATATGAGAAATAGATAAAGTAGGAGGCCATGTGGAGGAGCAGGGGAAAACCAGCCTTAATTTGCTTGTATTATAGTAAAATTTGGCAGTTTGATCATTCTAAACTCTTTACTCTTTTTTGGGAAATGTCTGATTGTATGCAGTGTTGCTGTTGCCGTGTTGGTACCAGGATATTAGAGAGAGACTCAGAACTGACTAACATGCATATGTAGCACTTCTCTTAGTGAGATGAGGTGGGTAAGGATATACTGTATCTTTTATTGGACCAACTTTTGTTTTCGAGCTCTCTCAGCTGTTCTTCAGGTATGGGAAAGGTATTCAGTGTCACAGCCAAATACAAGATTAAACAGATAGAATATGTGCTATTTATGCTAAACTAAGGGGCCATTCAAGGTGAAGCGGCCTGTTAATGCCCCTGTAGTCATAGAATAAAAAGGGGGGCTAGTGGGTTACAGATTGTTGTAATAAGCCATAAATTCAATGTCTTTATTAAGACCATGATTTTTAGAGTCTAGCAAAGTTATGAATTTAAGTTCCCAGGCTCATGGTTTGAAAGTTTTGTGCAGGTTTCCTTTGAGTATGAGGAATAATAGGTCATATATAGAGTGATCACTTTTCACAAAATGTTCACCCCTAAGTGATAAGGTGCTTTTGTCTTTTACCATTTTCCTCTGAGAGTTCATTCGAGAGTGTAGTGATTGTCTGGTTTCACCCAGCACAAAACCAATGATATACCTGAGTTACATCAATGGTATTTTCATTCTCTGGACAGACAGCTTAAACTCCCTCATAGATCCACCACAACTTCAACATCCACCAACCATCCATTAAACTCTCTCTGGAACACTTCAGAAGAATATTAGGCTTTTCCTTGGAGGATAAGCCATTCAGGTGGGGTCATCCTTGACCAGACAAACCAATGCTCTGGCAATGACCATTGAGTATAGTGAAGATGACAAAACTGGAACAGAAAAGCATGGGCCCAATCTTTTAAAACAAAATGCAAATAAAAACTGAGGTTACCAAACAGTTCGGGTGTGGAGGGGAAAGGTGGTAGAATGTTACTTTTGCACACCAGCTACCACGCAATGTGTATATCTTCCCCTCCCCTGCTTCATACTTTTCCAGAACTGTAGTGCTTGCCTTGTCTATGACTGGTCTAGGAATTGCTGTACTGCACTGCTTTGAGGGAATTAGCAGTCTTTCAAAGGTTAGTTTAAGTCTGTTTCTAGTTTAGCATTTCCAGAGCCTTAATGTCCTGGATTATCAAAAATGTCCTGGATTATCAGTCATTATCTATCTATGAATTTTAAAAGAAAAATTAAATATCCTTATTATCTCATTGCACCTCTAAAAGAGTAATGATTCTGCAAAGGGACAATCTGCTTTCTGTTAACTGGAATTTTTTTAAATATAATTTAGTACTATATCCTGTCTAACTATATAAATATTGATAAATATTCATTTATTTGCTTCCTTTAAATCTCTGCTCCAATGAAAATAAAAAAAAAATTCTTTTTTTCCATGGTGATCTCTTCCTTATGGGTTTTACCAGCTACCAGAAGTTTGCAGATGTATTATCCAAGTTCTCTTTGTAAGTCAGATCACTCTTCTTTCACACAACCTTCATGGGTATCTGAGGAAGCTCTGGTTCTGTTGCAATTATAATTAGAAGGGAGCCCCAACAATCTCTTTTATCCTTCTCTAATATCCCTAATCTTCCTTCTTTGTATCAACATGGTGGCTGGAATGTCCTAGAAGATGATTCTTATGACCTGGGTAGCTGATTTCTTTCTTGCCTCTAGAATGTTTCAGGATAGCTTCCTTCTGCATTTTCATATCTTTTGGTGCTGCTGCTAACAGGGTTCTGTGCACCTCAATGATTATTTCAGTTTCAAAAAGGATCTCCTTTATAGACCACCAGATCTTCTATCAGGTATTTTCTTTTCAGCCCTGCTCACTGTTTATTTTTCGATTGTGCTGGGGGGAACTTCCTCAAATATGAATTTTAACTTTTTCTTGTTTTGAAATTTAGTCCTCAGGTGTTGCTTTGTGGGCATGGGAGATCATGTACTTTTTTTTCAGGGGAAGAGGGAGAGGATGCGAAGTGATTGCCTATGTATAGGAGTTTTTGTCCACATTTCAATTGTTCATTTATTTTTAACCATTCTATAAGGAATGACTGTATCTCAGAGTAAAAAATTGCTTATTAATCCATAGGCCTGGTAGAGTGCAAGAAGGTGTGAAAAATTGATTTCTATCAAGGAAAACGGGGATAAGCAGAATATTAATTGAGTAGAAAAAAATCGTGGTGTGTGGTTTTTATTTATTTATTTTTAAGAGACTTGAAAGAGTCACACATGAGAAGATTTAGATGTAAATGCATAAAACTCTAAGAGGACACTCCAGAAGTACAAGGTGCTACTTGCTATATTCATAAGGCTTAGGAAGTGGGGTTTACCAGCCAGCCATTTCTGAATTCTTAATCTGCTAAAGAAACCTTCTAGAATTGTTATAAAACTTGTTATCCCAGGCACAAATATCTACTCTGGTCTTCACCATGATGATAAAACTGTTTGTTACCCAGGAAAAAAAAAATTCCCATATCTAACAAATGAACCAGTCACATTTTGTGCGTTGCCTCATACGTACCACAGCAAAAATTGAGTAAATTCACAATCTGAATTTTGCCCCTTGTATGTATACATTGATGAATTATTTCTTTACATGATCACATGCTACTCTTGGCTAAACTCCTGGTTTGCTACAGACTGCTTGATCAAACCGAGGAATAATTTCCAACAAATGGAAACTGACATCTCTCCTGTAGAAGAAGACTTGAACTCTGTGTAGCTTGAAGGCTTGTCTCTTTCACCAACAGAAGTTGGAACAGTAAGATATTATCTCACCCTCCTTGTCTCCTCTCATATCCTGGGACCAACTGGCTAAAACAACACTGCAAAAATCACTCACTCCTGTTGTATGTTCTCTTAATGTTAACAAAATGGTTAGATGAAAGTATACATTTTAAGATAGTTTGGTGGTGCTTAACAAATCTTCTACATTGTCTCCATTTGAAATGGCCCCATGCTGATTGCTCAGTACTTCCAGTAGAGTATGAAAGAGCCCCACGTTAATCAAGATTACTTGTACAGGAGTAATCTTAACAATATTGTTGACTGATTAAGAAGCTAGATTCCAACCAAAGTCGTATAATCTACTTGTTGGATGGTGCTGAACACTTGAGCTGCATGTATTGTCAAGGCAAAAACTGTGATGAACATGGTTTTTAACTGAACGTGGTCCATGCTCATTCACACTTGCTACTAAACTGTGCATCAAAAGTTCAGCTGCACCAGTTGCTGTTACTACTTGCTGACAACAGGTAACATCTGTAAAGTTGACAGTCTCAAAAGTTAGTAGAGAAGGGCAAAAGGAACTGGGAGCAAACTTGCAGAAATGCCATAAAGATTCTTAGTATCAGGACATGCAAAAAAACCTCTGCAGAGTGCTGCCTTCTGCCACTTATTTGAGCATCACAGCATACTTTATTTGCTTTCAGGATCACTGTGCCAGGCTTAGCCTGGCTAATACTCCGTATGCACTACAAAAAGGATTATAGCAGGAAATGTGCATGAAGTGGAGAGGAGAATACTTAATTTATAACTAGAATGGTTTCACCCTCCAGTGTCAATGGTGAAAAATGTGATTATTTGTTATTCCAGATGCTGGGGGGTTAACCCCTTGTGTGAGACAGGAGCTGCTCAAAGACTATGGAGATAGGGTATCCATGAGAGCCATCTTTCAATCTGTTCCAGAGACTACCTTTCAAAACATAAGACTTTGGATAGCTTCAGACTAGCATTGTGGGTTGTTGTTTTTTTTATTGGGGGTGGGGGGTAGATGTCTAATTCAGCCCCAGATGAGGAAGACTGTGTGGAAGGTAGTTGCTAAAGGGTAGGCACTTTTATTTTGGCATAGTGATGGGGAAGTGAATAGAGCAAAGCAGTGGTGCTGAGGGAAACAAGAGAGGGATGACGGGGGCGGATTTAAAAAAAACCTCTGGAACCACCAGAATACATGCATAACATCTCCAGTCACTGCTTGTATGTTTTATCCTGTCCCTCCTCTTCTCTGCTGCTCCTGCTGCTTCTCTGTTTAGATTGTAAGCTGTTCAAGTCAGGGACCTATCTTAGATCTATTATATTTTAAATGATATATAAATGATAGGTTAAAAATGCAACAGCCTCAAATGGATCAATTAAAGAAAAATAAATACTATTACCAAAAATAGTCAGTTTGACTGCTGTGTTGTGTTTTCTTGCAGTCCTAGAGGGAGATGTTCTTGTTTCTTGTAATGGAATATTCTTGGTTCCCTGAATCAGAGGGAATGTGCTGATATTCCAGGGTTGTGTAAGATGCTCCTTTTAGTAACTCAAAAAACATTGTCCTATCTGCAGTGTTTTACCCAGGGTGAATAAAAATCAATTTTTTGGGGGGCGGGTAGTTTTTTAAAAATAAATGTATTTTTTAAATTGTTTTTCTTTTTTAAAATTAAATCTGAATTTATTACAAAATCTGCTAAAGCCTAAATTTGTTATAATCCCTCAAAGCGTTTAAATAAAAAATAGTTATGCTGAATCCATGTGCCTCTATCAAAAACTTTGAGTTAAAGGCTGTTTTTCCTTTATGAAGACAGAATTGGGCGGTGTGGGAGGGGGAGAATCTAACTGTTGAGATCAAGCATTATAAATATGGCACAATAGGCCATGCATTGTATTAAGGGCTTTATCCTGGTTAGTAAACTTATTTTTGCACTACTCGTATGGACTGCCTGCCATGTGTTACTATGCTAGTGAATGATAACTTACATTATTGTCAGAAATGTGCAGTTTTTTGGTGGATTACTTATGAATTTCAAAATGTTAGTGTTCAAAATATAATTGGCAATTTGTTGTGGGAGTATTTATCAATTACATTTTTACCATTACTGCTGGATTTATGACATTTTTATTGCTCGATATAATCAAACATTCTGTTTAAAAGTAGTTTTATTAGGCATTTAGGAATTTTAACATTTAAAAATGTTTTTTCCAAATGCTAGCGATAAAGGTTTAAAAAGATTTAATTATCCTATGATTTTTTAATTTCCCCCATGAAACTGGGTTTAGAATAAATTATATCATTTGAACAGTAACACAAACAGCTGCAGTAGGCAGAATATTTCATTTACAATCTTTTTTTTTTTTAAAGCAGTGCACTCTATATTCTTAATGAGTGAGAGTGACTCTCTTACCTTTTAGTTTCAGGGTCCAGCTTAGACGTAAGAGTTTGTGTCCATCTGCAATGTGAACAACTTCAGAGTCATCTGCTGGTACCACCAGCAGTGCTGCAATTTAATTTGTCAGATAATAAATTACCTGTATATCAAAAAAGACTTTTTTCATTGTCCAGTAAAAGCATGTATGAGTTTGGTAACCAGGATCAGCAAATTCCAGCAAGACTCCATAGATGGGAAAAAATAGGTTGGTTCGTTTATGCGACAAATTCTCCCTTTTGTCTTATTCAGAACAAACATTTAATTGACACGTTTCAGTCATTACAACCAGGCTGTCCTCCACCTGGCAGAGCAGACATTTCTGGAAAATTGCTGAATAGTTCCAGTTACTGTCCTAATGCAGCTTGACACAAATCATTAACAAAATGTTAACTATCTAGTAAATAAGCAATATCATTTACATTTTTCTGACATACTAAAATGTACCATAACTAAGAAAATATTAAGCTATGTAATTGCTTAAATAATGTATATAGTTATAGGGTACCCTCCTAGGCAGCAAAAAAAGCAAATCTAGTGCAAAGTCTCTAGTTGTAAAGTCTCTAGTTGTAAATCAACGTGTTTTAATGGTTATATCGACCAATCAGAATGCCCCTTTCTTTAGAAAATAACTGAAGTACAAATGAAAAAGTTGTTGAAAATTGATTTAAATCAAGGCTTTCCACTTAGCAATTTAAATCCTGATGTAAATTGCTGATTTTAAGTAATCCACCCTGATTTTACCACAAGATGTGGTCGTCCTCATGCTTGAGCCATTCCTCTTGTCTTTTCCTGTCCCAAAACTGAAGGGATCCCTAAGGAAATATACGTTCATGTGAAAGGGGATCTTTCCTGATCTGCTGTTTTTCATATTTGCTATTTCAGAACGACTTCTCACATGTAAATTAAAAAAGTTTGCTTGCCTTGTGAGGAACAGCAAAGAGCTCTCTAGAGAGTTTGAAGCAATGGAGTATGCTGCTATAATACTGACTCTTGTAGAAATGCTAAATAACTGGAGTTAACTTTCCATTGTCTTGCAGTCTTTTACATGCTGTTCATGACTTCAAAAACGCCAGTTGGCTTCCATTTCCCAACAAGATTAGAGTTCATATTTAGTTTCCAGTGGGCTGCTAAATAGCTAAGTTTGGCATATGTTGGCAAAGTGATTTTTAGAAATGGATGGTAAATACTGCCTGACTGGTTTAAGTTTAAATTTTTCATTGAGAAGCTTTCACTTCTAGTGATTTATGAACAACTTTCAGTTTGGCAACCTGGATGAAATCAAACTCTGAGCTGTTTCTCCTGTTGTAATTGTCCAAGTTAAGTTTCAAGACTTTCCCTTTGTTGGTGGGTTTGATTATAGTACAAAGGCTTTCTACACTGCACCTGGTTTATCCGTCATGCTTGGATCAGTCCTTAATTTTGTTTTTTTCTCTGAGGTCTGTTTCTATTGTGTGCTTTCTGTGCAGAGTTTATTTTAGAGTTCTCTGAACAGTTCACAGTTGGTGACCTCTCCTCTCTGAAGGGAATGCAGATGAATAGGCCACTGCTTGAGAAGACTTTGGCTCTTATCCTCTTTTTGCCAGGCCTCGGCATTCATGGGAAAGGTTCCCCACCTTGTTTTAGAATGAGATTAAAGTTATATCAAAGTTATAGTATGGAGCTAAAAGTTTCAGTTCCAGCTTACTGTTTCGGCTATTAGATCTATTATAGTATAGGGATTTCAGCTAGTTGGCTCAATCATTTGTAATCTGTTTTCCCTTTAGTTTTATTTAATGTTTGTCAGGAGATACTTCTATGGACAGCTAGCTTCTTGCAGTGTCAGAAAAATGAAATCTAATTAATGCTCTCCCAGGCCCTCCATGGGCAGCAAGCTATGATATCTCCAAAATCTTCATCTTGCCTGCTTTCATAATCCGTTAGGGAATGTCTCTCTTCCAAAGGTGAATAACAAGGGCATTTATGCAGAATAGGGATATTTGCTTAATGTTACAAAATGACATTTAAAAAAAAACCAAAATGTTTAGAGCCCCCTTTAAAGCAATCTGGATAAACTTCAGCTATGCATGGCTAGTATACCATCACCTGTCTACCTGTTTATAATTGCTCAGCTATGTGGATGACCCAATGGTATTCCAGGTATATATTACTTATTTGCACTTTTCTCAGAAGGGGAGGACCAGAAAACACCAAACATGAGTCACTGGTACTTTTGTGTGTAACCCTCAGTTGAAAACCATATTGCAATGAACAGAGTGCACAGCAATAAAGATGAGAGGCTGTGCATCTCATTTTAAGCTGTAGGTTCATATACACTTTAGGTTGTACTGATAGAGAGCAGTACAATTTGGTGCTGTTCAGTTGCTGCATGAAACAATTGGTGGCTTGGATAGAAATCCTAGGAGAAGTGGATAAGGGTTCACATTTGGTGCTAACTGGTATCTTGGTGCAAAACAATATTTTCAACAAGACATGTTTTAAAGAAGATGCAAAGACCTAAGCCACCCGCTTCTGGCACAATTCTGAATACTGAAGATAGGTTTACTGAAGGAATGCAATGTGTGCCTTTTACCTCTTTATCATAGCTAGAATTTTTCTTCCTTTTGACAGGAATCTGAATATCTTTCCCATTCTATGAAAATGCATTTAACCATATACCAGCCATTACATCACAGAAGCAAATATTAGTTTAATGTTCTAGAGTGTTTCATATTGAATCTTGCCCCAGGCACAAGGCTGAAATGTTTGGGCCATAAACTAAAGAAACTTTATCCTTTACAAACAAATCTAAATTTAAACTTGTACTGTAAAAATCAGTTGCCATACCCAAGTATAATGTCAGAATTGCTCTACCTTTAAGGAATTTAACTTACTATCAAAGATTAAAAACTAGGTCATACAATGAAACAATTGTTTTCTATAGGGATTATTGGTAATAGGATGAATTGATTGGCCAAACCTAAAAACAGATTGCTTGTCCACATCTGAATCCCTCACCAACCTAAGCTTTTTGACTTAATGAAAATAAAATAACAAAAACGAGTTAAATACAAATTCAGCACATTTCTCCCTCTAGTCATCTAATGGGAAAACTGCATATGGAGTAGTGAGGAACTCCTTGTCCTCCTTATCTAATTAGTGACCTTGCTGTAATAGGCATCTCTCTTCACCCAGACCGATGGAGATCCTACCAATTTTGAAGCTGGTTTAGCCTCTTCAAGGTGAGGTTTTTATTAAAGATGGCATTTTAAAATGCTCCAGAAAAGGGTTTCTATCACTAGTTCTTATTCAGAGAAATATGGGAATGATCACCTAACCAGGTCAAGGTAATCCCATCGTAATCTGGCAGTTCATCTTTAGAAAAATTTTGGACAACATATTGCTGGCACTACCCCTTATCAAAAGGAATATTTGATTACTTAATTCATAACCTTTGGAGGCCTTAATCAAAGGCTAATGAGAGAAAAGGGAGTGTCCAGAGAGTGGGATGGGGGGAAAAACTTTTGAATGTTTGAAACTATTTAATTTTGCTCTTGTTACTGGATTTTGAAATGAGTGTAGAAATCTCTAAGGGCTAGTCTACACTAGAAGCATTATAGTGTGTCTAGTGAAGACACGCTCTCCGCCCTATAGACATAATAAAACCACTTCCCCTTGAGGCGGTAGCTGACATAGTGCTATACGCACACCGACGCTTAGGTTAGTGTAACTGACGTCACTCAGGGGATGGCTTATTCCCACCCCTGAGTGACATAAATTATAGTGACATAACCTGTAGTGTAGACAAATCCTAAATCTTCAGGGGAGGCAAATTAATGCAGGTGATCATTATGTATTACCTTGTGCTTGGCAGAGCACTGCATAGAGAGTTCGGTTCTTTTAGCGCTCAAAACCAGTTCGTGTATTTGGCATTCAGACCTACATTTGGCCACCCCACTTGAAAAGTCTTGAAAGATCATCTTTAGCTTCAAGATAGGCTCATGAAACCTTAGATAGAAAAGTTTGCCTTCCCATAAGATTTTAAAGAGACTTCCTATAGAGAAGTCTCCACTGGCATAGTACATTCATTCTGTTTAGGGGTGGGGCTGGTCTTTCTCCTTTGGAACTCCTAGAACATTAGGATCAGACTTGGATATTTAGTGGGATTTGTCTATAAAAAGAAGTTGAAATGCAGAAGTATGGAGGAAAATACAAGGGCAGTAGTTGGAGGCAGAAACAGCCATTTAGATACAATACAAAGCAGATTTTTGTTATAAGGCTATCTATTGAAAGGTGTCATAAAATAATTTTACCAACGCAGGGACCTATGTAGTCTGCTTTTGTTTACAGTTTATCATTCATGAAGGAAAGGGAAGTGCCCTACCATTGTCCTTAAGTGGCTGGGATTCTTTAAGAATCTGAAACCAGAAGTTAACTCTGCTCATTTTAAATTATAGAGGCTTTCCCTAAATCAGTCTCTCTTGTTTTTGTCTCCCAGTGTGAAAGATGGTAAATAATGCCACATGCTCATTCCCTAGCTCTACAAAAGATCCAAGGCACAGACTTTTCTTTGTGCTGAAGCTTGATTTCTGTTCTTTGGTTTTCTTGGCAGTTCTTTCTCTCATTCTCTCTTCTCTATTCGGTCTCCTCTCCAATTTCACTGTGTTGTGCACTTGACTGGGAGGCAAGGTGGTGAGTAGTGCCACTGTTTACATCCATCTCCTGCAAACCACATCCAGTCAAAGAGTAAATCTGTTAAAAGTACTTGGTTTTGCAGGGTAGCTCCTTAGGATCTTGTTTTAACTTCACAGCTGTTTTCTCTGGTCTCCCCCATAGATGAAAGGGAAGCGGCACTGTTTCCTTCTCCAATGAGCTGCAAAAGTGACTGGACTGGGAAAGGAATCCTTTGCACTCCTCTCCCCATACCATTGCATATGTTTTGATCTCTGGTCACATTCCAGACACCTGGGAAAAGTTCCCCATATTCTATTTGATCATAAGTTATAAGTAGGGCTGTCAAGCGATTAAAATAATTAATCATGATTAATCGCACTGTTAATAATAGAATACCATTTATTTAAATATTTTTGGATGTTTTTCTACGTTTCCAAATATATTGATTTCAGTTACAACACAGAATACAAATTGTACAGTGCTCACTTTATATTTATTTTTGATTACAAATATTTGCACTGTAAAAAACAAAAGAAATAGTATTTTTCAATTCACCTAATACAAGTACTGTAGTGCAATCTCTTTATCATGAAAGTTAAACTGACAAACATAGAATTATGTACCAAAAAAACCCTGCATTCAAAAACAAATGAATGTAAAACTTTAGAGCCTACAAGTCCACTGAGTCCTACTTCTTGTTCAGCCAATTGTTCAGACAAACAAGTTTGTTTACATTTGCAGGAGATAATGCTGCCCTCTTCTTGTTTACAATGTCACCTGAAAGTGAGAACAGGTTTTCTCATGGCACTGTTGTAGCTGGCGTTGCAAGATATTTAGTGCCAGATTCGCTAAAGATTCATATGTACCTTCATGCTTCAACTACCAGGACATGCGTCCATGCTGATGATGGGTTCTGCTTGATAACGATTCAAATCAGTGCACTGACGCATGTTCATTTTCATCATCTCAGTCAGATGCCACCTGCAGAAGGTTGATTTTCTTTTTTGGTGGTTCAAGTTCTGTAGTTTCTGCATCAGAGTGTTGGTCTTTTAAGACATTTGGAAGCATGCTCCACACCTTGACCCTCTCAGATTTTGGAAGGCACTTCAGATTCTTAAACCTTGGTTTGAGTGCTGTAGCTATCTTTAGAAATCTCACATTGGTACCTTCTTTGCGTTTTGTCAAATCTGCAGTGAAAGTGTTCTTAAAACGAGCAACATGTGCTTGGATCATCATCCGAGACTGCTATAACATGAAATGTATCGCAGAATGCAGGTAAAACAGAGCAGGAGACCTACAATTTTCCCTCAAGGAATTCAGTCACTAATTTAATTAACACATTTTTTTTAACGAGCATCATCAGCATAGAAACATGTCATCTGGAATGGTGGCCGGAGCATGAAGGGGCATACGAATGTTTAGCATATCTGGCACATAAATACCTTGCAATACCAGCTACAAAAGTGCCATGTGAATGCCTGTTCTCACTTTCTGGTGACATTGTAAATAAGTGGGCCGCATTATCTCCTGTAAATGTAAACAAACTTGTCTCTTAGCGTGGCTGAACAACAAAGTAGGACTGAGTGGACTTGTAGGCTCTAAAGTTTTACATTGTTTTTGAGTGCAGTTATGTAACAAAAAAACCTACATTTGTAAGTTGTACTTTCACAATAAAGAGAATGCACTACAGTACTTGTATGAGGTGAATTGAAAAATACTACTACTTTTGTTTATCATTTTTACAGTGCAAATATTTGTAATAAGAATAAAAGTGAGCACCATCAACTTTGTATATTGTGTTGTAATTGAAATCAATATATTTAAAAATGTAGAAAAACATCCAAAACATTTAATAAATTTGAATTGGTATTCTATTGTTTAACAGTGCGACTAAACTGCGATTAATCGCAATAATTTTTAATCGAGATTAATATTTTTTTAGTTAATGGCATGAGAACTGCGATTCATTGACCGTCCTAGTTATAAGAGAGATTTTTCTCTTAATATTGTGAAAGTAAGGCTGGGCTGGAGTGAATGTACTTCCTATCTGCTTCCCTGTGTCATAAGATCTCCTTTATTCTAAGATGTATAAAAGTCGGAGGGTTTTTTGCAAATCCCCTTCCCCCCCGCCTCTTCTTTTTTGCTCCTAGTTTTTTATATTGTAGTTCAGCTATTGCCTATTCTGTTTCCCTGTAACAGTTTATGGACAGTTGGAGAATTAGTTCAATAGTAATGCTGCAACTACCCAAGCTACTGAGGGGAAGGGGTTTCTAGTAATTTTTTTAAACCTCTACTTAAGTTTGAATAAGTGGGAAGAAGGATCTTTAATAAACATTCACTAACCATCTTCCTTTCAAATAAGGGCTGAGAGAACACAGTCTGGTTTTCTGGCCCTCCAGAAAGTACAAGATTTGATATTCCTGACATACATAATAATTTAAAAAAAACCCTTTTCAGCTTTCCCTGATCACTATATATAAAAGGAATTTTCTTTTGCAACTTCCTACTCCCCTCGACCTCTAGAAGCAAGTGCTGAGTTATTACATTCAAAGGTGTTTAAAGGACCATATATTCAATCCTTTAATTTGTAGGAAGCCATTTGATACTGCGGAATTACCAGTTGATAGAGAACAGTACAATCCCAATATTTATAAAGGTTTTGGAAGGGTTAGTGGATCTGCAACTCTGACATCTTTATCCTGCATGAGGTAGATATTTATGGCTAGATAAAGGATATTTGAAACTACTATGTGTAATAGACATGATTTACTTCTCACAAATCCATGCTGATTTGCCTGAAAAATTGGATTATTTAAATGAAATAACTGCTGGCTTGAGTTGTTGAGAGAGGAGCCAATAAAAACTTTCAACAAAGTTAACGTGATTATTATATAAACTCTGGGGCAGGTAATAAATTAAAGAATAGTTATGTAATGAGCAGAGAGCATTAAAGGTATGGGTGTTCAGGGAAGCTGCACAGAGCTGTCTGTGTTGGGACTGTAATGGTCCTTCGCTCTCCCTCTCAGAGGGAGGCCACTTAGTCTGGTCCTGTCTGGCCAGGACCAGAGTCTGCAGAACAGCCAAGAGCCCACAATAGGGCTGGGCGATCAATAGTCAGTCAGGCTTTAGCTTGGGTTTGGGCGGCTCAAGCTGTCAGCCCTTAAACAGAGTCTATAACTGAGCTGGGGGCCTGGGCTTGAGGAGGCTCAGGCAGCCAGCAAGCAAAACAGTCTCAGGGCTGGCTTTAGCCTGGGTGGAGCTCAGGCAGCCAGCAAAGCAAACAGTCTATAAGGGTGCTGGTAAGGGAGGCTCCTTCTTCAGGGCTAGAGCTTCCTTGCACAGTGTAGGGAGTCAGTCACCCTGGGGTGGGGTGGCAGGGGGACGTGGGCCCACCCTACTCCACTGCGTCCCAGCCTAGGGCCCTGGCAGAGGCAGGATTGGCTGCCTCTGCGTTGGTGGGGATCCAGCTGCAACATGACGACTGAGCCACACCTGGGGGTATGTCTACACTATGGGATTAATCCGAATTTACAGAATTCGAATTTTGGAAACAGAGTGTATAAAGTCGAATGTATGCGGCCACACTAAGCACATTAATTCGGCGGTGTGCGTCCATGTACTGGGGCTAGCGTAGATTTCCAGAGTGTTGCACTGTGGGTAGTTATCCCATAGCTATCCCATAGTTCCCGCAGTCTCCCCCGCCCATTGGAATTCTGGGTTGAGATCCCAGTGCCTGATGGGGCAAAAAACATTGTCGCAGGTGGTTCTGGGTACAGCCTCACCCCTCCTTCCATGAAAGCAACGGCAGACAACCGTTTCGCGCCTTTTTTCCTGGGTGAACACTGCAGACGCCATACCATGGCAAGCATGGAGCCTGCTCAGCTCAAGACAGCAGTCATGAACATTGTAAACACCTCACGCATTCTCGTGCAGTTTATGCTGAACCAGGACCAGAAAAACGAGGCGAGGAGGAGGCGGCGACGGCAGCGCAGCGACAAGAGTGATGAGGACATGGACACAGAATTCTCTCAAACCGCAGGCCCCAGTGCTTTGGAGATCATGTTGTTAATGGGGCAGGTTCTATCTGTGGAACGCCGATTCTGGGCCCGGGAAACAAGCACAGACTGGTGGGACCGCATAGTGTTGCAGGTGTGGGACGATTCCCAGTGGCTGCGAAACTTTCGCATGCGTAAGAGCACTTTCATGGAACTTTGTGACTTGCTGTCCCCTGCCCTGGAGCGCCAGAATACCAAGATAAGAGCAGCCCTCACTGTTGAGAAGCGAGTGGCGATAGCCCTGTGGAAGCTTGCAACGCCAGACAGCTACCGGTCAGTCGGGAATCAATTTGGAGTGGGCAAATCTACTGTGGGGGCTGCTGTGTTGCAAGTAGCCAAAGCAATCACTGAGCTGCTGCTACGAAAGGTAGTGACTCTGGGAAATGTGCAGGTCATAGTGGATGGCTTTACTGCAATGGGATTCCCTAACTGTGGTGGGGCGATAGATGGAACCCATATCCCTATCTTGGCACCGGAGCACCAGGGTACCCAGTACCTAAACCGCAAGGGGTACTTTTCAATGGTGCTGCAAGCACTGGTGGATCACAAGGGACGTTTCACCAACATCAACGTGGGCTGGCCGGGAAGGGTTCATGATGCTCGCGTCTTCAGGAACACTACTCTGTTTAAATGGCTGCAGCAAGGGACTTACTTCCCGGACCAGAAAATAACCGTTGGGGATGTTGAAATGCCTATAGTTATCCTTGGGGACTCAGCCTACCCCTTAATGCCATGGCTCATGAAGCCATACACAGGCAGCCTGGACAGGAGTCAGGAGCTGTTCAACTACAGGCTGAGCAAGTGCAGAATGGTGGTAGAATGTGCATTTGGACGTTTAAAAGGTCGCTGGCAATCGTTACTGACTCGGTCAGACCTCAGCCAAACCAATATCCCCATTGTTATTGCTGCTTGCTGTGTGCTCCACAATCTCTGTGAAAGTAAGGGGGAGACCTTTATGGCGGGGTGGGAGGCTGAGGCAAATCGCCTGGCTGCTGATTATGCGCAGCCAGACACCAGGGCGATTAGAAGATCACACCAGGAAGCGCTGCGCATCAGAGAAGCTTTGAAAACCAGTTTCATGACTGGCCAGGCTACAGTGTGAAATTTCTGTTTGTTTCTCCTTGATGAAAACCTGCCCCCTTTATTGACTCATTCTCTGTAAGGAACCCACCCTCCCCCTTCAATCACAGCTTGCTTTCAAAGGAAATAAAGTCACTATCGTTTAAAAATAATTTATTCTTTATTAATTGATTATAAAAAGAGGGAGAGTACCCTGGTGGGGTTTGGGAGGAGGATCGGCGGGAAGGAAAAGGCCACTAAAAAAAGGTTAAAAAAATGACAGCCTTTTGCTTGGGCTGTCCACTGGGGTGGAATGGGGAGGGTGCACGGAGCCTCCCCTCCCCGCGTTCTTACACGTCTGGGTGAGGAGGCTATGGAACATGGGGAGGGAGGTTATACAGGGGCTGTAGTGCCAGTCTGTGATCCTGCTGCCGTTCCTGAAGCTCCACCAGACGCCGGAGCATGTCTGTTTGCTCACGCAACAGCCCCAGCGTTGCATCCTGCCTCCTCTGATCTTCCTGCTGCCACCTCTCATCTCGAGCGTCTCTCCTCTCCTCACGTTGGTCCCTCCTGTCCTCACGTTCACTGACATCTTTCCTATACTTTGAAACCGTGTCCTTCCACTCATTCAGATGAGCTCTTTCACTGCGGGTGGATTCCATGATTTCTGCGAACATCTCGTCTCGTGTCCTCTTTTTCCGACGCCTTATCTGGGATAGCCTTCGGGACGGAGGAGGGAGGCTTGAAAAATTTGCAGCTGCTGGAGGGAGGGGAAAAAGGAGAGAATTTTTTAAAAAGATACATTTTACAGAACAATGCTTATACTCTTTCACGGTAAAAAACACTATTCACATTACATAGCACATGTGATTTCTGTGCAAGGTCGCATTTTGCCTCTTAATATTGAGTGCCTGTGGCTTTGCTACTAGAGATCACAGACGCAGGTCCGGGCAACAGAATTCAGCTTGCATGCGGCCATGGTAAGCCATTGTCTTTCGGCTTCTGCGCCCTCCTTTCCCACATACCAAGCAAAGCCCGTTGAGTGCTGCGGTTTTCCTGTTAACCTTCAGCAGCAGAAAACAAACTAACCCCCCCCCCCCCCCCCATCCAATTCTCTGGATGATCGCTTTATCCCTCCCCCCACCATGTGGCTGGTATCAGGGAAGATCCCTGCTAGCCAAACGCGAAAAGCTCAGGGCCAATTTCCTCTCCTCCCTCCCCCCCCCCCCGCTTGGCTAACTGCAGGGAAGGATTTCTTTTCAGCCACAGGCAAACAGCCCAGTAGGAACGGCCACCTCTGTCCCCTTAATTAAATTCCCGTATTTCAACCAGGTTACCATGAGCGATATCACCCTCCTGAGGATTACACAGCGAGATAAAGAACGGATGTTGCTTGAATGCCAGCAAACACTGGGACCGTACGCTGCCAGGCTTTGTCATGCAATGATACCAAATTACTTGCTACTAGCATGGCGCGGTCAAGTGTCCTACCATGGAGGACGGAATAAGGCTGCACTGCCCAGAAACCTTGTGGAAAGGCTTTTGGAGTACCTCCAGGAGAGCTTCATGGAGATGTCCCTGGAGGATTTCCGCTCCATCCCCAGACACGTTAACAGACTTTTCCAGTAGCTGTACTGGCCGCGAATGCATCCCAAGTCCTCAGGGCAAAGTAATCATTAAAAAACGCTTGCTTTTAAAACAAGTTTTATATTTTAAAAAGTAAACTCACCTGAGGTCCCTTCCATGGGGTCATGGTCTTGGATACTGGCTTGGGAGGGTACTTCAGTCAGGCTGAGAAAAAGATCCTGGCTGTTGGGGAGAAGGGAGTGCTGTGTGCTCTCCGCAAGCTCGTCCTCCTCCTCTTCCCCGTCCGCAGAATCCTCAGGTGTGGCTGATGAGATTACCCCCGCCTTGGAATCCACGGTCAGAGGTGGAGTAGTGGTGGCGACCCCCCCCTAGAATTGCATGCAGCTCGGCGTAGAAGCAGCATGTCCGCGGCTCTGACCCAGAGCGACCGTTTACCTCCTTTGTTTTTTGATAGGCTTGTCTGAGCTCCTTGACTTTCACACGGCACTGATCTGAGTCCCTATTGTGGCCTCTCTCCATCATGCCCTTGGAGATTTTTTCAAAAGTTTTGGCATTTTGTCTTTTCGAACGAAGTTCTGCTAGCACTGAATCCTCTCCCCATATAGCGATCAGATCCAGTACCTCCCGTATGGTCCATGCTGGTGCTCTTTTTCGATTATCAGCCTGCATGGTTACCTGTGCTGATGAGCTCTCTGTGGTCACCTGTGCTGTCCACGCTGGGCAAACAGGAAATAAAATTCAAATGTTCGCGGGGCTTTTCCTGTCTACCTGGCCAGTGCATCCGAGTTCAGATCGCTGTCCAGAGCGGTCACAATGGTGCACTGTGGGATAGCTCCCGGAGGTCAATACCATCGAATTGCGGCCACACTAACCCTAATTCGAAATGGCAATATCGATTTCGGCACTACTCCGCTCGTCGGGGAGGAGTACAGAAATCGATTTTAAGAGCCCTTTATTTCGAAATAAATGGCTTCGTTGTGTGGACGGGTGCAGGGTTAATTTGATTCAACGCTGCTAAATTCGAATTAAACTCATAGTGTAGACCAGGCCTGGCTCTGCAGCCGGCTGCTCCGCGGCTGCCCCTGGGCCACTTCCTGCCTCCCTGGGGTTCGGTACCTGTGGCCTCCAGGCCTCTTCCAGCTTCTTGGGGTACACTGCGGCAGGCACTTTGGGCCAGTCCTCGTCGGCATCTGGGGATCGGGGACAGCCAGGCTTAGGTTCCCCTCTGGGACGTGGCAGAACAGGCGGACTGTCATCCTCCTCCACAGACTCTGCCCCAACTGTGCTGCAGGGTCTGCCTTTTATACGTCCGGCCAGGCCCCGGTACTTCCGGTGAGTGGGGCGGGGTGATCTAGGCTCCGCCCTCCAAGGGGCGTGTAATGGTCCCTTGCTGTCCCGCTTGGAGGGAGGCCACTCGGCCTCACTACAGGACCAATATTTTTAATATTTAAAAAAAATATTTATGTAATTATAAAGTATTATTAAATTTGCAGATACTAACATTGAGGGAATGGGCAAGACTCAGACTCATGTAGCAGTTGTACAGGTTTAGTGGTATATAAAATATGTTAAATGTAAATATAACTAAGTAAGTAGAATGTTTATGGAGTTGGTTAATATACTTGAAGGATCGGGTTAGAGTAACCAATAGGTAACAGATAAATAGAATGGCAGGGCCTTATCTATGAGAAATCTTCTTGAGAGAACTAGTGAGGTGACACAACTGAAATATTTAAACGAGCTGAATGTTGTTATAAAATGAAGCATGATGAATTATGATGAGCAATTGCACTTCTTTGCCAAGTGCCCTTATTCATGGTAAAAATAACAGGAGTACTTGTGGCACCTTAGAGACTAACAAATTTACTTATTCATGGTGTTCCACTGGGTTAAATCTTTTCAACTCCCTTCAATGTGTGAGTGAAGCCACAGGGAGAATGAGGTGGTGTGAGCATCAGTGATATTGGTATGTTTATAGTCCGATCCTGTTCACTAAAGTTGGACAGAACCATTTTCTTGCTCTGCCAGTATCTAGTAGCGATGAGACTACACCATACCTGAACTGCTACTAGGTTAATTCAGTTTTTAACTCTGTGCGTTGGAGTAGGGCAGTGAATTGATTGTCACAGGATATGTCTGCCCTGCAATTGGACATGTGATTGCAGCTCGTGTAGGCACACCCATGCCAGCTTTAATCTGGCTAGTGCAGCTAAAAATAGCAGTGAAGATGCAGCAGCGTGTACCCTGGTGAGGGCTAGAAACATGACTATTATAACAGACTGCTGTGTCTGCTGTAGTTTAGGTTAAAACCAACTTTGTTTAAACTTGATTTTTCTAAGTGCTCTAAAATCCACAGTTACTTAGCTTGCCTTGAAATTTGGTGACCTGGCATAAGTGTCTCACTTGAGCGCTATGCCCAGAGAAAACCAGGACACAGAGTTCAGGTACATGCCCGCCCAGCCTTAACTCTTCCCTCTTTTTGAGCAATGCTCGTATAAGCCCATAACACATACTTGCACTTCTTTGCCCTGCAGGGAATAAGAAATACCTACACCTGCCCTACACTCTGACACTTAACCACTCCGCTGAAAGAACACCACCTCCACTAAATTTTCCCACTCCTTCAACCCCTTTTACAACCCTTGTCTTTATGCACACGATGCCATCAAGCACTATGCTTTCATTTACTCTTTATTAAATGTATAGCCCACACTCCTCTTGCACCTAGCTGCTGACAATCCCCATGACCGGAAGACCCCTGTGCCCTGGTAGTGACGCAACCTGCACAGTACAGCACTGAAATGAGGCTTATTGGCTCTCCCAAGATGCACATGCACTTCTTCCCTTTGATCACCCACAGAGGAGTCAGGGAAGAGGGGCCCCAGAGGGCCACAACCACCCAGATCATCTTGCATCACAATCACAGCTCTTCCAAGCAGCTCCAACTTATTCCTCCACCATTCAGTGCAGCTACGCTAACACAGTGAATGGAGCTGGAGTGCATGCAGATAATTCCCAGTGGCTCTTGGCAGTTGAGGGGGAGGGGGGATTTGTAGAAGAGGGGGCAGAGTTAAGGTTTCATGGGTGTGTACCTTAACTCTGTATTTCCTGGTCTTCACAAGTTTAAGTTTTGCTCAACTCAGTGTTCTGGAATAGCAGGGCACAAGATACCTCAATGCCACCTTAACTCTCTGTTAACGGAGCTTTTTGCCATTTAATATACTCAGGGTTCCAGGCAGGCACATATTGCCTGCACCGCCATGGCTTCACTGCTATTTTTTAGTCACACTAGCGATCACACCTTTGAGTGCAGTATAGACATACCCTGAGTGTCTAAGCAGCCATTGGAAATAGATTGCTGACCCCTTTAACTGAGATTGTATGGCACTTGCACAGTACTTAATTAGTAACTTGGCTTGTGCCCCTGTCTTCTAAAAATTTAGGAATGCCTGTAATAGGTCACTGCCTACACAAAGTCTGAAATACATGTAAATTAAAAAAAATGCATATGTGCAGACACTAAAATCCATATTGTTTTGTCTGTTTAGGTAAGTCTTAAGTGACTTCCTGCTAAAACTTAAGTTTTCAACAATTTCTTAATTTTTATTGTGAGACACACAATAGCTAGAACATGCATTTGCTTTGGATAATTTTAATGTTTTGTATTCAAAAAATGGTGACTGTATTTAGGGACTTTAAGTTTTTATAGTACCGATCACTCCTAGAGTGTCTACATTACAATTAAAAACCCGCAGTGGCCCATGTCCGCTGACTCGGGCTCTCAGGGCTCAGGTAAGGGGCTATTTTAATTGCAACATAGACGTTCGGGCTCAGGCTGGAACCTGGGCGTTAAAACCCTGCAAAGTGAGAGCGTGTCAGAGCTCAGGCTGCTGGCCAAGCCCAAACGTCTATGCTGCAATTAAACAGCCCCATCGCCCAAGCCTGCTGGCCCAGGCCAGCTGTGGGTGTCTAATTGCAGTGTAGACATACCCGTGGTGTCAGTCAGTGGACGTTTTACATTTTATTTCTAACACCTTGATACAAACGTGCATCCTGTTGTGGTTTATGACAGAGTTATAATGCTGATATATTAGTAAATGGAGGAGTTGTATGGTTGCTCTTGAAGGAGCTCTCCCAATGCAAAGTATTTTATCCAGTCTTCTGATTCTGGGATTGCTGTTTCTGAACTCCTATGGGTGTCTGATCACAAGCACCACTGTAATCATGTCTTCAGCTATCACGTTGAAAACCTTTGTTTATAGAAAATCATGTAGAAAGATTTTCTATATTCTAACTTTTGATAGGAATATATATGGTGAGAAACAAATGATGTAACTTGGACCTGTGGAATAGGGCTTTTGGCTAAACAGTCCTTGGGTTCTATTTCTGGGTATCTTTTGTCACCTGCTTTTTGTATGTGTTTGGAATTCCTCCTGCTAAACAATTCTTTACATGGGGATTTAGAACATACAGCACATGCAGAATAAGAGCTATAGGTTTCCTATCAACTACTTATAAAAGAGCTATTCTGTGCAGTTACTAACGAATATAGGAGCCACTCTAAAGTCTGAAAATTAGCTAGACAGACCTTTCTTTTGTTACATTGTTATCATGCTGCTAACAATTTGCAAGTATTAGTGCTCACTGTCACTATTTCCATGACCCTCTCTTTTTTCTGTGGAGATGTGTGGAATTGTATTATTTTTCCTACTGAAGCTGTCTTGCACACTCACAATAGCATCGGATAACTCAGGGTTCTTGTAAATCAAACAGATTTGATTGGCTTATTAGATTTTTTCCCAGTCCAGTGAATCTGATAGCTCAATATAAATAGCTCTGTTGCTGAGCCTGCACTTGCCATAGAAATGTGACTATACATATCTGTTTGCATAGATATGTATGCATAAAATAATTTGAGAATAAATGACTGCTTTGACCATTATTTGTAAAAGACAAATGACTTATTGCAGGAAATATGTCCTAGTTCGTCTCCCAGTTTTTTCTTTTCGGGGTGGAGAAGTAATAGAATCATGAATTTTCATTGTGTGTAAACAACTGTGTTCCAGATGTTTTGGGAGGTAGCTTATTTCTGTAGCCTGCTAATAGTACAGACCAATAGGTGTTCCTTCTCCCCACCAATCGGCTGGGCAGGAAATGGCCATTGAAAATCGAGACCTTCTACCTCACTGAGACCAGGTCTCCCTACTTCTTTTATTATTGACATCCACTGAGCCAGTTGCTAACCTGCACTTAAAAATCCTGCATGCATTGACTGACCAGCATGTCTGATGTGAGCTTGTAAATAAGAACTGGCCTTTCACTTTAGTTTCCTTAAATGTCACCAAATGCCAGAAGGAAGGCATGAATGATTTGCACACCCAGCCTCCTATATTCTGCACCATTAAATCAATATAACTCTTTACCTTAGCAAGGAGTATGAATATGAATAGTAATCTGTTAAGATGCTCTCCTATGGTAAGCATAGCTATACTTGCAGTATCTTGCGCTTACCACTGAATGCTATTCCACTGAAAGAGTCTGACCTAAATACGTATGGGGAAGGGGAAGAACGGTTATTGCTTTGTTAGGTTTGTGCATTTTATTGTCCTTGTCAGTTAATCTAAATTGCTATAGCTCTCTTTAACATTTTGCTCTAGGCTTCAACATGTGGGACTTGGTACCTACACTTCTGTTTTGTAAAAACATCTTCACCTTTGGACCTGGTTCTCCTAGTCGTTGTTCTTGTGATAGTTTTACAAATTTTAGAGTTGTTGGCAACTGTAGTGATATTATGGTGCATTAGTAATCAAGTCCAGGTAATCTGGCTTTTCTTTTGGAGAGGGGCTTGGTACCAAGGAGTTTCCTTTGCCAGGGAAAGCAAATTGATTTGCCAATTTAACCTAAATCAGAATCACAAAAAAAGTTAATTAAAAGCTGATTTCTAGGCAAAACTTGGTAAAGTTATGTTTGCTAAGGAAAATATTTAAAATAAGGGGGAAATTATTTTCTTTTAAAGACATCAACAGTTCAAGGAAGGTGGATACACTGTTAACTGAATGTGTGCACAATTAGAAGTTATCAGATTACATACTTCACAAACAGAATTTAGCTCTGCCCATCTTTTAATTTCAGGACCTCTGAAAGAAGTTGATGGGGGAGGAGCTTCCAAACATGAGTGAGAAGCCAGGGGCAGAGGAAGCTAGCCTTTAAGGGAAACCTCCACATGAGTGCAGAGGGAAGCCCAGGATAGTGACTCTGAGGCAAGGGCTTTCTGATGTTTTACTTACCAACAATAATGAATCATTGTTTCAGAACTACATATCTGATTTCCAGGAATAAATATTCCTGAACTGCACAGACCAGTCATGTGCTTTGGATAACTAATATTCTGCCTATCCATAATTCTCCTATCATTTTAGTTGGATTAAGTATTCATTTCCTGTGCTTATCTCTCATGTACTGTTTTCACACCTGCCACATTCTACCCATGAAGTTAGGTGAGGTAATTCCTGTATATATTTTGTAAACCATTTTGAGATTCAAGATATCAGGGTAAATGTTCTCCATTCAGGCTCACAGTGCCAAGTCTGTATCTGAGATTAAGTTCTTTGGGTGTCCTTTGTACAAGGCAGTTTAATGGATTTTTCTGTTATAACTAGTTACCTCTTTAAGCTTTAAGAATTTAAGATATATAATAAAGATACTTATGTGAAAGTAGGGCCCCATATATTTTGTGATGCCATAGAATGTTCTGCAGAATCCACTCCTTGCTGCAGAGTTGTACTCTAGAATCTAAAACTTCCTAGCTCTCGTGGCTGTGAAGAAAACCTACCCAATCTGAACAAAGGTGTGAGGTTTTCCTGAGCCAGCAAGCAACTTGAAAAGTGTTTAACTGTATCATTCATCTGAGATTTAAATTCTAAAACCTAAAGATGACCACTTAAATATCAACTTCATTATGTCACTGCTGATCTTTATCAGATATATGGAGCTAATGTGTTTATCTCAGCCTCCAACTGTCTGCCATGCCTTTTTGGATGCTGAAACCTACAAATATCTCCTACCCAGCTTTTCTGTTACAGCTTCTTTGATTCAGTTGTACGTTGTCAGTACAAATGTTTGTGGCACACTGAACTTGAATGACGCTGGACCAGATTTTCCAGTCTGCTGCACCATAGTGCTGTAAAAACAAGCCTCTTGCTACAGAATATAGCTTACCACAAAGTATGTGAATCTTGTAAATAGCCAAGGAATTCTGAATAATCAAATTTCTGATAAGCATTGTTTACGCCAATCTGTTCTGAATCTCAGTTCGAACTTGCAGCTTGTTTCAGTATTTGCACAGGTAGTGGCTTTTTAAAAAACAACAACAAAAAGCTCTCTAAAAATATACTTATGCTTAAGCAGCTATGCATGTAAACTTTGCACACAAAGTACTTACTTTTGAATTTGGCATTGGTAATCTACAGTGGATGGGAGCTTTAGAAATGCTTTGACAGATGTGTACTTTGAATTTTCACGAAAGGATAGGATATTTCTCCTTTATAGGGACACAACATTGAAATCTAGATGGTATTGAGTGAAAAGTAGCTTCACCAACTACACCTGCCCTTGAGTTCCCTTACAAATTTTTACTGTTTTATAGCGAATGTCAATGTTTGCCTTCCAACATCGTTCAGATCAAAAATACTCTGTTAATAAGTGTTTCAACTGCCCTTGCTTGCTTAGCTTTGACTCTGAGTGTCAAGCTTGGTTCATTCCTTCTCACATGCCACCATCAATATTAAAGATTCTGCAGGGCAAATCCTGCCCTTAGTGAGTTTTCACAAGGGAAACTGACTGTAATTGAAACTTAGCAAATAACAGAAGGAATAGAATCTTCCTTAATTGTGTTGACTCTGCAGGGCTAATTGGCGCGGCTGACTGAATAAATAGAGTGCAGATGTGTAGAATAAAGGCTTTTCCATAGACGCTTCATAGTAAAACCTCACTGTAGTAATATACCTAATTACCAAATATAGTCTCTAAAATAAATGCTTCCTGTTATCCCACTTTCTCTTCCAACTTGATTCTGTGATGTATCCTAATGCTGAATTGACATCAGTTGTTTGTATGGTACCATGAACACATGATTATGACTTCTCTGTGGGATTAAGCAGGAAGAAAAATGGGGCTGTTAGTGAACTTTCATCCTGTATTTATCAATATCTTTACTGGAATTCAAAAAGACTGATAGTTGCTTTTTCACTAAAAGTTAGTATTTTTAGTATAGTCAGAAATCCAGTGGAAATTTTACTTGAAAATCTACTATCAGCATGGGTTCTGCCAAAATGGGTTCCCATAAATGGCAACTTGCTGTGGCCCTTTCAGAAGTCTTTTTTATCAGAAAGCCACTTCCCAGAATACGATGAAAATTATTAATAACTTGGCTGTGTAGTATTTAGCTTTTATTATAAATATTCAAATAGAAGTGCTCTGAATGTGCAAACTGCTGGACATACACTATTTAGCTTTTGTTTTCATCACACTTTGCCATCACGATACTTTGTAGAAACAAACTTCAGTATCACAGATTACATTTAGGTTCACATTTCCTAATAAATTTTCTATTTGATAGCAAGATGTTTCTTCGAGTAAGTAGTTGCCACATATGTTAAATGTTTGATCCAGTGTCTAGAACGCTGTTTTATTTTCCTATTTTTGGAAAACTTGGGGAATTTGCCATTCTTTCCCTTGGTGCCTAAAACAAATCTCTTGAGGTTTTTATGCCCTTAAAAGGGTCTAAAGGCTATGTTAGTGCCAAAGAGTAAAAGTGACTAGTCATCCCTTTTGAAAATTCAGAAAATTAATATCAATTAATCATACCAATTTAAGAAATGGTTTTAAGTTTTTGTTTGTTTGTTTGTTTTTTTCAGGAGGACCCAAATGACATTGATGCACTAAAAAAGAAAGACCCTCGCAGTAACAATGGGGAAGACAAAGTACAAAGTGTGGAGACCCTACCTCCAGGTATTGCAGTAATGTTTGTTGCCAAAGTAAAAAAATCCAAAACTATGAAAAGCTGGGGCTGTGAATTTTTCTGATAGAGGCTTTTACCCAGGAAGGGAGAGAATTATTATGCAAAATGTGGATTTGCTTTAATTCTGAAAACTTCAACTTTCTGAACTCTAGCCCACCTTGCGAGTAAAAATACCTTCTATCTACATTTGATCTATGCCTGCTCATGCTATAAGCCAGGGGTCTCAAACATGCGGGCTGCATGCGGCCCGCAGAGTTATTTTGCTGCGGCCCACCAAGTTTCCCGCGCCCCCCCCGGAGTTATTTCCTGTGGCCGCCATGCTCCCCTTCCCCGCCGCCCCCCCTCTCCCCCAGCTCACCACGTCCCTGCTCCTCTGCCTACCTCCAGGCACTTCCCACTGCCAAACAGCTGTTTGGCAGCGCTTAGTGCTTTCCAGGAGGAAGGGGGGAGGAGTGGGGAGCCGTGCACTCAGGGGAGGAGGCGGAGAAGAGGTGGGGCATGGGTGGGGATTTGGGGAAGGGGTGGGAAGAGGTGGGGCGGGGCCTCATGGAAGGGGTGGAGTGGATGAGGGGACGGGAGGGCGGGCTTTTGTACCTTTATATGAAAAGGTGTCAGTGATGTATTAGTCCTCATGTGGCTCTCGTGGTGATTTGAGTTTGAGATCCCTGCTATAAGCTATTCCCTGGGTACAGATTCAATTGTTGGAAGAAGGCTCTTGTACAGGAGGTGCTCCAGTTCTTTCCACTGGTGGGACTGGGAGGTGGTATGCACTCCCCGATGGAATATGATACTTAACACATGAGCCCAGCTTCAATCAGGAGCAGGCCATTTTAGCTTCAAATTGAAAAAAAAAAAACAGGCTTTTGTGATATATATTGTGTTTCTCTTGTGTAACAGTCTGTCTAGGCTAATGTGTTGGCTATAAGCTTTATGTGCTCCAAAGCAAAGTGACATCTTTTCCCACTCATATCTGACATTCTCTAGCATAGAACATATGAATGGAGCAAGGAGTCCAGTGTCTTTGTTTAAGAAGCACAGGGACATTTCCTGAGGTATGAGCTAGGAAAGCCCCAAGTGACCGTGTGATGTGCTCTTTTATGTATTATCAATATAGGTTTGTTCCTCTTCCTAATACTCCTGTTGCTATAAAGCCACTGTTTTGCAGCAGTGATAAATATGCATAGCTAGAATTAAAGCACCAAAGAGTGTATTTAATAATAAAATAAAAAAAAAAAAAAAAAAAAGGCTAATAACTTATTAGAATTGTTTCCAATGCCTAGCACTCTACTTGAAGGACAAGTGTGTCTTGCAAAGGAAATTACTTTCTACCATATGGTTCCACAGTATGTGTTCTTTCATTGATCTTCTATACAAATCCAGATGCTTGGTCGGGAGAAATTATAACCCAAGCATCTGGACTAGTATAGATGATCTTGAAGAAAATTAACAACCTAGGCGAATTTTCCTCTGTACTTTGTTAAGCAGGATTTGCTATAATTTAAGCATGTTTTTGTTTTGTAATCGTAAAATCTGGTGCAGCATAAACTATTTAAATTAATGGTTTTCCACCCTACAGTCTTTGGCCCAGCTTGTTTTAGTCACTTAAGGAAATATAATTATTATGAACATTTGCTTTCTAGCAAAATAAATAAATATATATATATATATATATATATATATATATTTTATATATATATAAAAATATATTTGAGTATTACGCACCATAGATTAGAAATTAATTTTTTTTTAACAATTTATTTTCCAGTTTATCCATGTGCGTAAAGACTTGGTGGTAATTGTTAGTTTGCTTTCTAGCAGTCCTTTTTCTGTACAGTTTTCTCTTTAACAGGCCTCTTTGCAAATATGTTTAATACCTCTCACTTTTACTATAGTTTAGTTTTTCTTGTGACTTTTAGCTGCAGCTCTTCATTTGTAGGGATTAGGCTACTTAGTCATGGTTTAGGGCAATGGTCCCCAAAGTATGAGGCGTTCCCCCCAGGAGGTGCGGCGGGGAGGGAGCGCCACCCAGCCCTGCCCTGTCCTGCCCCAGCTTTCCTCCGGCCCCAGCCCTTGGCCCCCACTCTTGGCCCCTGGGAAAAGTTTGGGCACCACTGGTTTAGGGGTTCCAGGCATATATCAAATGCTTTTGGCTTTCCTCCTGAGTAGGGGAGACCTTTCCATTGGTCATAGGGAGCAGACATAGGTGTTGGGATGGGTATGGGGAAAACATGGAAAGGGAGGATTTAGAGGTTTGGGAGAGGACAGGAGCTGGAGGATATGGAGCCAGGAATGAGACCAGATGCCAGAATATTCAGAAAGGAGGTCTGTTGACCAGTCTCTCCTACCTGAGTAAGAATGATGAATAAGAATCAACATACTCTTGCAGAATATACAAGGCTCTGATTACAACGCTCAAAGAATATATTGTCACAGGATTATACTCTTAAAATGCTGTACTGGTATGAGCGTTTTTAATGATGGGTTGCACATAATGTTGTGAATACAGTTATGGGATCTCTATCCAGACTTCTGCAAGTTTTGTGCAACTTTTTTAATGCAAGTGGTTAGGCTTCAGCTATTTGGCTTTTTCCTCCTTTTCTCTCTTTGGCTCACTATTCCCTTCCTGCTTTTCAGTTGAGGTTTAGGAGAGCTGCTGCTTGTTTCAGCCTTCTGCAACCTTGTATTTCTAGAGCTCCAAGAAAAGCAAGGAATTGTTTACTGAGAGCTCAGTGCACAAATATTTTAAAAAGTAGAACTTGGGAGTCCGTGTTTATACAAAGCCATTAACGTTTTAAAGGTAAATTGACATTTTACTATCAAAAACTCTATTCACGGTGCTGTGTTCAGGGGTTCTCCAAACAAATTTTTAGGTGGCCTTAAAGTGCGGCCACCAACTCTTGATGGTGGCTGCTGACAATTTTTCCTAAAATACTTAACTTTAGAAAAAACAAATTAAATATTCACATATGCATGTCCAAATCATTGTAATTTATTTATGTAGGGTTTTTTTTGCAGACTCGGTAATTAAAAATTCATGTACAGTTGTCTCTATTCTTAACTGGCCTAAACAGAATAGAAACACAAATAAGGTGCTTTGCATGTTCTGCTTTTTTGGTTGCGTTTTTGTTTTTTTTAGACTTGCTAGCAAGTAAGTCTTCTGCTGTGAAAAGTGATATTTGTATATTTGTTAATGTCCCTTTTCCAGCAGACCTACTCAGCCCCAACAAGCTGGCGGACAAATTAAGCTTTGGATGGGGAGTTGAGTAGGGGGCCATGTGGTGATGGGGGATAGATGGGAGGCAGAAGGGGTCAAGGGCGATGGGGGGGTCAGGGCAGAAGCATAGGGTCCTGCTGCACGGATGGGGACTGGAAGAGGCAGCGGGGGCCAGGGGCGATGTG
Source organism: Emys orbicularis (assembly GCF_028017835.1). Classification (NCBI taxonomy): domain Eukaryota; kingdom Metazoa; phylum Chordata; order Testudines; family Emydidae; genus Emys; species Emys orbicularis. The sequence goes on along the minus strand of NC_088685.1, from coordinate 133,343,787 downwards.
GCGGGGGTGAGTCCAGACCCAAAGCCGGAGCCTGCTGCTCTGCAGCTGTGGGATGGAGCCACAGCTGACTGCATCACTAATGCCTAAAGCAGTGCAAATCTCCACTGCTCTCTGGGACATTGTCAGTGATTAGGAATATGGTTCTATTTTTTTCTTCAGTCTTGTTGGGTACTAACTGCCAATCCTGAAACTTAATCTGATATCATATATGAATCAGAACCACAATTTTTGGGGAAAATTTTATTTTTAGTTTAACAATGTGTCTTCTAAGCTAAATCAAAACTACACTCCACAGCATATACAATACAAAGTTTAGGAAACATGTTCTATCAATATTGCATAAGGTAAAATATAAGCTAAGTATTTGTACCTGTCTTTTACTGCAATTTGACAATGGGAAACAGACCCAGCTCTCCAAGCCACCAGTAAATGCTCACCAGTAGCTCTGAAAAATGAGTTCTGCAGTCGTGCTTGTATACTGGGAAACGAAGCAGATAACATATAAAAATACATGTTCAGTTGCTGGAAAATGCTGATTAATTTTATCTTAAAACTTAATTTTTAGTAAATTGTCAAACACTACCCTCTTTGCAGCTTCAAAGACAATAGCCTCATTTTTGCTGAGCAGCGTTTCAATTTCCCTCTGTGCAGTTATAATTTACAGTAGTTCATTTGAACTGTTGTAACTTGTAACCATGCAATGCCACATGAGCAATTCTAGCTGATGTAAACCTGTCTAAGAACACTTGCATTGCTCCCTCCAACTGCTGCCATACCAGAGCATTGTGGGTACGCATTCCACAGTTGTCAGCGCAAGTCCCTGAAGCAGGGGTTGGTGGGAATACCATTTCACTATTGAAGAGGTGCTGTAACAATTTAAAAAGTGAATCATACACATTAACATTTTTAATGTATACAGTAGTATGTATTTTGTAAAATTAAATGTCAGTATTACATTAAAATAGCCTTTATTTTTGAAACCAGAAAAGCCTTAGGATTGAATGCATTGCACTTTATAAAATGGAAAACAAATATGCATTGAATAATAGAAGTTACTGTAGTTCAGTATGAATAATCAGGAGTATAGGTGATTGTCACAGTTTTGGGCTAACTAAACCTTTGACCTCCTCTGGTCTGCTCAAGGAATCCCCTCTCAGGCCTCTAGCCATCACCATTCTCTGAGCCAGGGACACACATCCCTCTCCCTCTTAACCCAGGGAGTTTAGATTTGCAGCCCCCTTGTTTATCTCCACAAGTCTGAGTCCAGCACCTGCGTGTTGCTTTCACTTCCAGGGCTTTGACCAGTGTATGCCAGCAGTTCCAAGTAGTTAAACAGCTCTTTCAGAGCAGAGCACATTTATTTTAGGATAAAAAGCCTTGGAGAAAACATGTAAAACAATAAAAGGATTAATTGCCTAAGTTCACCAGAAGCCCCCCACCCAGTTCTTATGGGAATTGGAATCCCTGATAAATTCCAAAGTCTTTCAGATCTTTCAGTCAGGCTTTGGCTTTCTTGGTTATCAGGTCATGTCCGTTTGTAGCCCAAGAAGCCCGCTCTGTCAGTTCAAACTCTGCCTTTATATCCAAAACCCGTTTTTGTTTTCAAGCCTCCTGAAACATGTAAAACCAGTCACTGCCCCTTTTCCCAGGTGGTCAGGCTTCAAACGCTGGGTATCTGCATAACCAGCCTTGGGATTTTGCGTTGATCATCCATAGTGATTCCACAGGGAAATCACCCGGTGAGCCAGGAATACACAAATACTTAGAACGTTCACAGACCTTTGTATCATGTGTGCCCATATCGCCTGGCCTCTCAATATAATAGTCTCTGACGTTTTTCATGCTTTCAAGGGCTCGCTCAAATATACAGATAACATTCCTAATGTTAAATACAGAGGTCTAGAGGTATACCTGTTTGCCATATCTCTCACAGTGATATTGAACATATTGGTTGCTGGAGAGCTTGCAGGGATATTGTGGAACACTGCTAGGAAGACCAGTTACTATGGTGTAGCTGCAGCATTAGAACTAGTGGCATATGCTATCTCTTTAAAAGTGCTGAGAGACTCGGTGCAGGAGAAGTGATAAGCCTTGTTTCAAGTAGGAGCAATTGTGCATTTTTGCAAACTGTTGTGTGAAGATGTCGTAAGTGTTTGCAATGTCAGAATTCTCAAGTGTAGAACTGCCTTCAAAGGGTAGACCCCTGAAAATATCCTGAGAGAAATTTTGGAAGACTCATAGAAGTTTCTTTTCACCACTCTTAAGGTTGGGCTTTGACAGCTACAAAGTGTTCCCTCTGCTGCATTTTCACTAATTGGAAGCTGAAAATCTGTCTTTCTCCCCATAGTGCTGTAGTCTCTCCTCTGGCTCTCTTCACAGGTTGCTAAATAAATGTTTTTCGGTCTGTTACATTTTGGTCTCTCTGGTTCTGGCTTTTCTGCATGTTTTCTTCAGCCTCTTTTGGGAGGTGAATTCATTTGTAGGAGGTGTTCAATCTGAACTAATTGAATAGCTCTTAAACCTGTAATCCAAAATATAGGCATCTAGGTTCTTGCTCTGTGACTAGACTCTTAAAACATTTACTTCCGTGGCTCCTCTGCTTTTCACTAGTACTTGCTGTTCAGGTAAGCTGTCAGTATTTGAACTCCAAACACCACCACAGGCTTGGTCAGAGCTAACTTCATCAGCTCCTCCGGTGGCTCAAACCCTAGAGAATCTTAAATCTACTCAATGATTTTTCTTTTCAGTAAACAGTTTCCATTCTTGATGGATTTTTTGTGTCACACAATAATTTGGTATCAGTCTTATTTTCCAGCAGAAATTCCAAATGGAATTCTAGCTGGCTATATCTTCAATCAGTTGTGTAACAGACAGCCCTAACTCACTTTGCGCACACTCAAATTGGCAACAGTAAAGGTGTATTTGAAATGTCTGACCACTCTCTGGTTGCCCTAATGAATGCCTGTTGTTATAGTACATCCGTGAAGCAGAGCAGCAGGTTACATGTAAAGTATCCTAAAGTATACGCTTTACTTGCCTAAAAACTTTTGTTAGTATCCATGGGGTGCTCCAAGAGAATGACTCTCTCTGCTAATCTGCCACTTACTGGACTTGCCCAAAAATACCTCTGAAATGTCAGTTCCCTGTGTTGCATTTGAAAAACGCTCAGTGAAGCATAACTTCTCCTTGTGAACACGTTAGTTGTCAAACATACTGACCCCAAAAGAGAGTTGCTTTGTGTCATCATTTGTTTAGTGTCAGTAGTGTGCTTGGTGCTACACAGCAACTTCAGTATGATGCCTTGAAGAACACTTCTGCATTAAAATTGCATTTAGTTGTTAGGGGTAACACTATTTGTGCTCAAGTGGTTTTGAGTCATAAAGCGTAAATCCTGTACAGTTGCAATAGGTTGGCTATCAATAGCCATATAAGAAGGAATAATTTATTTAAAATGATGAAGAGTTAAGAACAGAGTTTCATTTTTTCTAGATGCAAACTTTCAAGCTTCTGGGGTATATCACAAGGTCAGTAATTTTATGAAAGGGTCCATCCTCTTAGAAGAAAACATTGTTTTACCTTAATTGCGTACTATAGTGTTAGAAGAAGCAGGCTTTGGATAAAGTATACATCCCCATAAGCATGCCAACTACTGTATTACCAGGGATCGCATAGCTATGTGCTCTTTTTAGTAAAGAGTTAACCTGCTCATGACAGAACCTAAAAGCTACAAAGTGTTCCAACTAGTTCATGTATTTCATATCAAAGTGGTCAAGTGTCCTAACTATTGGTAGCATATGTGTGTCTTACAAAATAACGTATAAAATTTACTTGTAACCAAGTTTATGAAGAACAGACCTTTAGAGCATGGAGATACAAATCATTACTTTTAAAGATGAGACTGGCTAAATTAAACCATAGTGGTTTGGTTTGGTTTAGTGAAGTTAATTGAAATCTAAACTGGAAAAATTAAATGTGTCTTGGGGTGTAAATCTGTGCTTGAATCATCAGCTGCCTGATGTGGAAATGTCCTTTGAAAGTGGAACATATGGTTCCCGAGGTTAAAACCTGTAACTGAGGAAAGCAGCGTGGTCTAGTGATTACAGTAGCAGCAGGACTAGGAGTCAGGATACTATTATTTCAGTTCCTACTGAAACTTTGCACTAGTCAATTGTGTGACTCAGAGCAAATAATTTTATGCAAATAACTTTGTGTTAAGGCTTCATTTATTTTAAAGCACTTTGATCTCGTAAAAGCGAAAACTTGATTTCAGACATTTGAAAACTAGAGCTTAACTAGAGCTTCAGATCTATGATGCAAATATTTAACTTTGGGTTTCTTCCTTTTCAGGAAAAGTTCGATGGCAAGATTTTGATCAAGACAGTTATGTTGGTGTTACTATGGTCCGATCTGGTCAGGACCCATACGCTCGTAATAAGTTCAATCAAGTAGAAAGTGACAAACTGCAAATGGACAGAAACATACCTGATACCAGGCATGATCAGTAAGTGCCTAACTCAGCAGTTGTTGAGTTAATCAGTTATTCTTAATTTACGGCTCTTGAGCTGCATATGGCTCTTCTGTACCCTGCACAGTTGTGTCTAAACTGCCACCAATGAGAATTTCCTGGCCCAAGCAGCTGGGCTGATGGTACGACTTGAGCTTTAGACATGATAAAAAATGCTTAAGCTTGCCTAAACTTTGTCTACTGTACAGTTTCTACTTTTCTTATCACCAGTTGAATTCACCAGTTGAACTGGTGGTGAATTACATGTCTTGTTTTTGCTAGTGTTGACAAAGACCTGGTGGCCATTTTGTAGTGTCTGCGTGTCTAGTATTTGCTATTACTGGATCCCAGGCAGAATAAGCAAAATGCCAAAAACTGTAGAACTTGTGTTGCAGGTTGCCTGTGGAGATTCAGGAAGAGTCATGAACTGCCTGAAGCTCAAATCCCATCCTGAGTAGCTGGGCTGTGCATCATGGAATTCCTTCAGGTCTGGGGGTTGATAGAATCCACATGTGTGTATACCCACTCCTGCTCTTCGAGCAGTACTCCATCCTCAGGCTGTGGTAGCTTCCACATTGCTTATGCCCCAAAATACATGGGGTGAATGTTCAGGGGATTCACAAAGCAGTGGGACAACTGGGTATCCGTACACAGGAATACAACGGGGCTCCATGACGCGCTGAGAGTCCACATCCTCTGGCCAGCCTTCCTGAATGCTGCCTGCCTGCACATGAGTTAGTATAAGGAAGAGGACACACTTGTTTGCCCCAAGAGGTGTGAACTACCTCAGTTTATATCAGTGGGGTGTTAACTCTGAAGTCTGTGGGTACGCATACGCTATGGGGACAATACTGGCATAGCTTCAGCACCCTAGCTATGCTGGCATAGCCCCATGGTGTGTAGACTCGCCAACAGCAATGGAAGGGGTTTTTCTGTCACTGTAGAAACATCACCTCCTAAAACGATGGTAGCTAGGTTGATGGAAGCAATTTTCTATCTATGTAGCTGCATGTACCCTGGGGGTTAGGTTGGTGTAGCTATGTCAGTTGGGTATGGATTTTTTTCATATCCTGGGCAGGGGAAAAAGTATGTGTCTGCTTTAGCTTTTTTGAGGGTTAAAACTATGCATTTGGAATGTCTACGAGACTTTGAGCATTTCCCTCTTGCCCACTTCAACCTTGTGTGAACCTTGAGCACTGGTGACAAGTAGGCTAAATCTTCTGACTTGTTACCCTCTGGATGACTTATCAAGGGTTGCATTATTCATGATACTACAAAACCCAATACTGTGTTATGTCTTACTGCAAAGTCACTGGATAAGGATGTGATTCTTCAGCTGTTAAAGATTAGCTAGTTACCTACTATTGTAGACAAATAAACCTTATTTTTAATAAGTATACATAGGAGTGGGAACTATGGGTGCAGGGAGTGCTGTAGCACCCCTAGGTTTTACGCGGAGCCGCTGGCCCCTCACCCAGGCCTCCACTCCCCAGCCCGGGGCTTGGGCCCCGGCCCTGTTCCCTGGCTGCTGGCCCCGTGCCCAGGGCTCCGCGCCGGGCCCCTGCTCCCGGCCTGTGGCCCCAAGCCCGGGATTCTGCTTCCCAGCCCGGGGTTCGGGTCTAGGCCGCAGGCCCTGTACCCCGGGCTCCAGTCCTGGCTGCCTGCCCACTTCCCGGCTGCTGACCCTGTACCCAGGGCCCCGCGCCTGCGGCTCTGGCCCTGCTCATTGGCCCTGTGTCTGGGGCCCCGCACCCAGCCCCCTGCTCCCGGGGTCCTGGTCGCTGGCCCCACTCACGGGGCTCCACTCCTGACCCCGCATGCAGGGTCTTGGCTGCGGGCCCGTGTCTGGGGCTCTGCTCCTGGCCCTGTGCCCACCCCCAGCCTTTCCCCCTTACCCCTGTTTGGGTTCTTCCTCCCCCATCCGGAGACACAGCACTGCTCCCGGCCCCTACTGTGGGAGTCGCGGAAGGAGTAAGGGAGCTAGATTTCAGCACCCCCACTATTAAAAGGGTTCCAGCACCACTGTATGTATATCAAAGTAGTGTGCGTAGACCTCCAAGTATAAGGCTGTAAATTACACTCAAAATTGAAAGTGGCTCCCAGGGTCCCTTGTCATTAACTTACTTCAGTGTTTGTGTTTACACTTAGTTTTATGGAAATATTATCTTAGTATAGTGCAGTGTTTCTCAAACTGGGGTCGCCGCTTGTGTAGGGAAAGCCCCTGGCGGGCCGGGCCGGTTTGTTTACCTGCCCCGTCCGCAGGTCTGGCAGATTGCGGCTCCCACTGGCCGCGGTTCGCCACTGCAGGCCAATGGGAGCTGCTGGAAGCGGCGGCCAGTAAGTCCCTCAGCCCGCGCCGCTTCCAGCAGCTCTCATTGACCTGGAGCGGCGAACTGTGGCTAGTGGGAGCCGCGATCGGCCAGACCTGCGGACGGGGCAGGTAAACAAACCGGCCCGGCCCGCCAGGGGCTTTCCCTACACAAGCGGCGACCGCAGTTTGAGAAACACTGGTATAGTGAAATGAAGCGTTGCTGTCTGAGATATTGATTTATCAGATGAACGCATTTGTGTGATCAAATCACAAGCTCAGGATTTGTCTTTTTGTTGTTGTTTCATGTTAGTATTAAATGTTAAGCTGAGCAGCATAAAATCATGCTATTGGTAGTGAATGGTATTCATGCACATGATGATGATGGAAAGAGAACTTTAGCATGAAGATTACTTTGTCTTCACTAGTGGTGTGGTGGTGTTTTTTTCCCCCCCTGGAGTTGAGTTCATAGGAAGAGGTTAAGTGAGTAACTAGTGAGTTATCATTACCAGCTGTCCTTGGTAATTTACAACATTCTGGGCATTAGCTGGCCTGGCATCTCAATGAGTGGCACATTATGACCCTAATTTAGCAACCACCTATAGCTTTATGCTCCCCTGGATGTCAAGAGAGAGTATTCTAAAAAATGAAAGAGCAGAAAAGGGGATTGATTTCTTTAAAGGGAGGAGTTAGCATTTAACACCGAATTCTAGAATGACAAATGAGTCAGATACTCAGCCTTTTTGAACAATTCCTTCTCCTCAGTCAGTGCTGTTAAATGGCCAGGAAAGAATGTTGGAGAACCCACACTGATGTCTGGGGCATCCCTAGAACACATTTAGTAAATGGAATAATGAAATCTATTAGGCTGATGGATTGAAAAGGCTAAACTTATAGGAGCCCAACCAAAACTGAAAAACAAGTCTTTTTTTTTTTTCCTCCCCTCGTTGAGGGCTGGGTGATAAGAAAGGATGGTTACAATTGTGAATTACTTTGACTTTTCCTTACTTCAGGCTGAACATAGTCTTATAAATATTTTAATGTTCTGTGGTTTCTTTCAGAATATGCCAAAAGAAATGTTTGGATCAGAGGGTGTCCTCAGCTGTTTGTGATCATAGATTATTAGAATGAATATATAAATTTGAGAATTAACTTACTTTGCACCCCTATAACTACAAAAAAATTAGGTTTATCCTTTTACTTTCTACAGCTATAGTTATATTGTGTGGCCTTAATTAAATTGTGTTCCATTTTCAGAATGCCTTTTGAGTTCACATGGCATAAATCATCTGTGTTTGGTTCAACTTTTTCTAATAAAGTCTGGTATAGTGGCCACCTATCCCAATACTTGAATTAGAGTTGTCTTTGAAAAAATGATGTTTATAATACATCTGTGCTTTCCACTAATAATATAGCTGTTTGGGGTAGCTGAGTAGTGTAATGGAATTGAGCTCCACCTATTAAAAAAGGAGGCAACAAAAAATAGTCCTTTCGGAGACTATTAGAAAGGCAGACTAATTGACGAGAACAGAAGTAGCTTTCTTGCAGTGTCTGGAACTTTGCCCTGCAAACTCTTGTAAGTCCATTAGCTTATAATAGAGATGACATGTGGTTGCTTTACAACTCTTGACCTGTTGATGGTCTTGTGACTTAAGGCTTGTCTACACTGGCAATTAACAGCGCTGCAACTTTCTTGCTCAGGGGTGTGAAAAAACACCCTCCCTGAGCGCAGCGAGTTGCAGCGTTGTAAAGTGCCAGTATAGACAGTGCACGTGTGCTGGGAGCTACGCCCCTCATTGAGGTGGGGTTTTTTTAGACCACTGGGAGAGCTCTCTCCCAGCACTGCATGGCGACCACACAAGGCACGTTAAAGCACTGCCGCAGCAACGCTTTAGCATTGCCAGTGTAGACTAGCCCTTGGGCTTGGTCTACACAGTGGAGTTGGATTGACATAGGCTGCCTTATGTCAACCTAGGAGCATGCACAAGAAGGGGCAAGTCGGGACATGCCCCCCCCAATAATTGGCAGAGCCACAGAACTCCTCCGGCCCCGGGGCTGTGGCGGGGGCACAAAACATGCCCCTCCAAAAGCAGTGAAATTTAAATTCTTTCGCACACCCCTATGTCAACCTAACTATGTACGTGTCTACACTACAATGTTGCTCCTGCCAATGTAAGTTGCCCACTACACCAACCTAATAACGCCACCTCCACAAGAGGGTAGTGCTTAGGTTGGTGTAGATAGGGAGGCACAGTGTCTGTGTAAACACTGCGTTATACTTAAATCATCTGTTGGCTGCCAGCCCTGCGTGGGGCTTACAGCCGGAGCCCACCCATCCCAGAGCTCAAAGCTGGAGCGGCCTGGTGATGGGGCTGACAGCTGGGAGCCCCGGGGCGGGGGGGCATATAGCTTGGGCTGTGGGCCCTGGGGTGGGGGTGCTGTCAGTGCCCCACAATGCCCCACACAGTTAAGTTTGTGGAGGTGCTCCTAGTGAGGACGTGCACCACCAACAGAGAGGGTGTAGTGTGGCCATGAGCTGCCGTAGCTGTATGTCGACCTTCGGCTATGTCTATGCTAGCACTTTTGTCGATTAAAATTTATGTCGCTCAGGGGTGTGAAAAAACTACCCCATTCTCTCCCCCGAGTGACATAAGTTACACCAACAGAAGTGCTGGTGTGGAAAGCACTGTGTCAGTGGGAGACGCTTTCCTGCCGACATACCTACGGCCGCTTGTTGAGGGTGGTTTAATTATGCTGATGGGAGAGCTCTCTCCTGTTGGCATAGAGCAGCTACACAGGAGATGGTACAGCAGAGCAGCTTCAGTGGCACAGCTGTGCCTCTGTAAAGTCTCTTATGTAGACATAGCCTAACTTAGGTCAACTTAATTTTGTAGTGTAGACAAGGCCTTACTCTTGGGTCTATTCATTTGTGTTCTGTTATCACCATAAAGAGCTCTTGAGTAGCTTAAAGAGTGTCTTGGCTTAGTACTAGTGGCTCTTCTCACTATCATCTCAGTTAGTTTGTTCCTACCCACACTCTTTGTTTTTTGGAATCCATCTTCTCTAGTGCTGACTGTAGACTACCATTTTGGTATTTAGGCATGCCACTTTCATCTCAGGGGGTAGCCGTGTTAGTCTGGATTTGTAAAAAGCATGCGTCTGACGAAGTGGGTATTCACCCACGAAAGCTTATGCTCCAATAAGTCTGTTAGTCTATAAGGTGCCACAGGACTCTTTGTTGCTTTTTACTTTCATCTCAGAATCTCATGCTGTTTCTGTACAATTGAGAACATTGGCAGAGTGCTAATACGATGGTTCTCAACTGGGGGTCTGCAAGCTGTTTGGGGGTCCGCAAGCCATAAGCCGCCCCGTGGGGCTAAAGCTGGGAGTCCCAAGGTACTCCCAGCACCCCATGGGGCAGGAACCGTGAACCCCCCCCCACCCGTCTGGCATCTGAAGCCCCAAGTCGTGGGTCTCCCCACGCCCTGCAGGGCTAAAGCCCTGACCCCCCCCCCGGTCCTGGAATTTGTATAGCATGTTGGGGGGGAGAACTCTCAAAGAAAAATGTTGAGTACCCCTGTGCTAATGGATCCACTTTTAGCACTTAACAGTCCCCAAATGGAAAAGTAAATGTCCCAGGACCTTGTGGTGATCAAATTCATTATGAGAGATTTGATGGTCCACACATCAAGTTTCAGCTTAACCCATTCATTTTATATTCCCATTGAACAAAAGGGAAACTGTGTAACCTTCATACACAATCCCAGTGCTATTTGGCAGTCTGCTCAGAAGCAGTCCTGAGAAAGGATAGGCCTGATATTAAACTCCAACTTCTCTCATCACATTTTCATTTCTTCACTGAAGATTTTTATTTAAATCTGTATTTATATTTTCATTGTTCTCATTAGGGTTGGAAAGACTTGTATACTTAGCCAAGAAATGGAACTGCCTCTATCTGTATTCTGCTGTAGCTGTAAGGAAATCTGAGAGTTTGGTGTCTTTGTTTAAAAAGGAGAAGGCACTCTCCATTACCTGACTTGCTTGTAAGTTCAGTGGAAAAGCACCCTAGTAGGGGTGTGAGATGTTTTAGACTGTGAGTGTAGAGATGGGCTCACTAACCAGAACAGGTAGATGTGTTCTGAACAACCACACTTCTCCAAGTTGCACATAAGAGCACCCAACTGTGGGCACTGCACTCCTTATCCAGTCCCCACAGGACCGCTTAACTGAAATCTGCATCTGAATGGAATAGAAGCCAGATGAAAATAAACCCACAACCTTTTTGGTTGTCATCCAAAGTGCTCCCTCTTCCTTCCCTACTCGCTTGCGTTGCCAAAAATACTGGAGACAGGAAGGGAATTAAAGGATTCATAGGTGGCCTGTGAACAGGTGGCTTTCCCACACTTCTCCAAAATACAGCCCACACACTGTAAAAGGCCAAAGCTTATCCCCTTCATGATGTTTGGCTTTATTTACAAAGAAACAAATAACTGTTTGCATTCGAGACCCCAACTGAAATCATAGTTCCATTGTGTTAAGTGCTTTACAGACACCTAGTAAGAGTCGTTCTCTGCCCCAATAACAAATTTCAGCCCAAGCCTTCTCCCCTTCTTTAATGCTGTTAGGTTTACTCCCTGAGTTCTATTGAGCCTGAGGCCTCTCAACCCATACTGTTGCGCCCACCAGTGAGCCGGAATACATCGGCAGTTCCCTGCAGCATACAAACACCTGCTGAGAGGGAGGGCCAAGAGAAGGACTGCCATGCTGGTACAGGAGCTAATGGACTCTTAATTCTTGAGTGAAGCCTAAAATCTGATGCCTCTGTCTGCATTTGGGGTGTCAAAGATCATGAAAAGCACAAGTAAGTTACTTTCTTCTCAGTACAACTAAGCACATCTCTTCAATAATACAATAAAGCCTTTTAAAAAAATCTGTGGCAGGAACATCTTGAAAGTAAAGTGAAATACAGAAGAAAGTTTGCATGTTAACAATTGATCTAATACACTTTCTATGTACCATAACTAAACAGCCTTGAGAAAAAGGGGCCCTCAAACTTACTGCCTTTTAAAGGAAGAAATAATCAACGAGAGCACTTCACACACACACCCCCCGGGTTGTGCATTAAATGGATTTTTAAAGGGGTGGTGTTTAATTTTAGACTTTAAAAACTGTTTATCAGGTGTTCAAAACACTGTATTTATTTATATCAAACACATTTGTTTGGACACCCTTTATTTTGTAGCTTTTATGTGTTTAAAAAAAAAAAGGAAGTATGAAGGTAAAGTTATTTCATTTCAGAATAAAAACTTGCAGACCACTTCCCTGATTTCTGAAGACTTTTTTGCTTTAACTACAGTGTAAGCAATGTTGTTGCAAGCTATTTAATCAAGATTAAAGCATTAGTCATTCACAATGTGGGTCTCTTCAATAACTTGAGGAAAACAAAGTGAAACAATCCACCTGGCTTAACTGTAGCTCTTGAATAAATATACTTAGTGCCAAAAGTATTATAATTAATGGAGTCAATCATAAGTAGGTTAGATAAATACAGAAATCAAGTAGTTAGGTTAGTTAAACATGGCAGTTATTTGAAGATGGGAGAAGCTAGGAGAGGCAGCAGAGAGGAGGATGGGGAAGGCATCACCTTTGTTTTCTTTAACAATTTGTAACTACAAATTGTATAGCAACCTGGAATTTCCTCATGCTTTTGATAGGCACGCTGATTAGAAGAAAGTCTTGTATATCTAATGTCAATCATTCTGGAAAGCAGGAAGAATTCAGTATTTGTTTCCCTTGCTGCCAGGAAAGTATTGAGGGCTTGTCTACACTTTCAGAAATGTAGCTGCATTAGTGCAGCTGTACCACTGTAGTGCTTCATGAAGACGCTACCTATGCTGACAGGAGAGTTCTCCCATCAGTGCAGGTACTCCACCTCCCTGAGAAGCAGTTGCTATGTCAACAGGAGAAGCCCTCCCATCGACATAGCACTGTCTACACTAGGAGTTAGGATGGTATAACTGCGTTGCTGAGGGGTGCAGATTTCCACATGCCAGAGCAATGCGGTTATAGCAACATAAATTTGTAGTGTAGACTAGGGCTCAGTAAAGCAGAGGAACTTGCCTACAGTGTATTGAGCAGTTGTAAAGAGATGGCCTTTTATTTGCCTTTTTGAGGTACACTTTAATGCGTGAGAAATCTAATCCTACGTCTGTTTCAACACTGCACTTTCATTTTAAAGCATAAAACCTGAGCCCCCATCTTGTTATTTCAATGAGCTTATTGGGTAATGGGTATCTTGGAGAGTTCCTCCTTTTTGTGTTGAATTGTGATGGCTGGTATCCTTTGGACTTGGCTAGAGTAGATGGAGTAACAAAGTATATCATACATCTGCAAAATGGAGATACCTTCCTTTGTGGAGTATTTTGAGATCTACTGATTGAAAAGCTCTATAGCACCTAGTTTTTGTTGAGGTGGATTGAAAGAGTTTCTCACGATGGTTTCCTGTGCTGTTGAACTCCATATGTTGACTGTATACAGGATGTATAGGTCTTTTTGATCACTTTCACTAAATCATCCTATAAGGACGGCCCTACTCTGGGGAGAGTTAGAAGGGTCCAGGGAACAGGAAGCCAACAAGGAAGCTGCTCCTGGGAAAGGGCTGCTTCTGTGTTGTGATTATCACATGGAGTTTGCATTAGAACAAAAATTGACAGTACCTCTATAAATTAGTTTTTTAGAGTAGTTCTCAAAATGGCATCCACTGACTCCTCTGTCCAGTTTCCATACTATGTCAAAGAGAGTGAGTCTTTTTGCTTTTAACTTGGGCAAAGATAATCACGGCACCAGCCTGGAAACAGAAAAGTGATTTGAAATATTTGAGAAAGAAAGAAATGCTTTTAAGATCTGACTTTGTGTCACAGAGCGTCATGTTGGCTCCAGCTAAATTGCAGGTGATTTGGGTGGAAGTAGTGTATTTTCTCTGAAAAGTTTCTAATTCTTTTCTTAAAAAAAAAAAAAAAAAAAAAAGGGAAAAATTCATGAGGATTTATCTCAAGCTTTACTTCCTAAATTTTTTTTTTTTAAATGGACTGCTTAAACTGCTTTTGAGTTAGGCTTGTAGATATATCAACTTCTATTTGACATTTATTTAAATAGCTAGGCATTTTACCAGCACAGAATTTTCATCTTTTCTTTAAATTCTGAGGGTGTTTAGAGGAATTAAAAAAGTTTCCAAAAGTTATTTTCTTTAGTCATAAAAGTGAAATTAGATTGGAGGTGGAGGGAGAGTTTAGACCAGGCGTGGGCAAACTTTTTGGCCCGAGGGCCACATTGGGGTTGCAAAACTGGATGGAGGGCCGGGTAGGGAAGGCCGTGCCTCCCCAAATAGCCTGGCCCCCGCCCCCATCTGCCCCCTCCCACTTCCCATCCCCTGACTGCCCCCCTTGCTCCTTGTCCCCCCCTTCCCGGGACCGCCTGCCCCAACCGCCCCCTGGGACCCAGTCCCCTGACTACCCCGATCCCATCCACACCCCCGCCCACTGACAGGCCCCCTGGGACCCCATGCCTATCCAACCCTCCCATTCCCCGTCCCCTGACCGCCCCCCACCCCTCCCCGAACTTCCGCCCCATTTAACTGCTCCCTGTCCCCTGACTGCCACCCCGTGGCCTCCCGCCCCTTATACAACCCCCCGGCCCTGGCCCACTTACCATGCCGAGCAGAGCTGCAGAGCAGCATGTCTGGTTGCTACGCCGGCCGGTGCCAGACACGCTGCCGCTCTGCTCGGCAGGAGCGCGCAGCTCCGCCGCCCAGAGCACTGCCCGTGCGGTGGTGTGGCTCTGCGGGGGAGGGTGGGCAGCGGGGAAGGGGCTGGGGGCTAGCCTCCCCGGGCAGGACGGTCCCGCTGGCTGGATGTGGCCCGCGGGCCGTAGTTTGCCCACCTCTGGTTTAGACAGATAGGAGCAGCCTGGGACAAATGGAAGGCAACACTGAGAGGATCTGTGTTTTTTTTTTTTTTTTTTTAAACTATCCCCGTGATATCAGGTGTGCTCATACAATGGTAGGCTTTGATGGCCCCTCACAGTGGCAGTAACTGTGTTAATATCATGGTGGATGCCTCTGTACAGTCGAAGTTACTGTGGTAACAATGCTGAGCACTAACATCACAGTAACTTCCATGACAGATGCAGCTCCTAAAATTTCAGCCCTTAGCTTCAATTTTAACAACGTTTTAAAAGCTTAAAAAAATTTCTTTGCCCTGCCACGCTTCTGATGGCATCCTTTTTAGTAGTCTTTGAAGTGACTTGACATTTTTAATTTATAGCACTTGACTGTGCCCAAATAGGTTTATAAAGAATTGATTATCCAGCACAGCTCTAGTATTAGTTAAAGATGTTGGAAAATTGGCTGTTGATCAGATTTTTTTTTTTAGGGAAGTCCAACCAAAAAAAAAAGGCTTTTTACAAAATTCTTGACAGAGGAGTGGCAGGATGTGCATCTTGAACACAACTGCAGTATCATCCTATTTTGCAAACATTGTTTGTGGTTCCATGGCTAAGGCTGAGTTGAGTTTTGCACTTAAAGCAGGAATTCAAACACTTTATGCATGAAGAGTAGAATATCATTCCCAAAATTACAGTACTTTTTGAATATAGAATGAGAAATATAAATAGGTCACATTTAAAATATACAATAGGCAAATTCTTTCAGATCATTATGCAGTAGTTCAAATTTGGAGCCTTGGATTCTCCCTCAAAATAGCAGTGAGTTTATTCCCAAGCTTACCTTTTTCAAGGCAAGAAGCTTCTCTGCGTCAAGTAACTTTGACATTTCATAAGATGGATTCTGCTTCAAATTTCCTCATTTGCAAAAGTGCAACAACTAAATTAAGTTAAATGTTAAATTTTCAAATCCTACTACATGTTATTGAATGTTAACTTAATGATTCACTGGCAAATAGAACAGACTCAAGATCATTAAAGTGAAATACGTTTATACGAGTTAAAGAAGAGCAGGTTAATGCTGTTTTTTGGGAATACTAGTTGTAGTGTTAGGATATCTAATCCGTTTGAGTTGCTCTGGGCCAAAAAATAAAATGCATGACAGATTTAATTTTCAGCATACGGAACCTTTAAGGGACCATGTTGTGAGCCTGTACTGGTACGACCATTCACAGTGTTTAGGGCAGTGGTACTCAATTTTTGTAATGCTTGGGTCCTGCTGGCAACCGGCTGAGAGCCAGAGAGTTGTGTGTAATTTGCATATAAATGTACATAGGATTTTAATAATAGAACCGCATTACCCTCCCCCCGCCCCCATTGTCAAACACATGTAAAAATTATGCACTTACCGTATATACTCGATCATAAGCTGGTTGGTTTATAAGCCGACCCCTCCCCCCCCCCAAAGATGGATAAGTAAAAATGGAAAATTTTTATAACCCGTTCATAAGCCGACCCTATAATTCAAGGGTCAGAAAACTTTGGCTCCCAGGCCATCAGGATAAGCCGCTGGGGGAGCGAGATGATTTGTTTACCTCAAGTGTCCGCAGGCACGGAGGTAAACCTAAGTAAACAAAGTGTCCCGGCACCCCAGCTGCTTACCCTGATGGGCCGGGACAGCAACTGGTGGGGAAATTTTTTGGGGGGAGAAGCAGGGAGTCAGGGGAGTAACCCCTGTGACCCCCCCACATGACCCCGCCCCTAGCCTGGGACCCCCACACTCTCCCCATCCCATCCCTTCCCACCTTATCTGGGGAGGGCCAGGGGAGGATGTCTCTGACCTGGCTGGAGCTGCTCCGGCAGGCTGGGCGACGCGGCCGCAGCCTGCTCCGGCGGGCCAGACCGGGTGGTGCGGCCGCAGCATGTTCCTTGCTCCCTCTGTTGGGGGGAGGGGCTGTGTCCCACCTGTCCATCTCTATGCCCGTTTATAAGCCGACCCCCTTCTCTGGTGCTTCCCTTTTTTTGCTAAAAAAAATTTGGCTTATGAATGAGTATATACGGTAAATTGGTAGCCTGGCTTTCAGAAATGCCGTGCATTTGGAACTGCCAATGGAAGTCCCAGTTTCATTGAGGAACAATTGGACTTTTTGAACTGCGCTGGTGCTATAGACAATACTAATGTGCCCATTCTGGGCTTACCCCATTAAGTCAATAGCTTCATAGAGAAGGCTGCAACTTCCTGATGATCCGAGCCTTGGTGTATCACTGTGGCTTGATCCTGCATGCATGTTTAGATGGGGTGAAAACTCGCGTTATAAGATTTCAGTAATGCTCCACTTTTCTGCTGTGAACAAAGAGGCATGGTATTCTCACCCCACAATGGACATTAATGTGGTATCCAACGTCACTGTCACTTTACAGACCATGAACGCCAATAGATTCTGAGTCACGAAGCCAAACTTGGCTCTGCAAATCTTGATAGACAACAGTTCAATTAGAGCATGTCTACAGCTGGGAGCAAGTCTCCCAGCCTGGGCAGACAGACTTGTGCTAACAGGACTTGAGCCTAGTGCACACTAAAAATAGCAATGGACGTTGCTGTACCAGTGAAGGCTTGGGGTAGCTACCTGACTTGGACCCACCCAAATTTCTGGATTTGAGCTCAGGTGGCCTGCCCGCGCCATTGCGGGTGCAGCATCATCCAGGCTGCTATTTTTATTGTCCTGCCTCAAGCCCCTCCAATGCGAATCTGTCTGCCTGGCTGGAAGGCTCATTCCCAGCGGCAGTGTAGACCTTCAAGGCTTGACGGGCATAGCCTTGACGTGTAATCACAACTGTTCTGTGAATATTTGTGTACCACTGCAAACGTGTGTGTGTGTGTGTGTGTGTGTGTCATGCTATCGGTGTGCTAGGGATTTGGAGTTGTTAACACTAAAATTATGTAGTGTAGATGGGGCCTTTTCTAGGTGGGAAAGGCGGAAGCTTTCACAGCTCTAGCCACTGCTGCTTGCTTCTCCATTCCATAAATATTTATAACTTGCCGAGTTTTATGTGCATATCATTGACTCTCATGTCCTCAGATGTGGAGAATGCTTTTATGCAGGCAGATTATCTTTTTAAAAAAAATTGAGGTAGGAATCTCTTTTTTTTCTTAAAAGTGGATTTGATTGTATATTCTAAGCAATGTTTTGTCTGATGTGCTGAGCTTGCTATTAGTTGATGGTGCAGCTAATCATGACTACCCACACTGCATATTTCTGTGTGCTTTAGAACAGTGGTTCTCAACCGGGGTATGCAGAGGTCTTCTGGGGGTACATCAACTCATCTAGATATTTGCCTAGTTTTACGAGAAGCTACATAAAAAGCTCTAGCCAAGTCAATACAAAGTAAAATATCATACTGACCATGAGTTGTTTATACTGCTCTATATACTATACACTGAAATGTAAGTACAATATTTATATTCCAATTGATTTATTTCATAATTATATGGTAAAAATGAGAAAGTAAGCAATTTTTTCAGTAATAGAGTGTTTGTGACCCTTTTGTATTTGTATGTCTGATTGTGTAAGCAAGTAGTTTAAGTGAGGTGAAACTTGGGATAAGCAAGATTAATCACACTCCTGAAAGGGGTACAGTAGTCTGGAAAGGTTGAGAACCACTACTTTAAAACACTCAGCTTTTAATATTAATTAAAAGGACATCAAAGGAAATGAAGTCACTAAAACAGACTAGTGTGCATCATTCTAGGTGGACAAGGATCATTTTTTTAATTCCCCAGGCCTTTTGTGATACATACCATAGGATCTCTTCTAAAGTGAGGCTTTCTCCTGCTCTGTTCCCTTTGGAAGGGAACAAACACACAATAATTGATAGTATTTTTCAAATGTATTGCCAATGAGATTTTTAAGCAGCTTAATTTCTTATAGGTCCTGTGGGGGATTAAGTATTTTGGGATTTGGTCTTTTCTAGATTAAACTCTGAGCCCATTAGAGTTGATGAAAAGTTAGTTGTTAGATGGACTACCCTATCATTATCACTGTTTAGAAGGATTATATTGTGTGTTTATTTGCATGAATATCATTTCACAGCTACTCTTGTTTTTCAAATTCTGAATTTTAGAATCCTAAAATATGGATTTTTAGACTTACATAGAAGATCATATTTGTGAGCAAGACCAGTACAGTGCCAGCCACCTAGGAGACCTGTACATGGAATTGGATGTTGAAAGTGGGGGACTGAGCATGAAATTGAGCACCAGTCCCAAACAATCAGAATGCAGCCCTTTAAACACTCTAATTTTTAAGAGGTTTATTTAGCTATTTATATTTAGATTTATATAACATGTACTTATCCAAGTTCTAAGTATTATAAAGAGCTTTTTAAAACACCATTGCACTGAAGTCAAATATAGCAAAAGAGGACCTTTGAGGAATGAATATTTTCACCCTTAAATTCTGATATTGGAATTGGGCATTAGAGAAAATCAGATTTCCCAGAACCGAGGAACTTAAAGATTTGTAATGTATTACAGTTCAAGGACAGGATCAGACCCAGTTCTACCCAGATCATCAGTAGTATTTTCTAATTATGTTTTAAAGGTATTGGTCTATCCCTTTTTAAATGTAATTGCCACTTAATCTTATATTCATCAGGGATTGCAATGCTAGTAGTACAAAATGAACTGCTCAACTGAAAAGTGCCTCATCATCTTTGCAAGGGAACAAACACTTTAAAAGCAAATGGAAGACTTGGTCAGATAAAACTTTAATTTTGTTTTTCAGTTACTTATTGGGTTAAAATATTTTATGGGAAAGTGTGTCCTCTTTTATTTATTTCCTGGAAATAGTATTGAATTTTTATCTAGCCCTAACTAGTGTGTGTGTGCGCGCGCACACACATTTTATATATATATATAATATGATGATTGAAGAGCAGCATTAAGTAAGGACATTTTATTGAAAAGTAACATTTTAGCTCCTTAACTAATATATACACATACTAATATATACATTTTAGCCCCTTAACTAATATATATATTAGTATGTGTATATATTAGTTATGGGGCTAAAATGTTACTTTTCAATAAAATGTCCCTACTTAATGCTGCTCTTCAATCAAGTTGTTGCCACAAGCAGTAGTCTGAAATGCCAATTTTAATTACCAGCTTTTTAAAAAAAATACAACTCACAACTTGAATAAAATTGTGTATGCATACAGCAACTTCACAAGAAGGTTTCAAAGCAGTTTCTTGCTGTGCTTAAGCAATATTGCCATTTGAGAATTGAGTACTACATCAATTTGCCCCATCTTTTATTTATTTATTTATTTATTCAGTACTTTATTGTTGCATTCAATCACTCGCTGGGAAAGTAGGCTCACCTTCAGGACCATCATTATTTCTGCCTTTTCTTTCTCTTCTTTCCCTATCTTCTGTTTTCCCTTCTCCCAGTGGATTTCACTTTCAGCACCTTTCCCATATCATCTGCTAAAGTGATGAGGCAACAAAACAGTTAAATGTCAGAATGTTTGCATGCTGGCCAAATTCAGGCAACAGCTGAAACCTCTCCAGTGACAAAAGAGCTCCAACTTGTTCTGCCATCTGCTTGCTCTGCCTTGCTTGTCACTGGTGCACAGTGTACATAGCAGCCCTTGCATGTCAATTCATAGTTTTTACCAAACATTGATCGTAATAGCACATACGTACATCTACACTTGTCAGATACATGCTATGCATCCCTGAAAACTCTAGATATATTTGTGTGCATTTTGACAGAGAAAGGTGAACACTTGAAACCTGTTGTTTAAGTAACTGTAAAAATCACATGCTTTCAAATGGTTCCTCAATAAATTAGTCTGAAATACAAAGTACTGTATAAATACTTTTAATAAAGGGTTATCTGTGGGCTCATAGCAAATCAAATTTAAGCCCTTTTGTCACTGGTTGGAGAGGCTTACCTAGTCCTTGAATATGGCCAGCACATAGCTGTTATAATTTTGTGAACTATAAACAAAGTACTTTGCTTAGAGCAGTTACCAGAATTATCAGAAAGAGGAAATTACTTTATTCTAATGTTACTCACGAGAGCCAAGTATTTCAATCTTCTGAAGAATATTTAAGGTAGATGTATGGTAGGACATACATTAATTTTATTGGTAACAGCTTCATAATGGAGTTCTTTGCATTGTGAGTACTATGAGTTTAAATTACAGGGTTTTTTGTCTTTAGGTGTCAACGGAAACAATGGCGGATAGACCTGCCAGCCACTAGTGTAGTGATCACCTTCCACAACGAGGCCAGATCTGCTTTACTTCGAACTGTTGTCAGGTATACAGAGAGAGATCCTGTTGCCCTGCAAGTCACTCTCATAACTGTAATATGGAAGGTGAACCCTAATTAGTTATCTGACTTCTCTTTTTTCAGTGTGCTTAAAAAAAGCCCATCACATCTTATCAAAGAAATCATACTGGTGGATGACTACAGCAATGATCGTAAGTACTATCGTGGGACCTGTGCCTTCAATATCCTTACTCATGTGACTTGGAGTTTGGAGTTTCAGGTTCCATATTTGATTTTAGTTCTGTCAGAATTATTGTCATTGCCATTTAACTATGAAGAAACATGCAGTATGTAGTTTTTAATCACATCTTGCTGGGTGCAGCCCAAACAGAAGAAAGAGCTTGCCATAGTATTAACGTTTTTATTATAAACTTCTGATATTTGTACCAGCCATTTGATATCACTGCTTTACAAGGGGGCTGACACCTTGAACAATGAAATTAGGCCAGTAAGTATAAATTCTGATTACAAATCAGCATCTACTTCATTTCACTGGTGAGTTCACATATATTAGCAGGATACTGCGAAGTTTGGGTTATAGACACTGCAGAGACATAATGCCTTTTAAAAAAATGTTTAAAGAGAAATCAGTTATTTTTATTAATATATCTTGTAAAAGCCTATTTCTGCAAAACGTGCCTAAAATAAAGTTGGCAGGATACCTTTAATTTACAGGAACATGCATTTTGTAGCACATTAGAAGTTCATCACATCAGAAATATTGGAAAACTTAAGGCAAGCTTAGTTTTTCAGTTGAATAAAAACCTATTTGTGACAAGACGAGAGATTCATTTTACCTTTTTATTAATTTACAAGTATGTTAAAATGTAAATATTTTGAAACTTGCATTTTTTGCTTTTCATTGGTGAAACAGCTAATTTTATGATTTCTTTTAATGATTATGTCAAATTGCATGTCATTTATTTAATTCATGTCTCATCTAGCTGAGGATGGTGCTCTGTTGGGGAAAATTGAGAAAGTGCGGGTTCTTCGAAATGATCGTCGAGAAGGTGCGTTTTGTAAAATTACTTTGGGGAGGGGAAAATGCCTTGGATTTTAGGCCTGTAGTTACTTTTTGTTAACAGTGAACTTGAAATATATTTTTTAAATATGTGCTATGTATTCTGTTTCTCTTTGTGCAAAAAAGTATACGTGGAGTAGTAATGCAACAAATAAAAAGTAATGTTTAGGTGTGTAAATAAGGTACTTTTCCAATCTGATTCAGGCACTTTCCTCTGTCTCGCTCTTTCTTCCCCTTGACATTGCACACTAGTCTCTCGCTTCACAGCATAGGAGCCCTTCAGACAGCAGCTTTTTAAATATGGGGTTTAAAACCTTAGAGACATGGGAGACTGTCTTATAGCTGTTTGTTGATGTAACTTTGTGAGGTTGACAGCTACTGTAGCTGAGAGTGAACTATCAGACATGTCCTTATTCACTTTTATAAATATTTGCCTACGAGGCTGCCAGTCTTGCCTCTGGGGCAGCTAGAATTATTGGATGTTTAAGTAATTATAAGAGATTGTCCAAAACCAGGAATTGACGCATTTGAAACCTCTTGACATTGTATAATTAAAGGTATATTTTGCACAAGAATTTCCACTCTGCTGGGTGTACAGTGCTTGAATATATTGTTTGGACTTTGCTTGTAAGCAATACTTTGTCAGAAAAAAAAAAAAGCACTGATGACTTAAAACACTGACTGGGGTCTATTGAGTAAGAGGATGTCATTTTTCAGATCATAACTGCATTTAAAGTAAAAAAGAACAAGATAATTGTCACTGGAAAACTGATTTAAAGTAGAGATCTTAGTGTGTTTTTAATTCTTCACAGTACTGTAGAACTGTAGAGAGGGTGAGCTAAATTCTTTTTGGTTCATACATCTAGAGAGCAGGATTGCACAAGTGTAATCGAAGACATAATTTGACTGACACATCTTTTACTAATGATGCATGTCCCAGAAAAAACAATTTATGAACAATTAACGGGAGTGGATTCATTTTGCATGGTGTTTTAGAGAGTAGATATGATTCTTGCCCTGAAGAACAAGCAGTCTGTTTTTATTAAGATTTTATTTTTTTCCCTAAATGTACAACTATATACAAGTTTACAAAGAGCCATATAAACAAAAAACAATGTATTGAAAACATTTTAACATTTTGTTATCAAAAGCATGTGTTACTATTATGTACAAAACAAATATAGAAAGTAAATAAGTATAGTACTAAATTGATACCTTATTGATCTGAACATTAAAACTTAAGAGGAGCAAAAATAAGAGAAATGAAGTGTAACATAAGAAATTAGAAAAGCAGAACGTGAAGATGGACAAAGGAAAAAGGTAGGAAAATGAGGGGATGAGTTAAAACAAAAAGGAGTCAGAGCAAGCAAATTGGAAAGCCTGATATTTTTCAGGCATAGTGCAAGAGAGTAGAGAAGACATCCTGGGAGTGGAAGTTAATGCAAGCAAAATCCAAAGGTTGTATTTTGGGAAAAGGGACTTGAAAGAGAAGAATGAAGGTGGTTGGTGCCCCAGTGGGATGTTCTACATGGAGGGCGCAATTATTTAAAAACAAGCAAACAAACAAAAAGTATGTAGGTGAGAGTGGGAAGGAGACAAAGGAAGCAACAAGGTGTGAAGGTGGTCAGAGCACAGAGGGCGAGGTGGGGAAAATGAGATGAAATGTAAGCAGGGTAGAGACTTAAAAGTGAGGATGAGGTGATTAAACTTCATGTAGAAAGACATCGTGAAAGAGACTTCAGGACTTCATTAGCTGCTGAATGTCAGACTGAAGGAAGGGAAAGATGAGTTGGGAATGCCTGAGAGGGAAAAGGTTGCAGTAGTCCATATGACAAAGTTATGCTTTTGAATGAAGCTTTTGGCAGTGGGGATGGAGAGGAAGGGTGGATTTTAGAACATTTGTAGATGGAGAAGCAACAAGATTTGATGGGAACTGGAGTATAAATAGAAAAGGAAAGATATAATCCCAGGGTTGTGATCTTGAACAACAGTGAAAACAATGGATTGTGAACAGTGATGAAGACGTGGTAAGTCAGGGAGTTCAGTATTTACTATGTTTAATTTAAGTAAGAGGTGAGACATTGATTGAGAGATGAGACAGATGGGGAGAAGTTGGGGGCAGAGAGGTAGATCTGAGTTGTCTGCATAGACGTGGTAAGAGACCATAGGAACAGAGGAGATCACTCAGTTAGCAATGGTAGAGGAGAGGATAAAAAGGAGGGAACCAAGGGTAAATCTCCCAGGGACTTACTCTGGGGAAAGGGGAGAAGTGTGTTCACCAAAAGTTCTTTTGGAGTGGTCAGCCAAGTAGGAGAACCACCAGAGAAGACCGTCACAGAAGCCCAAGGAATAGAGGATTGGAAATGGAGAAGGCGCTTAAACATGGAATAAAAAGTCCTAGTTTTGTGAGAACAGTTTTGATGCAGTTGAGAGGGTCAGATGCCAGACTAGAAGCAATCCAAGAGGGAGGAGCAGAAAGTGTGCTCAAGGAGGCTTGAGGTAAAAGGGAAGGGGAGAGTTTTGGCAATGGTGTCCCCTTTTGCAAATCTGCCACTGCCTGTGACAGGAACCACTACAGCAAGTTCTTGGGAAAGTTAGGGCTTGTCTAAGCATGCAAGTTATACCACTTAACTATACCAGTATAGTTGAAAGCAGTACAACTTCCTGGTGTGGATGGAGTTATGCAGGTGTGAAGATACTTATACCAGTATAGTTATTGCTGTAAGGAAAGGGGAATTAAGATATACTGTCAAAGCACCATGTATACCAGTATTACTGTGTCTGCACTAGAGGTTGCACTAGTATGACTATTTTGGTAGAAAATCACACCTAATTAAAATAATTAAGTACAAAAACTGTAGACCAGCCTTCAACAGATTGGAAATTTGTCACTTTTGGTCATTTTATCCTCTCATCATTTCACTAAATCTACACTAACAGCTGGTTTTATAGCTGGGCTTGTTAACAGGCTGACTGCATTGGAGTACTAATTACATTTTAGAGCACTTAGTTATTGTCTCTTTACTGTTGATATTCCTCCTCCTGTGGTGACTTATTTAGATTTTTTTTCCCCTCAGGCTTGATGCGCTCCCGTGTCAGAGGGGCAGATGCAGCACAGGCTAAAGTACTGACATTCCTGGACAGTCACTGTGAATGCAATGAGCACTGGCTGGAACCTCTTCTGGAGAGAGTTGCTGAGGTTAGTTTAAGGTGTATGCTTACCTGGTTATAAAATGATTTATACTGCATTAATTTTATGCATATATAAAAAGATTGTTTTCTCTTTGAAGTGAGAGGAAAGATGACATGAGTGTTCACTGATGAAAGCCCACTTCTTGGTCATTTAATCTAAACAGTAGAGCTTAATCTGTAAATACTCTTTTTATAATTTTTCTAAGCAATTCAAACATGCTTCTTGGTTCCTCAATGACTTTTCTTTGTAACCTTTTTTTTAAGAAACTGTAAAGCTAGATATAATTCTCATCACGCCAGTGTAACTCCATTTATGTGAATATTTATTCCTGTTTGATGGTGTTGAGAGGATATTCAGATTGGTAATGGGAAAAAGTTGGGCTAACTAATTTGTGTCTGTGGAAAGCTGTTGGTAAGATTGGTTAAGAGTCCACACGTACTCTCTCTCCATGTGTTAACCATATTTTTTTACTTGTTTCTTGGTAAGCAAGCAACATCTTTAATTTCTCAAAATTCTGTATAAGTAGCAGCTGGTCCAAGCATTGCCCCAGGAAGCGTTGAAGAAAACTGCAAAAAGCAAATTGCCTACCTTTCACCCCCTCCCCCCTTCTCATTAAAATGCCCTTTTAATTTACCTGTTGTAATGATGCTGCCTTTGGTGGAACACTTCTGAGAGTATCAGTTCAGGACAAATTGCTTAGAGCAGGGCAGTTACAGCCCAAGGCTGGGGTTTCTCCACTTCTAAGCACACCAAACCAGCCAGCCAGAAAGGACTTTGGTTTTACCCCACTGGCTAACCATAAGTCATACAAGCAATTCCCTTAGACACTCCTGTTTCCCAGTATCACCACCAGTGCCACTCGTTATGGGGGATGAATGGTTATGAAAACCAATATCCCAGTAAAAGAGAAAAGGTTCTCCCGATCCCAAAGGACCCCCAGACCCAGGTCAATATACAAATTAGATCTTACCCACAAATCACGCTGTTGCCAATCCTTTAGAATATAAAATCTAAACGTTTATTCATAAAGGAAAAAGATGGAGATGAGAGCTAAAATTGTTTAAATGGAATGCCATACAGTAATGGCAAAGTTCTTGGTTCAGGCTTGTAGCAGTGATGGAATAAACTGCAGGTTCAAATCAAGCCTCTGGAGTACATCCACAACTGGGATGGGTCATTCAGTCCTTTGTTCAGAGCTTCAGTTTGTAGCAAAGTTCCTCCAGAGGTCAGATGCAGGATTGAAGACAAGATGGAGGAGTTTCCATAGCCTTTTATATTCTCTCCCTGTGAAAGGACACCCCTTTGTTCTGACTGTGGAAAATCACAACAAGATGGAGTTTCTAGTCTCATGAGCAAGTCACATGTCCATGCATGACTCAGTTCTTTACAGGCCGCCATTGTTTACATGTTTGAAGGTTCCCAGGAAAGCTCAGATGTGGATTGGCGTCTCCCAAAGTTCATTGTTAGTTGTTAAGTGTTTCTTGATTGGGCACTTACTGAGAATAGTCCTTTCTCAAGAAGCTGACCAAATGCTTCACTGAGGCTACTTAGAATCAAAAACATTTAAGATACAAGTACATAGCCCATATTCATAACTTCAAATACAAAAATGATACACACATACATCTAGCATAATTATAACCAGCAAATCATAACCTCTTCATAGACCTCACATGACAACCTTTGTACAATATATGCTGCCACTATATGACCTTAGTTGCAACAATGATCTATACGGTCACAGTTCATGTCAATAACGTCACACCTGTTCCATAAATGTTTCCTCTCACAATGACCCTGCTCTAATTCCCTCTTTCTACATAGTGGAGTAGGGGGTGGAGGGGATGAAAAAGGCAAAACTCTTGTTTTAAAATTACATAGGCCACCATCAATAGCTGAATTGATCAAACCCGGGCCCAGGATGACTGAAGAACACTGCTGTCTGGAGCTTCAGATAAAATCACATCCAAATCAGTTTATAATGTACCAAACTATGAATACAGTAATAAATAATGCAGCCTTCGTCTTAAAAACAGTTTCCATTAGATACTTTGTCTTACTAGTGCCATATTCTTCTACCCATCTCACAAAAGAATTAGTCTATGCCATCAATACTCCAATTCAGAACAGATGGATTGTAGTTCTTCTTATTACCAACAGGCAGTGGCAGGTACCAATTTCTATTTTTGGTACTCTCTGCTGTTTAATTCTGTGGTACCCTGTTGCTAGTTGACATATAGCATGTGCTCATTTACAATGTGATTAGTGTTCTATTTCCAAATGTTAATAACGTCAACCAAGTCAAACTTTGACAGTACTAGAGTAACTAATTAGCGTCTAGAGTGCCTGAAGCTAAATACATCACATCAGTGCTGATATTTCTTAGCACTTGCATAAAGTGCCGTATATCAAAGCCCCCTTAGCTGAGGTTCCATCTATCTCTGTGGTTCTGTAGTGCTAGAATGGTCTCTCCTATCTCAAAAGGGAGCAGAAAACCCCCAAACCAGCAAGCAGTTCTGTAGAGAATTTCAGAGGGAGCAAGGGAAAGGAAAATAACAAATGTCTTGTGGGAAGCCCTCAGCTTACAAACTTGTTATGCCAATACAAAAAAGTTAGGGAGAAGGAAACTCTTTTGAAGCCCACTAGCCCAGCTTGACTGAAGCCTCTACCTACTGGGACACAGCAAGTAAAGTGGCGTTCTGAGCCAGTACAGCTCTTTGTAGAGGGCAAATATTCCCCCCTACCCCCCAGGCTTTTATTTGTTTCCAGTCTCTGTACTAGTACAGTGCCATTATGCACTCTTTAGGCTACACTTGACTGGTTTTAGAAAGTTAAATTGGGAGGTAGGAAATGTCATTTAACCCTTTCGTTAAAACAGAATATGGTACCGTTTATTCTGAAGTTCTGACAGGCTAATGGAGCACCCGCACGATTAAGTGATTTACTTGGAAGAAGCATCTGATGCATTTTGCTCCACATGTCAGCTATGTCCAGCAGGATAGAAGTGGTTAAATCCACTTAAACTTGTTTCCTCACCATTATCATATAGCAAATACCTCCCTGAGAAGCAGAAACATATATGAACTAATCATATCTGAAATCCTGAATCGTTCTCTATTTGATGTATTACAGTTCCACTTTTTGCATTGTATCATGCTTGGTTTCATACATTGTTCAATGAACATAAGACTGGAAGGGCCCTCCTGGATTGTTAAATTCAGTCCCCTACTATTATAGTCAACCCGCCGTATTAACCCATTTATGAATGGGATGAGCATTTAAGGGTGATGGAGTTCAGGTTTCTCTCTTGGGTAGAAGTTAGAATATACTATATTCTGCCCTTTCAGAAAGAAAGGCAAGACTCATTGACTAGATGACTGGGGGTTTGATAATGGAGCGTACTGATTCCAGGTGTTACGCTGGCTCAGGTTGGTAAGGACTGGAAACAATTCATATACAGTATGTGATGGCTCTTGGTTACCTTATGCATTGGTCTCAGACTTGCTCACAGTGCAAACAATATGTAGTTTGGCATTAATTGGCACTTTTTTTTACAGTCTGAGCCTAAAAGTGGAATGGATGTGAAAACTCACCTGTTTTAGGCCTAGAGATGACTTCTTCAGGTCGTGGTTGGGACACATTTAATAGGGCAGTGTGGAAAGCCTGCACTGCTGCTGCCCTTGCAATACCAGCTTTGTTGGTAACTAGAGGTCTTCTATTTCCAGTGCTGCCCAGTGGTCATTGGTTTTTACAAAGATTAAATACACTATGAAAGTTGATAGAAAACTTCGAATGGGGCAGGGGAAGGAGAGTAGTTTTAGCAGACTACAGTACAAATATCTTAGTGTGGTGATTGAATTGAATCAGTTTACACGATTGACATGCTGTAACAGCATTGTCACAGTTAGTGTAAACTGCACCTTTTCCCCTCACAGATCTCTCCAGAGTAAACCCCTCAGACATTGGGCCCCTGCCTTCTGTCTGGGAGTAGAATTCCATGATTCTCCCACTCAGACTGGGTTTCTGGGCTACAGCATCCCCGTTTACTTACCATGATTCCTGAACAGGCCCAATTGGGTTTGGCACCTGCAAGAGCCTTCCCTTCAGGAGCTGTGGCCAGTAGGTGTAAACAGTGACTCAAAGCAGCTTTTTCAAAACAAAATTTTATATATAGTAGCATAGCAATCCGAGAAAAGGGTTAAAACAACAGAAGGCCTACACGCATATTGTCTTACCTACAGCTTGGCATTCCCTCAAAGCCTAGGGAAGTCCAGCTTATCCTAGGTACTTCTGCTTCTGTTGACAGGGGTTCCATCTGCTTCCCTGCAGACTCTCTTCCTGTTCTATGGTCCCCTTTTTATGCCCCTCCAAAGTTCCTTTGTCTGACCTGGGTCTCCTGAAGCTGGCCAAACCGGCTTATGCACCCCACTGGGGGAGGTCAAGGATAGGCTTCAAAGCAGATTGTTTGCATTATCTGTTAGGAACTGGTGATTGGTTGATGTAAAGCCATACTCTGACCTCTGCTGTGAGGTGAGCTCCGGTAGGAGCTAATCCTTTGAAACCAGGTAGCAAACATAATCATAATCAAATAAACAGGTACACAATATTCGTAAAAATAATACGGGTAGCTCCCATGTTCTTCACAAGCCCAGATATTACATCCTTTCTATTTGGCATTTTCTATTTCCTATATCTGTTCTATTTGGCATTTTCTATTTCCTATATCTGTTCTATTTGGCATTTTCTATTTCCTATATCTGTAAGAGTTGCGTGCATATCTGGGGACAGTTTAATTCATGATCTCTGCCATCACAGCCTAACTGTAGACTATGTAAACTCTGAGTATCACTCTTATTTGACAGTGGTAGACTTTAAAACAAACGAGGTTTGGAGGAAGAAAGGATGGCATTGTGACTGAGTGAGACTGGTTCTATTTCCATGACTCTCAAATTTCTCATGTGACTTTCAGTGAGTCTCTTAAACTCTGTTTGCACAACAGCAAAATGAGAATATCAGTAGATCCTCGTAGTATTGTGAAGCTTAATCTTTGTGAAACCATTTGAAATCCTCTAGAATTTTTAAAAAGCAAAATATTTAGAATCCTGAGGATACTTCCTGATGGTTTAAGTACAGTATATGATACACCAAATTTGTAAAGCCTGCATTACTTCTCTACCAAATATTAAAATGAAATACTATATTACTTTGAATTTCCAGGATCTAGAGACTCGTACTGTGTTCATACTTTATTTCCCTTCAACATCCCCACAAAACACACACACCTTTTCAGTTCTATATGCCATTGCAAAGTATAGTGGAAAACCTACGGAACAGAAGCAGCAGACTAAAAAATGTAACAAGATTTTCACTTAGCCTTTGTTCTGGTATTCAAAATGCACATCAGACTGCCTATAGGATTTCAGCAATGGAAATTAAGTATCTTTTTGCATAGCAAATGCAATTTAACTAATGGCTATTTCAGGGGAGCCATTGAATTTAATCATTTCAGGGGAGCCGTTGAATTTAATCTTTTCAGTGGATGGTTCTGTACCCCCTATATACTGAAGCCTGAATATCAGTTATCACTTTACATGCATTAACAGTTTTAGTAGCACGGTGCAAGGATTAATATTAAGAATACATAAATGCTCTGTCCATTTTGCTGCCAAAAAAAAAAAAAAAAATCTATTGCTTAACATCATGAGGAAAACCATGGATGATATAATCATTAAAAAAACTGGAGAGTAATGCAGTATTAGAGAGCTACGGTCTGGTAGTTTAAACCTACAAGTTAGTTTGTGGGATACTTTATAAAGCTTTTATAATTTTTTTTTAAGTTTTTGTTTAAACATTGTGATACTAGTGTATGGGTATCAAAGTGAAATGGACCGGACTAGAATTCCTGGCATGTGGGAATCACAGATGGATATATAGTCAGCAAGCTGCCACCTACCCCATTATGCCCAGCCCTGACCTAGAGGGCATGGCTGGAGCTCTGCTGTGTTCTGGCAATCCCCTCCTGGTGTAACAGCCCCATATTGGAGAGCTGCAAAGGTGGTTTGAGCATCTTTTACTGCCACTCAGCTGTGCCAAGCTGGTTCCCTGAGAGATGGGCTTAGATACCTCACTTTCAACTGAGGAATGAGCAGTATTTAGTGTGGAATCGGTTGCTACACATGGACATCCAGTGCTGGGTGTACTATTAAAAACAACCAGATAGGCTGCAATGCTTCTGGGTGCCCACTGTGAGGCTTCCCCACCCCATCCCGCCACTTACTTTTAAACAAGGAAGTTTCCCCTAGCAGTATCTCAGTATTTGGAAATATTTTTACCAAAGTAAAACAAACAAACAAACAAAATTTTTAATTTTTTTTTTTTTTTTTGGTTCAAACATCTTACTTTCGGGGGGGGGGGGTTCATTTTTGTTTTTTTGTGTGTGACCCATTCCTGTAATTTAATGGAATAGTTAAGATCCAGCATACTTGAACTGGTTGGAAAATTGACTGCTCATTTGAGAGCACAAAGGGATTCATCTAGTGCCAGTCTTTGTGCAGTTTATATCTAGGATTAGCTTGGCGCAAGTGGATATATAAAGGGTGGGGGAGCAAAAAAGCTTATATTTTGCCTTTTCTGTCCTGTCCTGTGTCTCAAGCTTGATTTGTGTCTCTGGGTTTTTCTACCTTAATTAGACTAAACTAATTATTGCATTATTTGTACCTCTACTATGAATGCAACACAGTGTTCAAGGTTTAAAGTCTTTGATGAAGGGTCATACTTGGCCTATGTGCCACAACTGAAAAGATATTGGTTAGGACCCTTAGCTTGAATTTTAACTACAGACCCAATTAGATTCTCCTTTGACGAATTTAGTAGGCTGTAGATTTCAGACATCCTACTCACTGAAGGTAAGATGACCCGTCCGACTCCTGTAAAATACTCCGTATTTCACAAGATTATAGGTATTTGTAATAACTTGCAGTGGCTACACTGAGATCATTAGGGAGTTAGCAATTAATCTTAAATGAAGATAAAACAAGGTGATATCTTTCATGACTTGGCATATTTAAATTGATTAGCCAGAGGAGTGAATACTTTATAGCAATCACTTTCAGTATATGCAATTATAATATTCTTGCAAAAGTTCAGTAGTGCAAGGGACAAAATGATTAATAACCAGTTAGAGGTGCAAAGTGTGGGGTGCTGAACCCATAATTAGAAGTTATATACCCTATTACTTTAAATGAAAACTAACCACATAAATACAGTTAAAAGCATGATTAAGAGATTTAGCTTTGTGCCTTATTTAACATGAGTGCTTACTTTATTATAGATTAATCAAAATAGATCTCCTTTCCTTTATTGGAGACCTGTTTACATTTTCCATACTCCTTAATCTACAGGGATTTCTTGAGTTACATGTTTTGGTCCTGCCCCTAATTGATGGCATTCTGTTCAGAAATGTTATCCATGCATGTCATCAAAGTGATGCAATCTGAATCTTACATCTGAGCCCAGAGTTCTGGTACTATTACTTTGCATGCAAGCAAATATTTTTCAAGATAGGTCATCATTTGTTTGAACAATCAGAAGTTATGTTTGAATGTGTTTATGTTCACTTAACAGAAAGAAATGGAACATGCCAAGCTATCACATTTGGAATATCACAAAATCAGTAGTTTTAAGTACTAAGACCTTACCAAGATCCTAATGATTACATTCAGGGGTAATGGGAAAGCAAGTTTTGTGAATTTGATAAAACACTTTGCATTTGAAGAACATGTTGTTTGGAGTAGCATTCAAAGCAATTTCACTACTGATGGGTGCAATAGCTGTCCAAAGGCTTTGTTGGTAGCAATTAGTGACTTTTCATGGATTTAATATTTTGACATTCTTTTTCCTACCTAGTTGAGTACACCTCTACCCCGATATAACGCTGTCCTTGGGAGCCAAAAAATCTTACCGCATTATAGGTGAAGCCGCGTTATATTGAACTTGCTTTGATCCGCCGGAGCATGCAGCTCCGCCCCCTCCCTCCCCCCCCTCCCCCCCCCGGAGCGCTGCTTTACCGCGTTATATCCAAATTTATGTTCTATCGGGTCATGTTATATCTGGGTAGAGGTGTATTTGAATATGGAGTCTATTGACCGCCTTAAGAATCCAGGTTTCTTACATTCTGCACTGGCATGTAACATTATCAGTGCTAGTGAAAGGATCTCCTGATGTAGCAGGGTCAAAACATTTTTTTTCTTTTTTTTTTAAATTGGGTTAAGGTGGTAGACTAGCAAAGACCTGGTGAGTACTGCAGTATACTGTATTGCAGGAGACTTGAGATCTGAATTCTGGAGCAGCTTTGACACTCTTGTTCTTTGGGGTAGTTTTAAGCTAAGAATGGTGAAAGTTCTTCTGACTTGCCTTCTGAGGTTTGATGTGCAGTGCAGTAATGTCTGCTTCAGGATCAAGTCGAAGGGAGAGGATTAAATTGTATAAAAGTAGCCTAGAATGAAGAGGGGGGTGAAAACCATAAGACGAGGCAGCTGCTTCTGGAGGTGATGGAGAGAACTCTCTTGCTGAGAGAGTTGATATGAGAGATTCTTTCTGACTGTTCAGAGTGAGTCAAAAACAGGAAAAGGGGTGTTAATGGTCTCCCACTAAATGGTTCAACATCTCATCCTGCTTGAATCTTTTTCTATTGATTTCATTATTTCAATATTACTTTTTAATATTTATTTTAGGACAAGACCAGAGTTGTGTCTCCTATAATTGATGTAATTAATATGGACAACTTCCAGTACGTGGGGGCGTCAGCTGATTTAAAAGGCGGTATGTACCTGTACTGGAATATGAGTCAACAAAAAATTAATGCATCAAAGCGCAAAACATAATTGCTGCATTCCCAGAACTGACAGCATTAATGCACCCTTGTTTCTTTTCACACATCAGGTTGGTGTTTTCACAGTCTTCCTGGGCTTAAACTGGACTCAAATTGGATTCTGATTCCATTATTTGAAAACTGTTTCTTTTGAGCCATAAACAAACACTTAAGGTTTATACTACCCTGTTCTCATGCAAAACTCTCACCGATGTTTATGGTAATTTTGTATACATTTCAGGAGAAGCATATGGCCACGGTATTTGATTCTACTCTTAGATGATAAGGCATTTATCACTATATAGCTTGGCAAGTCATCAGTAGTGTTGTGCTTATTGATTTTTTTTTCCCTCACACCCTGCCCCCGATGCATGCATGCAGATTGTTTATTTAAAAATTAAAACTAAACTCTCATCTCAAACATTTGGACTAAACTGTTTGACAATACAATCATGAATTGTGTGCATTGGTAGGGTACAGTGGCTACCTTCAAATAAAGTATACTGGTTGGAAAGATTCTACCATTCCATTATTCCTTAATTTTATAATGGAGAACTCTGTTAGAAATAGTAGAATCTTTCTTTCAAAATAATAAATTAAAAGCACTCCCTGAACCTATTGTGTGAATAATTGACTGACAATAAACGCTTTATACAGCACCTATAAAACTTCAAACCAGGGCTGAGTTCTTTGGTGCTTCCATTAAAATACAAGACAAAGCAAAGTGGATGAGTAACAACCCTGGAAACTGAACTCTGTTCACATGACAGGTACTGTGTAAGCAGTGTCAGTGGAAACTCCTTCATGCTGATCTCTAAGGTGTTTCAACCATGGCTTAGGGAGGGTAGTTCAGTTTCCATGCCCATTTAGTCTTTAGTGTTTACTGAGACTGCCACTGCATTTGCTAGTTACATCGGCTGTCTTAGGAATGATCCCTACTGACGAAACTAGACTGAATATGGTCAGTCTTCACTTCAGACACTATGCTTGAGTGTCAAGTTCCAACCTGTGACCTGGAGATGGGAGGCTCCTTATCCCTTTATTAATACCTGGAGGCATGCAATTTCCCCACAATTATAATACTCGTTATTATAAAAAAGGTAAATAACTGAATTCTAAATGTATACGACATTAGCACTTCCTAAGCATTCCGGTGGTGGTATGTATACATGTGCCAGCTTTCTAAAATATGCAAGTCTAGTGTTTTTGTTTGCCATGCTTTTAAATCCTGGATATCCTGGGGAAGAGAGGGTAATGGTGCATGGTGAATGTATCTAATAGCCTGCTGCTACTCCTAATGTTACTCCTATGGAGCTGTGGTTCCCCAGTCCTGCCCACTTGCCCTCCATCAGTTTAAGCATGTGGGACCCTCTGCCCTCATGGACTCAAAAGGTGGGATTTGCCTACTTTTGAATTTTAGCAATAGAAATGTTGCATGTTCAAACTTTTAAAAATAGATTAGAGGTCTCTGTTACATGAATTTGTGGTGTCCCCCTGTTCCCTGAGGACAGACACCAATCACAATCACTGTGACGTGGCATTTTTGGCCATCTCAGCAAAGGCCGAAGACTAAGCATGGAAACTGAACTGTGCTTTCGTCCCTAGATGTAGTCTCTCCACGTCATGACTGAGGCATGGGAAATCTTACTTATACTGCTTTTATGCATGATCTGTGGGGAAAGAACTTAATTACCCAGGGCTAGCAGTCTGGCGTCTTTTCCAAACACTAAATTCATCATCATTATTATTATTATTATTATTATTTTTTAATAAAGGGTGGGAGAAAGGGGAAAAAATTCCTTACATTCACTTCTAAATCTGACCACAGTTTTCAAATCCATGTATTTTCATCTTTTTGGTCCAAGACAATTTTCAACCTTTTCATACTGTTAATGTTGTAAAAGTGTTATTACCTGTTGAAAAAAATCTTTTCAATTACTCTAATAGAATGTCATTAAATTAGATCTAAACACTTAATTTATGGACACGCCTATCACTATCTTGCATATGAAGGAAGAGGAAATACCTTTTTCACATGAGGCCTGCACTTGAGTGATACAGTACATATAAACGTGCTGTTTAAAATAACACACATTATCGAGTCTGTGATCTCACCTCATTGAGCTCAGGCTTTCCCCAGTCACTGAAGATAGTATTGTTTTTGCTTCACCATCATTAGAAATGCTTTCTACGCTTATTCTGTGTGTTGTTTTGTAACACTCTCCTGCGTTCCAGAAGAGACCCCTTGTGTTCAGTATAGGGTATGTAACTCTTGTCTCAATCGTGCTTGTGCACTGGAACAGCAGCAACAGTACAGGCCACTGTAATTCAAATCATTTTATGGAGTACAAAATAAATTTGACTTAATAGGATACCAAGTATCAGGGTACATTTTTCTTGTTGTGATGGAGACTTTGTTATCTAATGTAATACTACTTCCTTTTATATCTAAAAGTGCTTTTTAAGAGATGAAAGCTCTAAATATAATGTGGAAATGCTTTTTAGTTTTTATAGTATTAACATTTTATAGGAAATTCCAAACTTGTAAAGAGGTTTGCCCCGTTGGCATGCTTGTCTGATGAAAGACTTCAGAACTACTACTCACTTTCTGTGAATATAAAATTAATATAAATACCTTGTGGGGTAGAAGATGGATTCAGCTGTCTTCATTTTGCTGTCCACATCAATCCTACCAGGCAGAAATCTACTGGTACGTGTTAAGGATCCTTAGTGCAATAGAGTTGGTGGGGCAAATGTTTCCTGAGCCAGTTTTGTCCTTTTCCTATCTATCCCATTTCTCCAAAGGCAAACTGCTATACCTCCATTCAGGAAAGGAAAACCTCTGATCTCTCTGACAAATCTAGAAATCCTCCATTAAATGACCTCATGTGTTCTAAATGCTTTTGGTAGCAGGTGTAGTATGAATAGCTGGCATGTTAGCCATTACGCAGTGAGCATTGTAGCTTTCTCTAGTATCTTTTTATAAACCTCCATGCTTCAGGGCATAAGGCTTCCTCAGAGAAGGGGGGTAGGAAGAAATTTTCACTATTGGCCAGTTATCCCATAGCTGCTGGGTTTTTTTGCATCTTCTTCTGAAGCATCTGGTACGAGCCACAGTTGGAGACAGAATGCTGGACTGGATACATGACTGGTCTGATCTAGCTTTGGCAGTTTCTGTGCTTGTTTTTCTAATCTTAATTCACAAAGCAAGCTGTCCAAAGAGAGGTTTTTCACCCTTACATAAAACAATTTTAGCTAAACATAAAGCACTACATCTGAAGGTTTTAACATGCCATATTTTCTAAGCATGCAGTTAAAGAAAGTGGCATAAGTAGGTTTCCAAACTAGGCAGGTGAAAAAAATTGCAAATCTATTGTGACATCCAGGAGAGTGTTTCATGTAATAAACAGAGATGAACAAATAAACAAACATTAGCTGCTGTGGGAGTGGTATGTATAATCTGACTAATCCGATTATAACTGTGGTAATGACCTCTCATGTGTCCATGATAACTGAAAGTTCTTCGTTTGATGCTCTACTTAACCAGAGGTGTATGAGACTAGATCCATACCAAGGCTTTTTGTTTCTCATTTAGTGTTGCTGACTGTGGGTTTTAAAATACAATATAGAAGTATTTCAAGATAAATTTAGTTTACATTTGAGCCCATTTCTGTGTCATAGCTAGCTTCTTCTCTTTCATCCGAAATCTTATTTGTTCCATCCTTTCCTTTTCATTTCTGTTCTCTCCTCAGATGTTTACCTGAGCTCAGATTTTCATTTGAATCCTTATGTTAAACTATTCATTTTGTGCTAACCATCTAATCTGAATGTCAGTTCCCAATAATTTTAATCAGAAATTCATCAGTAAAGGCTGAACAATGAATAAAAACTTCAATTAACGTTCAGTTTTTTTCCTTTCTGATTTTTTTTTCCCCCTTGTAGGCTTTGATTGGAACTTGGTGTTCAAATGGGATTACATGACACCAGAGCAAAGAAGAGCAAGACAAGGAAACCCAGTTGCTCCCATAAAGTATGTTCCTGTCAACATTTCCCCTCACAAAACAATGTTGTAGATATTTTAAAAAGTGCAACTTCCTGAGCTACTATCTCCCAAATGTTGTCTTCCACAAATGATCCCTATGCTAACTGATCAGTGCTAGGGAGTTCTTTTATGAAAGTTTATATGCAAGACAAAAAATTGCAGTACTGTAATGTTGTTCCAGAACATTGCATGAAGCGGAGTCATCCATTACTTTTCTCCTTCCCCATCCTTCTACCTAAACTTACAGTTCTTAGTATTGTTCAAGCTGGTGTTGTACCACATGGAACAGAAGCAAGAAACTGATAATACAAGTCTGTGGATTTGAATGGAAATAATCACTGTTGTTCATTGTTCAGCTTCCATTATTGATATACATAATCAGCAAAAGTCTGATAGCATTTAATAGTTAACATCAAGAGCTTTTGATTTATCCCTTTTTTCTAGAATGTGTAGAACTATTTTTAACCAGTTTGTTGGCCTGTTAAACATCATAGGTTAACTATCAACAGTTAACTGTCAGATGTATATGACATGAACACATTATAACCTATACTCTGTGTACACCACTTGGCTTAACATACATTGAAAAATGTAAATGGACCGAGGCCTATTATGACCGAATGGACTACTTCATTTTCCCCAGCTGCAGAAAGGGGATATTGACCCTACCTCATTGGGATGATGAGGCTTAATTCTTTCATTGCTTGTATAGCACTCTTGAGACCCTCAGATAGAAACTGTTATAAGTGCAAAGTAACTATTATTTCTAAGGATCTTAGTGTACTGTCTGCACTTATAAGATGACCCCTTCTTTCTTGAATTGAAATTAATCTCTTTATTGTGCTAAGACTATGGTAAGGGTTTTAAAATTCAGTTTGACTCTGAGAATACATGTCCTATATAAAAGGAATACGACACCTGACTAAGGATCTGGAAATAGAAACAAATTTTATCTATATAAGCCATGAAGCAGTATATTACTTAAAAATGCTAGTGTGGTGGTATGCATGTAGTGCTATACAAGGAATAATGACTAAATGCTTTCAAGATAAAAATATTGCAAGGCTACTTCAAGTAGGCATTCAGCCTTGAAGGCTCAAATGGTAGAGAACAATAAACTGGCAGATGATTAAATATTTAACTTCTGACTTTTCTCCTTTCTGTCTCTTTAGAACACCAATGATAGCTGGCGGGTTGTTTGTGATGGACAAATTCTATTTCGAAGAGTTAGGAAAGTACGATATGATGATGGATGTGTGGGGTGGAGAAAACTTAGGTATGTACATGGCTTTCTTCTGTTTGTACAGAGAGGATTTAAATGGTAGTTAAGACTAAGTGGATTATTAGCAAAAATTCAGAGACAACCAAGCTTCAGTTTAAAATAAAGAATTAGAATAATGTAGGACTAGCATGTTGAATATGAATGACTGAGAAGGAAGCATTTGTTAACTATACAGTTCAATTGTTTTTGTGAAAAGGCAGGCCAATAAAATGGAAGTAAGAAATTACAGGAATACAGATTGCATTTTTGAAAAATAATTTCCGGTATAGCTCTAAAATGGCATTCTCTTCTAGTTAAATTGATTAAAATGCTGCAGTGTCTAAGTGCCACCAGTTTAAGGGGCTTCTTAAGATGTTGGTGAAATTTAATCATGTAAAGCAGAACACAAAAGTTCATGAGTTTAATCCTCTTATGTATACTTTAAGAAATCAATTAAAATGTAGCTGGCTAAAGACTGATCTAATATAATTTTTTATCATCTGTCCTAGTAGACCACTTGGCCCTAAGTTTAAGATAGTTCTATTATTTTGGGGGAAAACTGGCCTTTGGCAGTGTTCTAATTCTTGTTCTTGGGCTAAGGGTGATATTTGAGCTGAATAATTCTGTTTTGGTTGTTTGGATTACAGTAGCATGAAGTTTTTTGCTTCTGCTAAGAGTGGTGTATTCAAAAACATTTTTCACTGTGACAACTTTTTAGAGCTTCCAATTTGCTGTTGTCTTTACTGAAGGACTATATTAAGTATCTTAGTCATTTTTTGAAGTAGTTTAATTTAGAAACCAGTTACAGTTCAAATTTGTGCACTGCACATGCAAAGTACACTACTTTCAAACTTTTAGTGTGTTGTGTCATCCATCCATCTATCCATTCAGGGTTTTTACATACACACTTATTTAAAGCCTTGGAGTGCATTTATCTGAATCTGTTGCCAGAAGTACACTACAGTAATACAAATAATTCCAACATTCAAGGGTTGGAAGGATTGTCTGGTGTGACCTCCTGTACAACACAGGCCATGGAACTTCGCTAAAATAACTCCTGGCTGAACTAGAATACACATGAGAGTATTCAAACACTTGAATCAAGAGTTTGGCTGTCATGTTGATTGTGCATTACTAAATCATGCTTATTTGAATGTTGCAATTATGGTCACCTTTTTAAAAAATTACCAGGAAATTCATTGTAAAACTAATACTGCACGTTGCAGTTGACTTTACTTTAACGGAAAGCATTTTTAAACCAGTGCATACACTATTACCCTTGAGCCAGTCAGTGTATTTTAATGCCCTTCTTTCTTTACCTGCTGAGGGAAGGTTCCAACAGCTCACTCGGTCCTTTTTTCCTTCAGTGGGAACACAGCCCTGAGATCCCTGTCCAAGCACCTTTTCTCCTGCTGTCCCACACATTCTCCATACGGTTTCCTTTCACTTCACCTCCCTGAATACTCTTTGGGCCCTAATCCAGCAGAGCACTTAAGTACATGTTTAACTTTAAGCATGAGTAGTCCTATTGACTTCATGTGCTTAAAATTAAGCAGGTGCTTAAATGCTTTGCAGAATCAGGGCTTTGATGGGGGGCGGTGAGAGCAGGCTGGAAGCTGTAATTCTCTCAAGGTGAAGAGTTTCTGAGACTAACAAAGACCTGCTTTATGGTGCTTCCTCTGTTCCCTTCTCCCCATGTGGAGGGATGTGAGGGAAGCTAGAGGCAGTTCTGAAGACTCCCTGGCAATGACTTCTCTTCCTATTATGGGTGTCAACTACTGCACAAATGAAGTAATAGTAGCAAGTAGTGAACTTTCTGCAGGTGTCACATGATTAGTCAAAAATCAATTGGCAGGAAAAATTGAATATCCTTCATCTTTCTGTTTAAAATGCACAATACGCACACCAGATACTTGATATCTACATTGTACAGCAATGGACATCTAAATGTC
This sequence comes from Emys orbicularis, assembly GCF_028017835.1. Classification (NCBI taxonomy): domain Eukaryota; kingdom Metazoa; phylum Chordata; order Testudines; family Emydidae; genus Emys; species Emys orbicularis. The sequence goes on along the minus strand of NC_088685.1, from coordinate 133,302,359 downwards.
CAATCATCTAACTTGCTGCAGTAATAATATGTCTAGATTGATTGGGAAATGCTGCAAGTAAGTAAAACAACTTACTGGATATTTAAAACACTAATTCTAAATGTTCTGCTGAAACTTACTGTTTAAAACTTAGCATTATTTCTATTGAAATATTTCTCCTGGCTATGCAGTTGAGTGAACTAAAGGAGGTTTTATTTACACACATGTACACTTGACTCTATCAATTATAAAATGGCCTTGTAGTGTTTTGATGTCTGTTTAACCATTATTTTAAACAATTAAGAGGTGATGTATTTTTTTGTCATTGTTAAATACAGTATTTTTGTTGCGTGACATACGGAAACTGGCTCTAGATCAATGACGTTAGCTTTGGGAACCCTATTCCTAAGAATAACAAAAGAGCATTGCAGAGAAACAGAAGCATTTGAATATGGTGGGGAATAAGATATACTGCTAACACATTTGGATCTAAACTCAGGTTTAGAGGTTCTTCTTTGTAGTGGTTTGATTTTGTTAAAACCAGTTCGTAAGCAAGCAAGACTTCCTTCTTAGTTTTTATATTAGTGTAATGCTACAGCAACAAGAATGAGTCTGTTGTTGAACGGATCTATACAAATATCATTACACCATTGGGGAATATGTAGTTCTTCGAGTGATTTGCTCACGTGTATTCCACAATAGGCGTGCATGCTTGCCACATGCGCCGGTGTCGGAAGTTTTTCCCCAGCAGTATCCGTAGGGGAGCGCCCCTAGCGACCCCTGGAGTGGCGCCTCCATGGCGCGGTATAAGGGGCGCTGCGCGCTCCCCCCACCCTCAGTGCTTCGGAACTGCTCTGCTCCAGTTTTGCTGTAGCTTGTCCCCAGAACTCTTGTTTGTTCAGTGTATGTGACCTGCAGTTAGTACTCGATTCGGTTTAGTTTAGTTTAGCTGGTGCGCCCGGGCGCAGGGGCATGCCCCCGCGCCCCAGGTTTTAAGTCGTGCAACACTTGTAAGCGCCTGATGCCAGCGAGTGATCCGCACACAGACTGTCTACGTTGTTTGGGTGAAGCTCATCTCAGCGATTGCTGTAAGATTTGCAAGTCGTTTAAGCCTCGGACCAAGGGAGAGAGAGACATTAGGCTCTGGGCTATCCTCATGGAGTCAGCATTGACCCCGACTCCGGCGCGCCACTCCAAGTTGGCACCGGGCACCGCGCTGTCAGAGTGCGGCACCCCCCCGGCACCATCTACTAGTCGGCACTGCTCCCTGTCCACAGGGCACGCCAAGAAGGCTAAGAAGAGGCCTTCTCTGCCGCGGCACTGGAGTAAATCTGGGGCAGAGACTAGACCCATGTTGGGCAGTCCTCGATCCCTATCAGCCTCTAGTCCTCCAACTCAAGTCGAGCAGAGTAGCCCAGCCCAGTTGGAGCAGGCTTCCCCGGATGTCCGGATGCCCTCCACTCTGGAGGCCCTGCAGGCAGCCCGGGATGTCATGTCCATGCTGGTACCACGAGCACCACCACGCTCCAGAGGCAAGCCGCTGCTGGGATCTCCGCAGTCGCCCCCGACTCGGTCAAGGGAAAGTTCCGTGCGTAGCCCACATGGGTCGCCGTCGACTCCCACCAGGTTGTCTGGCTGGGTTCTGTCTGACAGAGACTCCAGGCACCACTCTGCCTCGAGGAACGAACACCGATGGGACCGAGGCAAATGACACCAAAGATCCTCATCTCGGAGGGACTATTGTAGCTGGTCGCGTCACGAACGTCAATGCTTTTGCTGTTCATCGTCCCGCTCCAGGACCCCGCCGCGGCACCACTCCCGCAGCCCCGGGCGTCGATCGCTGGCGAGTCGCCGTCACGGATCCACCCGTCAGAGCCAATTGCCGAGTAGCTGTTACCGACGGTACTGGTCCTCCACGTCACGGTCTTGGGGTCGGCACCGCTCCCGGCGCCACCGCTCCTCCCGGTCCAGGGACAGTGGCAGGTCGTACATCATCCCGGCCTCCCTTCATAGCCGTCCATCGATGGGTCAGGCCACCCAGGCTGAACAGCCCGCTCCCCCGGTGCCACAGCAGGTGCAGTGGCACCGGGCCCCATGGCCAGCGCAATGGTACCAGTGGGCACCGTGGCCCCCGACGCAGCCCCTGGTGGGGGTTCGCTCGGTGGCTGGAGCCTCAGAAGGACTGTCGGCCTCTCTCTCCCGGCCTCTGAGGAAGGAGTCGGTGAGACGTACATCCTCGGCACCGTGCACGGAGACCGACCAGGTGGTAGACCCTCTGGTGACGGTAGACACGCAAAGTATGGCGCCGGCCTCCTCGCCCTCCCCCGATGAGGCGATTACGGCCCCTCCTCCCTCCATCCCGCAGGAGGACTCAAGGCCCACCAAGACCTATTAAAAAGGGTGGCATCAAGCCTCAACCTCCAGGCCGAGGAGGTGGAGGAGCCCTCGGACTCCCTGTTTAACGTACTGTCCGCCTCAGTACTGGGCAGGGTGGCCTTGCCTCTCCTGGTCGCACCTCTCGTGGAAGGTAGCCTTCCTGGTGGCGATCATGTCGGTGAGGCGGGTCTCAGAACTCAGGGACCTGACCTCCGAGCCCCCGTACACAGTATTCCATAAGGACAAGGACCAGCTCCGCCCACATCCTTCATTCCTCCCAAAGGTGGTCTCTGCCTACCACATGGGTCAGGACATTTTCCTGCCGGTCCTCTGCCCCAAGTCCCGTGCGTCCAGTGAGGAGCGCCGCCTCCACATGCTGGATGTGTGAGGGGCTCTGGCTTTCTACTTGGAGTGGACAAAACCGTTCAGAAAGTCCTCGCAGCTGTTCATCGCCTCGGCCGAATGCATGAGGGATCGGCCAATCTCCACTCAGCAGCTCTCCAACTGGATCACGTTGTGCATCCATACCTGTTATGGCCTGGCGGGAATCCCCCCCGCCGTCAATTGTGAGGGCACACTCAACTAGGGCGCAGGCCTCATCGGCTGCCTTTTTGGCCCATGTCCCCATGTGTAGGGCTGCCACGTGGTCTTCAGTTCACACTTTCACCTCACATTATGCGATCGTCTCCCAAACCAGGGAGGATGCCAGGGCTGTGCTCCGTCCCAAGAATTTGTGAACTCCTCCCACCTCCAACAGATATAGCTTGGAATCACCTATTGTGGAACACACATGAGCAATCACTCGAAGAAGAAAAGACAGTTACCTTTTCCGTAACTGGTGTTCCTCGAGATGTGTTGCTCATGTCTATTCCACATCCCGCCCTCCTTCCTCTCTGTCGGAGTTGTCTGGCAAGAAGGAACTGAGGGTGGGGGGAGCGCGCAGCGCCCCTTATACCATGCCATGGAGGTGACACTCCAGGGGTCAGTAGGGCGCTCCCCTACAGGTACTGCTAAGGGGAAAACTTCCAAGACTGGTGCACGTGACGAGCACGCACTCCTATTGTGGAATAGACATGAGCAACTTATCTCGAAGAACACCAGTTACAGAAAAGGTAACTGTCTTTTTTTTCTGACTTACTGTTTGTGCCTTTTTGATAAAATCACAGATGTGCATCAATTCAAAGGTGAATAGTTGGGACCATATTCTAATAAAAAATATATCCTGATGCCTGCGATACGTAACAGGCGAGGGAGGGGGGCAAATAAGAATTTTTTTTAAATCTCCCCCAATATCTTGGATTTTAAATGACTTAAATCTATTCAGATTTTAGCTGCGGAGTTAGTTAAAACTGCAACGAGTTTGCACCTTCCCTATTTACTTCTCCCTCTCTGCCTTTCTTCATTGCTACTTTTCATCCTCTCCCCTTCTGCTGCCCAGCTGCCTCAGGATGTAAGGTGCCACCAAACCTGTATTTTGGGTGGGGGTGGTTGATCGGGAGGTGGGGGGGCGGGGAATTTGGTTAATTGAAACACAGCAAACAGTGATGTATAATAAAGGAGTCTATGCATAATATATAAAATAAAGGGTCATTTGTGAAAGGTATTTCACAATTTATTGTAAAAATAAAATCAACTTCAATATTGAATACAAATGCTATCTTGTTGGACTGAATTCATGATTATTTGTCCTTTTTTTTAAAAGCTAGCTTTTTTGTGCAAACTGTACCAGTTCTGATTCAATGGTCTGACATTCAGAAGAAATCCTCCTAAACCCCTTATGAATTCTAATATTGACATCTGTTGTGTGCTTACCCTTCACTCAGCCCTCTGCTGAAATTATGCAAACTAGCTTCAAACTTTCATCAATGAGTTCAACTCTACATAGCTCACACTTGAATTTAGTTATTTTGTTTTGTATCAGTCCACTATAGATTTTAATCTCTGGGCCAAAAGCTGTGTAAACTCTCTCGTAAAACTCACCAGTGGAACTTTATAAATACTGGCAGGCAAAGGGATATAAATCCATAGCTGCTTCTCCAGAGTTTAGAGAGCACTGAAGTGAAACGGTCAGACACGCTGAGCCCAATTTGTTAGCTTTTTCATGTTCTCTGCAAGCTAAATATCTTCCTTTAATCCTATGTGACATAGTGCATATATTGGAAAAATGTGTTAAGGGTCAGAATTTACAAATTACTTTAGGTTTATGTGGATACTTATCATGCATTCCTAATTGCAGAGATTTCATTCAGAGTGTGGCAGTGTGGAGGGAGCCTTGAAATTATCCCATGCAGCAGAGTGGGTCATGTATTCCGCAAGCAACATCCTTACACTTTCCCTGGTGGGAGTGGTACTGTGTTTGCAAGGTAACTATTTGCAAGTTCTTGGCTAAATCGTGGAACTGTGGATTTTTGGTTTTTTCCAGTTAGCCAGCAGGTGGCAGTAACTTCATTAAACTTCCAGGGCCTTTTACTAAAAATATGTACAGTATGATTTGAAGTGAAAATCTTATGAATAAATTTTTTAATTAAAAGGAGATTATTTTTCATCTCTAGTGATAACTCAGATGCTCGAATTAGGGCAAAAATAAAAATTGGAAGTGGTGTAACATTTTAATAAAGAGGTGAGGAATTGCCTAGTATCAGCCGGAAGAATTCTGGGCCAAATGGGGAAAGGGAAGAAATGGAAAATCTTTTAACAACGGGAAATTTACCATCAGCTTTGAAAACTTTGTGTGTATATCTTCTTAAAAGATCTTGTGGGAAATAAAGGCTTTATCTTCGGTATTCAGTCTTTAAAAGATGAAGAAAATTAAATTGTTCATTTTTCCACTTTGGACACTCCGAATTCACTAACTGTGTGATCGTTTTGTATATTTGTGTGTTGCATTTTGGTTTTGGGTTCCTGGTTCAATAGTAAACAATTCTGTGGTGTCATGTTAATAATCACATAGGCCCAGATTCTGATACTTGCAATGAGTAGTACCTATTAGAATCTGGCCTGTCAAAAATATCCACTCCTCTCTCTTTCTGTGTTTGTTATATGAAGTTTTCCTTCCTTATACTGTAACTTTAAAAAAAACAAAAACCCTTTTTGAGGAGGCATCATGGTTCAGTAGTTAAGAAATCCCATCTCTGCTATTGATTCACTGTGTGAACTTGAATCCCTAACTTTTACTCAGTTTTCCTTCTGTAGAATGAGGAAAGTGATTTTTATCAATGTTTGTAAAGAGCTTTGAGACCTATGCCTCAAGGCACTGTATAAGTACAGTGTAGTAGTATTACATTCACATGTTATATGAAATTTTCACTGATGTGTTGTTTCCCTAAAGAACCAGAGATGCAGCATGAGGCCTGGTCTACACTTAAAATTTAGATCAACCTAGGTATGTCACTAAGGGGTGTGAAATTGAGCACCATAGCTATGCCAGCCTAACCCAGAGTAGGATGCTACTAGGTTGATGGAAGAATGCTACTACCACTTGGCGAGGTGGATGGAAAAACCCCTTCTGTCACTGTAAGAAGAATCTATATTATGTGGCAACAGCAGCATAGCTGAGCCACTGTAGTATCCATAGCATAGACAAACCCTTATTCTAGGCACAAAGTGTGTCGAGCATTTGTGTTTGATGCTTCATCAACTTGGAGGAATTCCCAATCAGGATTTACAATATGCTAAATGCAAACAGAATAAAATGTATTTTGTACTGTAGGAATTCTGGAGTCCAAGAAAATCATATTCAACAAGTCATCTAGAGCAGTGGTTTTCAAACTTTTTTTCTGGTGATCCAGTTGAAGAAAATTGTTGATGCCTGCGACCCAACGGAGCTGGGGATGAGGGTTTGGGGGGGGGGGGCTCTGGGCTGGGGCAGAGGGTTGGGGTGTGGGAGAGGGTCAGGGCTTTGGGCTGGGGGTGCAGGCTCTGGGCTGGGGCAGGGGATGAGAGGTTTGGGATGCAGGAGGGGGGTCTGGGTTTGGGGGGGCTCAGGGCTGGGGAAGAGGATTGGGGCACGGGCTTACCTCCGGAGGCTCCTGGTCAGCAGCACAGCCAGGGTGCAGAGGCAGGCTTCCTGCCTGTCCTGGCACCGCGGACCGCACTGCGCCCCAGAGGCAGCCAGCAGGTCTGCGCAAGCAGCTCAGAGTGGCTCTCGCCCGCAGGCACTGCCTCCCCCTCCCCCCCCAGCTCCCATTGGCTGGGAACCGGCCAATGGGAGTGCAGAGCCAGTACTCGGGGTGGGGGCAGTGCTCAGAGCCCCATGGGCCTCCCTGCCCATGAGCCAGACCTGCTGCTGGCCATTTCCAGCATGCAGCGCGGTGTCAGAACAGGTAGGGACTACTCGTTTTTGCTGGCTGGCCGCCAGGGTCCCTGGGTGCTGAGCAAGTCCACCCAGTGCCTTGCATTCCACAACCCAGTACTGGGTCGCGACCTGAACTCTGAAAACCACTGATCTAGAGAGCCAGACATACGTTCTTCACACCTGGAAGCTTCTGACCCAGTCCCTTAGGCAGTGTTTCACATTAGATAAAATACTCTCTCTTTTGGAAGTGCAGATTGATTCTACTTTTTGTGCAGCACTAATGAATTGGCTGATTTGGTGAAATAAAATTACTGGTCTTGTTTCTCTGAATAGTTTTAGCGGGGATTTTTCTTTGAATATCTGCTTCCCCTTTCTGTTGAGATCTGAATTTTATGCTGCTGTGGAAAATTAGCAATGGCACATGTGAGGAAACAAAAGATTGATAATGAAATACCCTGTCTTGATTACAGCTCTGCTCCAATATTAATATTACACCAGGGAATAGGAAGATCTACTGATTCCACTATTTGGGTTGGGTTTATGACATAACTGCATATCAATTTCACAATAGCTTTCAGGGTCATGTTAATGAAAGACTATGTAATTTGCACACTGCTCTGCAATTTTCAGTTTTGGGCTAATGCCAAGATGCTTTTCCTCCCATAAGACTTAATAGGTACTTAATAGAGATGGGCGAAATTTTTCAGACAAATATCTTACTTGTCTATAAAGCACATTTGGGTTAACCAAAACTATTTGCAAATTCGTGTCAAATACATAGAATTGTTTCAACCAAACTGGAAAAATCGAAATGTTTTGATAATGTTAAAATTCAACTTTTTCAGTTCTGACCAAAAATTCTATTTTAAATTTCGGGCATTTTGACAAAGGAAAGGCACTAGATTCAGAAAATGACAAGAGGTGGTGGTTCATCCCTTAAAAGCTTTAGCCCAGTGGTTAGGGCATTCACCTGGGATGTGGGAGACACAGAATTTGAAATTAGAGCACTCTCCGACAATGTGGGAGACCCAATGTCCAGGCTCCAGAGTCATTCTCACTCTCCCTGGCCCAATGACTATCCCTTGTCATTCATAGAGCCAATTCATACAGGGAAAGAAAGTGCTTTTAAGGGAGGCACCATCACCACCTTCCCAGCAATTTTGTTAATCTAGTCCTCCTTTCCTTTGCTTTTTTCAAAATGCCTGAACGCTGAAATGAAAGTATTTGGGTCACAATGAAATGTTTTGTCATTACTGAAACATTTTGTTTTGACTCAAGTTTTTTTTTACTTTTCGATTTGCTGAAAAAATTAGAAAGTCATCCTTTTTTTTGTTGGTGAATAATGGATTTTTTTGGTTCACTAAGCTCTTGTACTTAAATATAGCCCAGACTTGAGCAATAGGAAAGGATGTGTCTATATATAATATAACCAGGGCCAGCGCAACCCATTAGGTCGCCTAGGGCGCTACAATTTAGGGGATGGCGACCGTGGCGGTATTTCGGCGGTGGGACCTTCCGCTGCCTCTGCGGGGGGCAGCATTTCGGGGCGGGACCTTCCGCTGCCTCTGCGGGGGGCGGCATTTCGGGGCGGGACCTTCCGCCGTCTAGGGCGGCAGGAAAGCTGGCGGCGCTCCTGAATATAATTGTGTGTGGTAAATCAAATTACTGTTTGTCTGAAGCACTATCCAAAACTGCATTTGGGTTGGAAAGGATCTGGCCTGCGATGTCACAGTTATGCAACCAAATCACAAGGGTGCACAGGTAGGACCTCCTCATTCAAACAGATATCCTTACGCTCATTAGGTGTAATGGGTGAATGGGGAAAATACTGGAAGGGAAAATCTTTTTAAAACATGTCCCTATCTTTGTTCTTCAAAATGATTTTAAGGAACCAATACCAACTTGAACTGGAAAGACAGTGGAAGTGTGTAACCAATGTGTCTCCTGCTCTGCCTTTCCACACAGCTGATTTTCCTCCTCCCCTTTTGGCTGTCCATCTGCCTCATGGACTGAAAGGCTGTGAAAACCCTTACAAGTCACTCTAATTGCTTTTTATTTGGGGGGTGGAGGGGTGGGAGGATGATACCGTTAATTAATGCAATTTTGTTTACACTTGAATTGCTTTGACCAAATAAGAAGTATCCCTGACAAAAGCCAGAAGCAGAGGGGGAGTGAAAAACAACTCCTCGGCTTTGGCTGAAAGGGAGTTTTAGAAAATTAGCAGTTTCCACAAGGAAATTATCATCCATCAAAACGCAGAGACTGTTTGAACTTCCTCTTCGCTTGTGGTTTTTGCACTCAAGAGTTTTTGACCAGCCTTTTTCAGCTCATGGTCATTTCATTTCCCCTGCAGAAGCAGAAGGATACAAATTAAAGATGTCTTTAACTCCCAAACCAATATGTGTTATCCAAAGATAACATAAGAACGGCCATACTGGGTCAGACCAAAGGTCCATCTAGCCCAGTATCCTGTCTTCCAACAGTGGCCAATGCCAGGTGCTGCAGAGGGAATGAACAGAACAGTCAGTCATTGAGTGATCCATCCCCTGTCATCCACTCCTAACTTCTGGCAAACAGAGGCTAGGGACAGCCAGAATATGGTGTTGCATCCCTGAACATCTTGGATACTAGCCATTCATGGACCTATCCTCCCTGAGCTGATGAAGATGGGTAATGTCCCACAAATCACTAGAGATTTTTTTATTGTCAAATGTACAAAATAGGCTTCAGGGCATGGAAGGTGCTAATGAAATAAAACTTTAATTCCCCAAACGATCACTTCTAATTTTGTAAAAGATAATAAGGCTGTCTCTGGGAGCAGAGGGGTGTGTGTGAAGAGAAAGTTTTGACAGGAGGAAGAGCTGAAAAACTACATTTTAGAGAGTTTAAAAAGTTTGTACTGGGAATATTGTCCCTATCCTTCCTGTCCAATTGCACATACCTCAGGAGATCATACAAATGTCTAAAAATGACCTAAAATAGCTTTTCTGTACATAACTACTTAAAATTGTAGGTGTCTCACAATCTCCCAAGTCTAGAAACAAACACTGGGTTCCACTGGGAAGATGAGAATCTCCCCCCTCAATAGCATGAAGCTCCTATTTCTAGCCTTACAGAATCTGATGACAACATACTATCAAATTGTGATATTTTTATGCACAGAAAATCTGTTACTGGGACTGGATTGCCCATCCCAATCCTCATCGGAGGTAATTTTTGGCATATAGAAATACCATATTTGAAAGAGAAGGGGGGAAATATTTCTTTGGTAGGCTGACCTATAAAGAAAAAAGCTTTTGGAAGCTGCCTAGCATTTTGGAATGTTACAAATGGTTGTAAATCCTGGAGGTGATGGATTAGTGGACAGAAGGCAACTGAGGCAGTCAGAAGTGTGTGATATTTATCATTTGGTTCTGTAATATTTGCTACATGGATGCTGCTTCTGTGTATGCATATGTAACACACCAGGATTTTTGCAGACAACTTCTAACAGGTAATATATTTCTGTGCAAGATTATCTGTTTAATGTTGAATTGATAAAAGTTTAGTTGCTTTTTGTGACTGTACTCCAGCAGAAGAGAGAACTTTTTGATAGAATGGCAAGAGGAATATCCTGGAGAATGACAAAGCTTTAGTCACATTGCAGCTCAGGTTTAAAGACACTGTTTTTATATAAAGATCAATATATAAAAATACACAGCAGTCTCTGAAGAGTTTGGACAACATTTTCATATCTTTAATACAGAATTTTAAGTAGTGTTACAAACATCTAACCTTCAGCTTATTCTTGGTCATCTCAGCTGTAACAAAACCTCTAGGTTCATAAGTCTAAATGTTTCACCACTTGCAATTATTTATCCATCTAGGTAGCATTCAAGTTGGTGTGTAGTGGGGGACAAAAAGGAGGTTGAGAAATATACATTCCATAAGATGGTGTGTCAGTTTTCTCTGGCTTTAGTGAAAACTGCTTGTAAGATAAAAGGCAAACTGTCAAATATTGCCAGCTGTTGAGATTTTAGATTCTTCCAAGTTCCTGATTCAAAAACCACTCAGTAAATTTCGTTTCTTTGCAAGACGTGGCCTAATAAATTAACAAAGTTGCTTTCAAAAAGAGCATTGTAGAAAATGAAAGTCTTGAACTAAACTTTTTACCTTTTCTGATTGGACGCGTGGACCAGCTATTTAGGACTTGTCTGCTATTCCTGATTAACTCCAGGTATGAACTCTTATATTGCAAAATAAGTATGTCCACACATGGAATTAATCAGGAATAGGTAATCCACTTTAAATTCACGCCCTATCTTATTATGGGTTAATTTTCATGTGTTGACAAGCCCTTAGGCCATCTCTACACTGCGGGGACTATAATGGCATAGCTGAGGCACTTGGTGTGGATTTTTCACACACATGAGCATTATAGCTATGTTGACCTAAATTTTAAGTGTGGATCAGGCCTAAGTAATAAGGAAGGCACAAAGTCCATTCCAAATGTGTGTGCTTCAGTCATACCACCTCTGTGGTATGTGTAGTAGAGGGTGGGGAAAAAATAAACATAATCAAAACAGACAAAAATAAGTGTCATGGATTGTGACAGGAAAAAACATAACCTGCATCTCAATTTGATTGTTCCTAGAAATACGCGTAGGGCAGCAGAAGTGTGGATGGATGAGTACAAAAATTTCTATTACGCAGCAGTGCCTTCAGCCAGAAACGTACCTTATGGCAAGTAAGTCCGATCTGCTGCTTCTTCCTATTCACTTTATTCTGTTTGCCATTAGTAGTTCATGAGGGCAAAGGGGTGTTTCATTTCTTTTAAATATATTTCTACTGATAAATGTCTCACTTATTAAACGTGCTTTAAAATTCATCAAATACAACTGCCAGAACTTGCTGTTTTTGTTTCTCTCTAGTATTCAAAGCCGAATGGAACTGAGAAAGAGACTTAGCTGCAAACCTTTCAAGTGGTATCTTGAAAACGTCTATCCTGAGTTAAGGTGAGTCTCAAACAGCCTTTCTGTTTTCTGGCAGTGTAGGTTCTTTCTTTACCTGGCTTGGCCAGAAACTTTACTACATCTCTCCTGCATAGGCATTTAGGATATTAGCTAGTTAAAATATGTCTTTTGCAGTTTTTGCTTACTACTTTATTCTGCTGTCATTTTCTTCACTGACCCATCCCCTTTCCTCTTGCCCCATATCCATATTGCAATTGCATCATGTGATTGTCACTGCCAAGAGGGCTGACTTTCTCCTTGAAAACTGCTGTACTCCTGGGCTAGCTGCTTGCTGGAAATGCATCATTCTTCATCCTTCTCCGCTCTCCTTCAAGCTGTTAGCTTCACCTATGTGGCATGCTTAGCTCTGTGAGCAGCCTTAAACTAGGTGCAGTGCAAAACTTTTACTGCCAGTTTAGAAGTGATCCTCCCATGTAGAGTTGTTATAGGTTAACTGAGGTCTTCAGATGAAAACATTTAAGGTACTTTGGAGGCATTGGTCAGAGCCCAGGCATGAGAATACAATCTATCCGGTGGATTTCCATTCATCTCTTCTGTAGGATAGAAAATCTTCAGAGCTGTATTTATTTACCAGACAAAGATTTTAAATGAATAAAACCACCATGCTCAATATCCTACTACTAACCCTACCTGTCAAACCTAAGGGTCTGTGAGCTAGTATCTGTCATACAGCTAATCTTATTAAACAACTGTAGGCTGGTATGTGGCTTTTATACAGTAGCACATTTCTTGCTGTAGGAGTTCCAAAACACTTTAAGTTAGAATACAATGAGATAAATACTGGTAGTACAGTGATTTTTTTTTTTTTTTTTTAGGCAAAAGCAGCAGCTAATATACCCTCAGTAAAAACTTTCACAGACCCATAAACATTAGAACCTGTCTTATAAAGAGGGATAATAATGGTAAGGAGACCAGTTATCCTTTTTTCTTTTCAAAAAGTGCCATGGGATATTTACTTTCCCTTAGAGTTGGGCAAAAATGATCTCTGATGTCTCATTTGAACAGATGTTCATAGATTCATAGATTCTAGGACTGGAAGGGACCTCGAGAGGTCATCGAGTCCAGTCCCCTGCCCGCATGGCAGGACCAAATACTGTCTAGACCATCCCTGATAGACATTTATCTAACCTACTCTTAAATATCTCCAGAGATGGAGATTCCACAACCTCCCTAGGCAATTTATTCCAGTGTTTAACCACCCTGACAGTTAGGAACTTTTTCCTAATGTCCAACCTAGACCTCCCTTGCTGCAGTTTAAGCCCATTGCTTCTTGTTCTATCCTCAGAGGCTAAGGTAAACAAGTTTTCTCCCTCCTCCTTATGACACCCTTTTAGATACCTGAAAACTGCTATCATGTCCCCTCTCAGTCTTCTCTTTTCCAAACTAAACAAACCCAATTCTTTCAGCCTTCCTTCATAGGTCATGTTCTCAAGACCTTTAATCATTCTTGTTGCTCTTCTCTGGACCCTTTCCAATTTCTCCACATCTTTCTTGAAATGCGGTGCCCAGAACTGGACACAATACTCCAGCTGAGGCCTAACCAGAGCAGAGTAGAGCGGAAGAATGACTTCTCGTGTCTTGCTCACAACACACCTGTTAATACATCCCAGAATCATGTTTGCTTTTTTTGCAACAGCATCACACTGTTGACTCATATTTAGCTTGTGGTCCACTATAACCCCTAGATCCCTTTCTGCCGTACTCCTTCCTAGACAGTCTCTTCCCATTCTGTATGTGTGAAACTGATTTTTTCTTCCTAAGTGGAGCACTTTGCATTTGTCTTTGTTAAACTTCATCCTGTTTAACTCAGACCATTTCTCCAATTTGTCCAGATCATTTTGAATTCTGACCCTGTCCTCCAAAGCAGTTGCAATCCCTCCCAGTTTGGTATCATCCGCAAACTTAATAAGCGTACTTTCTATGCCAATATCCAAGTCGTTAATGAAGATATTGAACAGAGCCGGTCCCAAAACAGACCCCTGCGGAACCCCACTCGTTATGCCTTTCCAGCAGGATTGGGAACCATTAATAACAACCCTCTGAATACGGTTATCCAGCCAGTTATGCACCCACCTTATAGTAGCCCCATCTAAATTGTATTTGCCTAGTTTGTAGATAAGAATATCATGCGAGACCGTATCAAATGCCTTACTAAAGTCTAGGTATACCACATCCACAGCTTCTCCCTTATCCACAAGACTCGTTATCCTATCGAAGAAAGCTATCAGATTGGTTTGACATGATTTGTTCTTTACAAATCCATGCTGGCTGTTCCCTATCACCTTACCACCTTCCAAGTGTTTGCAGATGATTTCCTTAATTACTTGCTCCATTATCTTCCCTGGCACAGAAGTTAAACTAACTGGTCTGTAGTTTCCTGGGTTGTTTTTATTTCCCTTTTTATAGATGGGCACTATATTTGCCCTTTTCCAGTCTTCTGGAATCTCTCCCGTCTCCCATGATTTTCCAAAGATAATAGCTAGAGGCTCAGATACCTCCTCTATTAGCTCCTTGAGTATTCTAGGATGCATTTCATCAGGCCCTGGTGACTTGCAGGCATCTAACTTTTCTAAGTGATTTTTAACTTGTTCTTTTTTTATTTTATCTGCTAAACCTACCCCCTTCCCATTAGCATTCACTATGTTAGGCATTCCTTCAGACTTCTCGGTGAAGACCGAAACAAAGAAGTCATTAAGCATCTCTGCCATTTCCTAGTTTCCTGTTACTGTTTCTCCCTCTTCACTAAGCAGTGGGCCTACCCTGTCTTTGGTCTTCCTCTTGCTTCTAATGTATTGATAAAAAGTCTTCATGTTCCCCTTTATTCCCGTAGCTAGTTTGAGCTCATTTTGTGCCTTTGCCTTTCTAATCTTGCCCCTGCATTCCTGTGTTGTTTGCCTATATTCATCCTTTGTAATCTGTCCTAGTTTCCATTTTTTATATGACTCCTTTTTATTTTTTAGATCATGCAAGATCTCGTGGTTAAGCCAAGGTGGTCTTTTGCCACATTTTCTATCTTTCCTAACCAGCGGAATAGCTTGCTTTTGGGCCCTTAATAGTGTCCCTTTGAAAAACTGCCAACTCTCCTTGCCCTGCAACTCCCCACACCTGTACCTACTGACGGATGTGCTTTAGGGGCTCTTGTTTTAGGATTTGCATGAATTTCATTTGAAACTTAACTAGAAATTTTAAGATTACCCATACCTTCCTGCAAGTCCTCAAGCAGCTAATACATTTGGCATTTTGTAGCTTTGTTCTGTCACCATCTTGAATTTTACCACAAGATGGCAATGCTAAATTTTAGTGGAAGGATCCTCAATGAAGGCTTATAGGTAACTTACAACAAATACTATTCCCCAGGCTTCAGTAAATAAAGCATTATTAACCTGTAATTCTTTACCATGTCAAACTTTTAAAATATTAGCTTAATTTATTTTGGATATTAGCAGTTAATTACAGCTTAAACCTCATTTGTAAAGTCAGTGTCCAGACCCTCATTCTTTTCTAATAAATGGCTCTTTTTTAAAAATGAACCTTCCTTAAAAGTTGGAGAGCTCAAGGGATTGTTCAGATCCAGGTTAGATTTTACACTAAGCTACTTGTTCAGTTGTGCCATAAACTCTCGACCTGTCTTTTCAAGGCTTTGGGGCCAAAATGTCAAGATTTCAGTTGCATCCAAACTAGAATAAAAATTTACAACCATTGCAATTTTGAATCCAACCTGGAATCAAAACCATAGGGGTGGGTTCTGTGCAGGAATTACTAGATGAGATTTTATGTCCTGTGTTCTGTGGGTGGTCTTCTGGCCTTTAAATAAATAAATAATCTGACTACAAGTGGTGAGAAACTGGGAAATCGCGCGCTCTCTCTCTCTCTCTCTCTCTCTCTCTCTCTCTCTCATATTTTATTTATATTTATATATATATATATATATATATATATATATATATATATATATATATATATATAAATCATATGCATCTGTTTATCTGGGTAAGATTATCCTGCCTGAATGCATAGTTAACTCAAAGGAAGTTGCTGGGGTAACCCACCAGGAATGAAACAGTGACAAAAATAAGACCTCTGGGGTAAACAGCTTCAAAGGAGTTAACAATTGCTGGACCATCAACAGGGAAGAAATTGTCTGGCTTCATCCAAACTAGAAAGGTTTACTCTTCCAGGGCTAGAGCCTGGGATCTTGGGGGATCCTAAACCTCCAAGACTTTAGAAAAGGGAGGGAGTTTGGGTGAGCTAGGAGAGACTGCGCAGGGTGTGTCAATGGAAAGTGGACAGTCTAGCAAACACACAAAGGAATGTAGTCTGCTTCTCCCTGCCAGAGAGAGAATCAGCAGGGCAGAGGGGTCTTACATCTTAAACTTTCCTTGCCAGCTTTTATAAGCAATACCCACGTGTGTAGGTCTTCTGTTTTATCTTTTGATCTGTGTGCTTTGTACTTTTGAAGAATGAATAAATAATGCCTTGTTTTGAAGATGCAATTTCTGTGTCACTGCAAACTTGTGTTGTCATGGGCTCCCGAAGGGAAACTCTTACAGGTGCCAAAAATGAGTTTGGGCTTCTGGTGTGAACATGGTTGGGAACCACTGGGGATTGCAAGTTAGAGACCCAGTCCCAAGGTGGTTGGACTGCTTGGTTCCGCCCAGCGTGAGGTGCAGGAAGCTGGCCTGTCAAGGGGCACTAAAGATAGACTCGGGGACCAAGGTGCAGTTCATCCTCTAGCTCTGACAAGGATTTGGATTCAGGGTTCCAGTTGTGGCACATTCTGTAACATTAATACATATATATTCACAAATCTACATTAAAAAATGTTAACATTGCAAAATCAAGTGCACAAAAATTAAAGAATTCCACAGTTAAGTTTGCGTGTGCAACTTTAATTGAACCCTCTTATGTTGTGTACATTATGATAGTATTTAAGTGATCACACACTATATTTTCCACAGAATATCTGCCTTATTCAGTGCTCAGTGGGATGGGTGTGAAGGGAGGCAGGAGCCTATCCCTCATCTAAAGAAGAGGACTGGGGGACACAGGGTTGACCTGAGTGCCTGGAGAAACTGGTAGAAAGCAGAGGCAGTAGGAGCAAGATGTGGGAGGCAGAAGAAGTAGAAAAGGCAGGATAACCCAAGGCCGCCTCCCCACTCTGTTATCCTGCCATCTGTCCCTATTCCCCCATGCCCCTGTCCATTTCCATGTTTATTCCTCTGCGTTTGAGTCAGGCTGTCTTCTTCTCCCCTTCCGTGCTGACTGGGTGCCAGCAGTGTGAACTTAGGGAACACGGGAGAAATATTCTGTGCTCCTGGTTCTGGTGCCTGATGCTCAGCAGCCCTGGGAAACAATTGCAGTACAAGTCCTGCTCAGCTTTTTTATTTATTTTTTTATTTATTTATTTTTAAGCATGCTCAATGCAGATGGAATCTTTGGAAATCTTTGCTGCCAGTCCCTAAAAAGCCTGTACTGAATGTGTAATATTCTTGGGGCAGGGACTGTCTTTGGTCTCTATTTGTACAGCACCTAGTGTAACACCAACAGACCCCAGTCATCGGTGGGTAGGATCGAACCCAGGGCCTCTGGAGCTTAGTGCATGAGCCTCTACTGCTTGAGCTCAAAGCCATATGGTTGTTAGATTAATGAGTCTGCTCTATAGCCTTAGCTCTCTAAGTGGTCTCGGAGCCACCAGAGGGAACAGAACACCACACCCAGGAGGTGTGTGGGTTACACTCGCACCATGGGTGGCAGGTGGAGCCCCCCTTAGGGGAGGCTAGCCCCTGGCTCTGCCCCTTCTGCCCACCCTCTCCCTCCCCACCCCCACAGCCAGAGCCCCAAGACCCCCACGGTCAGGGCCACAAGTCCCCCCTCAGCCGGAGAGTTCCGAGAGCCCTGCCCAGAGGTGCCCCAATGTTGTGTTCTCTCCCCTCCCCTCCTCTCCCCCCCCACAACCTGCGCAGGGCTGCCCCGTGCCAGCTGCAACCACGCCACCCTTCTCCAGACCCCAAGCCACTGCAGAGAAAAGCCTCACTCTCGTCCAAAGATGCATTTGATATGCCCCATGCAGATTCTGGGGCCATTGATGAGGCGGGATTTGCTACTCCACTTCCTGGGTCCATCAGTCATCTCCCTGGAGTCCAAAGAGATGACTGATGAACCCAGGAAGCTGAGTAACAGGTGCCGCCCCGGAACCTGCATGGGGCATAATAAAGCACCTGGTCTATTATACCCGCCGCCCATGTCTAGCACAATAGGGTCTTGGCCCAGGATTGGGGCTCCTAGGCACTATGGTAGTACAAATAATTAATAAACCATGATATTCTGTGGTCTATAAAGTCACCAAATCTCAGTGAATTTTTCATGGGGACCACAAAAGGCAGCTCCTTAATGCCACAGAGACTCTGACAAATCTCAAGTCCCTGCTCCAAAGCATGGAGGCATTAGTTTCTCAAAGGAACAGTTGGATTTGTGAACATTGTCGAAAATATGCTGCTTTGTCAAACTTCATTTTCAGAAATGGTAGAACTCTGTTTTTTACTGAAACTTAAAGAAAAAAATCAGCCTGGGCAGAACTGCAGCATGCCGAATTTCTGCCTCACTGGTTAAAGTTTGACAAAGCCATGAGCTACACAAAAGAGGGATTTATAATGGAAAGAGTTACACAATGGAAAGTGTTATACAACCTTAACTACACACATTGCTGCCAGCCACACTTGTGATGTGACTCTCTAATGCTCATGTTCATTGTAGTTCTCCAGTATATTTTACTCATATTCAATCTTTTAGCCTACAAATCCACTGAAAACCTTTGACCACTTAGTTATGAGAGCAGAGTCTCTTGACCAAATAATTACTTGTAACTTCTTCAAAATGTTGTGGGAAGTGGAATATAGCTTGTGTACCAAAATAAAATCATTACCTGTTGCCGATTGCCTCTCATCTAGAAGGCCGTTAAGTAAAGGAAGGGCGTCAAAGTTAAAGCAAGAGAGAAATTGAATTAAAACAGATGTTTCTTGTTTTATATTTAGGGTACCTGATCATCAAGATATAGCTTTTGGGGCTTTGCAGCAGGGTACCAATTGCCTCGACACTTTGGGCCATTTTGCAGATGGTGTTGTTGGAGTTTATGAATGTCATAATGCTGGGGGAAACCAGGTCTGTATGCTATTAAATTATTTTTTTTAAACCCATAGTCTTTTTGAAAAATACAGAATTTGAGGCAGGCAGTCAATGTGTACTACACATTGTGTTGGGAAGGTTGAATCAACAAGGTTGGCTAAATCACTTGTCCCTCAAATAACTTCTTATTTTGAGTTTTAGAATCATAGAGGCCAGAGATGGAAAATGGGGATCAGATAATCCACTCCACATCTCAATATTTTAAATTGTCACTCTTACTCTATAGCCCTATCCCATCCTCACCAAAAGTTACATCTTTATGAAAACCTGTTTCCTGTGGGGCATGTCTACAAAAAAATAATAGGTTGGACTGAGAGTTTATATCGCCATATTCTGTAAATGTCCTGAAGACAAGGGGAAAAAACAAATATTTTTTTATATGGTGCTGTTCCCTTTCCCAGTGGGGGGTTGCAGAGTGTGAAAAAAATCTATCTTAAATCCCAGACATGTTCTTTCACAAAGCATAGGCACCAAAAGTCACATCCAACTCACTTACAGTAAAGATGTTGTTTCAGTAAATCCTTTCCAATCTTTCTTTTAAAAACTAATTGCAAGTGTGTCAAAGCAGTAAACAAGAACTGAATGGAAACATTAATTACTGCAAAGGATCTAATTATACAGTGGTGTCTTACAGGCACCATTAACAAACTACTTGCATATGCTTTTCCTCTTGTTTCCTGTGCTGGTTTTGTACACAAATGGTTTTCAAATAGAACTCAAATACAATTAAATTGATATTAACATTGTTAATAAATAATTAACAGGATATATAGTTAATTTGCTAATCAGTCCATTTTCTACCACATTAAACTATTAATCGCATCCCTTTAAATTAAATTGGGGGGGGAAGGGGGAAATCAAAATGAAAATCTGACCAGGATCACAAAACTAAAAAATACAAACAATTCCAGAAAAAGCATCATATGAATCTGAATGCACTCCTACCATACCATCAGCTTTAGAGGCATCTTCAATTTCAGTCTCTTCTCCAGAGACGAGAGAGAAATTTTTCCAAGTGCTGTTATATTTGATGACCTTGTGTAGCTGCAACTACAGCCAAAGAGCACACAGTACAACTCAGGAGGAGAGTTGAAAAAAAACTTTAAGCCTCCTTTGTACTTCCCTGATCCTAGGCCAGCTTTTTCCTGATTTCGTCTCCCAGTGGAAGTTATCACAGCTTGAAGGGGATGGGATTGCTCAGGTACCAGTACTCCAGAAAGAGTTTTCTGTAAAAATTAATAGACTAAATCTTGACTCTTGTTTAGACCCTGCATCTGATATTTTGTTCAGTGAATGTTTTGAAAACTGTCTTGGGAATCTCCCAAGTGGGTACAGGGCAGAGGCTGACTGCTGTGGCAAACTTGCCCTATACAGAATGAGCCTTGACACTACATTCAAAAAGCCAGTCATTTAAGTATGAGAATATCTTTGTTTGAGAACGTAGCAACCATTGTTGTGTACTTGATAAATAACGTTGGCACAGCAGAAAGGGCATAGCGCTAATACTGAGAGTTACTGTTGCCCACACCAAGATTTTTTGTCATCTGTGTGAAAATACTCATCCTTTAAGTGGAGAGCCCCAAACTGGTCTTGAGAGGAAAGGGTAAATATTAGGGCTGTCAAGCAATTGTCGGAGAAAAACAGAGTTCATTTAAAAAAAATAATCACAATCATGCTGTTAAACCATAATAGAATGCTATTTATATAAATATTTTTGGAAGTTTTCCACATTTTCAAATATATTGATTTCAGTTACAACACAGAATACAAAGTGTACAGTGCTCACTTTATATTTTTATTATAAATATTTTCACTGTAAAAATAAAAAATTGTATTTTTCAATTCACTTAATACAAGTACTGTAGTGCAAACTCTTTATCATGACATTTAAACTTACAAATATAGAATTATGTACAAAAAATAACTGCATTCAAAAATAAAACAATTTAAAACTTTAGAGCCTACAAGTCCACTCAGTCCTACTTCTTGTTCAGCCAATCGCGGAGACAAACGTGTTTGTTTACATTTGCAGGAGATAATGCTGCCTGTTTCTTATTTACAATGTCACCTGAAAGTGAGAACAGGCTTTCGCATGGCAGTGTTGTAACCAGCATTGCAAGATATTTACATGCCAGATGTATTAAAGATTCATATGTCCCTTCATGCTTCAACCACCATTCCAGAGGACATGCATCCATGCTGCTGATGGGTTCTGCTTGATAACGATCCAAAGCAGTGCAGACCAATGCATGATCATTTTCATCAGCTGAGTCAGATGCCACCAGCAGAAGGTTGATTTTCTTTTTTGGCGGTTCAGGTTCTATAGTTTCCGCATCGGAGTGTTGCTTGTTAAAGACTTCTGAAAGCATGCTCCACACCCCGTCCCGATCAGATTTTGGAAGGCACTTCAGATTCTTAAATCTTGGGTCAAGTGCTGTAGCTATCTTTAGAAATCTCACATTGGTACCTTTTTTGCATTTTTTTCAAATCTTCAATGAAAGTGTTCTTAAAATGAACAATATGCTGGGTCATCATCCGAAACAGCTATAACATGAAATATATGGCAGAATGTGGGTAAAACACAGAGCAGGAGACATACAATTCTCCCCCAAGGAGTTCAGTCACAAATTTAATTAACACATTTTTTTAACGAGCGTCATCAGCGTGGAAGCATGTCCTCTGGAATGGTGGCCGAAGCATGAAGGGGCCATACGAATGTTTAGCATATCTGGCACATAAATACCTTGCAATGCCGGCTACAACAGTGCCATACGAAGTCTGTTCTCACTTTCAGGTGACACTGTAAATAAGAAGAGGGCAGCATTATCTCCCGTAAATGTAAACAAACTTGTTTCTCTTAGCTATTGGCTGAACAAGCAGTAGGACTGAGTGGACTTGTAGGTTCTAAAGTTTTACGTTTTGTTTCTGAGTGCAGTTATGTAACAAAAAAAATCTACATTTTATAAGTTGCATTTTCACGATACAGAGGTTACGCTACAATACTTGTATGAGGTGAATTGAAAAATACTAATTTTGTTTATCATTTGTACTGTGCAAATATTTGTAATAAAATAATATAAAGTGAGTACTGTACACTTTGTATTCTGTTGTAATTGAAATTAATATATTTGAAAATGTAGAAAAACATCCAAAATATTTAATAAATTTCAATTGGTATTCTATTGTTTAACAGTGCGATTAAAATGGCGATTAATCGCAATTAATTTTTTTAATCGTGATTAATTTTTTTGAGTTAATCGCGTGAGTTAACTGTGATTAATCGATAGCCCTAGTAAATATGATAGAAGCTAATGTCGGCATGTGAAACTTGAAACTTCCAATGAAGCTGTACAGCTTCTGTAAGTTCACAATTGGACAAAGGTTGTTTTTTTTCCTGTTTTGGTCTGAGAGAGAATCTTCTTTAGCTCTTATGGTTGTGAAGAAAACCTCAAAAATATGAACCAAGGTGTGAACTGCTTTATACATTGCAGCAGAATCTACTCAGAGTGACAGCTCAGTTTGGAACCACTAGTGAGTAGAGTTTGAGAGAAATCCCTCTGTTTATTTCTGCCTATCAAGAATGAGCCACACAAGGAAGCCCACTGGGGCATCTGAGCTCAACCAAGGGAAGCCAAGCCCA
This sequence comes from Emys orbicularis, assembly GCF_028017835.1. Classification (NCBI taxonomy): domain Eukaryota; kingdom Metazoa; phylum Chordata; order Testudines; family Emydidae; genus Emys; species Emys orbicularis. The sequence continues at coordinate 133,279,876 of NC_088685.1, read as the reverse complement.
GTGGAGCTCAGAAGAGCTGCAGGATTGTATTTTGAATATCTGCGTAATCTACTGTGAGAATTGCCTCATTCTGGCAATGTGGGGTTGGAGCCTGGAAGAATACTCTACCACCACTTGTTTTGCCTTCTCCTTTCTAACTTGCCCCCTCTCTGTCTGTCAGTGTGTGGTAATCTTCAAGGAATGATAGAAGGCTTTTCAGTTTTAATCAGGCTTGTATTATTTAAGTAACAGCTATGCAAAGGAAAGTTTTATATGCAGACAATAGGGGAAAGATTTTACTGAGTCCCCCATTGGGCTGATTTGAGTACTTAACTGTAAAGCATCTAGAACAGTGGTTTTCAAACTTTTTTTTCTGGCGACCCAGTTGAAGAAAATTGTTGATGCCTGCAACCCAACTGAGCTGGGGATGAGGGGCTTGGGGTGCAGGAGGGGGCTCTGGGTTTGGGGGGTGCAGGCTCTGGGGTAGGGCTGGGGATGAGGGGTTTGGGGTGCAGGAAGGGGCCGGGCAGCACCACCGTTGGGACTTTGGTCGGCAGTGCTGAGCAGAGTCGCCGCGACCCAGTGCCTTACATTCTGTGACCCAATACTGGGTCACGACCCGCTGTTTGAAACCACTAATCTAGAATGCCAAGGCTGTCAGGCAGTGCAAGCCTACAAAATTGTTTCCCTTTAGCTTTCCAAAGGGAATACATTCTGAGCCTTAAGACGCAACTATTGACGAGGAATATCCTTGTTTCTCTCCAGTTGTGATGTTATGCCACCATAGTTCCTCTGGAGCTTCTACCTCTGTGGACACTGCATGTGTGAATTAAAAAGTACCTAGCTTTCGTTAGCATAGTCCTGTTAGAAAGTGGACTATGGTAACGTAGGCTTAGGTACTTCTGAATTTGCCAGCAGCATGCACTCGGGGAAGTTAGATTGCGGCACTTTGGTGGGCTCTGCAGTTCACATCTACATAGTACATGCTGAGGCACTGTGTAGACGTAGCCTCAGTTAGAGTTCATTGGAGCCCTCCTGAAACATAACTAGAGTCAGAAAATTAGTGAAAATTTAAAAAAAATCTATTTTTAGAGAGCCTACGTGGTTCACAGAAGTAACAAGCGTTACCAGCTAGCTGATACTGCTTATTTCCATTCAGCATCAGATGTGGATCTCCCGGAGGGTGTGTACATTTTAATGTTCAGAAATTCACATGAGAGTTTTAAAATACTGGTTCCATTACATATTAAATCAAAGTCCTAACAAATAACCATTATTTTTACTTTGCTCTTAAACAATGGCAGTTAATCATATAAGGATTGGAGTGAAATATCCAGCAAAAAGTCACGTTTCTGTTACCTGAAACTACACATTTTAAAAATACTTTGAGTATTTAGTTTGTTCTAAACTGAAAGTTTACAGTCTGAATTTTAGGTAGGTTTGTGGTTCACAAAGGGATCGTGGGAAGTTAACAATGTTCTTGTGCAGTCATATGATTTCCTGTACACCTATGATGTGTAATTTCAATGTCCTTAGCTGATGAATTGCTAGCAGCTGTTTACTAAATCTGTATGATGGTAATAGTTTGTAATGGTAGGAGATTGGATAAATTCTGATTATTCTTTGTGCGTATTCTCATGAGGAAATTGACTGAGTCATTCTTAATCCAGTGGAGTTGCAAGAGAGAATGCATGCCAAAAGTGCAGTTAAATCAGAAGATAAATCAAATGAAAAATTTGATGATCTAATTAGCTAATCTCTTCCGGTCATATGTGTTGCTTGCAAAATAGTTGTTAATGTTATGGCTAATAAATTCAGTCCTGTGCAACTAGGTCTCATATTACACAGCTCAGAATCCTCCTCAGGCACCAAGAGCAGACTTTATTCTTAAAAAGCCTGATTAAGAAGCGAATTGAAGGTGAAGAGGTGGCTTTCAATGGTAGAGGGAATTAGCCTGGGAGGAAGAAGGAAACCAGAGACTGGGGAGTTATCAGGAGCTGTGACAAGGGTCCCAGAGGGGCTACACTGAGGTTACTCAGTTAGGGCAAACTGCAAAGAATGGGGCAGACAATCCTCAAAGCTGGTGGATATTCCAATACTTAGATTTACCAAACCAGCACAGAATAGCTTCTATAATACCTCACTGGTTACCCAGAAGCCAACACCACAGTTCCCTTATAGCAACCCACCCTTGGGCTTCCTCCCAGACATCCAAGTCAAATATGATGAGGATCACTGAAAATCTTATTCATCATATAAGAAAGTTCTACCAATCCCAAAGGGTCGGACACATTACCTCCCAACTTAGTGAATATTTCAGATCTTACCCAAATACACGCTTACAGCCAATTCTTATTAACTAAACTAAACTTTATTAAAGAAAAGAGAGAATAAGTATTGGTTAAAAGATCAGTATACATACCGACATGAGTACAGTTCTGAGCTCAGTTTCATAGTAGAGATGGTGAGCTTTGTAGTGGCAAAGAGTTCTTTCAGAATTAGTCCATAGTCTATAGTCCAATGTTGATATCCAGGGTGATCCAGGTGGGACTGGAGATCTGTCTTACGACTCAAGCTTCCCCGCATAAAGCATCAAGCAGATCTGAGATGACAGGATCAGGTCCCAAGAGTTTTTATACAGTTTTCGGGCAGCCTCTTGACGATACAGTCCTGGGTGAACAATAGGCTTTTGAAGTAACCTATTTCCTAAACATCACTGGAAATTAACTACCTGGATTAACATAAGGTAATTTATCCATTAAGCCGTTTATCTCAAACTTTAAAGAGACATATAGACCAGTGGTTTTCAAATCATGGGTTGCGACTCAGAACTGCACCGCCGCCTGGGCCGTTAAAAGTCCTGTCGGCGGTGCTGCTCAGCTAAGGCAGGCTAGTCCCTACCTGTTCCGGCACTGCACTGCGCCCTGGAAGCAGCCAGCAGCAGGTCCGGACAGACGGGAAGCCTGCCTCTGCACCCCAGCTGCGTCACTGACCGGGAGCTGCCGGAGGTAAGCCCACACCCGAAGTCCATGCCCCAACCCCCAGCCCAGAGCTCCCTCCCACACCCTGAACCCCTCATTCCCGGCCCCACCCTGCAGCCCTCGCCCCCACACCCCAACCCTTTGCCCCAGCCCTGAGCCTCTTCCACACCCCAAACCCCTCATCCACAGCTCCGTTGGGTCGCGGGCATCAACAGTTTTCTTCAACTGGGTCGCCAGAAAAAAAGTTTGAAAACCACTGATATAGACAATGACATTATTTCACCCAAGATTCATCTAAATGTTAATATTCCCTTTTGGTCGCTGAATCAATAGCTATAGTAATAGACAGGAACTGTCTGTTTACAGGGCTAACATCTAACGAGATATAAGTAAACACATACAATTAGTATCACCTCTAATGTCATTCTCTAACAATACAGGTTTGCATTTCAAAGTTCTAGCCCATCTAACATGGAATGGCCCTAATTACCATTTACATACTTTTCTAACCTGTCTCTGAAGGTTGAATCTGGGTAAATTAGCCTGCGAGCTGCTTAACTCTTTTTGGCCATGTGTCACAAGAGCATAGAGACCAAACCTAGCATCGAAGCCAGCAGAGGGAGCACAAGGCAACAATGTTTCAGAGTTATGCTGAGGCACTGAGGGTATGTCTATTCAGTGTTTTGAGCCCAGGTGGGCAGATTTGCTTTGGCGGGGCCCACACTAGCATTCTAAAAATAGCTGCATAGATGACTCTTTGAGATGAGGGTCATGCTTTGAAGCCTAGGGAGACGGAGGTGCAAGATGCAATTTCACAGTAAATTAGTCCTCAGCTACATTGGGGTTCTAGAGGACCATGTTTCAATATGGTTCCAGCTAAAATGGGCTCTGAATCTGACCAGTCATAACAAAAAGTTGTCCGTTTGGAATATTAGTTTACACTTCTTTTAAAACTGTGTGTGGAAAAAGCACTGTTCAAACACTTGATGCTTTAAATCCGAAGTGGGGCTCTTGGTTACAGAAAGTCTCTTCTGAGCCTTTTTACAGGAGCCTAACATAGGCCAACTGAGCATGTGTGCATATGTTTTTGCACGTTTCTGTGTTCACAAATATATATATATATATATATATATATATATATATATATATATATATATATATATATATATATATATATATATATATATATATATATATAAATTTTATTTCCTTGTGTTCCAGGAATGGGCCTTAACTAAGGACAAGTCAGTGAAACATATGGATTTGTGCCTTACTGTTGTGGACCGAGCACCTAGTTCACTAATAAAACTCCAGGGCTGCAGAGAAAATGACAGTAGACAGGTGAGTACATAATGTATGTAACTCACTGTGCAAGCAGTTCTACTGGAAAATCAAAAATCTCCATGTGTGTGCGCACACATGCATACTTAACCTGCTGAGGTTCTTGGCCTGTACAAACCAATAGTTTGCTCCCTGCCCCACGTATGTATATATCAGGATGCAGATGACTCTCTCTGCCAGCAGGACAGGTGGGAGCTGCAGTAGAAATGAAGTGAGGCCATGCTTGTGTGTTGAGCGCTTCACCCATTTGTGTGGCCACAGAGAGGCATTGATGATAACTTGATTTGAGATGGATGTGAAACTCAGAAAGGACTCCATTGGAAAAGACAGTATTAGTGGAACTGGTATATGGATGCTACATTTTTTCCACTAAATTATATAGAGGGTAGTTATTTAGAAAAGGGCTGTCAAAATCTCTTGGTAGCCTGCTAAAAGTGACCCCTCTCAGAAGGTCTCTTGGTGGTGGTAAAGCAAACATATATATTTTTTTAATAATCAAGGCACTGTGCCCATAAGAATCTAAATGCTGGCAAACTAAGTAAACCTAGGTTTCAGAGTAGCAGCCGTGTTAGTCTGTATCCGCAAAAAGAACAGGAGTACTTGTGGCACCTTAGAGACTAACAAATTTATTAGAGCATAAGCTTTCGTGGGCTACCCACGAAAGCTTATGCTCTAATAAATTTGTTAGTCTCTAAGGTGCCACAAGTACTCCTGTTCTTTTTAAGTAAACCTAAAACACTGGAACAACACGATCATAAAAAGGAAACAGTCTTGAGGCTTTAACTGAGGAAAGATAAAGATACATGCAGGGATATGTAATGGCAGACCGCATTCCAGAGACCATGGCCTCTAGATGGAGAAAATAGTGTGTAACTCCTCCCTTCTGAAGATTGTAACCTGGGAGGCCAAATTTAGGGCAAGTTGAGCCCTCATTTACACCCTTGAAACCCCTAAGAAGCTTTGAGGTTGCATAGGTATAACTGAGGGCTGTGTTTGGCTCTATTGTCTATTGAAGTCTTTTTACTAAGGTATATGAGTATGTAATTTCTTAAAGTGCATTACGGAATATGGGTGGAAAGCTACAAGTTGCCATGCACAATTGCCATGCACAAGTAAAATCACATTTGCAGAGTCATCTCCGCAGCAAATCCCTTTCATATAGTCATAGAGAAGTCTGCTCTGCAAAACCATGGTTTTTTCTTTCCTCCGAGCCTCTGTGCTTTTGTGCTTAGGGAGCAACTATTCTGCAAATACTTCATGACTGGGAGTTTGCTTTCTGTGAGATACTATTTAGTGCAGACATGAGCAAACTGCGGCCCGTGGGCCACATCCGGCCTGCGGGACCGTACTGCCCAGCCCCAGAGCTCCCAGCCAGGGAGCCTAGTCCCCGGCCCCATAGCCACGCGGGCCGCGCGCTGGGCAGCACAGCTGGCTGTGGCTGGGTGTCGCGGCTGATAGCTCCTGCTGCTGGTAAGGGGGTGGGGTGCAGGGAGGGGGTTGGGTAAGGGAGCGGGGGGTCCTGAAGGGCAGTCAGGGAGGAGGGAGCGGTTGGATGGGGTGGAGGTTCTGTGGGGGCGGTCAGGGGATGCGGAACAGGGAGGGTTGGGAGTGGGAGTCCCAGGGGACCTGTTAGGGGGCAGGGATGTGGATGGGGTCAGGAGGGCAGTCAGGGGACAGGGAGCAGAGAGCAGTTGGATGGGGGTGGGAGTCTGTGGGGGCTGTCGGGGCGGGGGTGTGGATAGGGGGCCGGACAGTCAGGGGACAGGGAGCAGGGGGGTTGGATAGTGGGCGGGGGTCCCGGGAGGGGGCGGTCAGGGGACAAGGAGCAGGGGGGGTTGGATGGGTCAGGGGTTCTGAGGGGGGCAGTCGGGGCAGAAAGTGGGAGGGGGTGGGGGCCAGGCTGTTTGGGGAAGCACAGCCTTCCCTACCCGGCCCTCCATACAGTTGCGCAACCCCAATGTGGCCCTCGGGCCAAAAAGTTTGCCTACCCCTGATTTAGTGAGAATGTTAACTGGGGGTACAACCAAACTTAATGGATTCGTTTTACAAAATATGTTTGGGTCAGAACTTCAGGTATCTCCCTTCCCTCTGTCAGCCCAACCCCCTCAGTCTTCTCATCCAGGAGAGGAGACCACTTCTGCTTATGCCAGAGTCTCTGCACAGTTGCCAATATTTAAGAAAATTTGGCAAAGGTCAGTTCTTTGAATAGGCTGCGAGCTGCTAGGTCCCCATCTGTCAGACGGTTTGTGGGCATTCGAGTTACAGTATTTACCAACATTATTGTCACAAACGCCACCCTTAAAGGCAGGACAAGTATCATCCCTATTTTAACAGATAGGGAAACCAAGGAAGAGAGTTCTTGACAAGGGTCACAGTGGGAAACTGTCAGCCAGAAATAGAACACAGGAGTCCCTTGTTCTTAGTCCCATACTTGGTCAATCAGACAACAGTCCTCAGCATTGCCCTGGACAAATGCTGCTTTTAACAGCCACAAATTAATTAGGTGGGTTCCAAAAATTTGAGGGATCTATGGCCATGGTTTCCACAACCTCTGAAAGACCGCCTTGGGGATCAGTTCTTGTGATTTACAATTTTAAAACATTGGGGGGGGGGAGCGCTGAAGTTAGTGCTGAAATTTCTATGTCCCGCAGGTCGGGGGGACCACAGCTGCAGGCTTTGCAGGCCTCTAACCTGGCACTGCATTGGGATTGTATGTATTTGAGGAGAGGGCTGGACAAAATGACTCAGTGTAACCTCCATTTCTAGTGCAAAGTATTAGCTGGATTAATGGTTGCTTTAGCATAGCTTGTGATAGTTTGGACAAGTCTTAAAGGACAGTATCTAAACTATTGTCTCGGTATTTAGAATTACCACAAACAGAGGCCGGGGAGGGATTTGAGGACGGACAACTAGGAAGGCAGAACATGAAACATTTTTATCCACACTTGGATAGCTCATTACTTTTTTTTTTTTTTTTTTTCCAGAAATGGGAGCAAATTGAGAGCAACTCTAAACTGAGGCATGTTGGCAGTAATCTGTGTCTAGACAGCCGAAATGCCAAAAATGGCGGTCTTACCGTTGAGGTCTGCAATCCTTCTCTGTCGCAACAGTGGAAATTCACACTTAATCTACAGCAGTAGAAGGGCTTACACACAACGCCATCTTGTTTCCTAGACATCGGGCAAAGTTTTGATTGCATTACTGATATATTTCTTAAACTTTCCACGGAACTTATATACCTCAGTATTCCATCTTCGTCTGAAAGTAGGAGAGAACAAAGCTGAACACAAGGGAACCAAGGGGACGTGGAACACTGCAATTATCTCACTGAACGTAGTGCAGCAAAGTTCCCTTCTGGTGTAAAGACTTCTCAGTTCCTGTCTGACTTCAGTTTAGTACTTGCACAGCAGATGATTAACATCCCTAGAAACAATTGATGTACAGTAGAAAATGGATCTTAACACGCAGAAGGAGGGAGGGGAATAGGGTGGGGGGAGGGAGACTGGGGAAAATAAACTGCTAGGAGAAATTGAAATCTCCATTTACATAGAAATCATCATTTGTGGTTTCCAGAAGCTGAAGTGTCATTTTGAAGGTTTTTTTCCATGTGTAATTGGTATATTTGAATATGAACTTTTCTATGATGGACTCTAAATATATATATTATACATATATATAATATATATATTTTATCAGTTCCCAACTGTTTATCAATTTTCCTCATCTTGTAATTATCAACCAAGTGATTAACATACTTAAACCGGAAAGTGGATTGGACTGTTGAGAGAACAAAACTGTGTGAAGGTGTGTCATGTCCATGCTAACACTGGATGCTTTTGCTTTGCAAACTGGACCTACTTCTTAGCACTTCACTGTCTGTGGAGATTATGGAACTCAAGAGGAGGAAGAGGAAACAGCAGAACAAACTGATGGATCTGCACACATCATTGCTTGGATTGTCTCTGCTGACTGGGAATTCAGTACATGTGCCCTGGGTATCTGTAAACTTGTACTTGATATTTATGTTGAACATTTCTCTAGTACTTGGTCTTTAAAATATTTTTTTCCTTTATTAAAAAAAATTATATAAGCAGTGCAGCTCTTCCACAGGTGCAGCCATCGGGGTTCAGCACAGTTTGTTTTTTTAGCAGGACCCTGATCAGCTTAATTTCTTTCTCTTAATGAGTCAGGATAAGACAGAATAGTAGCATCACTGTATACAGATAGCACAAGATCATCACACGTTTTAATCTGCAAGGATCAGCAGAGTTCCACTTGTTTAATTTATAAACCTGCTATAGGGGATCCTACTTTTTTTTTCATTCCTCCAAACAATTTTTGAAACTGATCCAGGCTCTGCTCTGGGTACCAGCAGATGCCAAGTGGTGTTTTTAACCTTAGAACAAATACAATTTACAGCTTCAGCCCAATTGATATCATTTTTGTATTAAAGCAATGCTGTCAAAGTTAACTTGACCCCAACATTGACCTACTTGCTTATGTTTGCCTAGACTATATGATTTGTTAAAAGCTCACTGAAGCATTTGTTTTTAAAATAAACAAAACAAAACAGAGAAAGAATTGGTGCTGGCAATAATAAACAACACTGCATTGATAACTTGGAGATGAGCAATGTAAAATCTAGTTTGGTAAGACAATGGATCTCAAACAGCCTAGGGGCTGATTATAAAGAGAGATTTAGAAATATTGTTACTAAACCGTACTATGGCAGTGTTCTTTTCCTTTTTCTGAGTCTCTGGGAGTAGAGTATGTCATGAGCTGCACTTTCCTTTCTGGCTGCATTTAGTACAGTAAGTAGAATCTCTCCATGCAAAATGGTTTTTACTTTGCATGACAGACATTGAAATAAGAGGCCCATAAATGTGTCTGATGTATGAGTTGGAGTTGCATAACATGCATTTGTGGATCTACACAGGTGTCCTTTTGGGTGTACCAGGAACACTTAGGGAAGAGATTGAATCAGCGCTTCTCCCATCTGTCCAACTCTCCTACAAATACATGAAGAGGAAGGGTCTCTCTCTTCTTCCGCCACCCTTCAATCCTTTTATCTCCTCTAGTAAAAACCCTGGGCATTTGCCTGTTTCAAGGTGGCATGCAGTGGATAAACAACTTGTTTTCAGCCTTCAATTTCTGACCATCCACACCCTTTGAGGTTATGTCTATGCTACAGGCACAACAGAAGCCAGACACTTGCTATAGCAATGTAAGGGGTTTTTCTGTCACTGTAGCAAATCTGCTTTAGAGGAAGTTAGCTAGGTCCACAGAAAAATTGATCCATTGACCTAGCAGTGTCTATACTGGGGCTTATGTCAGCTTAACTCGGTCTCTGTGGTGTCGGTTTTTCACACCCCCGAGCAATGTAGCTAGTCAACCTAACTTTTACGTGTATATTAGGCCTAAACTAGCTGAGTTTGCAGAGGGACATGATTCAGTCATGGTGGGGATTGCTGCTACTCTTGAGAATAAACGTTGAATTCTTGAAGACTGATCTCAGCAGCAAATTCATTATGGTCTAATTGTTCTGAGAGAAGAGAATTTAAAAGGTGCACTAAATTCATACTATGCTGCATTTCCCTCTGTGACTTGGAGCTTAGCAAATGGACATGCTACTGCTAACTGAAATCAGGAGTGAGTCTGGATAAGGTTGACTGTTCTGATTTCTACCTCTAAGCAGGATCACTAGTAAAAAGTCTTAATTTTTATAAATTCCGCCCCTCCGCCCATCTTGATTGCAAACCAAGTCTTTAAATGTCATCCTACATATTGTGAAATAGAACTATATCTTTAAACCCCTATGGAAGCTATGCAGATGCGTCTGGAGCTGGACAATAGACAGCATCACTGTATGTGTCGTGGGCGCAGAACAGAAAAGAGGTTGTATCCTTTTGTTAGATATGTTTACATGACTGTGTGCCAAAGTTATTTACTGTGATTTAATTATTTTTAAAGTATCAGGATTATTATGAGCCCCTTTTTAAGAAAGGTAAAATTCCTAAGAACCCCTGAATCAAATTGTGATGGAGTCTTCTCTGAAAGATCTTTTCTTATAGTCTTCAAAGCAAAAATGATGGTACATGTGAGCTTGTTTTGCAAATTTTCAAAATATAGTTTGGAAATTGTCTTTTCAGTTGGTTTAAAAAGAAATCTGCTGTACAGAGCTTGTACTTTGTTCATTTTATAGATGGAAACCATCCTTGAAAACTTTAACTTAAATAAAGAAAATTACTTTATAGATAAGATTGTGGTTGATGCTATAATTATTTGGTTTCATGCACCCAGAATCTGGCAGCTGTTTCCAAATGTTTTGATCCATTTGACTGTTTCATGAGTGTCTTTAAAAAAAAAACAAACAAAAAAAAAAAAAAAACAGGTGTCTTCACAGGAGAAAAGTTGTGTAAGTGAGTTTAAATGTTAACCTGTAGGAAACTCTTATTGAGGGTGTATTTTCCTCTTCAGGACCAGTTTCCTGGCTCTCTGTGGCCTCTAAGGAGTGCTGTTGTGGGCAAGAAAGTCTTTTACTGCTGGGAGTTTCAGGAGGATCAGGGTCCTGCTTCATTCCTCCAACATACCTGGTTTCCCTGATTCTTCCAGCAGGGAGGAACAGCATCTGGCAACACTAGCAGCAGAGATTGATAGGTGGGGAAAATGAGGTTCTCTAATGAGGCAAATGGGAGGGAATAACAGTGGCGGGGATAGAGCTCTTGCAGGGGCATTCACTTAGGGCGAGTCTTTCAACAGTGCTTAGTGTTGGTCTAGCTCAGCTCGGGAATCATGCCAATGCTGGGCCCCTCGGAAAACCCTAACCCCCCAAGGCATCACACTGAGAACTTTCTGGACTAAGTCCAGAGTGAATTGGAGAACACCCTTGCTGTTCATTAACCAGTCAGCACTGCTAATCAGAGTTCCCAGGGCCAGTCCACACTGACATCCATAGCAAAACTCCCATTGTCCTTCATGGGCCCTTAGTTTGCTGGAGGGAAAATATAAACACAGCCATGTGGTCCCTGAGGAGATGGACACCTAACCTATCCAGCCCTGCTAGGTGATTGTGGGGCTACACTAGAATTTAAGCACTGCCACCATCTTAACCACCCCTACCTCTGAGACATAAATCATTATCCCTCTGTGTACTGGAATCCTGTAATATCAGTGGGTAAAAACAGACCTTTATAGAAGACATTACTGAGCTATATTCATATTTGGGTGGAAACAAATAACCCTGTCAAATGACAGTAAACAAAAGAGATTTTTCTTTTTCATTTAGAAGTTCTATTAAAACATAGGGATTACATGAGCCAAAAAGTTGCAATTTTTCTACATTTTCAAACTGTATGCAAAGAGTGGCCATGTCCACTTTTATATACCGGTATATCACATTTAATATACACTGCCAAGTGGAATTGTATCCCATACTGCTTGGTGTGAAAATGTAATTAAGTAACCTGTGTAGTATTTGATACAAATTTATCCCGCCTATACATCAAACTCAGTCTTCCCCCGAATTATCTATGTAGTTCTTCCTTCCATCTATGAGAAATCTCTGATGTTCCATCTCTATGCTGATTTCTGAAAATCTTGACTACCAATAAATATAACTAATACAAATTAAATATTCATTTAGATTTGATTAATTCTCTAACAATTCTGTATTCCAAAATACGCATTTGAGACTCTTGATTCATTTTCAGTGCTAAATTCAAATGTCTGAATAACAGATTTCCATTAACTGCTTTTCTATCTTTTTATTGAATGTAGGGCTGTCAAGCAATTTTAAAAAATCGTGATTAATCACGTGATTTAAAAAATTGTGTGATTAAACAATAATAGAATACCATTTATTTAAATATTTTTGGATGTTTTCTACATTTTCTACAACGTCAAACTTTATAGCCTACAAGTCCAATCAGTCCTATTTCTTGCTCAGCCAATTGCTCAAACAAACAGGTGTGTTTACATTTGCAGAAGACAATGCTGCCTGCTTGTTTATAATGTCACCTGAAAGTGAGAACAGGCGTTTGCATGGCACTGTTGTAGCCGGCGCCACAAGATATTTACGTGACAGATGCACTAAAGATTATGTCCCCTGATGCTTCAACCACCATTCCAGAGGACATGCGTCCATGCTGATGACAGATTCTGCTAGATAACGATCCAAAGCATGTTTATTTTCATCATCTGAATCAGACGCCACCTGCAGAAGGTAGTTTTTCTTTTTTGGTGGTTAGGGTTCTGTAGTTTCCGCATTGGAGTGTTGCTCTTTTAAGACTTCTGAAAGCATGCTCCACACCTCGTGTCCCTCAGATTTTGGGAGGCACTTCAGATTCTTAAATCTTGGGTCAAGTGCTGTAGCTATCTTTAGAAATTTCATATCGGTATCATCTTTGCAGTTTGTCAAATTTGCAGTGAAAGTGTTCTTAAAATGAACATGTGCTGGGTCATCATTCAAGACTGCTATAACATGAAATATATGCAGATTGAGGGTAAAACAGCAGGAGACATACAATTCTACCCAAGGAGTTCAGTCACAAATTTAATTAAGGCATTATTTTTTAACGAGCGCCATCAGCATGGAAGCATGTCCTCTGGAATGATGGCCGAAGCATAAAGAGGAATATGAATCTTTAGCGCATCTGGCACGTAAATATCTTGCAATGCCAGCTACAAAAGTGTCATACGAACACCTGTTCTCACTTTCAGGTGACATAGCAGAAGCAGGCAGCATTACCTCCCGTAAATGTAAACAAACATGTTTCTCTTAGCGATTGGCTGAACAAGAAGTAGGACTGAGTGGACTTGTAGGCTCTAAAGTTTTACATAACTGCACTCAAAAATAAAATGTAACAAAAAAAATCTACATTTATAAGTTGCACTTTCACAATAAAGAGATTACACTTCAGTACTTGTATGAGGTGAATTGAAAAATACTACTACTTTTATCATTTTGGTGAAAGCAGAATTTGATTTTCGCACATTAGTACAGGCTGAGAATAACAGCTCTTACCTTACATTAGACCTGAGGAAGTGTAACCCCCCCCCACCACCACCACCACCGCGCGTGCGCACACACAGTGCTTCCTATGGGCACTGAACTGAGAAAATAGGACTTGATGTACTGAATACCCACAGCTGCCACACGATTGGATTAAACCTTGTCAAATGAGGAGTCCTCCCCTAGTTTAACAGCCCCGGTCAGCCAAGCCACACTTCTGTGGGCAAGTCTGCATTTCTTCTGCAGCTGCAACGCAGTGTTGCTGCTGAGTTGGCCATCTCTCAAGTTACCCCCACGTAGCACTCCGGTCAGCTCAGGCACATGCAAAGGTAACCATGGTCTGCAGTGCTCCACTGACCCAGGGCCAGTCTGCTCCAGAACAGTCTCCACAGAGCAACTTAGAGCAGCCTAAGGGCTGCTTGTGACTCCAAGGGGCTGTTCTGGCAGCCGGGGTTGCTATGGTACCCTTCCCAGCTCCCTGTGCACTGGCTGCAGGAAGTGGGGAGGAGCTACAGCAGCTCAGTTCCCCCTACACAAGAGATGTTTGGGGGTGAGTTAAGCCATCATTAGGGCAGTTGACTTAGCCCCTTGTGTCTGCTGCTGTGGAAAATATGGCTGAGGGGCCCATTCTCCTCTCTGCCCACGTATGCCACTGTGGTGGTGTACAGGGGCCATTAAAGTGCTTTTTAAGCCAATCTAACTATCTTTCCAGGGGGCTGATGCATGATTCCTGAACACTTGGGGTTGGGAATGCTCTCATGCTGTAGCAGCCCCTAGGTAGCCCTCAGGAGGCTGCTGTAAATTAGAGCTGGGGGCGGGAAGGGGAAAAGACGCATTGATCCCTTCAGCAGCATAAAAACTGGGTGGCACAGATGTGGCACAATGCTACCTCTGCCCACCCTCCCCTCCCCGCCGGGCTGTGTTCTGTGCTGCCCCTCCCTGAGCACAGAATCCATCCCATCTAAACCTGACACTGGGGGCCAGGCAGCATGGGCAGATCCATCCTGTTTGGCCTGGAAAACACCCCCCGTTCTGTATATGAGGCATTTCCTTGTTTTGAATGCAGAAAGGCGGCTTTGTGCCCACCTATTGGAAGTAAATCCATGCAATGACTCTACCCTGTTGCCGCAGGGGCTGCATTCCTATTAACAAGATAATGCCGCAAATCCAAGCCCAGTTGTTTGAATCATGACATGTAAGCTCCTAGGACAGCAGCAGCAAGAAATAAAAATCCAATTCACCACTGCTTTTCATTAGCCAAGTAACACGGGGTTAAGCTTTCTCACACAATAAAATGCTGCAGGTGCTGTAGTTAAAGGGACTCAACAATTGAAAAAAAATCACATTTTCATCTGAAAATGTTGCACCTGATATGGCTTTAAGTAACCCCCTAAGCTTATCAGGAGAGAGACAGATTTGCCAAATATTTATTTTCCCCTCTCTGTTTTCCAGTTTGTTCCCATTCTGAATTTGACAGGCCTTTGGGGCTTGTCAGCTTCACTGATTTCTGGATGGAAATCAAAGAGATTGCTCTGTGCACAAGAAAAACACTTTACTTACAGTACTGCAGGCTGAGAACCTGCTGCTTTCTTTAGCTACATAAAAAGAGTGGGGGGGGGGGGGGGACGGACACAGAGTAATCAAACAGGAAGTAAGGGAGGAGTGGAGCATAGATCCAACCCATAATACTCTGAGTAACCAGTTAACCCCTTGATGACCACTTGACTACACTCACCCCTTTAATTTGCATCCTGGATGTAGTCTTTTAAATCAGTGGTTCTCAATCAGGGGCCTGGGGGCCATGAGCAGGTTTCGGGGGGGGCCACCAAGCAGGACCATCATTAGACTCGCTGGGGCCCAGGGCAGAAAGCCAAAGCCCCACTGCATGAGGCTGAAGTCTGGGACCCTAACCCTCACCACCTGGGCTGAAGCTGAAGCCTGAGCAATGTAGCTTTGCGAGGGCCCCTGTGGCGTGGGGCTCTGGGCAATTGCCCTATTTGCTACCCCCCAACAGTGGCTCTGGCTTTTATATGGAGAAAACCAGTTATTGTAGCACAGGTGGGCTGTGGAGTTTTATAGCGGGGGGTGGCTCAGAAAGAAAAAGGTTGAAAACCTCTGTTTTAAATAACCAGGGTCTCTTCTCTCTCTCACAGGATCATACCTTTCATTGGTAGCCAGAGACTGACTTCCCCCAATCTCTGCCTAACAGATTTGGCCTTGGTTCCCAGATCACTGGAACTGGGAACTTTTTCTTTTGGCTTTTATATTTTACAGCAACAAGCACAGAACTGACCACGTGGATGAGTTCCCCAGTGTAGGTTTGCAGGGTCACTCCTGCATTCATTAGTGGGCTCAGTCCTGCTTGGCACTGCTAATATGTATATTCATTGACTGCAGTAGCTGAAGCCCCTAAATCTACTTCCATATGTACTAAAACAACAAGGAGTCTGGTGGCACCTTAAAGACTAACAGATTTATTTGGGCATAAGCTTTCGTGGGTAAAAACCTCACTTCTTCAGATGCAGCATAAAATCTGGGTGGCACAGATGTGGCACAATGCTACCTCTGCAGTTCCCCCTACACATCTGAAGAAGTGAGGTTTTTACCCACGAAAGCTTATGCCCAAATAAATCTGTTAGGCTAGGTCTACACTACAGCGGGGGGTCGACCTAAGATACGCAACTTCAGCTACGTGAATAGCGTAGCTGAAGTGGCGTATTTTAGGTCGACTTACCTGGCTGTGAGGACGGCGGCAAGTCGACCGCTGCCGCGCCGCCGTCGACTCCGCTACCGCCTCTTGCCGCGGTGGATTTCCGGAGTCGACGGTAGAGCCATCAGGGATCGATTTTATCGCGTCTTCACTAGACGCGATAAGTCGATCCCCGATAGACTGATTGCTACCCGCCGATCCGGCGGGTAGTGAAGACGTGCCCTTAGTCTTTAAGGTGCCACCAGACTCCTTGTTGTTTTTGTAGATACAGACTAACACGGCTACGCCCTGATACTTGACTTCCATATGTACTGACTGTTTAACTCTACCATTACTTCATAAGATCCCACTTTCTTCCCTTTTAGACAGTACATAGTGTGCACCTCCTCCTCTGTCTTCCTCCCCCACAAGATAAAAAGCCGCCTGCTTTCTTCCTTTGCCTCTGGTCTTTTGGGGTCTGCCCTCAGGGACTTGATGCCGTTTGATAGTTGCCTTTGCATTTGCTGGCTAAGTGTCCAATCTCTAGGCATTAATGACACTGGGCCGTTTTAAATTTACAAACTGATGCAAAATGAGCTCCTCCACTGTGGAAACCCCCTCAGGAGCCTGAGTCCCTTCCAATCCGTGATACATTTTGTTTATTGAGTCAGTTTGATTATCCCTGCATTCCAAGTACAAATCTTACAAGTTTTTCACTGCTGCTGCTGTTGTTTTGGCTAATTCTACAGCTTTGGGCCAGGTTCAGTTCCCACTGCCAGCAATTGTCTTTGTGGCGTTACTAATGAGAGAATTCAAACAAATCTGTCCCGCCACGTCGACCCTAGGACATTTCCCAATGAGCAATATTCTGTTCATCTTGTTGACTCTGCCACAAACACAGCTACGCTTTCACCTTCCCCCTCGTTCTAGGATGAAACGTGAAATGTTTCACAGCAGTGTCTGGCTTTGGTGTGCAGTGGTTGTGATGGGGTGTTCACCCACAGCTGAACTGAAGGGGTTAAGGGAGGCTAAAATGGGCCAATTAACTGCATAGGCTGCACCTGGAGGGGAGCCAGGGCTCAATAATGCTTAATTAAGGATGAAGCTCACCTGGGCTGGCACAGGCAGGGCTTCTGTCAGGCTAGGAACAGAAAGGGGCTGCCGGGGGAAAGTGTCTGCAGTGACTCCCTTACAGGAGGGAGGTTTGTTAGGCCTGCCAAGAAGCCAAAGGGAGAAATAGCCACTGGGAGTGGAGGAAGCTCAGATGGGTGGTAAACCCAGAGGTGGCAGAGGTTTGAAAGAGGAAGCTGCAGAAATCCCTGGGAAGTAGCAACCAGGGCTGGGTGTAAGTAGACCATAGGTCCCTGGTCTTGAACATGGAGTAGAGGGCAGAGCTGGGTTTCCCCTACTAGCCCTGGGAAGTGGCACAGCCTTGGCCATAAAACACAGGCCTGCCTGGAACAGCATCTTGTCCAGAGAGACCTTGACAGACCCCCGGAACGGGAGAACTAAAGTGACCTGAGCTGAGTCACAAAGACGAAGACCACCCAGAGTCCTGGACGGTGCGATTGAGACAATAGGTGACTGTGGAAGGGGCATCTAACCGTGGTGAGCTAATTCCCAGATGGGCTGCTAGAAGGCGTGCAAGTGGTGAGTAGTGAACCCTGTTACCTTGCTTGGTTAAGATCTTTTGCAGGTTTTCAGCACTTTTATTGCCTGGTTTCTGAGGCTAGAACAAACTCCCTGAGGGAGTAAGTTTTACTGCCATAGGCGCTGGTGAAAATTGCTTTCTGTTTGTCCTTCTCTGTCATCTAACTTACAAGGGAATGGTGGCCTAATCTTTAAGTGTATTGCTGTTAATCCTCATTTTCTGATTAAATGCCTCAATTTTCCCATAAATTACCATTCTTACCTTTTTCTTCCTCACCACATTTGTCAGGGGACCACTCTGTGAACAAGAAACACTTCACCTGCAGTACTGCAGGCTGGGAACAGGCTGCTTTATTCAACCACATAACGAGCTGAGAGAGAGAAAACGCATACTGGCTAAAGCGGCAGTAAAGGAGGAGTGGAGTATGGCTCTCACCTATAGTACTTGGCATAACCCAGTTAACCCCATGAGGTTCGCTTTCCTACGCGGGACTGAAGGCTCAGCAGGCAGGTGTGTGCAGACATCAAAAACAAAGGAGAGAGGATGGCTGGACCTGAGTCTGTTGTTTGGTGTTGCTCATAGGCCCTTGCTTGGGTGGAGTACGGCCTTGGGCCTCTCCCTCATGTTCACAGATTGGCGCTAGACAGCTGTGCTGGAGGGAGGGTAAGCTACCCCTTTTCAAAAGATAAGGTAATGGCTGCTGAGTGGACAAGCTCCCTTCAATGGGGATTTGTGATCAGGGAGTCAGTAGACACATAGGCGCTGACTCCGTGGGTGTTCTGGGGCTGGAGCACCCATGGGGAAAAATTAGTGGGTGCTCTGCACCCACCAGCAGCCAAGCTCCCTTCCCCCCCCATCTCCTCCTCCGCCTCCTCCCCTGAGCGTGCCACGTCCCCGCTCCTCTGCCTACCTCCCAGCGCTTCCCGCCGGCCACTGCTAGACAGCTGTTTGGCTGCTCCGGGAGGTAGGGGGAGGAGTGGGAACGTGGCGTGCTCAGGGGAGGAGGTGGGGCTGAGGCGGGGATTTGGGGAAGGAGTCAGAATAGGGCAGGGAGGGGGCGGAGTTGGGGTGGGGCTGGGGACAGTGGGGTTGAGCACCCACCAGCGGGAGCAGAAGTCAGCGCCTATGAGTAGACATACTGGTTCCAGGCAATATTGCTCAGATGCACTTCCTTCCCCTTCCCCCAGAGCAAATCTGGCTCTAAGTGCCACAACTGCAGGGGCGGCTCCAGGCACCAGCGCAGCAAGCGCGTGCCTGGGGCGGCAAGCCGTGGGGCGGGGGGCGTGACAGTCGCTGTGAAGGCGGCAGTCAGGTAGCCTTCGGTGGCATGCCTGCGGGAGGTCCGCCGGTCCCGTGGCTTCGGCGGCGGGTACGCCGAAGGCACGGGACCGGCAGATCACCCGCAGAAACCCCGCCGAATCCGCGTTACCAGCGGACCGCCCGCAGGCCGAAGGCTGCCTGACTGCCGTGCTTGGGGCGGCAAAAATCATAGAGCCGTCCCTGCACAACTGAGCCCTAAATTCAAAGGCTCAAGTCTGTCGGCCTAAACATCCTTTGCACTGTGCACTCATGTTCCCCAGCCTCACTCTCAGGAGCTGCCAGAGGAGCCAATTCTGCAGCCAAGGCCTTTGTACTGAGAGAGCCGAGCTGCTGATCTCCGGGGGGGGAGGGGTCATTTCAGTAAGCAACAACAGAAACATTTAGCACTGGCGGGGTTCTAACAATAGGAGTGGCAGCTTCTCCGCTCTCCTAATTAGATCCCATTGGACCATTCAAGTCTTTGGACAGAGTGCCTCTGCTTGTCTGTCACCCATCAGATCAGCGAAGGCAGAAGCATACTGTGCAGCGTAAATGCTACTTTTAAAATTGGTCTAGTGCACAAAAGCTTGAAATTGGTTGCAGTCATCCCAATTAAAAGAGAATCCTCATAAATATTGATGACTTGTTAAAGCCGTCTGGCTGCTGTGTACTTTATCAACCTCAGCCAACGTTGTGAATGTAGATATTCAGCAACTTGTATGACAGCCAACTGAAATATATATTTCAGAAGCATTGTAATCGCTTCTCCAGTGCTGCATTGCATTGAGCCAACTCCTGGTTAAAGCTATGAATGATCTTCTGATTAAACTAACTGGTTATATTTTACTTTACTGATTTGATTGTTAGACTTGATTTGCAGCTTTTAATACTAATGATTGCTCAGTTTTGCTGCAGACCATAGATTGTTACAGGGGCAGATGTAAGGGTCAGAGTGTGGTTAGCAACCATGCCGCATGGGGTCCAACAGACTGAGGTAGAACATCCAAGCCATCAAAGACAGGTTGATTTTTGCTCAATGTATGTCCTCGCTACTCCTGCATTCAGCAACAGTTTCATCTTCTAGGCCAGGGGTTCTCCCAACATAATTTTTGGTGGCCTCAGAGTGCGGCTACCAACCCTTGCTGGTGGCCGCTCTGAGAATTTTTCCTAAAATACTTAATTAACTTTAGGAAAAACAAGTGTGTGTGTGTGTGTGTGTGTGTGTGTATCTGTGTATATGTATGTGTGTGTGTGTGTGTGTATATATATATATATATATATATGTGTCCATATCATTGTAATTTATTTATGTAGGGTTTTTTTGCAGACTCAATAACAATAATGTATAGTTGTCTCTATTCTTTACTGGACCTAAACAGAATCGAAACAAAAATAAGGTGCTTTGCATGTTTTGACTTTTTTTTTTTTTTTTTTTTTTTTTAAGACTTGCTAGCTAGTAAGTCTGCTACTGTGAAAAGTGATATTTGTATATTTGTTAATATCACTGTTCACAGCAGACTGACTCATCCTCAGCAAGCTCGGGGACAAATTAATCCCTGGATGAGGAGGTGGGTAAGGGGGCAGGGGCAATGGGGATCTGGAGGAGGCAGCGGGGGTTGAAGTGATGGCAGGGGGTGAGTCCAGGGATAGCGCCCAAAACCCTGCAGCTGGGGGACAGAGCCCGCTGCTGCATGGCCAGAACCTGCTGCCCACCACCCCAGGGAAGGTGGGGAACTCTCACTGGTTGCCTGTTCCCACGGTGTTTGTGGCTCCGGAAGGGGGTAGGAATCAACCCCTGCAGGCAGCCCCAGGGGAGGAGTCACTGCTTTGCCAACACCCCTCCCACCCCCAATTACAGCCCAGGAGGCTGTGGCTGCAAGAAAAGCCCCTGTGGCAGCATTTGAGAAATGCTGTTCTAGGCATTCCAATTATACTGTGAATATTTACTATCCTTGCCTCACTGGCTTTCGTTCGAACTGCCCAGCTAATCTTGCAGAGTGCCTTTAGATAGAAAGGTCTCCTTTCATCAACTACATCAATCCTGTCAACTTCATGGGCATGAAGTACATCATCAAGTTCCTCTTCCCTTTGCGAGACTGTACAGTTTGAAGATAAGGATAATTGTTAGATTTAATCATTAGTTTTTCCTATCAATGATTGGTCTGCAAAATATATAAATATTTCCTGAAAAGTTGTGAAGAAAAGGCCAGTCCGGATCTGAAGGTTCTCTTCAGCAGCATGAAGCAAAGCTGCATTAATTTGATGTGCTGGGCCATGGATGTATGGTACCCACATTTTGCATCCCTTGCCTGAAAGATATTTTCTCATTTTTGCTTGCAGTCCTCCATGAGCTCTGATCATAACACTGGCCTCAACATATCCCTGTCCAGATAGAAAGATAGATATATTTGGGTTCTAATCCATACTTGCTAACTGGTCACACAAGGATGCGGCATCTGCCTCACTTATTGTCAACAAAGCTTACAACATGCTTTATATCTACTTTTCCTTCAGTGTGATCAATATTAACAAAACAAAGCAAAGCAAAATGCCTATTTGATCAACATGGCTAATATCCGTGACTGCATCTGCAATCACAGGTGCTGATTTTTTTGTTTTTGCTGGTGGATGCTCCTCTCTGCCTCCTCCCCCCCCCCCCATGCAAGCTGTGGGCGGAGCAGGGGCGGTACCTTGGGGGAAGAGGCTGAGTGGGGGCGGGGCCTCAGGGAAGAGCAGTGGGGTCAGGAAGAGGCTGAGTGAGGATGGGGCTTTGGGGCAGAGAGAAGGGTGGGGCCATGGTCCGGGCGCCAGGGCCCACAAAAGACTAATCTGGCCTTATGGGTGCTGAGCACCCTTTTTTGTGGGTGTTTGAGCCCCAGAGCACTCAGAATCAGTACTGATGTCTGCAATGACAGTAAAAAAATTAGCTGCTTTGCAGCTATTAAGTGCCTCCTGCTTTCTGATGCTAAAAGACTTAAATTCATCATTAATTGTCTTGTTCAAGTATTTCATTCCCTTGGTGTCACTGATTTGTTTGCCAAAATTGTCTTATGTCTGGCAAGTAGCTCAATGATACTAGGGTGACCAGACAGCAAGTGTGAAAAATTGGGACGGGGGTGGGGGGGTAATAGGAGCCCATATAAGAAAAAGACCCAAAAATCAGGACTGTCCCTATAAAATCGGGACATCTGGTCACCCTAAATGATACTCAAGCATATATCACAATTGTTGCTCTCCAGCACTTCATGGTGGCCATGGAAGGGGGAGACCTAATCTAGCTGAAGTTTTGACTGCATCAATCAATTTTATTTTTAGTGGTGCTTGCTGACACTATGAGCCTTCACAAACTGTAGAGCTTCCATATGTGACTGCACATGTTGGTTGTTCTGCCCACAAACAGACATTGACTAGCGTATTTTTCCAAACAGTGTTAACCATTTTGATTTTTGAATTTCTCTATCCCTGAACAACCAACAAATATGATAGTATGCATAATCTGAAAGATAGCAGCATACTAGCTGCTTGACATGCAAATCTTCGCGCGGTACATTTTTCATTCTGTAAAATGAAGATGGAAAAACAGCTGCTTGTAGGAAAAAATGGAAACTAGCCATTTGGCATATCTCTTTCAGTGGGCTGGCAAGGGACCAATCTGTATAAGCATGGAATCCTAGAAAAGTAGGGACCTGGATAGTCCTGCCGCACTGCAGGGGACTGGACTAGGCGACTTAAGTATTATCTAGGCTGTCCTTGACAGGTGTTTGTCTAACCTGTTCTTAAAAACCCTCCAGTGATGGAGATTTCATGACCTCCCTAGGCAATTTATTCCAGTGCTTAACTACCCTCGCAGAGAGGAAGCTTTTCCTCATCTCTAGCCTAAATGTCTCTCCCTGCAGTTTAAGCTCATTACTATTTGTCCCATCCTCAGTGATAAAGGAGAGCAATTATCACCCTTCTTTTTATAACAAGCTTTTACTTACATGAGGACTGTTATCATGTCTCTTCCCCCCCCCCCCCCCCCGTCTTCTCCTCTCCAGACTAAACAAACACAATTCCCCCCCCCCCCCCGTTTTTCTCATGGGTCATGTTTTCTAGGCCAGCGGTTCTCAACCGAGGGTCTGCAGCCCCCTGGGAGGCCATGAGCCTTTCGGGGGCTGCGAAGCACCGGTGCTCTCCACGGGGCAGAAGCCGGGGGCCGCAGAGCAGAATCCCAGAGCCCCAAGCCCTGGTGCTCTCTGCAGGGCAGAAGCCCTGAGACAAGGGGTGGAATTGGGTAGTCATGGGGGGCATTATCTCCCCCTAAAATGCAGTGCCTTACCCAGAGCCAGGCAGTCCTGGGGGCAGCTCTACACCCCCACCTCCTTCTCTCCCCCTGCCCCTGAGGCCCCGCCCCCTGGTTGAAGGCAGGAAGCCGGAGCTGGGCACTGTGGGGCATCTGCTGCTCTGGCTGGTGCCACGGAGAGGGCAGGCACAGTGTTCCCCCATCTCCTGCTGCTGCCGGTGCTCAGGATTGCAGCTGTTCTTCAACTCCCAGCCCCCTCTGACTGTTCACGCAGCCGGTAAGAGCCGCCTGGACTGGCAGAGCCCTCAGGGAGCAGTGACTGCACAGGGGTCCCAGCACGCAGCCCCTAGCTACCCCCTTTCCCTGCAACTTGAGCTACCCCCTGCCCACACACAGTCCCTAGCTACCCCCTGCCTGCACCCTGAACTACCTCCCTCCCTGCGCAGAGCCCCTAGCTACCCCCTGCCTGCACACAGCCCCTAGCTACCCTTTTCCCTGCACCCTGAGCTACCCCCTGCCTGCACATGGCCCCTAGCTACCCCTCTCCCTGCAGCCTGAACTACCTCCCTCCCTGCGCAGAGCCCCTAGCTACCCCCTGCCTGCACACAGCCCCTTTGTTCACATGCTAGCCCCATCACTGACCTCCTATGTCAGTATACGCACTTGTGGGAGGCCACAGTTGAGTCCTGAATACTAGAGGGGCCAGGAGTAGGGGAAAACAGGGCTCTCTAGCAATTTTCTGTAACCAGTGGGAGCAATAGCACTCTGGGACAGGGAAACCAACCTTCCTAGCTGGCCCAGACACACACGTAAAACCAATTCTGGACAAGTGGTGAGGTAAATTGGATGGTGGGGTTATGAATGGTAAGGTAGGGAGGATTGCTGGAAGAATGGAATGGTAAGGAAGGATTTGGAGAGGGGTGTGTGTGTGTTTGGAGGAGAAAAGTTCAGGATGCTGCCCTAGACTGAGCAGGCAGCATGAGAGGGTTGAAAGCAAAGAGTAAGGATGAAGGGAACAGTAAGGCAAAAGACTGCAAAGAACAAATGGAGGAGATGGCGTGGTGGGAAATTTGACCAGAGATTGAGTGGGGGGAACACGTTCTGTAGGGCCATTCTGGATATGCACCTAACAGTTGGAAGACTCTAGATTGTCTTCTGCCCAGATCATTCAGATTCACTTTATTTTATTTCTGTAGTTTTTTAAGGCAAAGCGTGGTGACTAGCTGGATGTGCATTTAGTATGTCTGGATACATGTTATTGTTTTCTTGTGTTTCCCTCAGCGTGTGCATGCCCGGCATTGAGCAATGTGTTCTACCAGGGGTTTACAGTAGTGACTTGTTTCATTTTCTACTAATGACCTCATAAAGCTATGGACCCTTGGAGCGCCTCAGCAAGCCCCGTAGCTTGGGTGTGTGCAGCAGGCCACTTACCATGTTTGCTATGCAAACAAGCAAGATGTTGCCTAGTTGAAATGGGGACAGAAACATTGTTGCTCACCAAGGATTTCATGCTTCTTGTCTCGTCAGGGCAAAGATGGGTGTGGCAGTTGGCTCATGGTGACCTGTGCTTAGACATCAGCCCTGTAACAAGGAGGTACCTTGTAGCAAAGACTCCACACAGGCCTGGGCATCCAATGAGTTATATATCCAGAGTCAGAGACATCCCAGAGGCCTGGTCTTAGAGCTAACAGGCTGCTGATGCCATCTCACCATCTCCTTTTCGTTTCTACCAAACCTTAAGAGCTGCAGGAATGATGCAAAGCAGCCGAACAGGAAAGTGAATGCTCGCTCTTCACTCCATTCTCTGGGGAGAATGTCTCCACTCCCACCTGTAATGTCTCCGAGAAGCCCAGGCAACAGGTCGGAGACAGAAGAAAACTCCTGGGTGGAATGGAGACAGGTGAAAGTGTTCCTGGCAAAGTGCCTTCTGGTCTGCTGACCAGGGTTCCTGTGCTTCACCCAGATGACCCAGAATCCACTCTCAGTATGGGAGTCGTCAGTCTGAAATTGCCAGCCACTCCCAAATTCTGCCAGTGCTTCTGTTGTGGATCTGCAGTGCCCTTTGGGGTTGGAATACAGGCCTCTCCTAAGCAGAGATTATCATGCCATGATTTTCATGATACAAACCATGGCCGCTAGGAGCCTTGAGGCCTGATTTTTAGAAAGTGTTGAGCACCTGCACTCTGAAAGTAAAATGTCTTTAAAATATCCCCTCAAAACGGAGACACTTGCCATCATGATTCACCTTTTGAAAATCATGGCCTCAAATCTTACTTCATGTGTAACTTCAATTCACAACTAAATCCCCATCTCCAAAAGTGGTCAGCCTAGTTCATCCTACTCAGTCGTCCATGTCTTCTGCCTTTCATCCCAGCCATATGATTTTAAACAACACATAGCTCTTGTAATTTGTCATTACTTATATATCAATCCATATTCCCAAGGTACGGCCCTGTTGAACAACATGGAATGGAAGCCAGGACTAGCAGCCAGGAAATCTTGATACTCCTTCTGGCTTCTCCAACAACTCAACTGTGAAATCTTGGGCAAATAATTTAGGCCCAGTTCCTCAAAGGTATTTCGGCTCCTAACTAAATCAGTGGAAATTAGGAACCTAAATACCTTTTGAGGATTTGGGCCTTGCTTTCACATTTCTAATCTGTACAAATGAAGATAAGATTTCCTGCCTAACAGGGGTTTTATGAGGCTTAAGTCATTAATGTATGTCATGTGCTATGAGAACCTAGGATAAAAGGTGACTTAGAAGTGTCCGAGTCTTTTTAATATTTAGGGATATTTTCTCTGCAGTATCTGTGCCTTGACATCTCCCCCCACTCCTGACCTTCTCTCTAGATGAGAAAGTAGAAGAGGATCAAGTTGGAAAGCAATGCAAACGGGAATCTTAAATTTAGTTTAATCAAAATGTTAAATTGTGGAAATTAATTGAAAATTCTCTCAAGGTAAATTTCATGGGAGATTGAGTTAGCGCAGACCCCTGGTCTGATATAAGTGGATGGCATTGTTTAAATGACAGTGCTGAGGTTGTGCATGCGTCTGGGTTTCAGTGTTAATCAGATTCTGGATCCATAATTTCCCAAATTAAATTCCTCACTTTATTCAATTAGCATTTTAAAGATTATTTGCGTTGCTTCTTCCATCTCTGATGATGCAGAATATTACATGTGTCTTTGGCTGATGTCACTGGCAAAAGGTATGTGGGGAACAGAGGAGAGGGAAACATTATGGCTGCTTGGAGAGTTCTCCGATCATGATGGCAAAATGTAAGCAAGGGAATTCTGGAGAAATGATTCCTGTTCCTAGAGCTGCTCAAGTATGTGAGATAATAGCAACCAAGATTGACTGGCCCAGAAGAAAATGGCTATGCTACCACTGCAGCTAATGGCTATTCCCCCTCTAGCACATTAAATGGCCCTACAATTTTCTAATCCAAAAGGTGAGTTCTGTCTCAGCCATCCATTGTAAAAGCCACTGTGTGCGGTGCAGCCAGAAGGCACTAGGTGTTGAAGGAAGAACAAGGATCCATTTCTCGTGGGTGGTTGAGTGAACAGACCCACACTGTCTCCTTTAGACCTCAGAGACATGTCCCTTGCCATCATAACAGCTAGTTGGAAGTGTTAATCTAATGACCTGTACGTTGACCTGAATCCTGTGACCAGGAGGTGTTTGGCTGATATCAAAGCATAGGCCTCTGACACCTTCATAGCCCAACAATTTAGGGGTGCTGAGCCGGTAACCTCACAATGGCCTGTGACTTTGGTTTTCCCTCAGCATGTTAAAGGTGTGGTGTAGGGCTGGTTGAAAAGACTGGTTTTTTGAAGGAAATTGGGCTTCTGATTAAACACACATTTTCATGAAAAGTGTCTAACTTCTGTAGAAAATGTTGACTTTGTTTTTGCTATTAAAATACCTAAAAACCAAACACTTTTTTGATGCAGAAATGGTGCCTCATGGGATCTGTAGTTTAGGTGTCTCATGGCATCATTCTTCTCTATGGGGCATGTTCCCCTGCTGGACTACATCCCTCATGAAGTGTCTTTGCCAGGAGCTCCCATAATTCACCATGGTGGCTCAGCAAGAGGAGAAACTTTAATGCATCATGTGAAAAACAGTCTAGCCAGAGAGCCTGTCCTATAGAGGAGAATGGGGGCATGAGGCACCATGATGGCATTTCCTAATTTAAATTTTCAGTTCTCAGCTAGAAGTTTTTGCTGTTCACCAGCCCCTCCCCCCCCCCCCCACAATGCCCCAAGAAGTCAAATTTCTGTGGAAAACGTTGATGAAAATTAAACTTTTCCAATTTTTTGTTGAATTTTCCCAAGGGGTGTGGGTGTGTGTAATTCTGACCAGCTTTACAGCTCAGCTAGTGACCTCACAGAGAGGCATGAACCTTCACATCAGCCCAACAAGCGAGAGGTGGGGAGCTAGTGACATTACATAAGCTTTGAGGGATGAATCGCAGCCTGTTGCTGTACTTTGTATGGGACAAACCTTCTGTACCGTAGTAAGGCAATCAGGAGTATGGGGACAAAAGAAAATTGTCCTTCATGGATTAGAATTCCATATAGATGTAGGAGCTCAGGATTTGGCCCTTGTCCACAGCCTAATCTCCATGTATTTTTCTTCCTGAGTTGTCTCCTGCACTGGGGGAGAAGCAGGATTTCCACTCTTTGTGGGACGGGGTGTGGAGCTGGCCTGCACATCCTGTGGCTCCCAGGCAATGGGATACTTGGGCTGTCTGTTTGGAAGCTCTGTGCCCCTGGTGCTTCCTTACTCCCAGCTTTCTGGTACCCGAAGCCATGCTGACACAGGGCTCATGCAGTCAGTGGTTGCCCTTGTTGCTCCTCTTAAAGGGAAGTCCCAGTAGCTGGTGATCAATGATAATACCGATGGGCTAGTATTTTTCAATGAAAAAAACCTTTGGGGGCAGTGAGGAGACAATGTGAGTCCCTCTGTTCACTTGTTTCCTTCTCAGGTCCTTCGATGTCAGAGAAAGTCCTTGGGAGAGCTGGAAAATGAGGCTGTGGAGACAGCCAAGTCCCCTTCCCATGGAGGAGAGGTGTGATCTGTGTGTAGGACTCTAAGGAATGATTAGGCCCTCTGTTACTCAGTTCTTTCTCAGGTAAAGATCCCCTGGAGTTCAGTGAGTTCTGCCTGAGCAAAGACTGAATAAGGATGTCAGGCTTTGGGTCATAATCATTTTAAAGTGAGAGCACGGAGTACGGCTGGTGGGATTCTGTTGATCCACTTTCAAATAGGAGACAGGAAATGCTACCAACTGTTCTCTCCCTCCCTACCCCAACACCATTAAAGAATGAGGCACAAAGAGGCAGCCAGTAATATTTTGACTGTATTTCAAAGTTGCTGATTGTAAACAAACTTTGTTGAAGAAATAAAATCACATGACAAGATTTCAGTGATACTATAAATCCATTTTGTTGTTGTTGTTGCCACACTTCACATTTTGGAACTCAGAATTTAGCTCATGGTGTACAAAATTTGTAAAAACTTATTGCAAGCGTGCCTTTGTGTAGAACAAAAACCATTGTCACAAAAATAGTTTCCCGCCACACTGAGAGATGCAGCTGTGGGCCTTACCATGCATAGGGGCCACACACACATTGTCTGAAAGATGTGTCTATTATAAAATTGCTCTGAGACGTTTCAAACCAAAGAGAGAACAAACCACGCTGTACGTTTAATCAATGGTCTTTACAGTTTCAATAGAACTCTAGTTTTGGGAAGAAAATGGAAGTTTGCAACTAAAATGCAATCGTTTGTGAGCACAGCCTGACAACAGTGGTGTATCAATTGCACTTACAGAACTATGGACTATCCTTGTGTTCTGTACAGTCATTTCATTTGATGGAATGTAAGTTGCACAGGTTAAAAAAACATACCAATAAGGAATTATAGCTTGTAGGACTCCCTTGAAGAATCTCTATTGTTCCCATTACTACAATGTTGTTACTCTTAACTCTCCTCTTCAAACTATCCTAAGACACTCAGTGGTGTTGTGACTCTGAGACCTATGGCCAATCTGCCTTTCTAGTCCAAACAGAGGCAACGAGTGCCACCCGATGGCTTCGCTGTAGCTAGAGCAGCTGGATGCCTGGCTGTGTCAAAGATATGAAACCCTGGCTTTTCTATTTAAATATGGGGGTGATAAGGGGGTTGGGAAAAGGCCACAACATAAAACAGAAGGGCAGGTAGTGGAACTGAACAGCTGGGATCTCTCTGCACTCCCGGCCTCTAATCCTGTCATCTGATCTCTTCCAAATGCAGCAATGTGCTGCTCGTATTACTTTTCGCATCACTATTTCTGGATTCTATTGATGATTTCCCCATACAGGGAGCCAGATTCATGCCAGATGTAACTCCATCATTGACATCAGTAGCCCTACGACAGGTGATGAGTTGGGCCTAACACTTTTAGTGTGCCTTTTCCCCCCCTTTAATAGCCAACATTTCTTCTCACTCTACTAATGTATTTTTACCTCTGTATTCCCCCTACCAGATTCAAAGTTAGCTGGTAAATTGGAGAGTATGACCCAAGAATAACTAAACCAAGTTGTAAAATTAATTCCAATTGAATAATCAAGTCACCTGCAACTTGTTTCCCATCAAATAAGTAACTTCCCTCAGTGTTGTGGTGAGGTGTGAGCTCTTCATTAGTCACTTTTTGCACATACTTGGACACCGATTAATTGGAGGACAATACCACAAAGTTACTTTGACAGCAAGTGGGTTGGGATTTGGGATAGATGACCCTAGTGTGACTGGGCTCCAACTTGACTGTCTTGAGCTTTTTGTTCTTTGCCCTTTGAGACCAGTGAACGAAGGACAAAATGCTCTGTGTAAAACTGTTTGTCCAGGAGGAGTCTGAACACACTCACATGTGGAGATAGATGCAGCAGAAATGTTGAGCCTCTGAGCCCCCTTTCCTCACTCGAGTTAGATAGTTACGTGGTCTTGGAATACTCCGTTCTTCATCTGCCCCCGGCCTCTCACTGGGCTCATCTGTCCCGCTGTCCTTGTAGGACTGAGTGTGGCTCCTAGAGCACCTGCCATGGCAAGGACATGGCGTGGGTTTGAATGTCACTAGGCATCCTTCCACCACCTGCTAATCAAGGAAGCTTGGAACCCCAACACTGATCTCTCCCATTCC
This sequence comes from Emys orbicularis, assembly GCF_028017835.1. Lineage (NCBI taxonomy): Eukaryota > Metazoa > Chordata > Testudines > Emydidae > Emys > Emys orbicularis. The sequence continues at coordinate 133,249,458 of NC_088685.1, read as the reverse complement.
TTGTTCCCTTCACCAGTTACCATGTCCCCCTTTAGACCAGCAAGCTCCAGGAGTTAGATTTCTTACCTCTACAATCAGGTTGTCCATCCCAATCCCATACTTCTTAACAAAGGGCCATGTTCGCAGTAACACTAAATGAGTACTTCTGCAGAGTGATGTTTACATTGTGACATTTTGACACTACACATTGTATGAACCACCTTGACATCTAATACAAGCAGTTATTACTCCATAAGAGTGCTATTGATATATTAGCTTTTTGATCTTATGATAGTTTCAGTAGAGCTGCTGAGGACTGAATGGGGGTACAACAGACTATGACAAGGTCCCATCTGGCAGCAGTCACATTTATGGAAAATATTGCCTCAAAAAGTGCACTGGTGGATGTGATACCTCTGATATCTCTGTCTTGGGAAGCACTGTTGGGGCTTCCCAGTGACTGCAATAGGTACAGTCTTTGCCAAAAAAAAAAATTAAAATATCAAAGTAAAATGGTATCATTTGCAAAGTAATATAATAAAAACATTAGATGGTCAACTCTGTCTGACCTCTTGCCTTCCAGAATGAACTACTGCTTAGAGAGGTGTAGACCAAGAACTAGTAGGATGATTTAATGTGATCCAAGGGCATAGAACAGCTGAAATTAAGAAAAGTCTGTTTATTTTCTTATCAGGAAAAGCTTCTAAAGGGAGCTCTGTTAGCATACAGACCAGTTTCCCAAGCAACGTGGAGGAAACCTGACTGACAGGAACACTTTAAAATTAGATCAGCTAAAGCGCACCAATTCTGCACTGTTCCCCAAGGACTAAATCGGGGTGGCCAACCTGAGCCTGAGAAGGAGCCAGAATTTGCCAATGTACATTGCCAAAGAGCCATAGTAATACGTCAGCAGCCCCCCATCAGCGCCCAGTGCCTCCCACTTACCAGCAGCCCCGCCGATCAGCGCCTCCCCCTCCCTCCCAATCAGCTCTTTCAGGAGGCTCGGGGGGAGGAGCGAGGGCATGGTAGGCTCAGGGGAAGGGGCGGGATGGGGTGGAGTGGGGGTAGGGCCTGTGGCAGAGCCAAGGGTTGAGCAGTGAGCACACCCCCCCACCCCGGCACATTGGAAAGTTGGCACCTGTAGCTCCAGCCCTGGAGTCTGTGCCTATACAAGGAACCACATGTGGCTCCAGAGCCACGGGTTGGCCACCCCTGGACTAGATGATCTAACAGGGCCTTTCCATCTCTAGATTTTAATGAGCCATTGAACAAAAAACAGAGGGGGTTGAGGGTAACCTAGACAAGGAGAAACGTAGTAAGAAGAACTGTAAATACGATTACATTTGAGTAGATGATAGAAGGATATTTGCAAAGATCCCTATTCAAAGGCAGGCCAAATATATACATATTTTAAGCTACAACAAAGCTGCTTTGCTCTGTAAATGTTGTTGGCTCTCTCTTTGGAGCTCAGACTTAGATGAGTGTTTGGCTCCATGGGAATTCCATAGCAGAGAAGGATGGGAGATCTATTTAACCTAGACTTTTTATTTTTTACTAGAGATAATTGTTAGTAACTGTTTCTCTTATTGGCTGGGTTGCACTACATTGTACGTTGTTTTCTGAATTACAGACCCTCTCTCTGCTCTGGGCTCCCCCAGTCAAGTCCATAGGTTTCGTCTAAAGCTCACTGAATTCAATGGGAATCTTTCCAGTGACTGCAGTGGGCTTTGGCGGAGGCTCACAATGCATTGTGAGAAATGAAATTAGTGAGGTGACTGAGACATGTTGCTTCTACTCCAGAGGGGAAGGCTGGTCTTGTTAAGTTCCTTTCATTTATTTTTCTAGTATAGAAAAATACATCTAGTTTGACCTCTGGGCCTATGAATAAAAACTATAAATTTCTAAAAAAATCACACGCAGTCCTAAGGACTGGGAGTTGGGAGAATCAAGTCTACTTCCCAGCTCTACCACAGACTTTCTGGAGTGACCTTGGGTAAATCTCTTACGCTCTCTGTGCCCGTTTCCCCATTTGTAAACGGGGAATGTTGATACTTCCTGCCCCCTTCACAGGGATATAGTGAGGGGCTAATTAATGTTCATATTCTAAAGCACTTCAAGATCCTTAGATGGAAGACATTATAGAAGTGCAAAATGTTATTACAGTGCAGTGTATTCCCGAAACCACCACTAAAATCAGCTCCTGACGTGACATATACCTAAAGGAAGCATAGAATTGTCCTAACAGAGGCCTCATTACCTGCCAACTCAAGAAAGCACCCATTAGGTAGCTGTTAGAAAAACAAACCTCTGTTATAAAAGGAACAAAGTAAGGGTTGCTGGAGGTCAGGAATGAAAATGCTGGTTCTGATTCAGTGCCCTTTGTGTAACTGTGGAAACAGAGAAATGTCTCTTTTCTTTGTGAGATGTATAAGAAACCAAAAATGATATCGCTGAATCTATTATTTAGTGACACTGAGAAATCTGGGTTCTTAAAATATCTGTTAATGAAAAAGAAATAGAGGCAGGGATAAGAGAGATGCTTAGAGAGAACGTAGCCAGAACTACTGAGCAAAAAGGGAAACAGGAGAGATGTCTCTTTAAATCATTCCCTTTCTTTTCAAGTGCACAAATGGGCTAAGATAAAAAGCTACAGGGTCAGAGTTCCAGGGAGCCCTTACAATAGTTTTCCACGGTGGAGCAAATTATAATACAACACTATTTGACACTGGCTTTTAGCTTCAGTGAACGTTCTATAAATGTTTCACACCGTAATGAACCTTTTTTCAAATACATGTCTTGACAGGACATGAAAACTCCTTGGAAGAGGTGCTGTGCATAGAATGTTGTCTGCATATCACACTGTCTCACTTTAATTCTTTGAAGCAGTCTGCATGCTGCAGTGAACAAAGAATTGCCAATGCTAGGAATTGTATATTGAATGAAAACAAATTTAACAGAAGGGGGACAACTTTCCCTCCCCCCATCTGCTCCACTTTCAATGTCCCCTTTCTTAGAGGTAGAGAGAAGCTGATCTCAGGTAGTTGGCATTTCCCTCAGTTTTTAATTAATGCTGAGCTTTAAGGTCTTTACCCAGAATGGCTTGAGGATACTTAACCATATCCAATCTGATGGTACAAGCCATCACACAAACCATGTTTACGCATTGTCATTGGCATCCATGCTCATACAAGGTTGTCATCAACAGTGTTCTTGCAATCCTCTGACACTTAGCCCTTTGCTTTTATTGACTTCTGAAACTAAGGAACAGCCATGTATTTCTGTGGTCGGGTGGGGGAAATCGCAAAATCTAATACAGCAAGGGAATGACTAAAGACTGAGGTCTGAACTGATGTCGACACTAAATTGTTTTAACCAAGAAAAGGTTTTTGTAATATTTAAAGAGAAATTGTGAGATGCTTTTTAACAACAACAAAACCAAACCCCACAATATCCCCCACCCTTCCTCCTTCCAGATAAATATAATGGGAAAGATATAGTGGATCACAGTCATTTTATTGGCACAGGCTAAGTTTTACTTTGGTGAATTTTGCTTGTAGGCTGTGAAACCCAGTTTTGAGTCATTTTATATAGGGTGGGGTGGGTTGTGTGGTGTTTTTGCTTGTTCTTTTATTGAATTTCTAGGCATCTTAAGGAAGCCAGTTCAAGGTTGTGGGAGACGCTTGGGGGAGGGGGTGGGGGACTGAAACTCATTGCAAAGCAATACTTTGTTTCTGTCTCAGTTTTTCTCCTTTGTGCAGGAGGGGGAAAAAAGCATCTTCCCTATAATAATAATAATCAGCCAGTCACTGTGTAATCGGCCTGTCAACACCAAAACAAGGGAGAACTACTCAGGAGACAATCCCTGAGGTAAAACTAGGACCTGGTAAAATTTTAGCTCACGCAATCTGTATGGTGAGCAGAACAAACCAGTGGGAAACTATTTTCAAACTATTTATTTTTTTAAAAAGCAGTTGCTGTAGTAGATGGGCCTGATCCACTGACGTCACTGAAAAGACTGCAGAATGGTTTTGCATCAGACCCTATGTTAGGGCCAAGTGCTGAGAGAACAGGTGTAACACATCTAGTTGGTCTGGGGCTTACTACTATAAAATGCTGAGGACCTCCTGTGAGGTGAGGAAAGCCCTTAGCTACCATTGATATCAGTGAGAGTTGGGGAACTCAGACCCTTACGGGAGATACTCAGCATGTTGGAGGATTGGGCTCATCCTTTCTCAGCAATGTTCTTGCACTGCAGACAAAGGAAGGAAGGTTGCTCTGATCAGACGGTTGCTGTGGGGAAGCTGTCTGCTTATGAAAGTTCCAACCAGATCTCATCCCAGTGTTCTTTTCTTGGTAATTCTAGCTATGTAACTAGCACCAACTCTTCAGAATAAATTTTGGCAAAATTTTGAAGTTACAGGGTACAATGAGCATGTCATCTAATCTTTATGTGATAGTTTAGGCCAATATTTTTCAAACATGGTTGGCTAAACTCAGGCATTACAATGAGGGGCTTGATTTTCACAGGTTGAGAGTGGTGGGTTCTGAGCACCTCTGAAAATGGATTTCAGTGACGCGCTTTAGGCAGCTTATTTGAATATATGGTCTTTGAGATAGGTGGTATTTATTAGCACTCTATTGATCTATTTCTGCCAACTACGGCGTAGTATTAGGTATTTTACTCCAGCGCTGGGTTTTTGCCCCCTGCTATCAGACCTCTCTCCCCTTTTGCTTTCCCCACTGAAGCATCCTGGTGGCAGTGAACTCGGTATTGTGTTGAAAACATTCAGCCAACGAGTCTTGTCAATACTGGCCAGTGGCACTAGGCTGCACTAATTCTTAATGGTTCTAGCTTCCAGGGAGTCACTCAGAACAAGGAAAGCATTTGGGTTTTGTTCTGCTTCAGTGATGTCAACATCTGGTTGCACCTGAACAGTTTTTTACAATGACACACTATTTTTCTAAACATATAATTTGCAAAAGTACAGCTACTGTGACGCATCTCAAATTCTAAGGAGGATTCCTACAGAACACCCAACCGTGAAAACGCAAAACGCACTGCTATCGGTGAACTATTTTTGCTTGCCAAATGTGTGTTAATAGGAAATGAAGATCTAAGATGAAGAATATCTATCTGTCTTGATATTTTTAAAAAAAAAAAAAGTGGGAAAATGAAAAACATCCATAGAAATTTAAGTAAAACAAGTCCATTAAGGTAGATCTTAAGCAACACTTAGAAGAACCTGAAGCTACAACTGAAATCAAAGAAAATATAGTTGTTAGTTGTTACACTCTGAGATTTCTCACCTACACACCAGCAATATTGAAGCTATGGTGGCAGGCAGTATTACCTCATTTATTTGTTAAACTATGTGCATCAATTCAGCTTTCCCCATGACTTTTAAAATTTCACTCAGACTTTTATTTTAAGGTTCTCCAAGATGTTTAATTTCCCCCTAAACGTTTTATTCCTATACTGCAATCTGATTGCCTTACACTAATAAAAAAAAAAGTTCTTAACTGTTACTCTGTCTTTGTTGTCTTTGCCTGTTACAGGTCAATCTGTCAATATACTTGTGAAGAACATATAAATCTATGTTGTTTCTCTTTAACCATGTCATGATTCCTTACAAGGTGTCAGGCATTGTTATCCATGACACAACATTGCTTGTCCCACAGTTAAAGAACTCCAGACAAGGCAGAGTTTTGGTAATGCCCACCTAGGACCACTGAGCTACATCCCTTTGTGGCAAGCTCGTGGTAAGCCCTATGGAAGCCTTACAAGATGACCCTGTTCAACAGATATGGCAGTCAAATGGCTACTAACTTAAATCTTTTTGGATGGACAGGTACCCGCTGAGCATTCACAGATGCAGTTGTGTTGACTTTTCCTGTGGCTCTCTCTGTAGGACATTCAACAGCCAGCTGCTACTTTTAACAAAGTCTCCACCCCTCTACTGGCATCACTGTCCTTTTCCTATAAGGAGCGGCATTGGTGATGTCATGAGTTCCCTGCTTTGACATTCCAGAGCTGTGGTCTCCTCTTCTGCTCCCCCTCCACCCCATACCTAAGCCACAAGGAATAATGCATCAATGAGAAGGTGAGGTGTCCTCCAAGCCCAGCAGCTCCTTTATAAGTCTCTCACCAAACTGTGCCCGGCTGTACCTTTTCACGTGATAGGCATCTGACATTTTGTAGAGGATGTAGGCATTGTTTATGGCAATGCTGATGGTAAACCAGAACACTTGTTGCCAGGTCTTGTTTGGTTTATGAGAAATGAAATACCTATGAATGGGGGAGAGGAAAAAGATAATCAACATTCAAACCCTTCTATGTGTGTCCTGCTGGGAGGCAAGAAAAGTGACCCCAGAGGTTGTGCAGGCCCAGGAGCTCTCATTGGGACGATACGCCAGCTGTTCATTGTTACTGTTTTAAGGGACATGTACAACAATATGTTTGATAACTCTTTTTGTTGTAGTAAAGTTATGAGAGAGTGTCTAGTTCTCCCTTTTTGGTGCAATTTCGGTTGTCTGTGTCTTGCATTTTTCTGCCCTCATCAGAAAGTTCTAGCTCCAGGGTTGCCAATAGATCACATCATCTGGGCAAAAATGCATGATGGAAAAGGCCTGTTTTGGTCACCTAGCAGTGCAGGATTGGTCACTTCAGTACCTTCGGTCTCCATCCAGTTTTCAGTGTGCCAAGTGGTGGAGCTTCCACCACTTCCCTTGACAACCTATGCTGTAGCCAAATATATCTCGCTGTCAGGAAAACTTTTCCTGAGATTTAGCCTAAATTTCCCCTCAGTTAACTTCAGCCCATCAATCCTAGTTCATCCCTTTGTACCACCCCAAATAATCATACTCTCTGATGTTCACATCCTTCATATACTTGTACACTTAGACTCCTGCCCCACTATTCCTTGCCTTGCCAATTCCTATTATCATTGGGACAGAGGGATTAACTGGACATTAATTTCTCTTCTCTCAATTTCCTCTAGTTGCTCAATATCTTTCTGGCAATGAGATGCCCAAAACGGAGTCCACTATTGCAGTAACCTACAATACGGCAATAGATGAGTTTGCCTCTCTCGTTCCCCAAATAGTGTTCAGCAGGCAGCTCTTACCCTTACAGTACTCAGCATTTGGTCCAGCTCCTCAAAGGTTGAAATCAACGGGAATTAAGCACCTCAGTACCTGCTGTACTAACTCCCAGAGAACGTGTTTAATGCTCTAAGAGCCATGTTCTGGTTACAGTTTTCAAAACCGCTTCAGGTTCAGCACCTTCAGGTCCACCAGCTAAAACAGCAAAAGCACAAGCTGCTGGGAGCCTGGGGAAAGCGTATGGGCACAGTAAGCATTCTTTTTATGTGTTGGACCAAACCATGATGCAATTTGAATTTATCCAGAACCCAGTTCCTTTGTTTTAAAAATGGCACATTTTACTGACTTCCTGCCTAGTGAGAAACTGCATGTGTATTTGGAAGCAACAGACCTTAGAGATGGGGGAGGGCCCATTCAGTCACCTTGCCCATTGTCTTTGTGCAGAACTGTTTCCTTAACCCTTATATTACTGAGACCTAATGCTTGGCTGGTGGTAGTATACAGGGATTAGGGGTGAGCTCCACAAAGGGACTTGGGTATTGCAACATTGAACACTATGGCATCTAACTTCTGGGCACCTAGAAAATCCATGGAACAACACTGTGATCCGCAAAACTGAGTTAGGTGCCTAGGCTCCCTATACCAGGAATGGGGAGAGACCGGTGCCTAAGAATGTGACCCACAAAGCCAGCATGCTAGGTGCAGAGTGGCCTAAGCTAGACATTGGGAGATGCCAATGGCAGGGGGGTGTGCTAAGCCTCAGGCAGAGGAGGGAATTGAACCTGGGGCTCCGATATCCCAGGTCCATGCTCTAACTACTAGATTAAAAGTTACAAGCTCACCGCCTCTTTTTTTGGCCGGATTTTGAACGGGACCCAATCCAGCATATGTGCTCAGAGGCCACCTATTGGATCAGGTCCCTCACGTGACTTAGATGGCTGAACGCTTGTCTTTCCCTGGTTTGTGACTTACTCTAGGGCTTAGGCAGATGCGTAGAGGGAGGTACCGTCCTGCATGCCCAGAGGCAGAAACTTAGGCACCAAGTGAGTTTAGGCATCTACACGGTTCAGTGGAAGTTTTGTGGATTGCAGTGGACCCAAGACTGGGACTTAAGCAGCTCAACCTGCGACTTAAGCACCTAATGCCTTTCATGGATCCCATCCCATGTACAGACGTAATAAAATATAGCTCATAAAATGGCTGCCATAACTCGGCTTCACTGAATGCCATCTGCCCAAATACACCCGTGATCCAGTGTACAACCAGAAGATCATCATCCAAGCTGAGCAAAAAGCACAAAGCAAACTGCCTAAATGGTGAAAAGCTTATTTTTAAGGAAGTCTCACTTAACCATTTTGCTAAGGCTGCATGACTATGTAAATTTGCCAAGTGAGGCACAAAACCTACTCATGTACCCTTGCCATGAGGATTATTGGGGCAAAACCATAATTTTGCTAACCCACAGGAAGACAGCTACTTGTCCCTGGCAAGAAAGCTTGTGTACAGCTGATTAAGGTGCTGTTAGTAGCACAGGTAAGGAACAGGGTTTTTTTAATGACCTTTTAAGCAAAGAATATCCCTTAAAAATCAAGGATACAACAACAGCCCCAGACAGGGCAAGGAGGGAATTAAGAATCTGTGAAAGGACCTGCCCAGCTCCAGGGAAAGTGCAGAGGCTGCTAATTATGGAGAGTCCTGCAGCTGATGCTCACTAAGGGTAGACAACGTAGAGAAGGCAGCTATAGCAAAGAAACAGAATCTCTCTTGCTCTTGTAGTTATGACTTGGATCAAAGCTGCTGTAACTAATTCCTGGTGCCTGGGAATAGCTGGATAATAACATGGCGAAGCTGGTGACTGACAGTGTATTGGAAGGCAGTAGAAACTCCTGGTAGTCTTAAGCTATGTCTACACTACCACTTATATCGCTCAGGGGAGTGAATATTCCACCCACTGGGCAACACAAGTTACACTGACCTAAGCGCTAGTGTGTCTCCCACCGACATAGCTTCTGCTGCTTGCGGAGGTGGTTTTATTATACATACAGGAGAGCTCCCTCCTGTGGGCATTGAGTGTCTTCACCAGACGTGCTGGTTTGGCCCTAAACCCAAACTTTAGCCTAAACCTAATGTGGATTCACCACCACCTTGGTTCTTCTCTCTCAAACGGCTCTCTAGCTATTCCATTTAAATACTCCAAGGATGCAATTCTCGTGGTGGTTTGGCTGAAGAATGGACAGACAGGAGTATCACAGTGTTTTGGATCTGGTCCAGCTTTGCTGAATTATGCAAGATGTGAAGGGGGGAGGAAGGATGTTCTGAATTTAACCAGAACTGTTTGTTCATATCTAACTCCTACACAAATTCCCAAGATAACGGTCAGCAGTGCAGCTTGCCTCCCTTAGGAAAATCGTGCAAAGATATAGAGCCTGATTCCACTTGCTTTGAAGTCAATGAGCGTTTTGCCATTGAATTTAATGAGGGCAGGATCATGCTCCAAGAAAGGTTCAAATGTTCCAGTAACACGGGATTCACCCACTCGCCATCCCACCCACTTACTTGCTGTATTTGTCGTCATATTTGCAGATATAGCTAAGATGAGCAGCAAACGCTTCTACTGCCAACGGGCATGGGATCTCGCCACTTTTTCTCTTAATTATAACTCCTGCATCAATTAAAAAAACAAAACAAAACACAGCTATTGAATCTTAACTGTTGTGTTAGCATCAGTGTTACCAACTACAATACACTTTCTGAAAAGGGGATTTGAGATCAGTTACTTAGTGTGCCAGCAAGACTCCATTAATCATTAGGACTTCTATCCCAAAAATAAACCTTGTTGATCTTGAATTTGCTTTCCTTCCCCCACCCCTCTTCTCAGTCCAACTGGCACCTGGAAGATTGTATCATAGACCTTGCTAGTAATGTGCATGCCAAAGGAGCTGTGTGGGAGATACAAGAGAGATTGGTTTAAAAAAAAATGGTCAAAACACAAACTTGAACTCTTTTCCGAGCTCGAGCTAGGGGCCCTTCATGGTGAGGCACTTGTTGGTCAGACTTCATGTGGTGACGTTTGCTTCTTGATGTACCATTATCTTGCTGAGATGCTAAATCCGAACTTGCAAAAGTTCAGTTTTGATTCACTGGGACAGAATGCTGTGGGTTTGGATTCTGGTGTGTACTGTTTGCCTAGCCCTTCTTCATGGACTGTGACACTAGCCAGGTACTGAAGAGCAATGGTTACCATGGGATGTGATAATCACCTCTGTTGCAGTTGTAAGCCTTAAGGTAGTGGGGTCTACAGGGAGCACTGCAAGCAAAACAGCTGGTGCCAGATATGGCTGCAAACTGTCTTAGGCTGGTGTTATATGCTGCAGATACCACCTGCCTCACCATGATTCATCCTTGGGGTGAGACACTTCCCCTCTTCCCAGCTGTACTGCCTCCACACTGTCTTTGCTACTGCATTTGTATCCAGATCTCTCTCACTCCTGCAAGGAAACTGATGAGACTAGTGGTCTGGAGAAGGGAAAGGTTCATGGGGCACTTGGTTAGAAGTCCAGTCCAGGCCTGCCCGGTGTGATGGGCTGAAGAGTCAGAGAAGCATTTGTAACTAATTTCCAGATGTCTCATATGAAGTTTATGCAGGAGGCACTTGTCTGTGCTCTGTTACCACCCTGTGCCCAAGGAAATGGGACTTGTGCACATTTTGTAAATAAACCATACTAACAAAATACTGGACTCCACATCACTGAGCTCTGCTTCAAACAGGGAAACTGACACATGTATTGCCCCTTTGCTGAGCAGCAACAGAATTTGCCAGGCAGCAGCAGGTTTGGGGGACCTTGAAAGTCATTTTCCTGTTTGGAGCGCAAATCTGATACGGAGTCTGGTATTTTCTTCATATACATTTAGGATGGGATCCACGGAGGGACTAGGGTGTTGCAATCCTCAGCATCATGGCACCTAACTTCTGGGCACCTAGAAAAAAAATCACAGGAACACCACCTTACTCCACAACAGGGCCGCCGGGGGGGCAAGAGGGGCAATTTGCCCCAGGCCCTGGGCCCCACAGGGGCCCCCACAAGAATATAGTATTCTATAGTATTGCAACTTTTTTTTATGGAAGGGGCCCCCAAAATTGCTTTGCCCCAGGCCCCCTGAATCCTCTGGGCGGCCCTGCTCCACAAAGCTGAGGTAGGCACCTATCTCTCCCCATTCATTACATAGGGAGCCTAGGCACCTAAGAATGTGATCCACAAAAGCCAGCATGCTAGGTGGGGTGCAGCCTAAGCTAGCTAATGGGAGATGCCAATAAGAGGGCTGGGTGTGAATCCCCGCCCCTTTCTTGGAGATAGGGGCCTATATCTGGACTGCGGGGAGATTACTATTCATGGATCCCTAAGCAGAGCTAGGCATCCATGAATAGTAACCAGCCACCTCAAGTCAGGTGGAGTAGGTACCTAAGTAATTTCTTGTGAGAATGAAGTAGGTGCCTGCCTCCCTCCACACCCAGTGGTGGTAGTGTCCCCACCTACCTCATAATTTTTAGCCCAATGGTTAGAGCAGAGATGTGAGAGAACCCAGGTTCAATTCCCCACTCCCTACCAGAGGAGGAGAGAGGCTTTGAACAGGGGTTTCCCGCCTCTCAGGAGCATTTCTTAACCACTGGCCTATTCGGACATGGGACTCCCCCAATCTCATCCTGTTAAAGCTGTTTCACTGTGACTAAATAATGAAACAATGATTACAGTGACGGGACTGGGCCTGGGGTCTTCTGCCTCCCAGGTGGATGCCTTAACCACTAGACTACACAACCATTCCCCCTCTTGTGTTCTCTCTCTGGCCCAGTGACTGTTCCACTCCGGATAAATTCTTAAATCGTCATTGGGCCAGAGAGAGCGAGCCTAGGTGTGAAGGAAGGAATGACTCTCTAGCCCTTTGGGTAGGGTACCCACCTGGGAGGTGGGGCTTCAAAGCCTGAACCGCAACTTCCAAGCACAATCTACACAGCTGTTTTTACAGTGCTAACATGAGCTTCGCTAGCACGGTCACTCTGGGCTGGGAGGCTCACTGCTGTGGGCTGCGTAGACATAACCCCAGCGACTCCAGGGGACTGATGTCATCAGGCAGCTTTTTGCAGTTTTCACTCTGGCCGGTCTAGCCCGTGTGACTGGCTATTTGTTCCATCTCCCTCCCTCCCAGTCACGTCACCCTCACATCACCTTGCCTCTGCCCTCTCCGTCTTCTCTGCTTTTGTCTTCCTGTTTAAACGTATCCCCTCCTAACTAAACCCCCCCATCCGCCCCCCAAAATACCCTCCCAAGGACCCACTTTTAAATCAAGATGGGATGTTTTTCTAAAAGCTCTGCTCTAGGAATGATTGGGGGGCGGGGGGGGAGAGTTCTCTGGCCTGTGCTATACAGGAAGTCAGACTGGATGATCACAATGGTCCCTTCTGGTCTTGGAATCTATGAATCACGCCTTGGGGGGAAACTATGGCACTAACCTGCTGTTTGCAAACCATCACTCTGTTCCCTCTGCAGGTATGTTCTAGTCTTTTCCCTTAGGCTTTGACTGTCTGGTGTATTTAAACTGTAAACTCTTTGAAGCAGGGACTGTCTCCCTCACTCTGTACGGTGCCTCGCACAGTGGAACCCTGTTCTTCACTGTCTCCCAGGCACTATCATCCTTCCTCCTGGAACGCAGCTCAGCTTGGCTGAAGTTACTGAGACACAGAGGATTAAGGTGCCTTGTGTTTGGTCCCACTTTTAGTCGCTGTCTCAGTTTGGACGAGATCCCAGACTCCTCCTGGCTCTCTGGTCTTTCCTGAATCTTCTAAACCATTAAATTACTTCATAAGACACCCAGACCAAAATTGTTACTCATGTTTTGATTACAGGCTTGAGAATTAAATTCCTTTGGCTAGAAGTACAGTTCCCTCCATTATCTCTGACATGCCCCCTATGACACCCTACTTGGCAGGCCCTGTTTTGAATCTAAGACTCGCAGCACATACTAAGTGTCATTTATGACTGATCCATATGACTATTTAGTTAAAGCCTTTGAGTGACAGATTTTAATGAGTCCCAAATGATGATAGAGTTGAGCATGATGCATAATAGGTGTAACCAGAACATGGGGGGGAGGGGAACCCTTAAAGCTAACGAAACCAATATTTCTTATTGCCCTCAACATGCCCAGTAAGGGTGTTTTTATTTTCTTTGCTGGAATTGTCCTGAAAGATCTGGTTGACTGTATGAAGACAAGGCTGTCTTTCCCCTAGTAGGTTGGAAAGTATAAGATCTGTTTAGTGCAGGTGTGTTTGGTGACTTTTTTTGGCTTCTAGAATTTCCTTTGATTCGCCTTCCACCATTCACTTTCACTAAAAATGTGTGATTACAGCTACATAGGCACCATGTACTCCTTCTTATTTTCCATTATAGACTGTTAAAGTGTTTCCATTTCTGGAATGTGGATAGGTTTATCTTATAGCACTTCACAGGCTTGATTCAAGCCATTGGTAGGAGGGGGCCCAGCAAGGTTCCCCAGAAGGAGGTTGGGGTGGCACAAATTGCTCTAAACTTTGGCACTGCTCTGGGAGCCCCTCTGGTCAACAGTGCCCCAGCAGATAGCACTGGCTGAGAGGTGGCATGGCCAGGATACACAGATGTGCTCATTCAGCAGACCCCCCCCCTAAGGTGTCTTTGCTAACAGGGCTCCTATGTAGCCCTTCCCCGGTGGAGCTCCCAGAGAAGTACTATGCTGCAAACACTGCTTGTTCTTTCCTGGGTTGTGGAGAGAGGTGGGCCGTGCTGCCAACTCTTGTGAAATTTTTTGTTTTGTTTTTTTTAATCACAACGCTTATGATAGTGTGTGTGTGGTGGTTTTCCCTTAACGCTCCAGCTCCTGGCATCATGTGATTGTGAGAATCTCAGCTTTTATTGGAAAGGGGGGGAAAAGTGAGCCGTGGTTACAGAAAAGCTTGAAAATGTGACCCAATTGCATGCTAAAGCTCAACCACCAGAAGGCAAATAAAACCACCCAAAACGTTGGTTTTTTTTTAAATCATGACTTTTAGCCAATCCCTGACTCATGATTTTTGAACAGTGGGTTGGTAATACTAGGAGCAGCTTGCATCTTCCGTAGTGTGCAGGAGCTGTTATTGGGGTGTGTGCACCAATACAGGTTCATTGCAGGTTCAAAGTGCTGTACAGATATCCATCCAACAAATCCTCAAAGTCCTGTGATGTAAGGAAATGCATAGACCTGAATTTCCACAGTTTAAAAGGTCTGAAGCATAATTCTACTACAACGCTTTTCCCCACCAGACCCATCAGTGAATTCTCATAAAGGGCATTTGGAAGTTTAGGGCCAAAATCTTTTTATCCAAAATCTTCAACTGGTGTAAATTGCTGAAGTCAGTTTGTTTTATAATAAATTATTCGGCTTTCCTCCAGACTTTCAGGTTCTGGCCCTTTTATGAGTTAAATGTTTCAGAGAACTAATTTAACTTAACCAGCCAGGGCTGCTCCTCCCCACAGTACCCTCTGGGCCCAGAGCTGTGCAGGGAAGAGCCTATTTTGGGGGCACTAGTACCCAGGCAGTGACTATTTCCTCCTCTGACCACTCCCATTTGTGTAGCATTTGGGAAAGAAGGGAAGACACTGCAAAGAGGGAGCCAGCCAAAGACTCAAGCCAGCAGGAGAAGCTGTTAAAAGGAGCTTCACAGTGAGTGCTGGATTGATGATACTAGCGGGCTACTTCCACAGTTTTGACGCTGGTCGTTCTCTGCCCTGCACTGATTGGTTGTTTGCCCCAACCCCTCCTGCCCCCTCCCATCATCTGGTGGTCACCTCAGCCTCACTCCATTTTGCCTTCCACGTTCCTCAATTTCATCTCCCCTGCCCCTTCCCTCCCCCTCCAATGACTCCTCTCTTCACCTATCTATCTGTTTAGTTAACTCCCAAAATACCTAAACCCCACCCAAAGTTACACCCATAATCACCACCTCTCCCCACACAAAAATTGTGGCACTAACATGCCATTTGCACCCCATCACTCTGTTTTGTGTTCTATCCCTTTCCCCCACCATTCGTCCGTCTGGTCTATTTAGGTTGTATGTTCTCCAGAGCTGGGACTGTTTAGTACTGACTGTGCACTACCTAGCACACTGGAGCCCCAAGGCATGACCATAATACAGACAGTAAATTTTTAAACTTCTCCCATTAAACTACTTATTTAAGGAAACAGAATTTTGTTTTTTTCTTAATGTGGAGACAACACATCTGATAGCAGAATACGCAAATTACTTATTTGTGCAGTACTGTAAACAAAAGGCTTTCAGTCTTGAGCAATCATGAGCATGTATTATGACAAACTGGTCCAAAACTTTCATAAGTCACACGCTACATCTAAAAATGGGATTCATAGATTGGTTTTGAGAAGAGCACTTCTCTGCCATGCCTCTCCCCAGACTTGAGTGGGGTTTGTAGTCAGGACACAGGTGAGATTCCCTTTCTCTGTTTTTATTTTATGTAAAATAAGTAACTAGGTCATTACTTGTTGCCTCCACCTTTGCTGAAATCCTCATCCATGCCTCAACTTGCTCTTGTCCTCACTATAGCAACTTCCTTCTCAAGTCCCCCTGGGTGCAGTAAGCTGCTGCCCACTTTTATACGCAAAAAGCTGTGACAACATGGCTCCATTCTCAAACTATTCCACTGGCCCCCACTCATCTCAGGCTCCAGTTCAAAACTCCCTTCCATTTGCTTATTCCAGTCTACATCACTGACGTCTCTCCCCCTCCTTCCTTCCCCACTCAATCCATGTGCTCAACATTGGCTTTACTACAGTCTCACCACAGTGTGTGTGAAAGACTTCTCTTCTGTGCCCCGGACATTGGAAAGAGACTTCTTGGGCCAGAGCCTTAGTTGGCATAAACTGGCATCGCTACATTCACTTCAACGGAGAGATTCCAATTTACACCACCTGGCAATCTGGCCCTCTACCAGTCTCACTAAATCTCCCTGCTTTCTCAAATCTCAACTGAAGCCTTTATCTTTTCTCCCTAGCCTATATCTCACATAGTAGCAGATTAAGAGAAAACAATTTGTTTAATGTTCTTTATCAAGAATCCCTGTGAAGCATGTTAGTAAACATGTACTTCAAAGATTTTGCATACCATACAGGCTAAACTTTGTAAACCATTATCCTGTTCTGTAAATGGAACTACATGAGTTTATACCAGCTGAGGTTCTGGCCTCATCTACGTACCAGTGTGTGACTACGCTGAGATGTGTGCAGATTTTCAAATTTGTTCTGTTTCTGCTCTGCTTCTGTTAAAGGGACATTCAACCAGTTTGTTTTGTTTGTAAAGCTTAATAGTCACCACCACCTTTACAAACAAATAGATTTTTCTTTTCTGAAACTTGTTTTTAGTAATTGTAGCCAAAGAAAGCAGCTTTGTGCTAGTGCATGAGAACCAGGTGACGCTCATTGACTTGACTTTGGTTTAATTACTCCAGTTGCATTGTCCAAACTTGCTAACATGCAAAAAGCAAACAACATAATGACCATAAATTAGCTTGTTGAACTTAATTCAATTTAAAATTTAAGGTCTTATTAGAAAGGCTCTAATTCTGTACTGCTGGTGTCTGATTCTGCAAACATATAGTAACTTTATTTAATTCCATGGGTTTCAATCGACCTACTCATATGTAACTTCTTTCTCATGTGTTTTTAGAATCAGGCCCTATGACACCAACCCTTTCAAGTTATCTGCTTCTCTTTTTAGTTAAATCAATGTTCTCTTGTGAGCTATAATAGCATTCCAAGTAGTGTCCAGTTCCCTAGCTCATCGTATAAAGGTTAGGATGTGTGGTGAGTTCTGATAAATGACCCCCCAATTCCCGTGAGATTTAGTCATATGTGTGGCTATGCAACACTTCACTTCTAAGACTGGCACCTGAATACCTTAAATTCTGTACACGTTTTTGAGAATGTGGTTTAAGCACCAAGTTACCTTTGTAAGCAGTAGCACCTTAAATTTGTAAATACGTAACAGTCTTTCAACTATAATTTGATTTTTGTATTTTACTCACTTTGGACAATAGAACTACAAGAGATTTTAAATGGACAAACTACTCTTTAAAAATGTCCTTTCATGTTGGGTTTTGTAAATATTTTTTTCAAAACTTACATTATGCCTAAAAATCTTTGAGTCCCTTAAAAAAAAAAAAAAAAAAAAAAAAAAAAAAAAAACCCTCTCATAGTAAGATCAATTTCAGCTGAGTCTTTAAGAAACTATTCACAATCTAAACTACTCCCAAATATATTTTTGGCTGTTCTGGTTTTCTTTTCAGCAGCTGCACAATCAGTTTAGTATGCAATGGGAAGGCTCTTGCCAAAAGCCATTTGTATGTGATGAATGGGTTTTAAATCCATAGGAGAAACTAATTGTAGAATCTGGTCAAAGAGTTTTATACTCAGTATGGTTCTTATTGGTCCAAAATATTTTATGCATTTAGGAGTTCCTCTTTACAAAGACTTATCATGCAATTATCTCATGAGACACCTTGTTACATATAGGATTTTAACCTCCATTACAACTCTCTGCACCACCACAGGTCAGCTGGGATATGTATAACACCAAAAAGGAACAGCTCTCTACTGTGCCAGCTAAAAGAGTAACTATTAGCTGGTAGCATTAGTAAGCTTTTTTAACCTTTATGCACAGAAGACATCCGTTGCAGAAAGAACACTTTTAGCCACTGCTAATGTAGATTAACTAGTACCTTATGGACAAGAGCAAACACAATGGAAATTATCATTAATGCTACGGTTTATCTAGGATAATTATCAAGCTTCTTGTCTGGGGTTATCCAACTTCCTAAGTGTCCTATCGTGTCTTGTCACCTATTTTGAAAAACATGGTCACAGTACAGGTAGCGATACTGCTGACTGCTCACCTTGTTGAACTGGAGAATAGGCATTAGTGAGAAAACGAAAATGCCCTTTGTTATACCAGCAGATCAGGGACATGTTTCCCTTCATCTTTATTCTGTACTGCCCTCTGGACTGAGGAGCATCTGGGTTATGCAGCATTGATGGAGGTAGGCCTGTGCAGTCACTTTTCCTGGAACTCAGCAATCCGCAGCAATAAATCTCTGCACATGAAAGAGAATAAATTCCCATCAGCAAACCATCCTATAGGTTTAGGCATAAATGACAGTGGGGCTGTCTGACCTATTTGACCGGAGGAAGAACTGGTCCTAAAACTAAGCCAGTAGATACATAGGTTGGCCAATGGCCGAGGATTTCCCTGTGGTATCCAGGACCACTCTTTCTTTTCAGGCTCCAGGAAGAAATGCATTCAATACACAAGTCCAGAGAGCCAGTTCTCCAGGTGACTTAATATGATAAACAGGTATAATATAGGCTGAGTAGCTGAACTTCCCAACAATGAAATCTATTAGGTTGTGAAATTTACTCCCAGGGAGGAGGCCACATTGCTTTGGGCATTTAGCATTAGACTCGACAAAGTAGTGGAGGATGTACTCTCTTCCATGTTTAACTACACTGATAAATTGGAAAAAAGGCTTTGGCCTCCTTAAATTGTCTGAAATGACCCCCATGGTGCTTTTGGTGCTAGCAGATGACAACTCAGCCTACAATTTCCTCGCAGTACAATCTTATCAACGCTCATCAATTCTACCCTCCTTCAACCATGACAAACGGACCAATGAGTAAATTCATGTTGTGAAACCCAGACACGTCTCACTCTAGCAATCACAGCCATGTCAGAATAACCAAATCATTTAACACACATTAATAATGACAGTGCCCGGCTTGTGTTGAGTATGTGTATGTGATAAGAAAAATATTAGATTGTTAAAACTTCCATTCATCTGATTAATTTAAAGAGCATATAGTAATAGAATTTCTTGCTATCAGAAGAGAGATACTCTGCATAGGAAATTTAGTCAAAGAAATCCCCAAATCAAACAGCTGATCAACTGGATTAAAGGATCAAATCCAGTTTTGGCCAAGAGTCAAATCTTTCAGTATTGAGATACTCTATACTGCGAAGCAATGTCCTCGTCCTGATGTGAGCTTTACAAAATCCAGGAAATCTTAAATCCAAATCTCCTCACCAACCGTCTAGGCTTTGTTTTGACTATACGAAGGGAATCAGAGCGCACACATCTGTGTGTATATTATACTTAGACTGATCCACTTAAGTTTGTGTATTCCACTTAAACTACAGCAGCCCAAAGCTGCTATTTCAGGTAAAACAAAATAGGTCTGTCAACTGAGAACACTGACCTAAATTTTAGAGTCTAAAATCTACTTTATTGAACTATCATCCTTCAGCAAATAAAGAATATTAAAAATCAAACCACTTGATCAAGGGGGAATAGAGGCTGTTACATACTATGCGGCTCTTCTGCCTTTGTCCTTCTGGTATTCTGTACGCTCTTTGGCGCGGGAACAGTCTTTTGTGGGGGGGGTTCTGTTTGTACAGCACCTAGTGCAGTGGGGTCCTGGTCCTTCACTAGAGCTCCTAGGTGCTATGGTAATACAAAATAATCAATAGTGCTCATGAACTGATCCAAAGAGCAGCAAACAATTGGCAACTGGTTCTTGAGATTTCCCGAACAGTGCTCTATAAAACCAGAAAAAAACCACAGGCTGGGAGACCACAGAACTATAACTTAAAAAAAAAAAAAAAAAAAAAAATTACAGCTGCATTACATTTTTACATAAAAATATAATTGTTCCTGTTGCCCCAGCAGTAAGACTGAAGCAGTGGCTCTTCAATTAGAAGACATGAGCTTTTTAAATGTCAGAATGGAAAACCAACACATCAATGTAGCTATTTGATTTTAGGGGAGGAGCTGTCTAATGGATCCTGTGTGATCTGCCAATTCTGATCTCAACCACTGGAATTTCAAATCGTAGAAATGGCTGGAAGGGATTTGACAAGAGATATCTCTGCACTGAGGTGGGACAAGTATACATATAATATGTGCTAAAAACCCTCTTGCTACCACCATCTCTGAAACTTTCTTTAACAAGTCTGTGACCACCTACCATTTTAGTTGTCACTATGTGCCATTGAGAACGTCACTGCAGCAGCAGGATTAGAACTCTGATCCTCCTGCTCCAAAAGCACAATCCCTTAACCTAGAGAAGAATTTCCTTTAGCTGTTAGCAATATAGGGTCTATGACTCACTGAAAGGCCATTTTAATTCTCTTCAGCAGAGGGCAGTAGTACACAGCCATTCTAGCCAGTACATTACTGTTTTTAGGATTGCTGAGGTAATTAAGTGCAGCCTTTTCTTAAGCTCATGTAAGCTTGCAAAAGACTCAAGCAGCTGTTTCGCTCTTTTCACAAGATAATAGGAACCATCTTGCACATCTCTCAGGAAAAAATAATGCACCTCCTTACATAACACAAAGTGGTGACAAATATGATAGCTGCAGATTTAGTATCACCACTTGCAGAGGATGGCAAATGTAATTTGTGGAGGTTTTTAAAAGTTGTAATTTAAAACAACTAGTTACTATGGCAATAGCAGCAATAAAAATTAAGCCCATCTGGCACAATGGTGTGGTCCAAATTTAATTAAATGCTTAGCATGTTTTATTACAGCCCAGAAGAAAATGAAGTTTTACAGAATTCAAAAGAAGTCTGATTGACTGGGCCCCAGTCCTGCTCTCGTAAGTAGGGCCCTACCAATTTCACAGCCGTGAAAAACGTGACCCAGATTGTGAAATAAGCCTTTCCCTGTGAAATCTGACCTCCCCCTTGCTGCAAGTCCCTGCCAGGCTGGGGAGGGACAGGACTTGTCCTTCCCCTGCAGGGCTGCTGTGGGGGGAGAAATGGGGCAGATCAGACTCACCACCTTTTGGGTTGGGACCTCCACGGTTACAACACTGTGAAATTTCAGACGTAAACAGCTGAAAATCTTTTGATCAATTAAAAAACTCTCTAGCTGTCAAATTCATCAAAATGAACTGTGAATTTGGTAGTCACATGGTAACATTCTTGCTTCAGAGGGAAATGTAAGAGGGCTTCATCAGGCGTGCTGGAACAATTTTTATAGTGGGGTGCTGAGAGCCACTGAATCCAACTGTAAACCCTGTATATGATGAAAACCACTTCAAGCCAGGGAGTGCGGCAACACCCTCAGCACCCCTAGTTCCAGCACCTATGGGCTTCACTCATACAGGGCCCATTCCAACTATCATTTCTATTTCAAACTAAAAAAGCAGCCCACAAATCTGTGCTTAGGTACGGCATCTCAACCAGTTCAGTGGTTCAGTTCACAAACAGCAGTATCTAAACTTCTGGTGAGATTCAAGCTCACTCATGGACAGGCTCTCATAAAATTTCTGGCATCTCTACTTCTAGTCACATCTGAAACTCCTCACAGAATAGCATTTCCTGTGCCATTTCAATGCCTGGTTCCTGTTCTACTTGGAAACCAGAAACTTATATAACTATCTTTATGACCATGGAGCATAAAGTAGGCTTACATCGAGTTTGGTTTTAGAAACAGTCAGAGAGGACGTTCTTATTTTTCAGAAGAAGCCCATGGTCCAAACCTAATGAGTTCTTTGGAATTGAGTGCTGCAGACATCCTTTTATATTCACAGAAACACTTTGTGGTGATATAATTAAGGTTATTACTAATTTCAGAACAGTACTATTGTAGTTATGAAACAGAGACAGGGGAGGTAATTTTCTAGTGAAGTCTCCACAAAAGCCTTGACCAAAGTTTTCCAAAAGTGAACAGTGATTTTATTTATTGGTGCCTACACTTTTGGATTCCAATGGAAGGGAATCCTAAAGGCTCTGACTTTCAGAGGACAGGTGACCAGCACTTTCAGAAAAATCAGGCCCTGTCAAGATGTCAGTTCAGGCACCCAACTACTAAGGCACCTAATAACTAGTTTGTTTGGGGGGTTTTTGGTTAAAAAGTCTTGATTCAAATCTTTCCCCACTGCCCATGTTAAAGATTCACAGAAAGCATTGCAAAGATGGATGAATAGAAATTCCTTTGACTCAAATTTTTGTGATTTTTTTTTTTTTCTCCACCTCTCAGTGGATAGCTCAGTGGTTTGAGCATTGGCTTGATAAACCAGGGTTAAGAGTTCAATCCTTGAGGGGGCCACTTAGGGATCTGGGGCAAAATCAGTACTTGGTCCTGCTAGTGAAGGCAGGGGGGTGGACTTGATGACCTTTCAGGTCCCTTCCAGTTCTATGAGATAGGTATATCTCCATATATTATTATTTTATTATTCATTCAGCTCTAGCCCAGGCACTATAATTTCTCTAGAACAACAAAAGTTAATCCAATATGTTAGGAATGTGTCTTAATTTTGCACGGTTGCTCTCATCCTCTATAGCGAAGCAGGTTCCTCAGGTTCTCTCGGGACACTCTCATTCTTAGTTGCATTTTTATCCTTGTGTGGCTTTAATTCCCCCAACTAAGCATTACTCCTGGCTAACAGAGCACTGATCAACCTGATGCCACTGTTCGGCCTGAATGCATGAAATTGGGACACACCAGGAAAATTGTTTTCTATGGGGGATGCTAGGCCTTCCACTAGCAAATCTCTGCTCTGCTCCAAATTTCACAGCTAACGCTGCGGGATCACAGCAAGTGCTGACTATAGTACCCTGGCTCTGTGGGTAGGGTCAGGATGCACAGTCTCCTCCAGGGCTCTTGATTGACTTCACCACTGTTTTGACATATCAAAGGTCTGATTTCCCTGAGCATCCCATAATCCTTCCAATTCAATATGCCCTGCCAAGCCAGTGAGCTAGCCTTTATCACCCAAAACATAAAAGCCAAACAATCCCATGTCCCTGTTTAACACAGTGTGTCAATGTTCCCACTGCAACCTGCTTTGTAAGGCGTACCCAAGCTACTTACCAAAAAGCTAGTAAATCTGCTCTGAGTCTCCCAAAATTAAATTCCCAATTCGATACCCACTATCATTTCTGCTAGTGAATGGAATGCAGAGGAAGCAGTTGTCATGGATCACAAAATCGCATGGAGCCACATAACAAAACATGAACCAGGAACTGAAAACGCTGCACAGGGTTTTCATTTTTGATCAGATAATGTACCTAACTTTGAATCTCTAGAAGGCATTTAGTGTCAGCTACCTGCTAACAGTTGGTAATTTGAGTTCTCTTCAGTGCAATGCCTGTGAGTAGTTAACTACTGTAGGTAATCAGAGTTACCTGTAAGAAAGAAATACTGTGGTGGTTCAGTAGCCAGGATTCTTTTCTACTGTGATTCCAGAGACACAGTGGAGAATATTATCCCCTTCTTTCTCTTTCACAAATCTGTCAGCATAAAGGATCATTTTCCAAAAGTCACAGTTTTAGGTCTAAGGATCTAGTAACCCCTTATTTCAACTGAAATGGCTTAAGAATTAGACACACTGGAATATTTGGGTTCTCATGCATAATAACTAGACATTTGATCAAATGGCTTTTATAATGCTAGAAATATAATGGCCCTGTGGGCAGCCAGCCATAAAATTTTATGAAAAAATTTCAGAAGGAATATTCTCCAGTCATTAGAGGAAAAACTCCAGTGTAATATAAATATTCTTGACTTGTTGACCATGTGGCCATTATATTTAGAGTATTGAGAGAACCCATAATTACTTCTATATATGTATGAATGTATTTCAAAGTGCTCCTCTGTGGGTGTTTTACAGTGTATGTAAAATAATTTACAACCGAATCCTGCATTGTGCTCCATGATGGCAGACCTGTGTGCACGCACTGAGCTGAGGGCAAGATTGAAGGCATTAGGTAGCTAAAGTATTGTAACCAATCACTGGCATTTTCCTTTTAAGAATGAATCAAAATAATCCAATTATTTCTATATTGTGGGCCAAATTCCATTCTTGAATGTCCCACATGAATGTAGACTTTTGTCAGTGGAAGCCATGCTGAAAACAGAACTTGGCTCCCAAAGATGAACTGCATAGGAGGGGAAAAGAGCTTGTGGCCTCAGTTTGTTTTTATTTGTGTTTTCGGAAAGGTGTGAAGTGTTCATCTACAAAGGAAATTCTTCTTGATGCTAGAAATTCAAATCTATTGTTTACAATGGAAGACCCTGGTGACTGGAGAACTAGTGAAAAAGTTGCATCACTGGAGAAGAATTTAAGCTGACCAGTTCGTGGGAGAGTGGATGTTCAGTAACTGTTTTAAACTCTTTGGGTTTGATTTTCTGAGTGGGAACATCTATGACTACAACTGCACTCAATGGGAGCTGTGAATGCTCATCACATCTGAAATTCAGATCACTTGTACAACACCTATTTAACACCACAGATTAACGCGCACTTGGGTCTAACTCTAGTCTATACCTATGCCTGTATTGCTACATAGGCAAACCCTTCTAGTGTAGGTGCAGCTTATATGGGCAAAAGAGTGCTTTGCTAGCAACTGTCTCTACCATAGGGCTTTTGCATTTAAAAAAAAATTGCTCCCCAAATGACATTATACTGGCAAAAGTTTCTAGGGTAGACCTTGCCTTAGGTAAAGACTCAGCACATTCCCCCTTCCCCCACACCCTTTTCACAAGTAAGAACTCCCACACATATAGAAGACCCCCAAGAAGTCCTCCAGAGAAAAACCCAGGAATAACCAGAGTCTAAATTCCTAAGGTAAAAGAGAAAAAAATCAGAGCACTCCTATTTCTTCCCCCCACCCCTTTTTAAAATAGCCTTCTTTCTACATGATGAAGACTCAAAGGAAAGCTCATGCTCAGTTTTTAAATAACCTCTGCAGGTCCCCTTGTAATGAACAGACTAAGTTACCCTTAGGATTTCTCTGGCTTGGCTGCTCATGGCTATGCGAGGAGATAAAGCCTCAATCAAAAACACTTCGGGTTATTTGCTGACTTCTGGCAGCAGGATATTCATAAGCCTTTCGGCATGAATGGTCAGTGGATCAGCTGTCACAAACCTTGCTTCTCAAACTCTTCAAAAAGGTTCAGGCTGGTAATGCTAGGGCCAGTGAAGATGATGTAGTTTTTTCCTGATGCATTCTGACAAAGGCTCTTGGCCACCATACTGTGGAGTTGGGGCTTGTTCTTCAAAGCATCCAGTCCGTCAGCACCGCCTCCTTCTTTTAGATGGACATATATCTTAATGAGCAAGTAGAAACAAGAAGACAAGTCAATGTGGTTAGAACGGATCAGGCAGGAGCCACGCAGTTGCCAAACCCCTTGCTCAGGTTTCACTGGAGATGCGCTGAAAAATTAAGGCAGTAGATACCTGTTTCAGATTTAACCCCTAATACACCTTTTATGACTGGTGCCTTTAAATGACTTTGGAATAGCTGGGGCAGGTTTGGAATTTTCTGCTGGGGCAGCTATTGGGAAATACAGATCTGTGCCTAAGATTAAGGCCTGCTTGAGGTTGCTGTTGCTATTGCGTAGCTGGAAAACCATTTGTCAGGTAGTAATAAACCACGACTCCTAAAGAGAACTGTATGTTGTGTGGATCCTACATAGACTTCATTGTTGTCAGTAAAGGCAGAACTTGGGACCTTCTGCTCTGAAAACACAGGCCTCTACCAGATGACCAGAAGGACTCTGTCTGCTAGCTTTACTGTAATAGAGTTCAGCTGTATATTCTCTTGCAGCAGACACTAAAGGGCGACATGACCGTGCTGATGCCAGCATGACACTTTCTCCAGTACAAGCCAGTGGTGTCCTTACACACCAACCACACATTCTACCTGGAATCTTCAGGGATAGCTCTAACTCTCAGCATTTTTGTCCAGATCATGACTTGGAGACCACCCATCAAAACAGATTGAACAAGGGGAAAAGGTGCATTAAACTGGCTTTAACAGTCTTAAGCATCTGGCTCCTTTCTAGCTGACTGCAATCCTTACAGATACTGTATTACTGCCATAGTATCTTAAAAACTAACAGCTACCATTGTCCAGGCAACGTTCCTTCTGTCCTTCATAATATTCGGTCACCATCCACACAAGGCCATTTAAGTGGATATCCAATGGCAGGAATGTCTTTGCCTCTGGTAAAATGAGTTGCTGATGACCTTAGTCCGATTTGCAAGTGCACAGGTATGTATAGCACAACTGGCCTGCTTGTTGAGAGGCGAAGGACTGAAATGGCACAGAGGCCAGACCAGCACCTCACTCTGCAGATGGTCACTCTGGGAACGGGTTATGGCACGTTCGTTGGGCACTAGAGGAAAGCGCACCTCTTTTCATTGTAGAAATAGAGGACTTCAGTTTTCATTTATTTTATTCATACTACTAGAAAGCAGCTCTTCCAGTGGCTTAGCTGCTCATATAAACATTTGAATTGTATACATCTAGGCTAAAATCCCAGACACAAATAATTTAGCAATCTTGACCCAGAAGATACAAATCACCTCTGTCTCATCTGCCCACCCTATTTCTCAATCCACTCACTTTCCCCCAAGCCCCCAAAATAAATGACATGGAAGGCAGGCTGTAAACCTCAACAACTTTGGGTTCTGATGGACCAAAGGAAGGAGTGACTTCCAGAGCTGAAGATCCTTTGCCAAAAATACCCTGCCACCAGCTCCTCCTCCTCCCCCCAACTTTTAAACCAAGGAGCTGTTAGCTCTCAGTCCTTCACTGATCACAACAGTGGGAGCACCATCTGGGGAAGAGATCTGGGGTCTCAATTTCCAGGAACTACCAATCCAGCATCATCCACCAAAATTCAATTCAATTAAACAATGGGCCTGATCCTCCCCTTGCTCTCAGTCAGCAGACACACATTCGTGTAAAGGAGAGGAGAATCTCTAGCCCTATATTCTGAATCCTAAATATTCTTAATTTTATTTGTTTATGAAGATCTTAAAAAAACAACAACAACAAAAAACAAAAAAAAACCCAAACTCATGAAAAATAAAGTGGTCAAAATTTTCAAAAATGCCTAAGTGACTTGGGAGCCTGAGTCCCATTGACTTTCAGTGAGACTAAAGGTACATCTACACTTCTGGCACTGTGTAGAGTAGACACTGCACAGCCAGCTAGCATGGGTATAAACAGCAGTACTAATGGTAAGGCACATCTTAGGCGAGTAGAGTAGATTAGAGTGCCCTACATGCCTGAACCTGCAGGGTATATACCCTACATGGCTCTCTACATGCCCAACCAGTGCCTCTCAAGTCTACACTGCTATGTACTGTCCCATAGCTCCCCCCTGCTGGAGCCTTTCCCCATAACAGTGAAAGTGTAAGGTGATGCATTTAGGGATGACTAACAAGAATTTTAGTTATAAGTTAGGGACGCATAGGTTGGAAGTGACGGAGGAGGAGAAGGACCTCGGAGTCCTGGTTGATCGCAGGATGACTATGAGTCGGCAATGTGACGTGGCTGTGAAAAAAGCTAATGCGATCTTGGGATGCGTTAGGCGAGGTATTTCTAGTAGGGACAGGGAGGTGCTGCTTCCGTTATACAAGGCGCTGGTGAGACCTCATTTGGAGTACTGTGTGCAGTTCTGGTCTCCTATGTTTAAAAAGGATGAACTCAAACTGGAACGGGTACAGAGAAGGGCCACTAGGATGATCCGAGGAATGGAAAACCTTTCCTATGAAAGGAGACTCGAGGAGCTCGGTTTGTTTAGCCTAACCAAAAGAAGGCTGAGGGGGGATATGATTGCTCTCTTTAAATATATCAAAGGGATTAATACAAAGGAGGGAGAGGAATTATTTCAGCTTAGTAGTAATGTGGACACGAGAACGAATGGATATAAACTGGCCGTGGGGAAGTTTAGGCTTGAAATTAGACGAAGGTTTCTGACCGTCAGAGGGGTGAAATTTTGGAACAGCCTTCCGAGGGAAACGGTGGGGGCGAAGGACCTCTCTGGCTTCAAGATTAGGCTTGATAAGTTTATGGAGGGAATGGTTTGATGGGATAACGTGATTTTAGTCAATTAGGCATTAACGTGCCATCGCGGGTAGAATGAGGGTCCGGCTGTAGAATCTTGCCTGTATGCTCGGGGTTCTGCTGATCGCCATATTTGGGGTCGGGAAGGAATTTTCCTCCAGGGTAGATTGGCAGAGGCCCTGGAGGTTTTTCGCCTTCCTCCGCAGCATAGGGCAGGGGTCGCAGGCTGGAAGATTCTGTTGTGGGTGGGTCAGCTTTTGTGGCCTGCATCATGCGGGAGGTCAGACTAGATGACCATATTGGTCCCTTCTGACCTTAAAGTCTATGAGTCTATGAGTCTACACGCTGCCTCAAATGTAGACATAGCCTTAGACTCCTAAACCACTTAGGTGCTTTCAAAAATTTTACCCGTTTTCATTAGAGCAAACATTGAGACGTTCAAAGTCACTCAGAGGATTTACGTGAACGCTCATTCATTTTTAAACTGGAATTGTGCTTCTAAATCCCCTTGTCAGCTTTGGAAAACTTCATCCAGAGTCTGCAATCATTCAGAAGATGAATCATTCAGAAGATCATTCCCTGCATGTTTGTATGCCCACGGTTTTTAACCTTTCTTCCACAGGTTAGGTTTTCTAAACCTTTTATCATTTTTGTTACTTTCCTCTGGACTGTGTCCAATTTTTCCACACTTTTCTTAGTGTGTGGCACCTAAAACTGGACACAGTACTCCAGCAGAGGCCTCCCCAGTGCCGAATAGAGCAGAAATCACCTCCTGTGTCTTACATACAATACTCCTGTTAATACATCCCAGAATTATATTGGCTTTTTTTTTTTTTGGCAATTGTATCACATTGTTGGCTCATACTAAATTTGTGATCCACTATACCCCCTCCTCTTTTTAAGCAGTACTACTGCCTAGCTAGTTATTCTCCATTTTGTATGTGTGCATTTGATCTTTTCTTCTAAAGTGTAGTACTTTGCACTTATCTTTATTGAATTTCATCTTGTTGATTTCAGACTAATTCTTCAATTTGTCAAGGTGACTTTGAATTCTGATCCTGTCCTCCAAAGTGTTTGCAGCCGCTCCAGGCCTGGTATCCTCTGCAAATTTTACAAGCACATGCTCCACTCCATTGTCCAAGTCATCAATGAAAATATTGAATAGTACTGGACTCAGGACAGACCCCTGTAGGACCCCACTAGATATGTCCTCCTAGTTTGACAGTGAATCAGTGATGACTACTCTTTGAGGATAGTCTTTCAACCAGTTGTGCACCCACTTTATAGTAATTCAATCTAGACCACCTTTCCCTAGTTTGCCTATGAGAACGTTATGTGGGACTGTGTCAAAAACCTTACTAAAATCAAGATCATCACATCTATTGGTTTCCTCCCTATCTGCCACGCCAGTAACCTTGTCAAAAGAAGGAAATTAGGTTGGTTTGGCGTGAGTTGTTTTTTGGCAAATCTATGCTGTCCACTATTCCTTATCCTCTAGGTGCTAACATATTGATCGTTTAACAAATGGTTCCAGTATCTTTCCAGGTATTGAACTTAGGCTGACTGATCTATAATTCCCTCTGTCCTCTTTCTTCCCCTTTTTAAAAACAGGTACAATGTTTGCCTGTCCCCACTCTCCTGGGACCTCACCTGTCCTTCATGAGTTCTCAAAGACAATCGCTAGCAGTTCTGAGATTGCTTCAGCTAGTTCTTTAAGTACCCTAGGATGAATTTCATCAAGCCCTGCCAACTTGAATACATCTAACTTATCTAAATAATCTTCAACCTGTTATTTCCCTATTCTGGCTTCTGTTCCTGCCCCCTTGTTGTTAATATTGTGTCAAGGATCTGGTCACCATTAGTCTTTTTAGTAAAGACTAAAACAAAATAGGCATTGAACACCTCAGCATTCTTGATGTCATTTGTCATCACTTTCCTTTGTCTTTCTTGTGCTCCTAAAGTCTTTAAAAAACTCTTCATATTTAAAAGGAAGCCTAAATATATTCTACTATTCAATATCCTGCTCAATTTGGGTTTTTTTTTTTTTTTTTTAAATACAAGACTAGTCTCCAGGTGAGGGTTGAAGCAGATTAGTCGGAAATATTGTGTTGCCTCTGACAATGCTCTACTTGTTTTGCATATACAGTAGAACCTCAAAGATACAAACACCAGAGTTACAGACTGAAGGGTCAACTGGACACTATGGGGTGTAAGCTATCAGGCAGCAGCAGAGGCCCCCCACCCCCCAAAAAATGCAAATACTGTACAGTGCCTGTATTGCATCTAAAGATAGGCACATCTGGGCTGCCAGTCCCCACCCCCACCCCCTACTCCCACAGTGCGGGGCCTTGGACTCCGTGGGGATCCTGGCTAACAAGTAATCAGCTATTGCTGGAAAGGGAAGATTGATGAGGAGGCTCTACAAAGTCTGTAGTTTGTTAGGTCTCACCCATTAGAAAGTATATTTTTACTATTGTTTGTTTGTAACCATTCCTATCTTTATCCCTTCTATTTGGTATCACTTAACTTATGTCCTTTTGTTAATACACTTGTTTTATTTTAAACCAAGTCAGTGCTGTGTTTGAAGGAAGTGGTGTGTATACCCTAGTTAAGTTAATAAGCTGTAACGTACTGACTCTTTAAAAGAGCAGTAAACTAAATATCTTCTGCGAATGTACAGTGGCAGGGGTTGTGTATTGCAAAGATACAAAGAACAGTTCAGAGGCTGGAGTTCACTGATTGTTACCAGTGTTACCAGGTGAGGTTTGGGCCAGGAAAGCCTTGAGGAGTTTTCTGGGGAGGAAGACAAACTAGTGTGGCAGGGAGCTGACAGTCTAATCACCAGCAAAGCTCACTCTTGCTGAGGCAGAGAGGTAACACAGTGGCTCACAGCTCTGAGTACCCCAGCAGAATGTTACACCCATGCATTCCCATGGGAAACTGACACACAAAGATAATGTAATCTATTATGTTATCTATTTCCAGCAGCAAGTCTAGCCTAAAGCATAGGCACTATTATAGAGACAGTGGAAGTGATATTTCTCAGGTCTCTGGAAAATTCATTTTACTGTGTGAAATTTTTCAGTAGCTATGGATCAGTTGCCATTGCAATTCACCGGTGCTGTTTTCCATAGCACAGTCTGCTGCAGAGTCCAACAGCCATTTCCATCTTGCGGAGCACCCACCAGCTGCTAAGTGTCTATTTCTGAGGCTATTGTGGCCCCAGCTGCTGGAAGGGAGAAGGAGCTTTCTCTAGTCTTCCTCCTCCCTTCTCCCACCAGAGTCTCCTGACTATGTTTGGGGAGTGGGTAGGCGCCGCTTCTTTTCCTTTCTCCCAGTCTCTGCTACTTAGAGCTCTTCATGAGGGAAGAGGATATAGTGTCTGCCTTAATAAGCAGGAGCAGAGTAAACCTGGCGTGACTTTTCTCAGTGAAACTGCTGCCCATGTGGTTGAGAACAGCGTCAGTAAAACCAAGAACCACATTACTTTCACTTTGCTGCTGCTCAGGAAAACCATGAGCAGCAGCAGAGACACTGAAACTCGGTGTAGGCTCAGGAAGAGAGCACTGCCTTGGTTCATATTTTGAAGGCTATTTTCCCAGCCCTGAGCTAGAAACAATTAAAATTTAAATTCTGCAGAAATTGCCTGGGAAAACTTCCCTCCCACTTGACAGTGGTGAGTGGATTATTTTTTAAACCCTGGCTTAATTAACATTTGGAATACATTTTGAGATCCTCAGTTGAAGATGCTATAGAACTTTATGCAGTGTTGTTAATGACCAAGGCTAATTGAAACTGAGAACCTTTGGGGAGACTATGGAAAAAAGTTGCTGGAGCATTCTCTGATTGAAAATGCACACAAATGAAACTGCCCAACTTCATGGACTCTCTTTCTGAACTAAGACTGAGCTTGAGAATATATTTAATGAGACTACTTGCTTTTGTGCATTCTAACTGCCCGTTGTTTAAAAAAATGATGCTAACAAGGCATTGCTAAAAAAAAAATCTAACAAACCTCTAAACAGAATTTAAATAGGATGGAAAACTAACTTTTTTTTTAGCTGCATGATTAACAAATGGACAGATAGTTAACGCTCCTGTAACTTGGACCTTGAAATATAAAAATTCACCCCATGTTTTCTTTTTCCTCCCTCTTTCAAAATAGATCTGGTAAATCAATTATAGCTTAATGAGAGAAGCTTGTTCTTTGATATTTTTGTGTGATAGTGAAGTGATAAATTCTTCAATACACCTTCCCAGTTTCCCTTAATACTGATTTTTTTTTTTTTTTTTTAAGGGCACTGGAAATAGTTTCTGGTTTTTCATATTATGAAGTTTGAGCCAATTCTATAGGCCAGAGTTGGAATCGGGACTGGACAGCAGCATTTAACACAACCTCTTATACTGTAGAAAAATCCCACCTACAACTAATGTGAGATGCTATAAGAATTAAAGAAATACCAAGACGGGGGAGGCAACAGGATCTAGTGGGTGAGGCACTGGACAGGGGAAGGGGCAGTAGCATAGCTAGCGGGGTGCAGGGGAAGCAGCTGCTTCCCCTCACCCCTTTTCCCAAAAGTGGCGCCTGCCGGGCCAGCGCCGGGAGCAGCACTGCCAGAGGAGACATATGGGGGGGGGGGGAGCGGCAGGCATGGCCGAAGGAGAGAGGGGGCCGGCTCCTCGGCCATTGTGCCCCACGCGGCCCCAACATCGCTGCAGGCGCACCCACCTCCTGCGGCGGCTCAGGGCTCGGTGGCCAAGCGCTCCCCGCCCGGAGCCGGGGCTGGGATCCACCCGCGGTGCGGGGCCGGGATCGGCGGGGGACAGGCAGCGGCGGCACAGGACAGAACGTGAGCGGCGGGGGTCCGGTGCCTTGCACTGGGGGGTCCCCTCTGGATGAGGGGCTCCCCAGGCCCGCAGGGCAGGGGTGCAGGCCATGCTGTCTGGACGGGGGGCCGCGGCACAGGAGCCTGGAGCCCTGGGTGGGGGGTGGGTATGGGACCCCATGGGTGGGGCTGGGCGGCGCAGATTGGCGGGGGACACCTGCAGAGCAGGCTGGGCAGGAGAGACTCTCCCGGGACTGCGGGGGGACGGGGGTAGCTGCACCCCCGGGAAGCCCACAGGAGTCCTGAGCCGGGCCCGGGGTTAATCTGGGGGGCGTGGCCAGGGGAGGAGCCAAGGGGGAGCACCTTTTTTCTGTTTGCTCCCCCTACACTTAGACCCTGGCTACGCCACTGGGAAGGGGTGTATGTTAGTAGACCTGGGTTCTAGTTGCAACTCTGCTATTGACCTGCTGCATGACTTTAGGCAAGTCACTTCACCTCTGTGCTTGTTTTTTGTCTTGTATACTTAGGATAAGAGACAGTTCTTGCCCTGAAAAGCTTACAATCTAACACACTGGAGCACTCCAATACAAATAGTTAATAGTAATAATGAGTTTCCTTTCTACATTACTAACCTATCTGGGTTGGAGGATTCTGGACTAGAGGTAAACAATTCTTTTTCTTACTCTCAATCTTTGATGTTTTCTCAGACTCATTTTTCCCATGATAAGCAGTTAAAAATGGGAGCTTAAATGCAGAACCAACACAAGGGACTAAATGACTTAATATATCTGGAACCAGTGAAATTTCAGATGGCCATTAATTAAAATGAAACACACAGTTTTGCCAGTGAACATTCTGCCAGTGAGTGAAATGAAATGGGAAACCAACGAAGTCTGAAAAAAAAAAACAGATGTCTCATGGCAAACTCAGGGAACAGATTTAATCCCATAGAACTTGAGTGCATATGCACTCAGAATAGACTATTAATCAGCATATTGTGGAATAGCATAGCCCTTGGATGCCAGAGCAATATGCTGATCTAGTTCAAAAATCAACACCCCCTTCCCCTGCCACCTCCAAAAAAACCCCAACCACATTCTGGAAATGCTGGGCTCACCTGATGAGAGGTGATTGGAAAACATGTTACAGTTTGAGAGGCATTTCACATAGGGGCAAGAGAATGGGAATTCAGTCACCTGACTGGCAGCAGGGGCTTGTCTACATTTGAAATGCTACAAGAGCACAGCTTCAGACGTCCACATGGAAGCACTACAGTGGCCTGCTACCTACGCTGAGGGGAGGGGTTCTCCCTTGGGCTAGGTAATCTACCTCCCCAAGAGGCAGGAGCTAGGTCGATGGAAGAATTCCTCCATGGATTTTTCACACCCCTGAGTGATGTAGCTGGTCAACAACTTTTTCCATGTAGACCAGGCCTCAGAAATTCTCAGGCAAATATGTTTGGCTGAGAAAACAATGCAGACTGTTAAAAGGCTACTGGGGAAAGGAAGACAGATGAGCTGCCACCACTACAGCTTTAGGGTCTTGGAATAGACATTAGCACTATAGGCCAATAAGGCTCCCCAGCACTTGTGGTAAATCATTCATGCAAAGGATACACAGGGTCTCACTAGAAGTTGGGGAGCAAAAATATCCAGCCAGGACAAAGCTACATTATGACAGATCTGTAAAGTTCCCTAGAAACTAAATATAAGTGAATCTGTTGATATACAAAGCTCTGATGGGAAATGTAAAGCTATTGTGAACAGCACACTGCAAATATTCCACGTTTGTACAGAACTGAAACATCCCAGAGTACAATTCTCAGATGAAATATGACACCTGAAAAGAGCAAGGGAAGAAGTAATGAAGGGGAGACAAGATTGTGGCTTTCATGGGCTGCTCACTAGCTCCCAGTAACCCCCCCGGCGAGAGTGCATAGCAGGACTCTACATGTGCATACGGAAGCCTGGCTCAGCAATAGCTTCTACAAGAGACACTGCAAATGTCAACAGCGGCTGTTTCCCAAGTCTATCCCTGCTCCCTTCACACACAAGTCACGGTCCCCCGAACATGTGCTGGTTGTATGGAAAGGTTTCAGGGGAGGGGGAAGGAGTATGGTGACCCTGGGGAGGCAGCATGATCCAGTGAATAAAACACAAGCCTGGGAATAAGGAGACCTGGCTTCTGGCCCTCATCCTGCCTCTGACTCTCTGTATGATCTTGAGTGAGCCATTTAAACTTCAGTGCCTCAGTTTCCCCATCTGTAAAATGGGGATAATAACATTTGTCTTCATTGGTAAAGCACTTAGAGATCTACAGAAAAAGTACTATATGAGAGCTAAATGTTACTTATTAATAACTTTTCCCCCTCCCCTCCTTAAGTAGTTACTGGCCAAGTTCAGCTGGCATTTGTACTTGGTCATCCCCTTTGAGACATCTAGCAAAAGGAAGTGTCCTAGCACAACAAAAAGTTTCAACAGCTCTGTTTTGAATTCTTTGGTAGCTGGGCTGTAACTAGGGTGGGGTGAGCAGAGCAGCTGCCCAGGGTACAGAGCATCCGGGGGTGCAAAAATGGGGCAGCACACAGGATCAGAGGCCCGGGGTGTCAGCCAGAGCCCAGGGTGCTCAGGGCCCCCCTCCCTGCTGGATCGTGGAGCAGGTTCCCCAGCACTAAGACCCTGGCAGGGTGCTGACTGCCAGCTTGGCTCCTACTGAGCATGCTCATTGCTCAGTAACATCTGGTCAAACTGCTGCCCTTGCTGGGAATTAAAAAAGTTAAAGGGGGGGAATGGGCAGGGTCTGACCGGGGGTGGAAACTGACTGGGTGGGGTGGGGTGTCAAACGGCAGGAGGCAGGGACAGGAGAGGGGCTGAGGAGCAAAATTTGGGGTAGGAGTCAGGGGTCAGCCCAGGGTTGAGGTACTGCCAGATAGTGGCAGAGGGGGGTAACAGTTACCCTGATGGGATGAGCCACCTGCCCCGTTGGAAAAAAAGGGGGCGGGGGGACAGAATGGTTTTCATGCTTAGGAGGAAGTGTTCGGAGAAGAAAAATTAAGAAGTCCTGGGTTGCTTGTGATTTACAGCTAGTGGAAGCCACAGGAGAAACAAAGAAATAAACATTGCACAAGTAAAACATGCCTTTTTAGTCACTAGTCAGTAGGGATAAAACACATCCTGCTCTCTGCTTTAGGAGTGTTTTCCTGTTACTGTGACCTACCCTTACTTGTTGCTTCCCCCGCCTGAGCCAATCCTTATTACAGAGCAGAATAAGGAGCCTCCCTCTGATCCATCGTTATAATGCTCCAGTATCTGGCCAGCAAGGTGCACTCAGACATCAGGGAACTGGCACCTTCACAGCACCATGGCCCCAGATGCCAAACACAACTTGGCTTTTCTTTTAAAAGGTCTCTAATTTTGGGCTAGGGACAATTTTCAGTTGTATCCAGACAGACAATAATACAGGCCATTTACTGCACTGGTTGCAGATCTGGATTGGGGCTGCTGGTGAGATATACACTGGCAAAGCAGCACGTCTACTGTGACCTGTGCTTGTAGCATTCTGGGCTGTGACCCAGCAGTCTGTTCCTGGCACCCTTTATGGACTGGGGCCTTCACCTCAGCGATATGTCCATCCAGCCACTGTAACCATGACATTGGCACGCTCATGCTGAAGCACAGCATAATCTGATTTCACAATCACCATAGCCATATATGTTCCTCTGTCTCCACGCTTAGGTGTGAGGAGGATACTATAGGGATGTTAAAGGATTGTGTGAAAAGTAATGTGGCAACTAAAAGTATCAGACAGTAACTTTTATTGTCTACATACTGTATTGATATGCAAAAATAAATGAGTTATCATTTCTCTAATATTCTAACTCCTTATCTAAAAACCCCCACAAGGGGTGCAAATATGCTTGCGCCACTCGCCCAGGGTGCTAAAATGCCTAGTTACAGCTCTGTTGGTTTCAGAGTAGCAGCCGTGTTAGTCTGTGTCCGCAAAAAGAACAGGAGTACTTGTGGCACCTTAGAGACTAACAAATTTATTAGAGCATAAGCTTTCGTGGGCTACAACCCACTTCTTCGGATGCATATAGAGTGAAACATAAATTGAGGAGATATATATACACACATACAGAGAGCATGAACAGGTGGGAGTTGTCTTACCAACTCTGAGAGGCCAATTAAGTAAGAGAAAAAAAAACTTTTGAAGTGATAATCAAGATAGCTCAGTACAGACAGTTTGATAAGAAGCAAGTGTGAAAATACTTACAAGGGGAGATAGATTCAATGTTTGTAATGGCTCAGCCATTCCCAGTCCTTATTTAATCCTGAGTTGATTGTGTCTAGTTTGCATATCAATTCCAGCTCAGCAGTCTCTCGTTGGAGTCTGTTTTTGAAGTTTTTCTGTTTTAAGATAGCCACCCGCAGGTCTGTCATAGAATGGCCAGACAGGTTAAAGTGTTCTCCCACTGGTTTTTGAGTATTATGATTCTGTTGGGTAGTTCCAACAGTCTGCAGTGAGCAGATGGGGGTGTAGTTAGCACTATTAAGTGACCTATTAATCACTTACATTTACACAGATCTGTTAAGTAAAGCATCCCAGAGTGTTGGCGAGGGAGAAATCAAGAGAGAGTGAAATCAAAAGGCACATCTAGGGTTTTGATTTAAACAGTGTCAGCAAATGCTCTCAAAAAGAAGAAAACTCTTCCACCACAGGACTGTAGCCAGAAAACTGCACTTAAAGTATTGAAGTCTTGACTTGAAAAGCATCTCAATAATAAATACATAGGGAAATATATTGGAAAGACAGCCTGCTGGGTCAGCTTGTAGGACAGACAGCAGGCCCAAGTTCAAACCCAACCTCGGTGTTACTTCTGTAAATTTGGCATTCCCTAGAGAAGGCAAATCCAATCTGCAATGCCTGTAATAGTGCTGCTAATAATTCACACTTCAAGTGCTTTCCACCTGCGCTCTCCATGCACTTTACAAACATTCATTTATCTGCAGCAACTGTGAGGGAAAAGTCAACAATGTAAGAAACTAACTAGTGTGTGCACACACCAATCTGAACTACGTATCTCGGTGTCAGCAGCCGTGTACTGCTGATAGATTCTCCTTCAGTTTTAGGAGCAGAAGAACCTGCACTGTAGGGCTTCAGTTATCATGAAGGGCGTTGCCCTGGAATGCAGTACAGGGGCAGCCAGGATATCCTAGATGGCCCCAAATATTCCAGACTGTAATCCTGGTTTTACAGATAGAGAAACTAAGGTGAAGAGTTTAAGGGCAGGTCTTCACTACGGGGGGGGTGGGGGGGGGGCAATTTAAGATACGCAAATTCAGCTACGCGAATAGCGTAGCTGAATTCGACGTATCGCAGCCGGCTTACCCCGCTGTAAGGACGGCAGCAAAATCGACCTCTGCGGCTTCCCGTCGACGGTGCTTACTCCCACCTCCGCTGGTGGAGTAAGAGCGTCGATTCGGGGGTCGATTGTCGCATCCTGACGAGACACGATAATTCGATCCCCGAGAGGTCGATTTCTACCCGCCGATTCAGGCGAGTAGTGTAGACCTAGCCTAAGTGAGATGCCTAAAGTGACACAGCTTGGCCAAGCATAAACCCAGAGCTCCTGCCTCTCACACACTAACCGAAAGACCCAACTTTCCTTTGCAGCTAGCTATCAAATGAGTTAATTTTGTAAAGAACAGAACTGTTCTGCCTCACTTACCTCAATAGGCTAAATGCATTGATACTAATGATGGGAGAATGTTAAAAGGATAATCAGATTGGAGGCTGTGCAGTCATTGCAATTCTGTATGGCCACTGCATGTTTAAAGCAAAGAGTAGCCCTTTTCCCCCATACAGCAACTCTAATGGAAGAAAATACAAGAGCACTAAACATTGCTTTTAGCACTCGATATAGAATATTCATAACACATATGGAATGAAAAATGGGGATAGGGAAGTGGAAAGAAAATGAGAGAGAAATTTTGAATCTCCAGAAAGCTTTCATTTGAGTTCTGAGCAACTGTACATGTAGATTTATTTTATCCAAACTGGGTTTGCCTATGCTTAGCTCATATCCTTACTTGTTTTAGTTGAGTGGCTGAGCTACACAAGGAAGACATTAGTAACCAAGAGGTAGTGCTTTGTTTAGGAAGTTCTGAGGCAGATGTGATACAAAATGGAAATTCATCCCAAAGCAAGGACCTAAATTGCCAACTCTGGAATCAAGTTATTCATAACACAGGAGAGCGAGCTGGGCCAATACTGTAACATATAAATGAATGTGCTTTGAGTGTGTTTTAGCATCTTTTTATGTTCCATGAAGTTTCTAATGAATTAGTTTGCTGGCAGGAATATTACCCTGACAGCAAACTATGAACGCATATTGCAGAATATTCATAGAGAATGAATGTTGAACCTGTAAACATGAATATTTGTTTACACCTACATCTGATTCAGAGTTCTGCTCATCCAATCAGGGAGCAGACCAAAACCACATGATCATTCTGAACAGCTCAAATTTCAAATACTGAATGCTAGCAACAAACTCATCGGTAAGCTACATGCCAAGAATTGTTCACAGAAATGATTCAGTGAATAACTTCAAAAAACAAATGTGAGCAAGCTGACCTGTTTGTAGCTCGGTCCTCTTCTGCCTACAGTGGCCCAATTAATTGAATTACATTAAATTTCCTATATACAAAACATATAGTGCCAAATTCTGTCCACAAGCAAGTGACCATTGTTCCCACTGAGATCACTGTACATGTGTGTGTCAGGGTGGAATCTGGCCCCTTGGTGTTACAGGATTTTGTGCTGCATTTGCCTGCATATGGGAGCTTCTTTTTTGAGAACACACAGGAGGAAGCTTGGTCACCCATTAATTATCTATCAACAGGCTTTTGTTTATGTTGGCAGACTTGCAGGATGGGCGTGGTGATGTGGTGGGAGGGAGACATGGAACTTTCCTCTTATCTGGATCTATGATCTCTTTATATGAAACTCAGCTAAAAACCATTTTTTGGTACATTAAGAAAATTACTGCTTTACTCCTTCACAGAACAGCAGAGAGTCACCAAATAAGTGTTTGGCTTCTGCAAGGCCTTTGTGAATGTGTTGGAGAGCTAGGTGACAGTGCTGAATATGGTACTTAAAGTCTGTAGTTGCTACTGTAATTGGCAAAATCCTGTATGTTTTCTGTTTTGGAATGAATGTTCATGCTTCTCAATGTTCATTCTCACCCCTTCCTAAGGGCTCTCTCACCCAGCCATTTTAATATGATGATGAATGAGTCACAATGGAAAGGACCTAAAGGCCGTTAAGAAGATTCTGGTTGTTATTTGGATGCAAGTCAGGCATGAGTGTCAACTTCATAATTGTGAGAGAGCATCTGGGTCTGATCCTGTGAGGTGCCGAGTGTCCTCTGCTTCCACTGACTCGTCCATTTAAAGAGTGCATTAATGGAGAAGATTAGGGGATAAAATCTAATTACAGCTCAGCGTATCTGAAATCCTGGCATGTCTGCTGTCTTATCAGGTTTTTTGGATAGATCTGTGAACTTTATTCTTCTGTCTCTGTCCCTATTATCCTTCAATAATAACCTAGAAGGAGAGTTCTCCTTGGAGACGAAGGACACTACCGCTGTACTGCATGTTGCCTTCCAAAAGCCAGTGAGTGGAAACTTCCAAGGTTGCTACACAACGTAAGCAGCCCTGGGCACTGGGGAACCACGCAGCTGCTGACACATGGCGCAGGAACATCATGGGAGTTGTAGTTCCATGTGTGGAGAGCCGTTCCCTCTCTCTCTCTCCTCTGAGGCCCCTCAGAGCCTGGGAACACAGGCAAGAGACAACCCCCCCCATCCACACACACACTTCCCCTGCTTGAGTCCCCCCCACAGCTTCTCTGCCACCCAGTCTCTCCCCAGCCCTGCCTTCGGAGCTTGGCCACCTTTCAGCCATGCCAACCAGGATGGCGGGGGTGGGTGGTTGGACTGGACAGGGAGCCCTTGCCTGGGGCTGCTGTGAGAGAAAGCTGCTGCTGGCAAAGCTCACAGGTGGAAGTATAGGATTCTAGTTTTCTCCCAATTCCTTTGCCAACATATTGCACCACTGAAAATGCAGACCTTTATTTCCAGCTAACCTGTCTTACAGAATAAAATTCTTTCTTGGAGAGCTATCCAAATAGTCTACACCACTGGTGACGTGGGCCAGCGTTTTCAAAAGTGCTCAGCACTCAAAAAATCTAGCTCAAAATGTTTTATAACAGACCCAGCCAGAAGCCTTAAAGTTTACTTACACTCAAGCTCTCATGTTTTCTTCAGGTAATGTCAGATTTTATGTCTTGGAGGGTAGGAGGGGGAACCTAATATACTGGCCACAGAATGCAGGCCATCAGGATGCTACACTTTGACTAATTCTATTACATATATTGATACAACTTAAACTGTCTGATATATGCAGTGTTATGCTTGGAGGAAAACATGATCCAATTAAAGAACAGGAGAGATTCCTCAGATATCTTTGAGATGGAGATATTCCCTATTGCTGCAGTTTGGCTTTTTTTTTTTTTTTTTTTAATGCATTTAAGGCTGGCAGCCAGCTGGATAGTTCCAGAAATGGAAACCCTCTGTTTAGCCACGGAACAGGTCTAGCATGGGTAGTGGCAGTACAAGCTTCCTTTGATGGTACTAGAAACGGGCCTCTAATCCATTCTGGAGCTACCATCCACAGGGGTCAGAGAGGCCTGGTTCAGCCTCCAGAGCCCATTTAATCCTCAGCCTCTGCTGAGACTGCTAGTAAAGCTGGCAATTTTGATGAGTCTTGTGCACACACCTATCTGCTAGAAATTGCACTGAGACCAACCAACGTAGAACCTACCTGACAGATGAAACCAGTAGATGAGCACTGCCGAACCCACAGGCTG
The DNA here is from genome assembly GCF_028017835.1 of Emys orbicularis. Lineage (NCBI taxonomy): Eukaryota > Metazoa > Chordata > Testudines > Emydidae > Emys > Emys orbicularis. Next base: position 133,207,688 of record NC_088685.1, on the reverse strand, counting down.
AATTTCCGCTTTTTCCTTTTGCGTAGCTCCCGCTCTGTGCATGTGGCAATGAAAACTGGGTCCTCATCGATCAGCGGTTCATGTAGCACCTATGATCAAAATAAGTACATTACTTTGTTTAGAAGTAACAGTACTGTAAAGTCTCCCAAGGCAATGTTATCTCTGTCATGATTGCACTTGCTACCCCATAAGAGAAAGAAATGCTACTTTTGCTCAGTTCTCTCATCTAGCAGAAGCACTATGGCCCATCACCACAAGCCAAAATGCTCTCTTGAGCATTGAGGACTATGTGAAAGAAGTGAGGTCCTTAGGAGTCTGTCCCTTGGTCGATCCACCCTAATTTTAATTGTCCCCAATGTTGACATTAGACTGCATTCATGTCCTCCTTGTCACAATGTTATATGCCTCTCCAGGTGATTTATAATGTGAAACTATCCAATGAGAACTTCAAATACATGCTTATTCATAAAATATTATTTTATTTTGCAGAGCGTTTTTTGTGCCAATTATATCCTACAGTATTTTGCAGGTTTACATGACATAGTTATTGAGCAAAAAATAAACAGCAGAGGGGGAGAGAAATTAAAGAGGTACTCAAGGGAGATAAAGATGCTTTCTGAGGCCACTTGAGAAAAGATGGAGATGAAGGAATTTTGTTCCCGATGCCAGGAGCTGCAGAGGAGAAGGCTCTTGCACCAGTAGCAGTGAGATTCTGTGAAAGGACAGACAAGAAGCTGGGGCTAGATGAGCAGGGACAGGAATATAAAGAGGTAAGTTCTTTGATGCAGACTGGAGCAAGTCTATGGTGTGTTTAAAAATGGGGCAATTTTGCACCAGCAACATAGCATGAATGGGGAGCCAGTAGAACTATTTGAGGATGTGGATTATATAGTTTGTGCTTCTTTAAGTGTGCATGAACAACAGCAGTAGCATTCTGCGTGTGCTGGGATGTGGGAAGGCTGGAAAAAGGAAGGTACAATAGTCATGCTGAGTGGAAACGAAGACATGAAGGTGGGACACTATACACATTTTCAAAGATTTGCACTGGTTGCAAATGGCTTCTATTAAACAAGACCATAAAAGTTCCCATACTGGAACAAGATAATTGATCCATCTAGTACACGGTTCTGACAGTGGCTAGTCCTGGAGGCCTCAGAGAAAGGTGGAACAGGCCTGACAGTCCACAGGCAACCTTAATTCCAGCACTTCCTACCTCGAATGTTTGACTCGGCAATCTTAATATTTCTTTTAACATAATTTTTTGTGTGGAATTCTTTACAAAGGTGGAGTTCCTTTAGTGCTCCAGGAGTTACTTACACAAGAGTGTTCCTATCACTCCTATTGCCTTGTGGCCCGCCACTGTGGCCTAGGTTTTTCCAATGTAGGTATGCACAGTTGTGTAGTGTGAGGACATAAACACAAAGAGCCATGCCGTAAACAGTAACTATAGAAATCCAGGACTAGGAAGTCCCTCTTTTATGAAGCACCCCCTGGAACACATCTTGGTCCTCTCTGGTAACTGTGGAGGATCAGGAACTCTATAACCATTACATATCTCCCTTTCCGGATGATAAAAAATAAATAAAACAAATTATCAACCTGTGTGGGTCTTATATATTTTTATTTTGTGTGCGCAGACACAATTCAACTTCAATTTAACAGATGTATTCATCTGTATGCATCTAATTATATAAAAAAAAAAATCAGGGCACTTTTCTTGCAATGCTACTGCTGCATTAAACATGGGGTGTGTGTGGAGATGTGGCACACCCCTGTGTAAAGTCACCTCAGAGGTAGCCACTTGTCTCTCAAAAACTGAAGTGGTTAAGACATCATTCCTTCAACCCAGAAGAGGCACACATGTTCTCAGGCCCGTGGCTGCTGCATGACTTCATTTAGACACACTCCAGGTTTTAATGGCTCATAAAACATTCACGGCACCATCTGAAAGCACTCTTGCAAAACGTACAGATTACCTACATAAATATAGATGCAGACGTGAGGAGGCATGCAAATTCTCCTGGCTTTTGGGGAAGCTGCAGTTGCCAGCCCACCTAGTGCCAGTTATCCCAAAACGACTGAACCTTCTTCTTCCTTTAGGATCAAGTCAACGTATAGTTTAAGTATACACAACACTTTGCACGTTTGTAGCAACTTTTCATTTGAGGATCTCAAAGCACATTGCAAATATTAATTCTCTCAACACTCCCTTGAGGTGGATATTTATACATATTTTGCAAATGGGGAAACTGAGATACAGAGAGGTTGTGACTTGCCCAACATCATCTCACTTAAACATCTGGTACAAACCTATATTCAATCATAAGCCTTCCTAAAAAAGAGGGGGGGAAAAACAACAAAAAGGGGGGTTGATCAGTTATTTATTTCCCTTTTTCTAGTCTCTTAAACTGGCTATTGTTTAGTATTGTGAAGTGTGTGTGGGGGTAAGGGGGGTGTACATGTACACACATCCTCTAGTGGGTTGAATCTGCACTGCATAATAGTACCACAGGTCCACTAAAAAAAAGTGTACCCAAGTGGCAACAGATGAAGCATTGACCCCAGTAGTTGAGGCTCAAACCCCCTTCCCGCTGGCTTTTCCAGGTAAAGGCAGTGATTTCTTTACATGCGTTTGTTGGGGAGGGATGGGATACCAAGGAAATTCTCCTGTCCTCCTAAACAATGTGAGCCAGATTCTCAGCTGCTTTAAAATCTGTGTAACTGAAGCTAATGGAACAACAACAGGATCTGGCTCTCTGTTAATTGGTTCTGTACTTTAAATAAACTTCCCAACCTGGGGCAGGGGGTATTATTTCCTCTATGTACATTTCTGTTTGCATTATCATATGCTAAATATACCATAGTACAGAGGTAATTAACTAGTTTGTGTCAAGGTCCAAATTTCTTGTCAAAGTCCAGACTCCAGAGAGAAGAATACAAACAACAACAACGATAATAATAAGTAAATAAGATTTCACTGTATGTTCAAAAGTATCTGGTGGTCTAGATTTGGCCCATGGTCCACGTGCTGACTACCCCTGCCACAGTACCATGCTCTGTTTACCTCATTCTTCAACTTTGGATATTAGCTTCCCCATCCCCTTGTACAAAAGGAGTTCACAAAATCCCCAAGTGTGATGTCTTCTGTAGCATATGCACCTCAAAAAAGAGCATGCAAAAGTTTAGCATTCACTTAAAAATATATGATGTGGATTTTGGGATAGGAGACAGGAATTTGGGTCTCTGAAAAATGGTAAGCTGCCCCAATAACACACGTAATATGATGCCCCTGGATAGGTTATCGTCAGCAGGAATTGAAGGCAGGACCTCAAGCATGAGCCTTTACTGCCGGAGCTAAAGAACCCAGGCTTCATAACTCCAAGGCTGTACCAGACTCACAAGCCTCCTGTGGACTAGCAACAAGAAGGTGACAAGCACCACAACCTTAGCATAGATTACACAAACCATCCAATCAAGATAACAAAGGAATTTAAAGGTAAGAACACACATCTGTTGGGGAGGCGGGGGTAGGGGGAGAGGACCGACAGGAGATGGGCCTGTGCCAAAACCCCTGATTTGGGGACCACAGGTTTGGGAATACTAGAAATCCAGATATGGATAAGAAGGCTGCAGCTTGGATACCAATTTTTTAAATTAAAGCCAGCCAATGAAAACATACTGGTGGACACACAATTACCTTGGCTGCCTCAGGAAAAGTTAACTCAAACCATCCAGAAACAAGTGACAGAATAGAAACCCCTAGGCACAAAATGGCCACCCCCCAAAGTTTTCCAAAAATCCCTGGATCAGAGAAAAATGGTGGTGGTGGGGGGGAGGGTGTTTCCACAATACAATTGCCATAGCTATAAACAGGACACATCCAACCACCCATCAGAATGAGCTCTTTCTTGCCATTTCCCCTTGTATCTGTTCAACAGGATTAGTATTTATGTTTTCGCTTGGCCCTTACATTCTGGATCTGATACTTAACCTTATTATACCATCTGCACCCTGGGCAATTCCCACTTAGAGGTTTTTTTCCCCCTCTTGCTTCAAGCTGGTGGAGCCCTGGTCCCTCAGGATGTTGGGAATACAATTCCTTTTGACTTCACAGAGAGCTAGAGCACTCAGCCCCTTGCAGGATCAGGTCTGGATTGTACTCCAGTAAGATTCTTATTCCTGTGATTGTCTTACTATTTTTAAGAACAGACTTAAAACCTCTTTCTCGTGTCTAATTATTTTTGGTGTTTGATGTTCAGCTTGATATGGCTGAAGGGTGCTTTATAAAAATCAATACACACATTGACAAGGGAGCCTAGGGGTGGGGGAAATGGGAGCTAAGAATGGCTGTCACCTTAAAAAAAAAAAAAAGAGGGAGAAAAGAGTCTCTGTACAAAACAGAGCACAAATATACAGACTGTATGTGGAGATTCAGACGCTTAGTCATCGCAAACATGATACAGGTGATTCTATTGATTAAGTTTTCAGACCTTGTAGGGGGGAAGGTATATGTGGGAGTCACATTACTTGCTAATGGGATTTGTGCTTTTCAAATGTCCCACAGGAATCCAGCGCTCCGAGCATTTACAAACACGGTGATCAAGCTTCTAAGCCCTTGATTTTTGCACCCACTGAAGTCAATGGGTGGGATGCCCTGTCCTCGGAATGTTTTCTGTGTTTGATTTGCTGTTTTGCCTTGGCATCAGAGACACGGCGTAGCCTAACATGGAGGGTTCTGTCTCGTGGCTCCTATCTCAAACTGATTAATGTTTGGACTGTGAGCTGCTGCACTGTCCTGAATTTTACAGCCACAATGGGTGGCTGGTATCTCTCTCTTCCCCTACGAAATAGGCAAATATCCATTATTTGCTACTCAGCTCTATTTATTTTTAGCCACACTTCAATGGCGAAGTATTTTAAGATAAGACTTGCCATGCCGGGTCAGGTCATACATCCACCTAGTCTGGTATCTTACCTCTGATCATAGCCAATACCCAATGCTTCAGAGGAGGGCAAACACTCTTATAACACATCTCTTTTTGCAATACTATAGCACAGGAAACAGACAAGAAAGAATGTCCTTTTGCTGCTCTCCACAATAGATCAGCTTTGCACCCTGAAAGCATGAGCTTGATTAAAAGGTATTTCAAGTAGAACATTTTGAATTACATTTGTTTTATTATTTTCCTAAACTCCTGAAGGTGGGAAATAGAATCGTCCACAGAGCTGTTTGCCATATTTAACATTTTGTGCCGTGGATGGAAGAGTAAATGATATAGGTTGCGAGTATTTTAAGTTACATTTCCTTGATCTTGGTTTATTTGGTTACTTATCAGATTATGCGTCAATAATCAGATAAGTAACGGTAACAATAATAGCACAGGTTTCCATGTTTGGTTTCTCAATGTCTTATATGAAACTTGCTCAGCTTACAAGCCTGAAGTCCCCCCCTTCCCCCACTGCAACCTGAACCTGGAATCTAAAAATCCAGCTGAGTTCTATCTGCCTCCTACACCAGCACCAATAATAAAGAGTCCACAATTAGAACTTTGTTGACATTTTTGTCAGCATGCAGGCAATAAGATCCATCGCTGCAGGGCCAACAGCAGTGAAAACATGTTTTGATCAGTAAGGCAAAGAAACATGGCTCAAGAGAGAGCCAAACCCTAAGTGGCTGGGCACCTGCAACTTCTATTGTTTTGAGAGTTGCAAGCCTCTCAGATTCTTGCTCAAGAGAGCAGATGCTCAGAGCTAGAAGGTGCCACTTATACTCAGTCATAGTCACACTGCATTGTGTCTTCATACTGTAATGTCTAACTCTCTCTACAGGCAACTCCTCTGCAGTTTCGGTATTAATGGTCATTGGTAAATAACCTAGAGTATGTAGCAAGCTAAGATTTCAACTGCCAATAAGTTAACTCTTACCTGGGTTTGGGAAGGCCTAAAAGTAGAGTCAAAGCCATGCTGCAGAGAGTCCAGAAAAGGCTGAATTTTGTAGAGGCCGTGTGTCATCTGGCTGGAACGGAAGGCCACAATGTGGAAGTACTTCAGGATTTTCTCAAACCGTGGCTGTGTCATGATCAGCGCAATGCTCTTGTTGCTGTAGAAGCCACTGCTCCAAATGCTGAGGACAGACTCGCAGTGGTGAATGCTTGTTGAGATCATGTAGCCTAGGAAGGCTTTCATTTCTGTTAGCGTGACTTCCATCCAGGCATCATCTTTGCCAAATCTCTCCTGGTACTTCTTGGCATACATGTTGGTTTGTACCACCATGTTCTTTAGTACATTGTCAGGGACAAAGAGCTGAAAAAAGTCCATGGCACTGGCAGTTGGGGGCATTTTATGGGTTGGACCTAGAACAAAAGTGGGGAAAAAACAAGCTCATTTCCGATTAACTATTCATCATAGTGGTTAGTTAGATTGATAACTAACAACTATTAGATCATCCAATCCCTTGCTTCAGCCAGTGCAGGAGAGTTTCCTACAGTATATTGTCTAGTCTTTACACAAAGTCCCAAGTGATGGAATTTGGGCCACTTACCTTGTTAGGCTATCCCACCAAAAACAATCTGTGTCAGAAATGTTTTTCTAATATTCAACCTTAGTTTCATATAATTATTTCTGGTTACACCCCATATATCACTCTAAATAATTCCTCTCCCTCTTCAGTATTGTGCCCTTCAGCTATTTATAGACTGTCAATTCCTTCCTAGGCCTAGTCTACACTTAAAATTTAGGTCAGCATACCTACAGTGCTCAGGGATGTGAAAAATCCACACCCCTGAGCAATGCCGATCTAACCCCCAGTGTAAATGCGGCTAGATGGATGGAAGAATGCATCCGTTGACCTAGCTACTATCTATCACTGAAAGCGGTGTCTACGCTACAGGGTTATGCTGGCATAGCTGTAGTTACATTGCTGTAGTGTACACATGGCCTTAGTCTCTAAGCCAAGCTAAACATATTTAGCATTCTTAATCTTTCCCCATATATCGGTCCTTCTAGCCCCCAATTGTTGTCATTGCTCCTCTCTGAATTCTCTCCAGTTTGTCTATCTTCTAAAGAAGATGGTACCACAAATGCAATATTCTAGGATCAGGCACATGACAGCCATATTGAGAGAGGTTCTTGCCTCCATGCAAGGTGACATAATTCCCCTGCAGTCAAAACTTGAATGGCTTTTTTTGCTCCTATACTGCATTTCAAGTGCCTGTCAAATTTGCTGTCCACTATCAGCCCTCTGTCTTTTTCAATGTTACCATTGGATGCTATTACCACCACCTTGCTGGTTACTAAATACACATTGGTGCAACATTACATAAATCACCACAGTATCTAGGCCATGGTATCTGTGAATCTGATTTAGTACCCTCTGAAATCTATAGAATTTAGTCATTGATTTCAATCAGAGCAAGATCAGGCCTTTGTAGAACAAACTAAAACACCATATGGACAAGTTTTTCCATCTTGCATTACATACGATTCTTGCTGAGATATGTTCCTTATTCAGCACATCACCCACATAACAAAGGATAAACCTTGCACTTCCTCCCTCTAGTTACTTTGGTTTTTGACTGAACTGCAGAGAAAATGGAAAGTTTTCAAGCCTTTATTTTATTCTAACAGGAAAAAAAATACAAGGTACACTGAAAGCATGCTGATTACTGTTATGAGCCTTAGGTTCTTAACTCAGTACCATGTCTCCTACACCCTTAGCATGTATACAGTCTCCTGTCCATCTAATGACTTTTGAGCAGACATTAGCATTTGAAATTCTGGTTAATAACAGGAAAGTGTTTTCCTTGCAGTATGTGACTACTTGGGTCCTGATTCAGCTTGAATGTCAAAGGCTCGAAGAAGAGAAGTGTGAAGTCCTGCGGCTTTGGATCATAAAGATTCATTAAAACCTCTTTTGGTTTTGGACTGCATGGTTTGTACTCCCTGGATTTCTCCTTGAGGGCTTCCTCTTAACTTGGCAATAACTAAGAGATCAAGGGCTAACTTGGCATCAAGTTGCGTTTGCTTTACATACCTTGTTTCGGCTGCAGTCTGTGTTAAGCTCAAGCTATTTAGTTATTGCCTAGTAAACAAGAAGAACCTTTAGGATATTCTAACTCCATCAAAAAATGACACAAAGAATGTTAAGGTTGCAAAATTAAGCTATCAAGAGTGAAGAAATGCCAGGGGGAAAAAGTGAACTTATTTTATGAGAAAAGCTAATAATATAGGTAGAATTTTATATTCTAGTAGGTGATTATATTGTATGCAAAATAGTGCAGACCTATCAGCAGCTGAACTGTTATACACTTTACCAAAACAGGGGGAAAAAATCAGTACACTGTGCAGAGACCAAGTGGAAATGTTCATCATAAATAGTGCATGTTTTTCGGATGTAACTGAGAACAAGGAGTTATAATGGATACATTTACGTAACCCAGACTATAACCGTCGCTGCTGTTCTCTTTATCATAATAAAGCCGGTTACAGAGGAGTTCTGTATATCAAAGTTCTGTATATCTGCCAGCCCAAACCAGAGTGAAACGATTTCTATAAGGCAAATTGGACTACAAAGGATCACAAAGTACAAGTCACAGAGCACAATGCCATAGGGTGACTGAATGCACCCCTGTATTTGCACCGTACGTACCATTGTAATAATCTTTGTACAAAATATGCCCTGAGGTATCATTTGAAATCTAACAACTTGTTGGTCAATAATATCACGGTGAAACATATGTAAAGTTATGAACAAACTGAAATTATGACTGAAATGTGTTTACCAGACAAGTCGGGGGGGAAGAGGCGGGTATAAACCTGTTTCTCAAAGACAAAGGACAAGCTACCCAGGTGTCATCAAAGCTGATTGGCAATCACTGGTCAAATGGCCATTCTTTGGTAGCCAACGAGCAGGCGCAGATCAATCTGCATTTTAGCAAACCACAACATGGAATCTCTTTCACCACAAGGCTCCCTGTCTCCATCCTCACAGCTAGCAGGAACTTTATTTAGAGAGAACTCTCAGGAAGATGCATTTCAAAGGGCAACAGGACTATAAAAGTGAGGGCCAAAAACACCCCATGGACTCTCTTGCTCACTCTTTCACCTAAAATGACAAAGAAACCAGCCCTTTAGACTTTGGGGGCAGATCCTGACATGAGAAGGGATTTTTACCTTAAACCAGGTCTAATTTAAGTTTAGTTACTAAAACGCATTTTATCTTTATTTCTCTTATAATCATTTCTGACTTCAATACCTCACGTTTGTACTCTTTAAATAATAAAACAAGTTTAATTACAATCAAAACTAATCCAGCATTGTATATAAACTGCATTGTTTGGTAACCCCAATTAAAGTAGCAAACTGTTGTATATTGACTCCCTACAGGAGCCATGGACCTATAACATCTGAACTGTCCATGAAAGGGCTGGACAGTGTAGAACACGTGTTTTGGAGGAGAAATTGGGACTGGGAGTGTGTCGGGGTCACCCTGCAGGTAGTAACTAAGGCTGCAGGAAGCCAGAGTGTATCTAGCGCTTACTGACAGGCTGCTGGGGTCAGTGTTACTGGATTAGGGCTGTGGCTATACATAGAAACTCAGGGTTTGACCTGCATGCTGGTGGGCTGATTGTGAGCAACCCAAGTTGAGAGCTACAGCAGCAAAGCATTGTGAGGCACCCAAGATTGCAGGGCAGGTCATGACAACACCTAACTAGTTTGGATTGCACCCCAGAATGCGATACTCAGGAATTACCTGCAGGCTGATGTTTAGGATAGCTGCAAAGGAAGGGCAGCACCGAGCAGCTGAGAGAGAGAAAAGGGATCGATGACGTGTTATGAAAACGTTTACATTTTCTTTTGAATATCCCTCAATTAAGCTTCACTGTTGCCCACTAGATATGGCTCTTTGATAACATGACTTATATAAGAACTCTTGCCTAGTTATACTCCTGGGAGAATTCTGTGCCACTGTGCAAGCGCAGAATTAATATGCCCTGCAGCATAAGTGATTCTGACGGGGAGGTAAAGGGAAGTTGCATTTACACCTTTTGCCCACTAGAAGGCACCAGAAGAGAGGGCAGCAGGCTCATGGGCCCGATCAGCCAGCCTCAGAGAGGGAGGGCAGAGCCTGCTTTCCTCACTGTGCCCTGCCAGCAGGGCCAGGTGAGGAGGCACAAGATAGGGGGGGGGACAGACAGAGTGGGGCACACGGTGTTGCTGAGGTGTCACACAGACTAGGGTTCAGAAGGGATAGTGGGAGAGACTGGGGTAGAGGTACAGGAGCTAGTGGGGTGACAGCATTGAGCCACTGAATGGGAGTGGGAGTGAAGGGCCACATGAGGACAAGAGAGAGTGGGGGGGGTTCAAGGATACATGGGGACATACAGGGCCATCCTGAGGCATACGCAGCATAGGGCACCCAAAAATTTGGAGATCCCCTAGAGATCCACCCTCCCGCCTTTCCTATCCCTATCCCTGTTCTGACCCTTCCTGCAGGCTAGCTGCTGCAGCTTGGTGAGTTTTCCTCCGGAGGGGATCTAGTAACTTAAAAGTGAAAAAGTCTTCCAGCCTGCCAGACCTATTAGCACAACACTGAAACTGTTAAAGAGCCATTAAAGTGGTAATGAAGCCATTTAACAGCATTTGCCAACTCCCAAGTATATACTGTCAGTTTCTGAATTTACTGAAAAAATAAAACACAACAACAAAAACAGTTGTGCATTACTGTAATATTTACGCAGAACATGTTAGTCTACAGGTCCTTAGTTTAAAATTTGCTTTAAAAATATTTCATTACGGTGTTGCTGAAGATTATAAAATCACATCTCTAAAAAATCCTTGCATAGATTTTTAGATGCACAATCTGAGTATTCATCTTTAGCCTTAAATGTTTGGATCTTCAGATATATAGTTTTTAAAATAAATCCTTCAAAAGACCACCCTTATCTAAAATACACATTTTAATTTTAATTACTTTAGTACAAAAAAATTGCTTCCAAAGTCTTCCTGTCCTTTCTGTTCACCCCTTTCTCCATTCACGCCCCTGTTGAAGAGAGCCCTTAAAGGGACAACACCCCTTTCCTTCCAGATAGCTGGACAAACGAGTTTCCCTTTCTTTACTTCTGACTATTTGATGAACTAGTTTTAAGAGAACCCTCCAGCGAAATCAGTACCTTAGTAAGATGTAAAATCCTCTGTTATGCCTAAAATCTTTGGAAACATTTTTTAAAGTTGGTGAAATTTCATAAACATATATATTGTTATGGAGATCACACAAAGTAAATTAGTGTTCCCTTTTTCTAAAAGCAATGAATATTGTTATGAACACACTAAACCTCTGTGACTGATTAATTTAAAATGTCTTTGTTTCAGTGAATTAAATATGTAGTAATCTGGAATGATTACTTTATGAAGGCTTAAGAGTACATTTAAAATACAAAATCAGCTTAGAAATACCGATTAAGAAAATGTAAAACAGAGAAGAGCTGCATCATGTATTCCATAATATTTAATGTTGTATTCAGCAGGACAGCTGACTTGCCCTTACTACAAAGTATCCTTAGACAGGGGCCATATTCACAGAGGCGAATGCGCCGGCGCTGCGTATTCTGCGTGAGGGAGAGGGTACAGGGGTCTCTGCGGGGAACTGAGACTCTCCGCTGCTGTCAGGCGGGCCGGGCGGCTCGGTATCCTTTACTGTCTCGTCCCCCCCCCCCCCCCCACGGGCTGAGCGCGTTGGGCATAGGGGCACCAGTTTAATAATACTGCGTAGGGCCCCATAAATCCTAAGGATGGCCCTGGGGACATGTGCAAATGTGCCTGACTTAATGGGAGAGGCTAGGGGTCAGCCTGGGTCTGCAGAGGGAGGCTCCCCAACTCCCAAACAATCCCTCCCTCCCACCCCTGCAAAAAAAAACCCCAACAACCCTGTTCCATATTTCTCCCTCCCATACCCAACAACCTTCCAGGTTCACTCCCAGGCTCCTTCTCTCTCACTCAGCTCCTCCATTCCCTCAAGCCTTTGCTCTGCTTCTGAGGACTGTGGAAAATACAGTTCTGTATAGTAGTGTAAATGAATTATTACTCAAAGTCCTGTATTAATATGCCTAGTAAGAAATGTCAAAAACCATTTCTTGTATTTTATTTTATTTTTGCTGTCTGTAGTGTTACATGCATACTTGCTACTAGGTATTTTGAAATAAATTACCAAAATAATTGAAGCTGGCATGATTATATTGTGTTATTTTGACAAATAAAATATGCAGAATTTTAAAATATTGTGTGCGGAATTTTTAGGCTTGGAATTCCCCCCCCCCCCCCGGAGTATTAGTTATTGCATTCAGCACTAGGACCTAAGCACCCTACAAGGGGTGATGAGGGAGGCAATTTTGTAATCCCTGCCCTTAGGAGAAGCAGGCTGGGAGCAGGGGCAAAAGATATGTTCATACGGTAGAGGGCTTTATGAAGGTGAAATATTCTGTCCCTGAGACATGGGAATATTGACAGTATGTATATATTGGGCTCCATTTTCAGGAGGCTGGTTATGCAGTCAGGAGCACAAAACAGTCAATTTTGTGTGTAATTACATTTTCAATAGCTGTCACTTAAAGTGCGGTTCTGCCTTGAAAAGTGATTATGTAAAAGCAACACCATTTTACTCAACAGATCTGCTCTCTGTGCTCACACAGGGTCCTATTTGCTTTCTTTAGTGACAAAAAATAAGATTCTACTACTGTCAGCCATGCAGAACCCACGCAGCTACGGAAGAATGAACTGAATTCATTTCTGGCTTGCACGTCAACAGAGTTGTTGACTAAACGTCATTTGCAAGGCCATCTGTCCAACCCTATTGTCTTTAAAAAATAGTTTGTCATATTTTACCAATGAAAATATGGAACCCTACAAGGATGCTTTTAGAGGGCTTTTTTTTTTTTTTTTTTTTTTTTTTAAGCACAATTGCACTTTAACAACACAAAACCTGTTACATGCTGAAATGACCAGCCTAAGATAAGTGGGCAAGCTTCTTTAGTTAACTGTTACCACCTATTTAAGCACACATGTATTTTCCAGAGGGAGCAAACTGTGCAATAAGCCTTGATTAGTGGATTTGCACCTTGAAGTAATTACAAGTTACAGCAGAACCTCATTTACTTGAGCCACACTTATCCAAAAGTTATCTGAAATTGGGCCACAATTCCAGATTTGTATCTTTTGCACTGAGTCCTTATTTATCCAAAATCTTATTTAGCTGGAAAATTAGAAATCCTCTATTATCTTTGAATAAATGGGACTTTATTACACTGAAAAGAGTCCTGGGCTAGATATTCAGAGTGAATATTAGGGAAACAATTATGGACATATACATGTCCATTTGCAAACTCAATCTTAAAATTATTTTCAAATGCAACGGCAGTGCCATTGCACCAAGGTGTTTTGTTGTTGTTTTTTTGAGGTGGGGTGTGTGTGTGCATTCCTGAGTCCACAACTTCACATGTAGACAGACCCCCATCCTACAATCAGATTCAGTAGCACAAACTTTTGCATCTATGTAAAGCCCAGCTGAAGGATGCGGCCTTAATAGGCATCCTTTGGAAATCTAGTATGTATCCCATCAATTGCCATAGACAAATATACAGAGAGCTTAAACAGATATTGCAGACACTATTTCTTAATTTGATGCATTCCACTTTTTTAAAAGCGCATGTTGCAATATATGGAAAATTCAAACTTTCTGCATCAAAATACAATTCTCTCTCTCACCCTCACCACACACACCTTTTTCAGATAAGGTACCATGTGAAATCAGCTGCAGATGGCTGAAACAGCAACAATTTGCAGGACAAGTTGGCTTAATTTTATACTTTGCATGTGGAAGTAATGTCTTTCTCAAAGCCAATCAACAGGGCAATGGTTCCTTAATCACGGGGGGGAAGAATCAGTCATGAAGACAGTGAGAAAGCAAAGGCAGAGAAAGCTACACTGGAGACCTGATTCAGGAGTAGATATGAGACCCTAGCCCTTATACACCTCTACCCTGATATAATGCTGTCCTCAGGAGCCAAAAAATCTTACCGCGTTATAGGTGAAACCGTGTTACATTGAACTTGCTTTGATCCGCCAGAGCACGCAGCCCCACCCCCCCGGAGCACTGCTTTACCGCGTTATATCCGAATTCGTGTTATATCGGGTTGCGTTATATCAGGGTAGGGGTGTACTATGTGCACTAAAGAGTGAGCTCTGGCTTTAATAATGCTTACTGCAGCTGCCTACCAGCAAGAAATAAGTTGTAAAAATAGTAAAGCATCCTAGGAGGCTTAGGAAAACAAATACAAAAAAGAAACAATTTAGGCCCTGATCTTACAAATGAGAATAGCAGACATGGTTCCCTGCATCTGCATGGAGCCCCACTCAGCATGTGCAGGTGCTTCACTGGGGCTCAGTACAGGACGGGGGCCTCAATGATCAGTCCCCCAGCACTGACAGGCAAATGACTTTCAGCAGATAATTCATTGGAATTTCACATTTTTGTTGTTGAATAAATTACTATTTCTCTATTTGCTTAGTTAAGAGGGCTGGGAAAGCAACCTGAGAGCATGTGCTTAGACTAGCCTAATGAATTTCATACATGCAAAATCACTATTTGACATCATTCCCCTCATTATAATTACCTTCCCACCATTAATAACTCACCAACAGAGTTTATAGACTGAGAGCAAAAGATTTCATAAGGTACGTGTCACAGGGCACTTCTTCAGCTACCCGAGGAGCGGCACTGCTTACAAACACACCGCATGCACCTTCAACCCTGTTTCAAACCAGGACAGGCCATAACATGGGTGTATAGCAGAAGAAGCCTTTCACAGACCACCTTTCCTTCCCCTTTACTTCCTGTTCCTCCCATTAAAAAGCCTGTCATAACTATAAAGGAAAGGGTAAGAGCCCTCCTGTGTACCATACTATAATCCCTCCTGGCCAGAGACACCAAAAGCCCTTTACCTGTAAAGGGTTAAGAAGCTCAGGTAACCTGGCTGACACCTGACCCAAAGGACCAATAAGGGGACAAGATACTTTAAAATCTTGGGGGGGAGGCATTTGTTTGTGCTCTTTGTTTTGGTGGTTGTTCCTCTTGGGACTGAGAGGGACCAGACATCAATCCAGGCTCTCCAAATCTTTCTGAACAAGTCTCTCATATTTCAAACTTGTAAGTAAACAGCCAGGCAAGGCGTGTTAGTTTTATCTTTGTTTTCTCAACTTGTAAATGTACCTTTTGCTAGAGTGTTTAATCTTTGTTTGCTGTAACTTTGAACCTAAGGCTAGAGGGGGTTCCTCTGGGCTCTAAGTTTGATTACCCTGTAAAGTTATTTTCTATCCTGATTTTACAGAGATGATTTTTACCTTTCTTTCTTTAATTAAAAGCCTTCTTTTTAAGAACCTGATTGATTTTTCCTTGTTCTAAGATCCAAGGGGATTGATCTGGACTCACTGGGAATTGGTGGGGGGAAAGGGAAGGGGGGAGGAAAATGATTAATTCCTCCTTGTTCTAAGATCCAAGGGGTTTTGGATCAGTGTTCACCAGGGAATTGGTGGAAGAGTCTCTCAAGGCTACCCAGGGAAGGGACCTAGCACATTGGGAGTGGTGGCAGCAAAAGCAGATCTAAGCTGGTAGAGAAGCTTAGAGGTTTTCATGCAGGTCCCTACATCTGTACCCTAAAGTTCAGAGTGGAGAAGGAACCTTGACAAAGCCAATTACCTCAAAAACTGCCACCAAGTGTCAGTAATCCAATCCCACCAGTAACAGGTTGATTGATTCCAAGTAAGCCTGCATCCTTCTCTGGGCTCCAGCAACTTCAGTGACCAGGGTGTTACAACTAGCACCCTGTCACAGTATATTGCTAGGCACTGATGGGATCCCAAACCCTCTCCACCTTTGAAGCTTAAATAATGGATGAAAAAATTATGCTGGTGTTTGACAGAAGACCGTGTGATTTGTAAAGACAAGAACAAATCCCTATTTGGGCTCTTACATAATAGGCTTCATGTTCTCATGTAGCACAGAAACAAACTTTGAAATGTCAGAATTTCCTGTGGAACAGAAATTCAGTTTTCCAACCCACCCTGTTCTGTGTACTTTGGGAGGAGTTCACATGAGTCCATTTAGCCATTTGTAACTCTTACATTATCAGGTAATGGGAAATTTAATTTGCGTGACTATAGATTATAAACACTAAAGAGTGTATTTCTTCTGCTGCATTTCACTCTACTGTATTTCAGAGGTTTCTCCCATTCTCTCGAGACTAAGCAGCACGGTGTCCAAATCGGTTTGGTTTTTAGAATATCATGCTGGATATTTTATAAACATGGAGCCAGATCCTCAGCTGGCATAAATTCATGCCGTTCTATTGAAGTGGTAAATCTTTCCTCCACCAGAATCTATGCTAGATTAACTTCCCCTGGAAATTCTTATTTTATATCCTTGCAGTTCCCATCCCGCCCTGCCCCAATATACTTTTGGTTTTAAGTTTGTTTCAAACTACTTAGTGAAATAGGATTTGACTGCATCTGCTAAAACTCCAAAAGTAAATGGCTCTCTGACACAATGCTTCCATTCCGCATCTGTAATGGGCATCATAAAGAACTGTTCAGAGCATATTCCAGTGAATTGCCCCCCCTCGCCCCAGCATTAAACCTGATCGTTTCCTTTGTAGCGCTAGCAATAAAGTGATCCATACATGGCATCCTGAGTACTACCCATAAAAAGAATTTAGAGCTGGTTGTTGTGGGTTGAAGCTGAATGCAAAACTGCATGTTTAGATTCTCCCCCTGAAAGATAACATTGCACCAAGGTATGGACAGCATTGGTTCAGTTCTAAAGCTTGCTACATTTCAGCCTCTTACCTCCACAGCAAAGTGAAATAATCTAGGATGTGTTAGATTAAATGACTTCCTACAATGAATTCCGGTTCTTTGCCAGATATTAGGACCGGATTCTCCTCTCACTTATGGCAGTATAAAATAGGGGAGGGATAGCTCAGTGGTTTGAGCCTTAGCCTGCTAAACCCAGGGTTGTGAGTTCAATCCTTGAGGGGGCCATTTAGGGATCTAGGGCAAGAATCTGTCTGGGGATTGGTCCTGCTTTGCACAGGGGGTTGGACTAGATGACCTCCTAAGGTCCCTTCCAACCCTGATATTCTATGATTCTACTGAAGTCTAAACTGTAAACCTGGCATAGGTAAGTGGAGAATCAGACCCCTACTATGTAGCTCATAAGGCTAATTTTTCTCTTTACTGAATGTGTGTGAGAGCCCTATTTAACCCCACAGGTAATAGTAAAAGCAGCTTCCCCAACTCACCATTGAGCCTCCACGCTGCCCATTCCTTGCTTGGCCTCACCAAGACCTAGACTTATAACGCCAGCTCCATTCAGATGGGCCAACAAATATCCATCCATGGTCTGCTGCTGCGCCCAGTGAAATCAATGGGAACAAGACTGGGCTGCTGAGGGTAATAGCTTTGGCTCTCAATCAAAAGGTTGCCATAGGTTGTGTGTTAAGCTATATGCCACCAAATGGTCTTAGCATGAGGGACGGGGATAAAGGTGCTGTGTGGCAGTCTTTCATATAACTTTATTCTCTTTTGTGGATTTAAGCCAGAACCTAAACATTTAATTAAATATATTTCCTTGTGTTTACCATTTTAAAAACAAACAAAACCTTCATGCTGTGACCAGTGAGTTGGAAGGAACAAAAAGCCCACAGCTGATAACACTGATGTCTTTAATTATATGTATAGCTTATTTCTAGTGGGAGAGCTGCCAATCAATATTATCAGCACCCAAACAGGATCTATCCTCCCACCACCTGTGCACAAGGATGTATGGGTAACATTATACAAACAAAGCTTAAGGAAGCACGGCTGACATTAAAACCAATACTATGTGTGTCAGCTTACATCTTATACTGTACTTTGTGCATTTATCAATCATTTGGACACAGGACTAGGAAAATATACTCCTTGTCAACTAAGCTTCAGCTTTATTTTTTTAACTGTTCCACTGCTGATGTTCCATTTCACCTTTTTGTATTGCTGCATTTTTTTTATTAACACCCCACTGCACTCCAATATCAGGACACATCTGCTGCATCTGACAGTCCAGCGGACATACCGTAATCTGTCTGAATGTACCTAACAGGTTAGGGGCAACTTTCAAAAGGTTAACTTCATACAGTAGCTCTACTACTGCTTTCAACAGACCATAAACAAAGCTGTTCCACAGCTGCACCTACAGCCTGATGTGTGTAGGTTTATGTGGCATAAATCTTCAAAGCAGCACAGAGGTATTTATAGCAGCGTCACTCCCATTACGATTAAAGGGACTCACAGCTAAATCCCCAGCATATACTGCTTTGGATTGGAAATATCCCCTTATGGGAAGGATCTAATCTGTGAGCACTTACTGACATGAAGTACCTATAGGCTTGTTATTCCTGGGAAAAATATGAACCAAGAAGCAATACATTCAATTCTACTGCTCATCATTCACCAGAATCATTACAAACCTGTCACTTACTAATACTCTGTAACTATTAAAAAAGAATCCACCCAATCAGCCATTCCCAGCTCATTATTAGGACCCTGCTTACAAAGGAGAGCTTTATGTGTGAAGAAGGGAAATGGCACACTGTTTTCCATGCCATGGACCAGGACATTTAATTTGTCATTCATAAATAAAAGTCAATTAGGGAGTGACCCATGTAATGAGATGCTGAAAGCTTTGAGGTTAACGCCTACATTTACATGCAAAAACACATATGCCACAGGACCTATTGCTGTGAGTTAATCTCATGAGGGAATTGCATGGGGCTTTGTTCACAAATTGATTTTTAAAAAACTCAATGCAAATCACCTGGAGTAAAAAAGTAAAATCAATTGAAAATCCAGACAGCTCAGCAGTGTTTTAACTAGAGCTGGGGTTTCTATCTTTTTAAGCAACAATACTAGTTAGCCAGACTTAGGGCTTGTCTATACTACAAAATTAATTTGACTTCAGTTAGGTTGACCTACAGCCACTGTAGTAATTAAGTTGGCTATTGGTGTCCACACTAACTTCCTTCTGCCGTGGTGCACGTCCTCAACAGGAGCTCTTGCACAGTCTGAAGTGCGGCACTGACAGCCGGAGTGTGGGGGTACTGACAGCTGCGTGGGGCTCACAGTTTCCAGACCTGAGGTGACAGCCTTAGCTGTGAGCCCAGCATGGGGCTCAGTTTCACAGTAGGGAGCCTGCCAGCAGTGAAATTGACATTCTTGTGTGTTTCAAAGCTGCTATTGTCTCTGCTGGGGGCTCACAGCTGGAGTTGTGAAACTGACAAGAATGTCAATTTCACTGCTGGTAGGTTCCTGTGCTGTGAAATTTGAGCTCAGCTCACAGCTCAGGTTGTCACCCCAGGGCAGGTGGGCTCCAGTGATGAGCCCCAGTGCCTGGCTGACAGCTACGGGGGGGGGACGCTACTGTGAGCCTGGCATTCAAACTGTCAGCATCAGGGCAAGTGGGGCCCAGCTGTGAGCCCAGCACCCAGCTGACAGCTGGGGGGGGGGGGGGGGGGAGGAGGAAGGGAGGGTGAGCTGTCAGCCCCATTCAGGATTGACAGCCAACAGCCAATGTAAGTACCGCAGTGTTTACACCAGACACTGTGTCGCCCTAACTACACTGACATAAGTGCTACGCCTCTCATGGAGATGGAGTTATTATGGCAGTGTAGCGGGCCACTTACTTTGGCAGAAGCAGCATTGTAGTGTAGACAGTGACATAATTAGGTCGACATAAGCTGCCTTACGTCAACCTAATTCTGTAGTGTAGACCAAGCCTCAGATCTCCAAAGTACCTGTCAGCGCTCCCTCTCAATTTTACATGCTCTGATGTGGGGTGGAATGTGACTTTCACAATAGCGAGGCACAGGTTTGGAGCAGCGCAAGCACCATCATGTGTTAGAACTAGATGAGGACCTGAATCAAAAGCTCAGTTCCAAACATCCCCCAAACACTGGATTTTGCTACTGTGTAGTAAAACTGAGGAAATTCCAAACCTGGCACAGAAATCAGAGGATGAGGCTTCTCTTGGAACTCGAAGGTTGCCTACCGGGGGGGTGGGGGGGGGGGGAGTGGAAGAGAGATTATAGGGCTCTCTTCTCTTGAGAACTCATAAGTATAAAATACATTCACCCAATGCTTGAACCTCTGGCACCCTCAGCTGATGACTGAACCATCTCTGCTGTGAGCCTCTCAAACTAGTTTAAGGTCATGAGATTTTCTGTAGTTCTAAATCGATGATTTTTCCTACAGGGGAATCAAGTCAAAGATATTTGTCTAGCTAAAGAGAAGTGTGTGTGTGTGTGTGTGTGTGTGTGCGCGCTCTCTGTTAGGGAAAGAAAAGTAATCATCTCTGCAATCAGATAAACGAACCCCACAATGGAGATGAAAGGGTTAAGGAGCAGCTCTTGGCCCAGGTAACCCCACCCTGTTGCACCTGCAAAGCCTGCTCTATGTACTCTGTGTGAATGTGTGTGTGTGGGTGTATTCTCCCTGTCCCTGCTCCTTTTCTCCTCCCCAATCTCTAGATGCATTTTTCATTGGGTACGCTCTCTGCTGTATTTTTGCCCTATTCTTCCCATTGGATTTTCTACCTCTCTCTGTTGCTTTTCCCATTCTCTCTTTCACAGAACACAAACCCAGCCATGTGGGTTGTTTGAACGTCTGAACTCACAATCCTGGAGTGGTCAAACAGGTTTGCCAATCCCTCCTATATACCATGCATGTAAACATTCTTAATCCTTTTACCACATGGAATGCCCAGTGAGTCCTGCACAGCTGACTGCTTCCTCTTTCCACTAAGTCTGCTAAATGCTACATTAATCATTCCTCAAGAAGAAGAAACAGTCTTTCTTCAATGATTTTTTAAATGTACAAGAGGTGCAATTATCAGTGCAGAGGCACTGCTGCCCCCAGTGAGCGGCAGCCTACACTTTTGGCATGCACATGGTAAATCCATGGCGAAGTGTGCAGGTTTACCGCAGTCACATTCCTGGGGGGATGCTTTTGGGGAGTTGCAATTGCACAGAGAGTGGAAAACACAAATCATTGTCAAACAATAGGGTGAAGACAGAGCAGTGTCTAGAAATAGCATCCGATTCCCTCAGCAACAGAACACCACCTCTGCAACCTCTTTCCAGTGACTGTGTGCAGGAGGCATAACTGATCAGCACCTGTCATGGCGCTTCTGTCAAGAGTCTGCAGCTGCACTGCAAAGCTGTCACAGGGCCATCAGAGTGGGGGCTGGGCCATGGCGACAAGCTCATGAGGAGTGGAAATCTTACAGTACCCTCAATGGCCTCGCTTATGAGGGATGTCTTGTCATTTTAGACCCACCGTCCGCTCCCTCCCACCCCATTTCAATTATGCTACATTGCTGAGATTGGAAAAGGAAATCATGTCACTCACAAAACATGCAGTTTATGCAACAGCAAGGAACATCCCCTTGAATGTTTGTTGGAGTACAGTGCTGGTGAAGGGCTCAGGACTGACAATTCTGGAATGCCAAGAAGCACAGGATAGGCAGCACCAGGGCAAGTTTCCCCACACTGCCCTGCAGATATGTCCCAACTCTGACTCAGACAGATCATGTCAATTGAGATTCAAATTCCATGTCCATTCAATGTTTTCCTTCTCTGCTTAGACTGCCAACACGGTGACCAAGTAAGGCCCCAAACCCACATTGTTTGAAGCTCCCTACGCTCCTTTTGGATTCACAATAGCAGAAACAGCCATGTCCAGCAGCTTGTAAAAGAAGGAAGCAATACACATCCCTCATTATGAGTGTCGTAGTAGTTACAGAAATAACATATGTACCAGAGCAGTGGCTCTCAACCTTTCCAGACTACTGTACCCCTTTCAGGAGTCTGATTTGTCTTGTGTACCCCCAAATTACCCCTCACTTAAAAACTACTTGCTTACAAAATCAGACAAATGTCACAGCACGCTGTTACTGAAAAACTGCTTCTTTCCTCATTTTTAGCATATATTTATAAAATAAATCAATTGGAATATAAATATTGTACTTACATTTCAGTGTATAGTATACAGAGCAGTATAAACAAATCCTAGTCTGTGAAATGTTAGTTTGTACTGACTTGGCTAGTGCTTTTTATGTAACCTGTTGTAAAACTAGGGAAATATCTAGGTGAGCTGAGTACCCCCTGGAAGACCTCCGAGTACCCCCAGGGGTACGTGTACCCCTGGTTGAGAACCACTGTACTAGAGATTTCCAAGCACTTCATGAAATAGGCACATTAAAATGAGAGATTTGAGGGAACTCCTTAAAGTGCTTAATTCAGTGACCGTCTCCCAGTAGGAAGGAGAGAGGGCATTTAAGAGGCTTAAGGCAGTAGAGTCAAGAGCATGGCACACATCTTTTTTGCCCCTATAAACACGCTGGAACCCAAAGCTTCATTTCCTTTGGCCTGTGAGGGTAAGATGGCATGTGTTGTATCAGCAGTTAGACACATTTAGATTAGTAAGTCTTTTATTGTAAAATATTCAGAGTGGAAATTCCATGTGTTTGGACAGTGCCTAGCACAAAAGGGAACCCTGATCCTTAGTGAGGCTATTAATAATTAATAGTAATTTCTTTCTCTATATCCACAGGTGTAGGGCATCTGCAGATGGAAACATGTGTGACAGAAAGTCAGCACTTACTGGCTGCATCTTTCTCTTACAACTGGTAAGTACCCATTGTGTTTTTTTCCAGTTTTCCCTTTGTTATTGCTCAGGAGAGGACACACACAGATGTAAAGATGAAAATTATTAGGGATGCACCCAAACTGAACCTCTAGATCTGAATTCTGCAGAAATTCACCTCTTGATTCACACCTGAACTTTATAACTAGTGTCTGTCTCTCTATTGAGTTGAGTTAAACTTTGGAGAAATTTGGATCAAAATTTCGTGACTTGGACTCCATCTCTCAAAATTATATAAGGGTCAGGGATAACATTAATGGAATGTTAAGATGAAATTTTTAATTACACAAAAATACTGAAATTTCAGATTCAAGGTTCTGAATCTGGTATTCACCGCAAAAATACTGATTTGAATGTCCTGAACTTTTGTGAAATAAAATGTTCACCTTAATCATGAAAATGGTGTGGTGGCGTTTGTTTTTTTAATTGTATTTACAGTTTGGGTGTCTTAAGGGAAAATTTTTAAGATTTCTTCTTTGTTAAGGCTTGTTTACAATCTCAGGCTATACTTTAGAAAAGCGTATTTACTCAGCGTGAAGTATGTATCCTGGAAGTTTTATGATTAGGAGATATTACACCATGCAAATTCTGATTACCACCTAGAAAGCAAGCAATGTCTTTCTCTTGGGTGGTGAATGAAATCAGCTGATGCTTTCTTTGGAACTGCCTGAACAGCAATGAATGCAAATATGCAGAGCAGGGGACTGGGAGTTTGAGCCACTTGGTATTTTACTCTGCCACTGACTTCCTGCATGAGTGGAGGCAAGTCCCATTTTCATCGGGGTTTCAGTTTATCCTTTTCCCAAAGGAATGATAATAGGATTTGCCTCTCTTTCTTCCTCTTTTAGTCATCCACCTTCCTCACTTTTCTCTTCTTCTACTGCCTGATTCTTATCCACTCCCAGACTTGTCTTCCCTAGATTTTCGATTCCTTGCTTTCTCATCCCCTCTATTCTCTATCCCCTTTCTCCCTTCCCCAACACTGCATTTTGCAAAGGCTGCCACACCTTCTTGGAAGCCTCCATTCTCTAGTAAGCATCATCCCCTTAAGTGTTATTTGAGTGATGGGGAGTACAGGCAACTTAGGCTTATACTAGTAAGAGTCAATTAATCTTGAAACTGCTGCTTCCATGGTTCTTGCTTTGAATCAAATGTTTACTCTCAGATAAATGGATGGTAAGCCCAATTTGTGCTGAGTGACTAACATCCAGGGACCAGTCGGAGAAAGGCTCTCCTGTGCAAACCACAGGGAATATGGACTTAGGTGCCTAAATACCCTTGAAGACTAGAGCCTAACTCCCATTGACTCAACAGAAGTTTAGGCAACTAAAAACCTTTGAGGATCTAGGCCCTAGATCTCATCTCTGATCTTTGTTTACAGCAGCTCAAAAACAATGCAAGGTACCAACTCCCCCTTATGTCCACAATGAGTATCCTAAGGCTGTAATGTCAACACACTAGAGATATTTTGTGTGTGTGTGTGTGTTCCTACTTAAATATACTAGTTTTCTGAAAATTGGGGGTTTGTGTCAAACAACCAGCAGAAAGATACACACACGACACAAAGCAGAAGAAGTCATGAACTGCCTGAGCTCTATAATTGAAAGAGAAAAAAAATTAGGAAATATCCCCATTATTTTCTGTTTCAAAGTCTACATTATACTGCATGATAAGATAAAAGGTTTCACCCCTCGCTGCTTTTCCCACAATGGAGTATACAGCTGACTGTACCACAAGTAAACAAGCTGCACTCCGCATACAATACTAAAGAAGACATTAGTTATGAAATATTTAATGTAATTTTGATGGCTTTAAAAAAAACATAGTAGGAGCTACTTGTGGAAGTGGATGAGGGAAAAAATGTATGTGTTTAAGTAGTTTAGTCCAATAAAACATCCTATGACAGAGAGGAGTGACAACTGATGTTGATAAACTGCAGATCTCAATTCAGTTTTGTCCAGTCTTTTGAATTTTGGTTTTTAGTGCCACTTAAAAGAATAGTATCAGGAGGTAGCCGTGTTAGTCTGTAGCCAGAAAAACAACAAGGAGTCCAGTGGCACCTTAAAGACTAACAGATTTATTTGGGCATAAGCTTTCGTGGGTAAAAAAAAAACCTCACTTCTTCGGCCTCCTTGTTGTTTTTACTTAAAAGAATGATTTTCTCATCTGCAAGATTATTTTCTCTGCTACATCTTCACTCTGTCTTAGAGCATCAAACTCATTTTAGAATTTTTCCCATTTAAAACAAACAGCTTAGGGTTATGTAAGCAGGTGAATTATTACTCCCACAGTGTAAAAAAGTTCCCTTCCTCGTTACCAGCATATATGAACTACTGTAGATCTTCTCAGAATTTTAGAACAAACGATGGTGAACTCCCCTTCCACCCTCTCATTGTGACACTTCCTTCGTCAAGTCAGTTCCCATCTATCAGAGAAGTCCAAGGTCCCAAATGCCTGTCCCCTGGAAGTAACAGCAGAATATGTTGTTGCTGTTCCAGCAAGGATAATGGAGATGCGGTGTCCCCTTGGTTCACAGTGATGAATCCTTGCTTTTTCCCCTCTGAGCTGCCTTTCATTTTTTTGAAGCGGTTTTAAATATCTTTTGATCATAGAATTGAAAGTAGCCAGAGACCCAAGCTTCCCTACCCTTGTTAAACTTCCCCAGCTCAAGTCAATGTGTGCAGGAATAGCCTGGCAGGGAAGTCATGGTAAATCAATATAAAAGAATACAAAGCTCCACAGGGACTGTCCTGCTTTTATGCCTTGTGGAACTAACCCGCTAACATTCTTTTTATAGGATAGCTGAGATTTGTGTCTTTGTGCCTTCCCCTCCTTTCTTTCAGTTGCTTAGTGGAATGTTCAGAAAGAAATTTCCTGGTTAAGCAACAGTTCTCTAACTTCCTGCCAATGATTTTTTTTTTTTATTGGATAATAGTCAACAAAAATAAAAAGTAAGTGCCTCACCTCAATGCCAACAGCTTGTTCACACCTCTTTGATGTGGTTCCCTCCTTGTTAATTGTGCATTTCCCTGAATAGGTAGCATTTCCCATGTCACACCAACAATGGTTTGCATTTATCCTTTCGGGTCTGAATGCCCCTGCTCCCATGATGTTTAGTGGGAAGTGACAACATTGCGCTCCTGGGCAGGGCCAACGCCATGGTCTTCGCAGTCTGGTGTCAGCCAGTCCCAAATTTAAGAAACTAGAATATTTCCTGGGTGGGGTCAGGGAGATGCATTCTTCCCTGGGGTTCTTATGACATGCTTTATCACATCAGTGTATCTTGTTTACTCATCTCAAGCTTAAGTAATCCATTATCTCTCAGTCATGTTCTTCAGCAAGCATGAATTTTCTCTCTACAGATTTTCCTTACAGCTATAGATCTTGAAATATCAACTCCTCCATTTGTACCCACACCTCTACTGAAAGGTGTTACTTTACAGCTTTAAAAAAAAAAATCAAAGGTGATGCCTATAAAAATGCAAATATTAGAACCGGGACAATAACCCAAACAGATGTGCATGAGTATTTCACTTAAATTTGTGCTGGTCAAGCCTGTGCCCCTTCCATGTTCATGGAAACGGAACATTTTCCTCACACAAATGCATAAGGAGAGAGACAGTGATGGCTCCTTCATCTCAGGAGTTTGGTGACTGTGGGTATGTCTACACTGCAGCTGGGAGGTGTAATTTCCAGTTTATGTAGATTTACATGTGCTAGCTTTGATTGAACCAGCGTGCTAAAAAGAGCAGTGTAGCCACAATGGCCCAGGCTAGCCACCTGAGTACATGCTTAGGATCTTGGGGCAAGTCTACATTACCACTGATATCAATCTAACTTACGTCGCTCAGGGGTGTTAAAAAGACACCTCCCTGAGCGACGCAAGTTACAGCGACCTAAGCACTGTCCACACCGCCTCTTGCGGAGGTGGAGTAATCATGCGGACGGGAGAGCGCTCTCCTGTCAGCATTGAGCGTCTTCACCAGACGTGCTACAGCAGTACAGCTGCATCGGTTCAGCTCCGCTGATGTAGTGCTTCTAGTGTAGACCTCCCCTTGGACAGGATTGTACTCAGTCAGTCTGAGCCACTGCAGCTACGTTATTTTTAGCTGTGATTTGAGCTAATGCACTATCATGTGTAAGATGGTCTCCACAAGCTGGAAATCACATCCCCTGGCTACAGTGTAGACATATCCTGGAAGTGGAGCCAGGGGATG
This sequence comes from Emys orbicularis, assembly GCF_028017835.1. NCBI lineage: Eukaryota > Metazoa > Chordata > Testudines > Emydidae > Emys > Emys orbicularis. Next base: position 133,180,686 of record NC_088685.1, on the reverse strand, counting down.
TCTGCATTTGTGTTTGCACACTTATGGTTGACTTTTCAACTAAACAGTACACAAATTGGAGAGACAGGGCTTGCTTAAAAGTTCAGACCAGACAGTGGGCAAAAATAGAATGTGATTTATCCTGGTTTTTACATCTCATGACATTTTTTGGTCCTACACATGATTTTTGAACACAAGGGGTTGGCAATACCGAGTGAGTCATTTTGCAATTCTACGTTCTGCTTCAGTAAGAAGCTTTCAGCGTGATTGTTCCCAGAAACAGACGTGGATTGAGCAAGAACTTCCCCTCCTTGACAAAATGGATCTGTTTTCCTTTGTGATTATTAGTTTGGCCTGTCTATCTTTGACATGTTTACTTTAATTGTCTTTACAGTTTTGATTGATTCATGCTGATTAGCAGGAAACTCCAAAATACATGCATGGGAGCCTAAGTTCAATTTCTTCTTCAGTATTTTTTCCCCCTTTTCTCTTGAGTAACGGATTAATCTCCCTTGATATCACATTTCCAGGCATCGTTAGCAGTAATAATAGCATCACTTTCACTCTCATGTATTTCTATTTAATTTGCTTAAAAGGACACATCAACTTAGAAAAAAAAAAATCACACATCTGCCTGAACTTTTTTTTTTTAACCTGCTATTGTTGCAAATAATCTCTAAGGTTACCGTAGCTGAAAGAATGGAGAAAAAAAAAATCCTGTTTTTTTTGAGAGGAAGGACAGACTCATGGCTAAGATTCTGATGTACTACTCAGGAGATCCAGGTTAAATTGCTGGCAATGCCACAGACCTCCTTTCTGACCTTGGGCAAGTCACTTAGGCCCTGATCCAGTAAAGCACATGCTTAACTTTAAGCACGTGAATGGGACTATTCGTACCCTAAAATTAAGCACCTACTTGAATGCTTTGCTGGATTGGGGCCTATGTCTCTGTGCCTATAAAGTGGGGATGCTAATCATACTTCCCTACCTCACAGTGTTGAGGATAAACTCTTTACTTTTTACAAGGCACTCAGACCTAGAGTGATGAGATCATAAGAACCCAAACTGTCTCATTTTGTTCACTATGCGCATTAGACAGCACTTGGTTTATAATCATTTTCACTGTTTCTCTTGTGTAGTCAGTTTCTCTTTTTGTCTGGGTGGGTTTTTTCCATAAAGAAACAGGGAAGAGAAAAGCATTTTAAATACTAGAATGTGATAGTAAAACCACAAAGCCTGTCAGGGGATTTAATGGCAGCTGCTGACTAGATTTACCAGTTAAAGATTCACACCACAGAATCCCACTATCAGGGTCAGCTAGACCAGGAGAAGCACAGCTTGAACTGTTTCCTGCTGGAGTACAGAGTAAGGCAGGGCCCAATTCACTGTTATTCGGCACCTTGTGTAGCAAGTTACACCAGTGCACAGTGAAGGGAAGTGGGTGTAAAACACTAGTAGCTGGTAGCTTTTCACACCTGCTTTCCACCAGTGTAAGTGACTACACAAGATGCAGGGTGACAGAATCAACCAGCTCCACAAGTGAAGAAGAGAGAAAGGAAAGTAACAAACACCAGCACTGCTTGGAGAAATACTGGTGCTCACTTATTTTTGCTCCCCTCTTCCTCTCTCAGGGACTATAATTTTATGACTCTGAAGGAGGTTGTGTAGAGCAGGTCAGGGGGAAAAAGCCAGAAAGAAAAGTAAGAGTGACTAGAAGACCCAGCCCGAAGAGAAGAGTACTACTCAGAAATCATGGTCCAAATTCTTGGCTTAGTCATCTTAATTAAACATAATTGGTTTCTCTGTAGGCTGGGTATCTTCTTTCACTTGTCTTCCCTCTCTTCTGTAGCCCCAGGATTTTTTTTTATTTTTATTTTTAATGATCTTTCTACCTCTGCAGAGAGATTTGGGACAGGATTATCCATACAACTCAAATTTAGATGCTGATTAAACACTTCTTTGTATCCCTACATATTTTTTTTAAATGCCCAACCCGCTCACGACTCACCCAGCACCAGATCAAAGGTGCATGATAAAGTGCATTTATCATATGGGCATCTCCTCCACATATGTGGTAATTTCCCTTATTTAAGCATCAGTGTGTGAAACAAGCATTTGCGTGAAACAAAAATACACAGTCTCTGCCCCAAAGACCTTACAGTCTAAATAAGGCAGACAGAGAAGAGACAGGATGTACAGGTAAGACCATAGGAATTAAAGATTAGGATAATTTTATATCTAATTTTACATAAAAAAGTGTTAAATGAACATTGCAATCTTAATAAAGTCAGGCATTCAAAAGTTTGGAAATGCCAGAATTAAGGTCACAATTTGGCCCCCTTGAGTATATGCATTATGATACAGTCTTTAATTACATACTATTTTTTCCTCCTCTACACTGCCTGGGCCCAGCAGAGAGGTCACAGAGCACAGGAGAGACTGGCTCCCTGCTCTCAGTTCAGGTGCCCAGAGCTTCAATTGCAGAGCACGTCCTGCTCAGCCCCAGGCTGGAACATGCCAGGTGCAGAATATTCAGGGTATTTAGCTGATAAAATCCAAGCAGTCTTTACTGAGCAGGTGTGAGCTGCAATTTTTCAGTGGCTTATAACTTGGCCAAAAAAATGGGTGGATTTTCACAAGGACAGCAAAAGGCATATCCCTAACACAAAGGCCACTCCCCAGCCAAATTTAAAGCCTTTGCACGAAAGCATGGGGGAGGGGAGCTAGTGCATTTCAAAGAAAAGGTCACCACTATTTTCATATGGACAAAACAATGTCTTTTCCCCGACCCTCATTCTCGGAAATGGCTGAATTGTTTTAGCTGAAATATAAAAAACCCCAAACAAACAAAAAACCCCAACCCTGAGGCAGACATCTGACATGGAAAATTTCAGCCCAAACGGTTAAAGTATAAGAAAAGTTATAAGCAACTGAAAGCAGGGTATTATAATGGAAGTGTCAGGCAACGTTAACAACAGGTACTGCTATCACCCCCCCAATAAAAGTTATATTAGTAAGTATAAAATATAAGCATTCACCTGGAAGCCAGTCTGGAGCATTCTAAGAAGCTAAGTGCTATTAGACAACAAACTAAATACTGTAGCACAGTCAGACAGTATAGGAAAAAGTCATAGCACTGATTAAAAGGAGTCAGTGGATACAGATAACTTTGAAGTAAAGGTTAGTACAATTTTGGTGTTCTTGCTTCATGCCCCATTCCAGATCAAAAATGTTGTGCTTAGGAGTTTTTCCTTCACCAGCCAGTCTCAACATAAAAGAAATGGATTCCTATCTTCGTCTTTTTTATCTTAGGAAAAAATGATGTATTAGAGCAATTGGTGATCCACTGCTTGAAGTCAGCCCATTTCAGGTCAATATCCAACTCTCCCCCTTTGTACCAATCTTTCAAAAAGGTAGATGTGGGAAAAAAGAGCTATCAATAAGTCAAAAGGCACGTTCAGTCTGTATCCCACAATTTCAATATATATACCCACAAAATGCTATCAGATCCTTCCCCTTAATGTAGGTGACTACGTTCAGATGTCTAAAAGGAACTTCTTATTGTTAAACTAAGATTTCTTTCATTGATTAAAAAGGCACACAGTCTGGTCCTTAAAAAAATACTAATGGAGAATTCAGTGCTGGTCCAGTCTAGGCAGCAGCACTAGCAGCTTCAAGGATTTATTTCATATTCATTATTTATATGCCTAAAAAACCCTCATTGCCTGCTACTGGTTTCATGACACAAAAATGCTTTATTGCACACTATTTTGGACCCACAGTCTGTCCTCAAAAGCAAACTGCTCTATCAGGTTAGTGGATACAAAGTTCAAAAGTCAGTGAAATGGCTTGCATCTTCCTCTCCAGAGGTTTGTGAGTAGTCTGCTTTCCCTATGCAACTCTGGAAATGCCTATCTTCCCCCATACCCCACCACCACTTTCACACCACTTCACTGGTTCATTTTGGAGCCACCATTCTTTTGGTTAATGTTCATTTGGAAGAGCCTCTCAGCAATTGTCATGAGAGGTGAAATTCACTAGCACGGGGCCTATGCATCACTTAAGCCCTATTTTGGAGGCTTAAGTTAGGGTTACCATATTTCAGCAAGCAAAAAAGAGGACGGGAGGAGCCCCGCCCTAGCCCCGCCCCCGTCCTGCCCTAGCCCCGCCCCTCCCACTTCCCACCCCCCTCAGAACCCCGAACCCTCCCCCCCGCTCCTTGTCCCCTGACTGCCCCCTCCTGGGACCCCTGCCCCTAACTGCCCCCCAGGACTCCACCCCCTACCCAAGCCTCCCTGCCTCTTGTCCCCTGACTGCCCCCTCCTGGGACCCCTGCCCCTAACTGCCCCCCAGAACCCCACCCCCTACCTAAGCCTCCCTGTTCCTTATCCCCTAACTGCCCCCTCCTAAGACCCCCCCCCAACTGCCCCCCAGGACCCTACCCCCTACCTGTACCCTGACTGCCCAAAACCTTATCCACACCCTCCCCCAGAAAGCCCCCCCCGAACTCCCGACCCCCCCCCCCCGTCTCTTGACTGCCCCCTCCAAAACCTCCCTGCCCCTTCTTCGACCCCCTGGCCCCCTTGTTGTTGGCCTTCGCCTAATGTCTCTGTGAACTTGCTCAGGAACGGCCTGAGCCATTCGTCCCAGCACGCTCGTCTCGTCGGAGCAGGCTGGCTGGCAGGGGAGGAGGAGCGGGGGAGGAGCTCCAGACTGAGGCGATCTGCAAATGCAGGGAGGGAGGGAGAGAGTGATCTCAGCTGCAGGGGGGAGGAGGGGCTCTCTCTGGCTGTCGGAGCCCCATGTAAGTGGCACCATCCGTCCGGCTGCCCTGTTAGCCGCGCGCGCTCTGCATGGGGGGGGGAGAAGTCCGGACATTTACAAATTCCCCCCGGGACGCTATTTTTAGCTCAAAAATCCGGACATGTCCGGGGGAATCCGGACGAATGGTAACCCTACTTAAGTGGGTCTAAAGAGTATGGTTGCCAGTCCCCTAAGCAGTCATAAAATACTGAGTCAGGGCCCCCAAAGTCTTGATATTGGCTTAAAAATCATGAAATAAAAATTAGATTTGGGTTGCTTTTATTTGTCCTCTGCTTTGAGAATGTAGGGTGCCCATGGGTCATTTTCAAACATTTATCTGAAAACATGAAGGCTAAAAGCTTACTGTTTTTAAATGAAAACTGGGATTCTGATGTAATCACTTGAATCTGAGCACTGGGGCATTAAGAAAAAACCCCACCTAAATTTTCACAAGACTTGTGATAAAAATGGCAAGAGTTGACAACAGTAAGGGGCACATAAGCCTTATACTGGCCCTCTACACAAGGGAATTTTACCCTAATGGAATAGAAAGACATCTACTTTGAGGTCAGACCAGATGATAAGAGCAATCTCTTCCAGCCTTGTAATCTACAAATCTACTGAGCATTTAAGAGACCCTTTCCAGGGGCTGCGCAGATGACTTCTTCGCTGTTCCCAATCCAGGGGAGCAAAAGTTATATAGACTGAATAGCACGGTACAGCAAACACTACAGTCTGGAATCACACTGCTTCTCCAATGCTTGCATTTTACCTTAAAATGCAGAATCTGTGTACTACATTTAGAAAATGCAGCAGTACAGATACAGCCACGATCCCAGATCTCAACCCACCAAAAAGGCAGAGTAAAAAATCCAAACCGGGATGTGAATCTTGCAAATGAGCCTTTACCAGTTTAATGGACCAAACTAAAACCCCAAGTTAGCAGCCATGAGCCCTGAGGCATTTCCAATCTGAATGCTGTGGCTTCAGCCCGCCTCTAAATGCAACACAGAGGAAGATTCTGTTAGGGGAGCAGAACAGAGAAATAAATAGAAGGCTTGGCTATGCAACCAGTACTTTTAGAGATACCAGGCCAGACCTTCTGATGGTGTAAATCTGGGTAGCTCCATAGATTTCAAAGAGCAATAAAGACCAATATAATAACAATGACACAAAATCCCTTTGGGGCACTCTCACCACAGAATGTATCTGTTATATAAAATGTTCTTGTATTGGTGTCTCTGTTACATTGGGGGTCTGTGGAGCATTTTGGTCCACAGAGACACTTTTGTCATAGTTATTATTTCTTCTGCAGTAATGCACTGAGGCCTCATTGTGCTAAGCTCTGTACACACAATGAAGAGATTACAGTCTAAATATCTGATGAAAGGCAACAGGCGGATACAAACAGAAATGGGAAGCACAAGCTACCAGAAACGCAGTAACACTATTTCCTGCTAATTATAGGCCACTACATAACTCTTCTAGGGCATCTAAAAGGCTTCTCTCAACTCCTCCCCTGCAAAAAACCGAAACACCAATACTTTGCATAGCAGCTTCATGCCTTTCTTTGTCAAGTATTTCTCTAATATAAATTCAGCCATGGTCAGCTTTGCAGATGTCCCCCATACTGAAAAGGCAGCAAACACATGAGAAGACAGGATGAAACCACAAAGCAAGCTGAAGGGATTCTAGCAATGCAGGCATCAGGAGCGGCCTACAGGCAGGGAAAGCAAATAGACAGCACAGATGGCAAACTAACCAAGCAGCAACACCATGTTATTTTTCATCTTCATAGAATATCAGGGCTGGAAGGGACCTCAGGAGGTCATCTAGTCCAAGCCCCTGCTCAAAGCAGGACCAATCCCCAGATTTTTGCCCTAGATCCCTTCATGGCCCCCTCAAGGATTGAACTCACAACCCTGGGTTTAGCAGGCCAATGCTCAAACCACTGAGCTATTCCTCCTTTCAATGCTGTCCTCTCTGATGCAAGCAAGAACAATTGCTGTAATCAGTGTGGGAAGGATTAGTAGTTCTTTTCAAGCAACTGACAATGCTTAAAAGTTTGAGAATCCCGGTCTTAGATGGTTACTAAAGCTACGATTATGTCATGGAGTTCATGGAATCCATGACTTCCAGAGACCTCCATGACATTTTCCACTTCAGCCCCAGGGCAGTGGGGCTGGAGCTCCCAGCTGGTGGCCCTGCAGCTCCCAGCTGCCGGGGAGCAGGGGGACCCCACAACTCCCAGCCCCCGCTGGGGGTAGGAGTCGCCCAGAGCTCCCAGCCACTGGGCGTGGCGGGGGGGGACCCCAGCAGCTGCCTAGCCGCAGCGGGCTGTGGGGGGAACCTCCGACCTCTCCGCTGCCATGGGGGGGACCCTGCAACTCCCAGCCACCACAGGTGGCGGGGGAACCCCAGAGCCCCAGCAGCTGTGGGTGCAGGACCCTCCTCCCTCCCCATTTTGTCGGGGATATTTTTAGTAAAAGTCAGGGACAGGTCATGGGCTTCCATGATTTTTTGTTTAATGCCTGTGACCTGTCCCTGACTTTTACTAAAAATACCCGTGACAAAATCTTAGCCTTAATTGTTACTAAAGATGACACCAGACAGCGAGTCAATGCCCAGTGATATAGAAATAGGTGGAGCAGATTTTGTCTTGGAAGAGGGTCATTCCTTATTACTCTCATGCATACCCATCTACTGTCAGATGGAGAAAGCAGGATGTGGCTCACTCTAGAGCCTATCATCACTGCTGTTCCAGTTAGCCAGGGGGAATCACGAGAGAGCTTTTAGAGAGACCTTCTTCCTCCCTTTACAGCCTAAAAGGAAGAACTTAAATCATGTGCAAGTTCGCACCATAAATGTTGCTACTGGTCACTATCTCTTCCTCAATAACCCCAACTCAGGGGAGTAAGGCACAGGGAATGAGAAGGCAGATCCCAAATGCATACAGCCCCAAGGCATTGCATTTGTTGCTTCCCAAAGGATAAGATTTGTTATACCTTAAGCTTACAAATAAGACAAATAGGTTTATGTGTAGAAATCAACCATGCTACTGAATTAATGGAGAACTTGGGTTTGTTTGGTTTTCTTTAGTGAGCCTATCAAGTGACAAACAGTCCAGCAACCCAGAAACAACTGGGATACGTGGCAACAACACTGAAAGTTTGATTTGGGATTTATCCAAAACCATACAACATATTCAGCAATATTGGGTCTGAAACCCCGCTGGTTTTCCAGGCTCAGCTCATCTGAATCTTTTTTTTGATTCAACGTAAAAATAATTCTATTGATAATGGCCCTGCAGAACTTAATTTCAAGCCTTAAGGAACAGCATCCTTCCTTCTGGAGAAGTTTAGATGTCTTCTCCTCTTTCGACCCTAGTGAACTGTGTGTTATACTGAGGAAACTGAATATGCAAAAAAAAAAAAAAAAAAAAAAACCACACCACATCGTTACTGGGAAAGGGTTCTGAGTCTGGGAAAGTAAAATTAGACAAGCCAAATAAGATTATTAATTTATGTAGTCTGGCATCCTGGTTCTAGCAGTGGCCAGTATGTAACACAGCAGAAGGAAGTGATCCAGCTTCTGATCCCCCCATTCCCCAATGCATCTAGCCATTTACACAAAGGTATACATGGAAAAAGTGGTGCATCTGGAATCACCATTACAGAAAGTTAGTTTATGCCCTGACATAAGACTTGATTATCTCATCTAGGGCCTAACTCATCAAGGCCTTAAGTATGCGGGTAACTATCTGCATCTGAAAAGTTCCATTTACATTAGTGGGACTAATAACATTCACAAAGCTCCACAGATGCTTTAAGTGTCTTGCTGAACGTGGGCCCTAGTTTGGACAGCTACAAGAGTTGTTCGTGGTCAGAAAGTTAGCCAACACTTTTAAAAAATACAATAGTAGTATTTGATTTGACTTTCTGCAACAGTGAGCTCCACAGGTAAACTCTAAAAGAGCTTCATAAATGTATGAGTGGGATAATTTTACAGGTTTGCTTCCAGTGACAGGGGGCTGTGCTCAGTGACTCAAGAGGTACCTTCTGACCCTACAACTTATGTTCCTAAAGCCAATGCTTCAGCCAGTCACGTTTAGGGGTCAGGAAGGATTCCCACTCCTGCTCCCAGTGTACTTTGTTCCAGCCACATTCCTTTCTTTGAAACAGAGATGGCTACGACTGGAGATGGAACACCAGAGAGGGACGGCCAGTCCTCTGAGGCAATACACAAGTCTCTTTTTCAAATGCTTGGCTGCTGTGTCTTGCTCACATGCTCAGAGTTATACTGACTGTCATTTTCACAGGCAGGAAGGAATTTTTGCCCCGGGTCGGATTGGCAAAAACCTAGTGGGTTTTTTTCCCCCTGTCTTCCTGTGCAGCACAAAGTGCAGGTTGCTTACTAGGATCATCTGATTACACCTCAGTAAAACAATTCCATGCAATTGAAGGGGCCCCAGACATTGGTGCATCACAGTCCCTCCTACTGTTTGTCTGTGGCACATAATAGTTAAAGCCCCATGAGGGCTGTAACACTTCTGCCTAATGCAGGTTATTGTGCACAGTAAAGGGTGGGGTTTAGCGGCCTGTGATATGCAGGATGTCAGACTAGATGATCAGGTGGTCCCTTTTGGCCCTGAACTCTCACTCTGAAAGACAAATCAATATTTTAAATTTGTCTTTCTTTAATTTAATCTACTTGGTATCCATCTGCCTCTGTGCCCTATGCAATAGAGATCAATCCCTCTTACAACAGCCAGCTGTTAAGTCTTGTCTGCTTTTGCTTCACAAGAAACATCATAACATAATAATCTTTTATACCAAATCTTCCTGCTCAATGCGCAACTTTTTTTTCCAAGCAAGGCCATATACAGTATTCTTTGCTTCAACATCTCTCGTGTATTCCTGTCTGACGTGATTTTCCATCCTCACAGAGTGCCTCAGTGAACTACATTTAGAGTTGAAAGGGATAAGTTACACATGATCTACAGAGCTTATACAGTCCCCTTCTGCAGTACAAACAGTCTAAAAGGCTGAAAGAATTCACTTTCCCTATCTGAGATCCAGAGCCGTCCTTACCCATACGCAAACCACGCAGCTGCGTAGTGTGCTGTTCCAGCGGCCAGCCCGATCCCCTGAGCCAGCTGAGCCGGCCAGGAAAGCTGCCCCCGCCCCTGCTCTGTCCCCCCTCTTCCTACCCCTGCTCCGCCCCAGCCCCGCCCTCACTCCATCACTTTCCCTGAGCTACATCCCGGGGGACTGCAGCAGGGGTCAGGCCCGACCCCGCACTCACAGGGCGGCGGGAAGTGGAGCGACCCAGCCCCAGCCCGCTCCGCCAGCTCCCAACCACACCGCTGGTGAGTGCTGGGGGGCTGTTCCCCTCTGCCCCCCAAGTCCCAAGGCTGGGAGCCAGGGGAGCAGAGCCGAGTGGGCTGGGGCCAGGTCACTCCACTTCCCGCCGCCCCGTGAGTGCAGGGTCAGGCCTGCCCTGCAATCACCGGGCAGCAGGAAGTTGAGCAACCTGGCCTCAACCCGCTCCATTTTGTCGGCTCATTAGGGTGACCAGATGTCCCGATTTTATAGGGACAGTCCTGATATTTGGGGCTTTTTCTTATATAGGCTCCTATTATCCCCCACCCCGTCCCGATTTTTCACACTTGGGGTGCAGTTTCCACCCTGCCCCCCAAGCCTGCTTCTGCCCCCCACAGACCTTGGGTGCACACACACACACACACACACCCCGCGGAGGCCTGGGGATGCCAGCCCCCCCTCGGGAGGGGACTGCATAGGACACCACAATGTCTCAGGACGGCCCTGCTGAGATCGCATTTTCTATCCTGTCAGGAACTCTCCTGCTGTGCCTCCACATTAAGAGTATTGCACATTGATTAGGAATTGTGCAAGTCCTCTTCTGCTTGACCTGAAAACATGAAGTGTGTCTGAGAGGTTCTTTACATGAGTGAAGATCAACTCCATAGTGTACTACTCATCCCTCCAGTTCTAGGCTAGAGTCATCTCCTGCTCCTTCTCTCTTATTTTCAAACCACAGCAACTTCTATGCTTGTCTTCAGGTATAGCCTGAACAAGCAATTCCTAGGTCACAGGGCTGCCCAAAGTATGTATGGCTGCTCTCGCCCCACTCCTCACCCTGTAGCTACAAACTGATCAGCTACAGCTTTTTATTACTGGTGAATGAAAGCAATTTCTATTCAACTATCAAATAAGATACAGGAATGAACATAGTTTTGCTAAATCAAATCATGTGAAATTCTATGCCACATCTGAGGAAGGAGATGTGGAAAGCCAGGAGTTGGAAGAATGCTTTAATTAATACACTATTAACATGTGCCTGCAGTTTTCCTGGTCTTCTCCTTAGGAAGCTGGCAGAGACACCACTACTGTCACAAGATATGCTAAGCAGCCATCTTAAGCTTGTTCCCCTCCCACCCACACAGAAGATCAACTGTATAACCGGGCAGGTCATGTTGGGTGAGGGGAGAGAAAGTGGATCTTACACCCTGTCCTTTAAGAAATATGAAATGGGAATGATAGATTTGTCTTGGCAAGGATGCTCTCCCTGAGAAGAATGCCATGCCACAAGAAAGTAAAATGACAGATGAATGGGAGAACTATTATTTGACTTGTCCTTGCACCTACCTTTGGAGCACAGCTGTTCTCTATTTTAATGTGTTCTGCTTTGACAATACTAAAAGAGGAACAAGTTAACCACAGAAGAAATAGAATATAAGAGTACAATGGAATGTCTTTATTAGTTGGCTTTGATGCCCTGTGCCAAGGGTCCCGAACAATATTTCGGCAATCACCACATACTCACTGGTTTCTGAATGCAGGAAGGACAGACATTACAATAGGTCTTCTCGGGGAATCCGGTTATACCCATTGTTAACATTCCTTTGAGGTGTGCTTCACACTTCTCTACTGGGGAATCCATATTTGTGCAGGATTCATTGTGTTCCTACTGAATTTGGTGGGATGTTGAGCATGGAAGGAAAAGTTTCAACTGAGTGAAGCCTCCAGCTTCTTTCAATTCTGTGCCACCTAGGCAAGTACTTTCTGTGAGCTAAGTCTATACAGACTAACTAAGCTAATCAGTGATTAGTATCCTCATTAGTCTTGGCAGAGAGCTGAATGGACATGGAAAGACCACCCTCTCACACCACAAGGTGGTCCCTGCAGTTCAAGTTTGAGGCACATTGACAGGGCATTGCTGTTTCTTATACTGTTCCTGTAGTGTGCAGAGAGGGGACATACTTCCCAGAGCTGCTCACCCACTACCTTTAAATGACCACCTCATTCACTTCAAAAGGAGATGGGGGAGGGGGGATCATTTGGTCACATGCAAGAGATCAGTCTGGGAGTAAACATGCTTTTCCTATGCAAAAGGCTACAGATATATTGTGAAGAAGAGCCCTTAATCTGCAATGTTTACTGACTTTTGTGTATTAAATACGCTTGTCATTTTAAGAGCAGAAAATATGGTTTTTCTACGCAGTTTAAGTAACGAGCATTTTGCTGCTGAACTTGAACATGAATATGAATAATGCAAAGTGGGGGAAGGGAAAAGAGTTAAATTGCATTACATTTTAAGATCAGCAAGGTTGTCTTGCACTGAAATCAACACTATTAGCAATGATGGATGGAGAGAAATCTGCTTTAGGCCCAATAAAACCTTCAGAAGCACATCTTTGGATTTCATAAGATCTAGAAGATACTGAACCTTTGCTAAATAAAGATGTGGATTATGCTAAACATAAAATCTTGTAGATCATCCTATAGACATTTCCTCTGATATCTCAACAGATGCATTCACCATCATTCTGCAATTTTGAGTCCTATTACTGTATTATTTATTATATAACAAACACCCAGGAAAATATTGAAGAGAATTTATCCAAAAGTGAATGCAAAATTATTTCCTATAAATATTTTACACTCTGAAATAATTTTAGGGTTCATAAGTCAAATAAGCCAATTTCTCTGATGGCATAAATAGGCAAAACACAATTGAAGTCAGGGGAGTTGCACCCACATTCACAAGCAGAGAGCTATTTGGGCCACATTCTACAGCAGAATCTGGCACAGATGAATACGTGATGCTCAAATATTTTTCCACCTCCTGCAGTGTATCTTTCCTGCTATTCTTGTACTGGACCATTCTTTAGTGACTTTGCCTCACCCAGAATTCCAGATTCTTTCCGAGATTCAGACCAAAATTTCCCTCCTTATTACAAGTCTCTATGGTTATGCTGCATCCTACCTCGAGGGCTTTCTCTCTACTCCCACCCTGCTCCCTCTAGCACTGGCTTCTTCTGCCTTTCCATGTGACCTCACAATCTCTGACTCTCCTCCCTTCTACACAGTCTTCCTGTATCTCTCTGCTTAGCAAAGATTCTATTCTTTGAAATATCAACTAAAAACCCTTTTCTTTTCTCCTTCAGCTATGTCCCATCATCCCCCCTTCAGTTACTATTTAACTCCTGTAAAACACATTGGAATACAGGATGTATGAATGACTCCATACTAACTAAATATGTTGTATTATGAGGTTCACTAGAGACTAGATGGAGGGAGCTAAACACATTTTCCTTATTCTTATTTCAAAGGAGCCAAATTCATTTTCTTTATTTGTATAACAGCAGTGCCAAGAGGAACCAATGAAGACTGAAGCCCTATTGTACGAGGCACTATGCAAACATAAGAAGAGACAGCCCCCACCTTGAAACTTACCATCTTGTAACCTTCATCCATCCAACTGGAAGTAGGTTCATTAACCATCTACACAGATGCATCTCTCCCCCTCCTCAGCTAAGCCAACTTCAGCAAACATTCTTCAGTAAAGTTAGAATGGAAACTAAGTTTAATGACCGCATAATCAAGGAGACAGATTGCACGTCTCAGATGTGCATAGTCAGCATTTATATTCTGCTCTGAATAATTTAATTTGAGAAGTGGACACGGCCCAATGTAATATATTTACAATGGAGTAAAGCTGCTTTAATGCACACCTATAAATAATCCTTTTCATAGTTTTTGTTTGTTTGTTTTTTGCTGCCCTTTGGTGAACTAGCAGAAAAAGTGAAATGAGAATTCTTTAAAGTAAAATCTCTAATGCTCACCAGCGTATTTTTTCAGCAGTGAGCTGCAGATGCAACTAATATTTAACTGGCTAGCTCCCAAAAGATGTGGCCAGTTCACTGCATTAATCAAAAGCTATCCTTTGCTTCCTGACATGCATATTTAGAGTGTGCTATGCTGCTGCATGAAGTCCTGATTCTCATCTACCCAGCAAAAGTGATCTTCTGCATACAGGGGTCAAGTCACATCTGACAACCACTTTGCGATAAATGAATGTTTCCTATAATCTGGCTTTTAGAAAATGTTTCCCCCCCACCATAAATGTAGGTTAAAGAAGACTATTTAAAGTTTGTTTAAATCTCTTCAAGGTCATTAGAAAAGCCCGAGTCAACATGACTGCTCCCTAGTAGTTCTCTCTTCTACTTGAATGTGTTCTCCAAAGATTGTAGCACATAACACACATTAGAAAAGCGCTTTCAAAAGCAAAAGTCCAAGCAAAACCAGAGTTGTGCACTATAAACCATACTTTGTGTGTGTGTCTACTGAAAGTAGGGGGGGTGTCAATCTACATTTTCGATAGGGAAAATCTCTAGCTTATCATTTTAACTAACATCTTTGGGCATGTGCATATGGGTGTATCTTATGAGGAGAACAAGTGGGCAGAGGCAAGGAGGAGAAGAAAGGCTAGCACTGATGGCAACGATTTCTTTTTTTGAACAGGACCAGTCCTATTCAACATATTCATAAATGGTCTGGAAAAAGGGGTAAACCGTGAGGTGGCAAAATTTGCAGATGATACAAAACTACTCAAGATAGTTAAGTCCCAGGCAGACTGCGAAGAGCTACGAAAGGATCTCTCAAAAATAGGTGACTGGGCAACAAAATGGAAGATGAAATTCAATGCTGATAAATGCAAAGTAATGCACATTGGAAAACATAATCCCAACTATACATACAAAATGATGGGGTCTAAATTAGCTGTCAAGAAAGAGGTTTTGGAGTCATTGTGGATAGTTCTCTGAAAACATCCACTCAATGTGCAGCGGCAGTCAAAAAAGCAAACAGAATGTTGGGCATCATTAAGAAAGGGATAGATAATAAGACAGAAAATATAATGTTGCCTCTATATAAACCCTTGGTATGCCCACATCTTGAATTCTGCATGCAGATGTGGTCGCCCCATCTCAAAAAAGATAGATTGGAATTGGAAAAGGTTCAGAAAAGGGCAACAAAAATTATTAGGGGTATGGAACGGCTTCTGCACCACCTCCACTCCGACTCCCCACAACCCAGACAGACTGGGTTGTGGGGAGTACAAACAAAAATTGTAACTCAAAGGGGGAGGGCGGGGCTCAGCACAAAAAGTTTGAAAATAGCTCAGGGTGCAAGGAGACAGGTAGCTAGGGGCTGTGTGTGGGTAAGGGGGTAGCATAGGGTGCAGGCAGGGGGTAACCAGGGGCTGTGTGCAGGCAGGGGGGTAGCTCAGGGTGCAGGCAGGGGGGGTAGCTAGGGGCTGTTGCAGGCAGGGGGTAGCTCAGGGTGCAGGGAGGGGAGTAGCTGGGGCTATGTGCAGGCAGGGGGTAGCTCAGGGTGCAGGGAGAGGGGTACCTAGGGGCTGTGTGCCGGGAGGGTGCCCCTGCAGTCCCTGTTCCAGGAGGGCTCTGCCAGCCATGGACCTGGGTCCCCCTTCCCCGGTGGCTCTTACCAGCTGCATGAGCTAAGGGGCTGGGAGCTGAGGAGCAGCTTCAACCCCAGGCACCAGCAGGAGACGAGGGAACACCCCGGCTGCCTGCTCCATGGCACCAGCCAGAGCAGCAGCTGCTCCGCACTGCCCAGCTCCGGCTTCCCACCTCTGACCTGGCCAAGTCGCAGGGAAAGAAGGACGTGGGAGTGTGTGGAGCTGCCCCCTACCCTGACTGCCCTGCTCTTGCACTGTAGTTTGGGGGGGGGGGAGAACAATGCCCCCTGTGCCTCCCAACTCTGCCCATGGGCTCAGGGTTTCTGCCCCACCATGGGGAGCGCCAGGGCTCGGGGCCCTGGGATTCAGCCCAACCGCTCGCAGCTTCAGTCCCACGTGGGGCGCTGGGGATCAGGGCTTCAGCCCCACACGAGGGCATCAGGAATCAGGGCTTCAGCCCCACAGCTCCTGGCTTCAGCCCATGGGGGGCACTGGGTTTCAGCCACGGGGTCTTGTGGCCCCCCTGAAAGGGCTCGCAGACCCCCAGGGGGCTGCAGACCACTGGTTGAGAACCACTGATCCAGTAGATCTAGTGTACTTGGACTTTCAGAAAGCCTTTGACAAGGTCTCTCACCAAGGCTCTTAAACAAAGTAGGCAGTCATGGGCAGCCTCTTGGATCAGTCCCTGCTTAAAAGATATGAAACAAAGGGTAGGAATAAAGGATCAGTTTTCACGGCAGAGAGGAGTAAATAGCAAGATCCCACAAGGATCTGTACTGGGACCAGGGCTGTTCAACATATTCATAAATGATCTGGAAAAAGAGGTAAATAGGGAGTTGACAAAGTCTGCAGATGATACAAAATTACTCAATATAGTTAAGTCCAAAGGTGACTGTGAAGAGTTGCAAAGGGATCTCACAAAACTAGGTGACTGGGCAAGAAAGTGGCAGATAAAATTCACTGTTGATAAATGCAAAGTAATGCACATTGGAAAACATAATTCCAACTATACATACAAAATGATGGGGTCTAAATTAGCTGTTACCACTCAAGAAAGAGATCTTGGGGTCATTGTGGATAGTTCTCTGAAAACATCCACTCAATGTGCAGCAGCAGTCAAAAAAGCTAACAATGCTAGGAACCATTAGGAAAGGGATAGATAAGAAGACAATAAATATCATAATGCCACTACATAAATCCATGGTATGCCCATTGCATGCAATTCTTGTCATCGCATCTCAAAAAAGATCTATCAGAATTGGAAAAAAATACGGAGAATGGCAACAAAAATTATTAGGAGTATGGAACAGCTTCCATATGAGGAGAGGTTAAAAAGATTGGGACCTTTCAGCTTGGAAAAGAGATGACTGGCCGAGAGGTTATGATAAAGTTATATAAAATCATGAATGGCATGGAGACAGTGATAGGGAAGTGTTATTTACCCTTTCACATAACATGAGAAGCAGGGGTCACCCAATGAAATTAATAGGCAGCAGATTTAAACAAACATAAGGAAGTACTTCTTCACACTACACAGTCAACCTGTGGAACTCATTACCAAGGGATGTTGTGAAGGTCAAAAGTATAAACTGGGTTCAAAAAAGAATTAGACGAGTTCCTGGAGGATAGGTCCACCAATGGCTATTAGCCAAGATGGTCAGGGACGCAACCCCATGCTCTGGGTGTCCCTAAACCTCTGACTGCCAGAAGCTGGGTCTGGATGACAGTGCCCTGTTTTGATTAAGTGCCCTGTTTTGTTCATTGCCTCTGAAGTATCTGGCACCAGCCACTGTTGGAAGACAGGATACTGGACTAGATGGACCACTGGTCTGGCCCAGTATGGACATTCTTATGTTCTTATTCGACCAAGTTTTTGCCAAAGCTAATCACTATTCTAGATACTGTATGCAGATCATGCCACAAACAGAGTAAGAAGCAGCAGAAACCTCTCTCAAATCTACTGCTAGGTGGAAACAGTCTCTGTATTACCAACTCTCCTTGCTCCAAAGACTTCTGTGTTCACTTCTGTCTCAAACAAATCAACCCCTTCATTTCTAAGGAAATCTGAACTCATGAGTTAATAGGTCAACTTAATTTTCTTTTTTCAAAGAAGCAATAAAAATGTCAATCCCATCTCTATATTAAATGCATCTCACTGCTTTAAAGTTACACAAATTTATATACTAGCAAAGGCAAAGAAATTAAATGGTAAGTTATTTCATCCTTATTTAACTCCATAAGAAGTATGGTCCAAATTGTGTCCTCAGATATGCTTGAGAATTAGAGGAATTCAGGATATCCACTAGCGTTCTCTTTAAAGACCTGCAAGTGTTTTATATTAATATGCGATTAATATTTTACAGTGATTAGACAGGGGAGCAGCAGCCTTTCTTGCTTTTGTTAGTTAACACGTCAGTCAAAAATAATGTTATTGTAATATAGTATTTGGAGCTTAACTTTGTTTGGGGTTCTTTTTACACTAGCTAAAAAAAAAAAAAAAATTACTTCCTCTAGCTCTGTTTTAATTCACACTGTGGTATACGGAGGTTTGTTGAAGTGCACTTTTTTTTCTTGAATCTTCATTTATTTATTTGATATTTATAGACTTTTCTCTGATACTTCTCATCAACATTAATGAATTAAGCCTGACAATCAAGAATTAGAAACCAGTGGGGTTGGGCTAGCAAATATAAAATTGGACAAGCTACTAGTAGTAGAGTAATGTAACATCTCAGAATACTATATATTATAGGTTTATATGTGAGCTCTACTTGATTGCTGTATTTTTCACATTCTGCAAGTTTTCTTTACATGACTTTTTCTTGCTACATACACAACATAATCATTAATGCCGTGGACTGATGTTGGAATGGCTCCCTATAAACCACTATAACATGACATCTCACACAGATCATTCTATTAAAATCTCCATACCATGCATTGCCATAATACATCAGATCACTTCAGTGAGCTCTCAACATTTACTTTATCAAAGACCTATGTGGTGGTGAGTAGCGCTGAAGATGGCTTTGTGGTAAGGACAAGGGTTAGGGAGCAGAGTTCTATTCCCAGAGCTGCCACAGACTTCTTGTGTGATCTAGAGTAAGTCACTTAATCATTCTGGTCCACAGCTTCTCCCATCTGTAAAGTGGGTGTAATAATATTCCCATATCCCAATATCATAGGCCATGTACACGTTAGGACACACAGGCTGAGCAGGATTTCCAGCTTCCAACTCCAGCAAAGCAGCAGAGATTCCCAAGGATACATTGTATAACCTGCCCTGTTGTTCTGAGGATCACAAAATTACCAGGGGAGAAGAAAAAGGACAAAGTGTTCATGATCAATCACATCCTGCCCTCCTTGGGTCTTGTTAGACACCATTTCATCTAAGTCCAGGCAATTATCCAGTTAGTGCATAAATACAAGCCATGCCTTATAATGACTAAGGTATGAAAAAAGCCAGTACCCTGAAAGAGGGGAGCTATCTTTTATCATAATGAAATCAAATAAAGCTTTCAGCCGGTGCACAGGAGAGATATTTATATACTCCGTCCTGAAAGGCAACGACTGAACAGCCAGCCCTACCCTGCTGCTGCTCTTGTGCAGATGAACCGAGCTCTCGCTCTTCCCGAGAAGGGGTTGTTCTCTCCCTAGTGACTAACATGCTCAGTAGCATCCGCCCTAGGAGCGATTTGTTTAACGAGGCCAAAGCGCAGTCAGGTGGCAGAGGTCGACAGACCGACCGCGCTCTCTCAAACTAGCCCTGCAGATCCAGCCTCCCCTTACGGGGGTTTCGGGCGCCAGGCCAGGGATGAGCAAGTCAGCCTGTTTCTCCCGTACACTGCTAAGCCCGTTACCCCGCTCGCTAGTTATAGTTGGTGGTCGGGACATCTGGGGCCAAGCGCGGAGCACTGATTTCAGGGGGAGGGGGCTCCGAGGAGCTGAGCGATCGGGGCTCTCTGCAATGACAGCTGCCCTGCCTCTGACCAAACTGCAAGAGTGCCCTCCGGCTGCACCCGCCCTCCCGGCCCTCAGCCTCAGGCCCTGGCTGCAGCCCCCACATTAACCTTCCCGCCGGAGCAGGGACTTTCCCTGCTTCTCTCGCTTGCCGGCCGGGGCCGCCCCTTGAGCATTACCCGCAAAGCCCCGTCCCTCTGCTCCCTGCTCTCCCCGCAGGCAGCAGCCCAGACACCCCACCCCCAGCCGGCGAGGCGAGGGAGGGGGCTCCCCCCTGCAGGCGCCACCCCGCTCCCCAGCCCGCCTGTTACCGAAGCTATCCTTGAAGTCTGGGGGTGGGGCGTCTCGCAGGGTCGGGGTCCAGCCCCCCTCCTCTTCCGCCTCCTCCTCCGTGGGGCCGGGGCTGCCGCCGCCGGGAACCTGCTGCCGCTCCGCCGCCACCGCCCTGGGGACACGGCGCCCCCGGCCCCGTGGGCCGGGCCCCTCCGCAGCCGCGAGCTGCTCCTCGTCCTCGTCCTGGGAGGAGGCGGAGCGGGAGTCGGCCGAGGTGCTGTAGAAGGGGTTCCCGCTGCTGTCCTGGCCCGATTCCCCGAACACGTCGTCCGAGATCTGCAGGCTCTCGTAGCGGGAGCGGGCCGCCTCCAGCAGGGACAGCGCCTTCCGCCGCGGCCCCCCGCCGCCTCCGCCGCCCTCCGCCATCATCCCCGCCGCCGCCGACAGCAGCAGCAGCCCCCGCTCCCCGGGGCCCGGCTCCGCCGCCTCGCCCGGCCGCAGGCAGCAGCCCAGCAGCGAGAGCGGCTCGGACAGCGAGGCAGGGAGGCAGGGAGTGGCAGAGCCGCCGCCGCCACCCAGCCCTGCCTCCCTCTGCCGCCCGCGCAACCCACCCCTGTGTGTGTGCAGGGACATGGGGGGAAGGAGCCAGCTCAGCATCTCCAAATACCACATCCAGCCAATTATAGCCGCAGTCCTCACCCAAGAGGTGGGGTTATATGGCAGCCCCGGACGGCCTGGCCCGCCCACGCCCCACCCCGAAGGGGCGGGTCTCGGCGCATTTAAAATCACAGAGCCTCTTTGGGAGAGCCGCCGCCGGGAGGGGAGGAGTCCCGCCCCGCCCCCGGCTCGATGAGACCCTGGAGGAGTGGAGGGAGTTTTTCCGCTCCTTCCCCTAGCAGAGAGAAGCCTTGCGGGAGCTGCGCTTCCTTTCCCACCCCTCGGCTCCCGCGGCGCACGGAGCTGTCCGCGGACAGGGGTGCTGAAGCCCACCCGCCCCAGAAGCCCCAGTGCAGCGTGCGCGTCCAACTTGCGACTGAGACTTTTCATTGACAATGGGAAGAGACTGAAATCCCTCTCGGTCCCAGGGGTGTGGCAGTGCTTGTTACATAATGGCTGAGCGCCGGGAGGGGGATTGTGACAAGCAACAGAAATCAGTGGGATAAGCAGGAAGGACACAGAAAAGCACACAGGCCCTTAAACCGAGTTGAGGTGTATGAGGGTCATAATCTCTATTCTATCACACCTTCTTCCTCCAAAATAGGATGTGCAATCGGTTTTGCTTGCATTCATCTATAGCTAAGGTCTGCACGTCAGTTTCATACTGATGAGAGCTACCTTAATGAAATATGAGTGCAAACCCTACTGAGGCTGGAAAAAATGGGAGGAGGGAAAAGGGCACACTCTCTATAGCAGTGGTCCTCAACCTTTTTCGTCTGGCGGGTGCCAGATGACAAGCCACTGCGGACCGTGGCCGGCGGACGAGCATCCGCTGAAATGCCACCGAGCAGCAGCAATGTCAATAGGCGTGGCTGCCGAAATGCCACCGACAAGCAGCGTCATCCAGAGGTGTCATCAGCGGCATTTCGGCGGATGCTCGGCCGCCGGCCAGTACGCGGGCGCACATAGATGCCCTGGCGGGCGCCATGGCACCCACGGGCACCGCATTGGGGACCACTGCTCTATAGGTTGCACATGTGGGTACTTCAAGGATAGTTTTAGGGGTGTTTAAAAGCTACCATTCTGTAGTAAAATATTTCCCACTGACTTACTGGATAATTATGACAGTAAAATCTATACTGGTTGTGTTACAATTTACTATAGCAAGTAATGCATTCTGAGCTGGGCACTAGTAAAACAAATACTACAAAACCAGCTGTAACTAAGGCCTAATACAGCAAATGAATGTAAAGGAACACTATGTATAACCAATATATGGGGCCTGATCCACCTCTCATCAAAGTTAATGGAAGGATTCCCATTGAATCCAATGAGATTTGGATCCTGGCCATGGTGACTCAAAACCAACTCATCATGATCTCCATCATATGGATACACACAGTTAACAATTTTGTAACACCATAAATTAATTTTTTCACTGATCCAAAAACAGCTGGGATTAAGATTCACAGAGTTCACAGGAACTAGCTGTTTTGCACAACAGAATGACCACTGAAGAAGAAGTAAACCTATAAGCAAGGGCTTGACTCTGTGAGTATGTCTACACTGCAGCTGGGAGCAAGCCCCCCAGCCTGGGTAGCCAGACTCAAGCTAATGGGGCTACTAGCACACTTAAAATAGCAGTGTGGATATTGAGTCTCTTGTGACTACTTGGGCTAGCCACTTGAGATCAAGCCTAGGGGGTTGAGTGGGCTTGAGTTTGGGAGACCTAGCACTCTGGCCCCAGTCCAGCAAAGCACCTAAGCATATATCTCTTTTGAATCATCTGAATAGATCCATTGACTACAGTGAGACTATGCACACACTTAAAGTTAAGCACGATTGCTTCCAAAATTGCAGGATTGGGGCCAGAACGTTCAGCACCTTGCAGGACTGAGCTTTTAAAATGCTTTTCTTGTGTTTAATGAATAATATGGTATAAAGTAGCAGTTGTTCCAACAGGCATATACACACCTACAACTAATTTAAAAAGCAATATGATGGCATAAGATAAAACAAAGTGAAGGAAAATAAATTAAATATAATTGAGATAATCATTTGAAGACTATGGAGTCACATAGTTATCTCTGAGGACATAACTGGAACTGCAAAATCTTTATTACTGGTGATGATGACTGAGCAGCTTGATTCGCAGACTCCAGTTTGCTGTGCTGGCAGTTAGGAAATAAAATACTTGTATTTCTCCTTACAAATTGAATCTATTTTATATTGAATCCACAAACCACAATAAACATGGTTCCCCAGGATGCTATTCTTACAGAATCACTTTATATAGTAAAAACACACTTTAAAGCTGTTGGCAGGTTCTGCGTACTAAAGGAATTAGGAATATAGTTTTGTTAGTCATCTTTAAGTGAGAAGTCTGATAGGGAAGTTGTTGACCACTACCTTCCATCTTTTGCAATTGTGACAGAGTTTGTGATGCAGCTGGCTCTCTTTCTTCCTCTTCCTGGTTTGCCTGCAATCCTAACTGATAACACTGGTCTACAATTTTTGAGAAGTCGTCTGCTTCAGAGATAAAATGTGCTATTTATTATGTATTTTGATGTGCTGAATTCAAATATGACAATTAAAACAACTGATTGGCTACTGTTTCTAAGATATTTAAGTTTTTACATTTTATGTCTATGTATATTGTGTAGATAGTAGAGTTTTAATCATAAATTGTAAACCTAGGTCTTTTCATGTGTTTATGGTTGCTTTACATGATAATATTTCACCTGTCCTGTTTATGTAACACTTTAAAAATCAGCAAAAGGGTTATATAAATAAAATTGATTATGAAACAAAAGGCAAAAAACTATTATGTACATAGTTTAGTCCTATTCAGTGTCTACTCGGCGCTTCTTGGCTTGTCTCTTGTATTCATTAAATGGAACATCTCTTGTCACTGTCCAGCAATAGTCTGCAAGCATTGATGGGCTCCATTTGCCCTGATAGCATTTCTCCATTGTTGCAATGTCCTGGTGAAATCGCTCGCCGTGCTCGTCGCTCACTGCTCCACAGTTCGGTGGAAAAAAATCTAGATGAGAGTGCAAAATATGTATCTTTAGTGACATGTTGCAACCAAGGCTTTTGTATGCCTTGAGGAGGTTTTCCACCAACAACCTGTAATTGTCTGCCTTGTTGTTTCCGAGAAAATTTATTGCCACTAACTGGAAGGCTTTCCATGCCGTCTTTTCCTTGCTACGCAGTGCATGGTCAAATGTATCATCTTGAAGAAGTTCACGAATCTGAGGACCAACAAAGACACCTTCCTTTATCTTAGCTTCACTTAACCTTGGAAATTTTCCACGGAGGTACTTGAAAGCTGCTTGTGTTTTGTCAATGGCCTTGACAAAGTTCTTCATCAGACCCAGCTTGATGTGTAAGGGTGGTAACAAAATCTTCCTTGATTCAACAAGTGGTGGATGCTGAACACTTTTCCTCCCAGGCTCCAATGACTGTCGGAGTGGCCAATCTTTCTTGATGTAGTGGGAATCTCTTGCACGACTATCCCATTCGCAGAGAAAACAGCAGTACTTTGTGTATCCAGTCTGCAGACCAAGCAAGAGAGCAACAACCTTCAAATCGCCACAAAGCTGCCACTGATGTTGGTCATAGTTTATGCACCTCAAAAGTTGTTTCATGTTGTCATAGGTTTCCTTCATATGGACTGCATGACCAACTGGAATTGATGGAAAACATTGCCATTATGCAGTAAAACAGCTTTAAGACTCGTCTTCGATGAATCAATGAACAGTCTCCACTCATCTGGATCGTGAACGATGTTGAGGGCTGCCATCACACCATCGATGTTGTTGCAGGCTACAAGATCACCTTCCATGAAGAAGAATGGGACAAGATCCTTTTGACGGTCACGGAACATGGAAACCCTAACATCACCTGCCAGGAGATTCCACTGCTGTAGTCTGGAGCCCAACAGCTCTGCCTTACTCTTGGGTAGTTCCAAATCCCTGCCAAGGTCATTCAGTTCACCTTGTGTTATGAGGTGTGGTTCAGAGGAGGAGGATGGGAGAAAATGTGGGTCCTGTGACATTGATGGTTCAGGACCAGAAGTTTCATCCTCTTCCTCTTCCTCGTCTGACTCAAGTGAGAATGATTCTGGTGCATCAGGAACCGGCAGTCCTTCTCCGTGGGGTACTGGGCGTATAGCTGATGGAATGTTTGGATAATGCACAGTCCACTTTTTCTTCTTTGACACACCTTTCCCAATTGGAGGCACCATGCAGAAGTAACAATTGCTGGTATGATCTGTTGGCTCTCTCCAAATCATTGGCACTGCAAAAGGCATAGATTTCCTTTTCCTGTTCAACCACTGGCAAATATTTGTTGCACAAGTGTTGCAGCATATGTGGGGGGCCCACCTCTTGTCCTGGTCTCCAATTTTGCAGCCAAAATAAAGGTGATAGGCTTTCTTAACCATAGTGGTTATACTGCGCTTTTGTGATGCAAAAGTCACTTCACCACAAACATAGCAGAAGTTATCTGCACTGTTCACACAAGTACGAGGCATCTCTGCTCAATTTGGTTAAACAGAAATGTGTCCCTTTGCAAAATCAAACACTGACAAATAAGAGAGCACGACACTGTGTGATTTCTAGAGCTGATATAGGGCAATTTGTTCAGCAGAGTGATGTAAGCTTCGTTATGATTGCATCATCCATGACTTCTAGGAATAACATGATGCAATTCATATCATGTATGACGCAATACCAGCTTCAGATTGCATCATTCATTGTTTTGGCTAAAAAGCAAGTACTGTCCAAACCCAGTCATAGATTTATTCATAGATCCAGTCAAAGATGTATTTTAGTCATTTCTGGTTTAAATTGAGATCCCTTCCCTTTATAACTCACTTATCCTCCACCATTCCCAAGTCAAGGGTCGTATATACTGACCCAATAGCATATCTTGAAAACTAGAGCCAATCAACAATTTTAAGCATCATTTTCGTTCTCAGTGACCCAGAATTAGTAAAGTTTGACTACATTTATTTCAGAAGCATTTTGGCTGTAGAGCAGTGGAGCTCCAGAATCAAGTTGCTGTGTGCTTAGAAAGCAATGTGTCTGCAGAAAGATGTTATTCTCTTACCTAGGATCTCAAGGAACTGTGTAATTTTCCAGTAGCTGATATTATACAGGATAACCAGTTACCCACATCACTGCACCCATTAGTCTATTTTACATGGTCCTGCTTGGGTACAAGGCAATGCTGATTGCCAGTCAGATTACAAGGCTACATTGCAGATTTAATTATGCAGCTTTCCACATCTGGTGGTGAGTTACTAGGGAGTACTGTTTCACACTGACCCCCCAACTATCTTCTGTGAGCAAATGCCGTTGACTGTTTAGGGTTCATATGTCTTTTCAGAATTCTTTCTGGCAGTGGTTAGGATTGGCTGCTAGTTTATTTAATGGTGGCCTATGTTCACCATGTCCAATGCCATCTTTGGGCTTTTGTGGTATTTTATAGGGGCAGCAGTTTCATCTGCTGCTCCACCATGCCCTGTTAGTACCGGCATCAGATTGTCCATGATTGCTTATTCAACAGGTCTCCCTGCTTATATCACACCTAGCCTTCATATATGAATGCTGTTCTCCTATCCACAACCCATGGATGTTCTCAGTGGCAAATGCTGCTGCCTCTGAGAAGATTACCCAGCCCTGAGTTTTGTTAGTAATACGGAATTCTCAGCACAGACAGTACAGATTTCACCCCAGTTAAGAGGGTATGCTTAGGCTCTCTGCAGAGTTTGGGGGAGATGAGTGTTGAAGGGGCTGCATGTGGGGGGGGAGGTCACCACACCTCCTTGTTAGTAGAACTTGTCATCAGGAAGGTATGCCAGGACAGGGGGGGGAAGGTCTACTAGATATAGTGGACTCCCCCTGCAACTGGTGCAGGAGAGCAGCTCACAGGATGGAGTAATGCCCATAGAAGAGCTGCTTTGCAAGTTCAAGGATGGAGTTTGCCTCCCAGGCCTTACCCACTTCAACCAAAGAGTTGAAGCAAGCGCTGGATTAAGGTATAGGCACAATAGGCACGTGTGTAGGGCCTCAACTCCTAGAGTGCTGTGATTATGTCAGAATTTTAGCTCTCTTTTAAAAAATGTATCTTTTTAGACCTCGTGGTTGTGGAGGAGAATATGAGCAGAGCATAAACAATGCAGTGAGGTCTGCATGAGTTTGCAAACAGCCTGAACAATAGTTCTGAGAGGGCTGAACTGTGCTATTCACCTTACTGGGTTATTAATGCTGAACCCCCCTGTTCTAGAAGGCCCACCCCTCCACAGCAGAAGATTGAGGCTAGGGAGGGTCTGGCCCTTGCTACTTCCAGTCCATCATGATTCTGCTGGGGTGATGTCAACAGTCTCCACCCACTCCTACAAACATGCAGAGCTCTTTGCTGGCCTTCCCTCCTCCAGGACAGATGCCAGCCCACCTAAAACCAGGAAATGGTAGCCCTGGGAGGGGGGATAATCTGGTCTGCCCAAAGAGGAGTGTTTGGGGGCCCTTCCCACCAGCAGAGCAGACAGCTCTTGTGTGAGTGTCCCCTGCACTTACCACTCCAAGTAGGTGTGAGGGTGGTGCCCAGGGGTGTTTCCCTGTTGGGATGCCTAGCCTTCTAGCTTGCCTTAATGGGGCCTGGCACACAGCTTTTCATGCATTCCTGTCACATCACACGTGCAGACCACTAACTAGATTACTGTGACCTGAAATGGGCGAGTTTAAATACTGTCCGAACTGAGTTGTCTGAAGTGTTAGTAGTAGGAAAGGCAGGTTAGATAGATAAAATGGATCAGGTCAGGCTTTTTTTTTTAAATGAAGAAAAAATCATCAGGGGTTTCTTTAATTGAACTAACTAAATATAAAAGCCTTATGGAACATTGTGAATAAAGTCCTGCTTTCCTCTGAGTTACTTATACTGGTGTTTAGCTGCTAGGAAAAGACCACTCCAGTAAACTGAACATTGTATCCATGACAACCCACAGTTCAGCTTTTAACTCCCCACACATAAAATGCTAGGGTTTATTTTACATTCTTCTATTTTTATTACAATAGCAATAATGATCTCCGGCTGCATTTCCAAAATTTCCCTCACCTTTTTAAACAAGTCATTAAATGTCTAGGAATTTCCCTGTGACCTCCCCAGTCTGGCAACATACTCCTTAAATTAAATCATAACATCTTTTGAGACTCTCACTTATTCCATCAGACAATGCAAAGCAGAGTACACAGAGCAGAGTGACCGCATGTTAAGTCAGACACTCCATTAAATTCAGATATTCAGTTTGCACATTTTAGGATCTAATCCTGCTCCAATTACAGTCAGTGGGAGCCTGATCCCACTCTCTTTGAAGGCAAAACTCCCATGGGAGTGGGATCAGGCCCTTATTTTGTTATTCAGTTTGGCTATGTCTACACTGCGAGCTAGCTGTGTGATGCCCCCACTTGTGTACACGTACTCATGCTAGCTCTCATCAAGCTAGCTCAAGTATAAATTGTAGTGTCAACACGGAAGCAAGGGTAGCAGCAGTGGAGGCATGGCTGTGTCATGCTGAGTACATTCCCACCGGTTTCAGGTGGGTTTGTACTCAGTATGGCTCAGCCATGCCTCTGCTCCGCTACCCATGCTACCGTTGCTACCCTGGAATTTATACTCATGCGAGCTTGAGGAGAGCTAGCACAAGTATGTGTACACAAGCAGGGGAATCACACCCTTAGCTTGTAGTGTAGACATGGCCATGATTATATAAAAGGCACCACTTACAATTATCTGTTTCAGTTTATTCTCTAGCTACTGCAGTGGTTCTCCAACTGACGCCCATAGATTACCAACAATCTGTAGAACATTAGCTCGTGGTCCACAGAGAACTGGCTGGCCACATATTTGTAATTCTCTTTGTAGCCACCTGCTAAAAAACATTAAAAACAGCTAAAAATATATCAGGACTTTCCTAATATTATTTTCCCATGTATCCAAACACTGTTGCTGCCACAGGGATGTTATCCAGTCCTGAATGGGAGGGAAGATAGAGAGATTATTGTGTGGACCTATGAAGATATGCACAAGATAAGACAAGGTTTTAATACTTGATTATGCTTAGAAAAGTGATTCTGTAAAAAATGTATAATAAAGCTCTGTATTTATCATCTCTCAGTGACTTCCATATCACATTTAGATTACAATTTCTTTGGGGCAGCTCTCTTTTTGTTCCATGTTTCTACGACACCAAACTATGCGGGGTGCTTTAAAGTAATTAATAATATTTCTCAGGTTAAAAAATATGATTTGTCTAAATTCTCAGTGCTGCAAATCCAGCCTAGAATCTGAATTTCAAGCTGAATTCCTGCTGCTTCTCCAATCATCACCAGCAATGCTGGTTGGGAATTTTTTGCTGGAAAATACCGACTTGCTGAAACTGAAACATTTTTCAGGAACATACACAATGAAACATGCATTTTAATGAAACTTTCACCAGGAAAGATTGCTCAGGTCAAGGATGGAATTTCCAGCCACAGAGAGATACCCCACCCCAGAATAGTCAATAGGCTGGTGGTTAGGGTACTCATGTGGGATCCAGGAAACCCAGGTCTGAATCAGGGACTTGAAGTTGGGTCTTCTTGAACCTGCAGATTCAAGTCTCTGATTCAGAGTGGGTCTCCTATATCCCTGGCGCATGCCCTAATCACTAGGCTATTATGGGGCCTCTCTTACTCTTTAGTTTTTCATCAAAACACTTGGAAAGAGCTCAGTTTCATCCTGATGTGGAACAGGACAATTTTTGAAATATCAACAATTTTCATGGGATAGGAAATCCATTTTCCACGCAGTTCTAATCACTAGTACTAATGATTATGCAATCAGAACTTAACAGACAATGTTGGTGGTGATTTATGGAGCAGAATAGATTACAGTCCACACTTCCTTAGCCGTATTGTCTCTGCAGGAACACTTGTAAAACTAACAAAAATATGTTTTATCTGTAAAATGAGTAGCAGTGACTCAGAGACACAGGGACTATACATTGAGTCAGAAGGTGCTATTTTTACACATTCACTTTTCTGATTACTTGAGACAGAAATAGAACTACACTGTGGTTAGACCACAAACTCTGAGATCAAGGACCGTATTGTGACTCAGAGTGCCAAAGCAGGATGCCTGGTTCTCTTGTTGCTTCAGGGGGGAGTTATCTGTTTCAGCCCTATACTTGATGCGGTGACATCCCCATCCACACTGGCTCAGCTATGGTAGCTTCTCCTGCCTGCCCACCTGCATGGGATGGGGAATACCAGGCCTGCAGAGGCTGTTCTTCCTCCCTGTGCTGCACTGTGTGCTATAGTTAGCCCATGCAGGATAGTTGGAGGCACCTTACACCTCCCTGCTCCCCTGTACAGTTGCATAATGTGGGTCACAAAGTGATGTTGAAAATATTTTTCTTTTAGAAACTTGTTAAACAGGTCTAGCTGAAGTGCTTTTGGCCACCATAACTAAAGTTGCTGTAGAAGGTGCATAATAACCAACAATACTGCCTAATGGTTAGGCGGGGTTTTGACATGGTGGATTCCCATTGAAAGCACAGTCTGGTCCTTGTGTGCCCCTACCCCAAGGGTTTCCAGTCATTCCCTTTAGCACAGAGATTTTATCGGGGCGGAGCCCTTGAACAGTCAAGGCTTTTTCCAGCAGGTCTCTCACCTAGATGAAAACTCCTGGTGGATTAATGCCCTTTTGGAGTGGGTAGGGAACCCCAGGCCCGTCCTCTCCACTGAGCTCCAATCTAGGGCCCAATGGCCGACAGCCACACTTCACACCTTGGGTGCTAAGCCACCACCCTCCTGTGACGCTCTATACCTTGGGGGAACACCCTACACCCCCATGTTCATTTTTATAAAATGATTGTGTGGTATCCAAGGCAAAGTTTGTCATGTTGGAGGTCTTCGGAAGGCTCATAATGCACTGAGCATGGTTGTTATAGTGATGTTATAGTAATTGTTACAGTAATGTTATAGTAAGGTTATAGGTTATTAATTGATGTATATAGTTATGAGGCTGAAAATGTATCCTCATGGCTTAAAGCAAGCCCATGCAAAAACTCTCCAAGAACAGGGAGGCAGTTCACACCTCATCAGGGCATGGATGGGACAAACCCAGCCCAGCCTCAGAGGAACAATGGACACTGGCTTAGGCAGCAACAAAAGAATCTGTTAGACTTTCAAGGGAGTCACCCCCTTCCTTTGGGCAGTTTGGGACTGCGATGAGGTAATACTCACCTGACTCTGAAGGGGGGGGGGGCGCAAAGCCAAGAGGAAAGAAAGGACATGATAAAAGGGAAAGACATTTTGCCATGCTCTCTCTCTTCCACATACATCTACAGACACCACCACCACCAAGCGACTGAACCACTGATCAAAGGGGAGAGCCTGGCTGAAGAGCCAGCCTGTGGTGAGAAGCATCTAAGTTTGTAAGGACATTGAAAGTGTTAAGATCAGCTTAGAATGCGTTTTGCTTTTATTTCATGTGACCAAATCTGACTTGTTATGCTTTGATGTATAATCACTTAAATCTACCTTTATAGTTAATAAATCTGTTTGTTTATTCTACCTGAAGCAGTGCGTTTGGTTTGCAGTGTGTCAGAAACTCCCCTTGGGATAACAAGCCTGGTACATATCAATTTCTTTGTTAAATTGACGAACTTATATAAGCTTGCAGCATCCAGTGGGCATAACTGGACACTGCAAGACGGAGGTTCCTAGGGTTGTGTCTGGGACCGGAGATACTGGCTAGTGTCATTCGCTTGCAAGTAGCTGGGACCAGCTTACATGCCAGAGGCTGTGCGTGAACAGCCCAGGAGTGGGGGTTCTCACAGTAGAGCAGGGTAAGGCTGGCTCCCAGAGTCAAGGATTGGAGTGGCCTAGCAGATCACCGGTCCAGACAACACCAGAGGGGAACGTCACACCTCCTTGGACCATTTCCTACCCTAGTCCCCTTTTACTTCTTGGAGTGACTCACTCTAATCAAGTCTCTGGCCTGCAATCTCTCACCTGCCTCTCCTTCATGGGTTTACACAGGCCTGCACTGCCAGGTCCCAGGCAAGGAGCACCTCATTAGTATTTTCCCTTCAGAGCTCAGAGCAGCCCTCTGCTCCCTTCTGTTACCGCCTCTGAGTTGCTCTGCTCCCCTTTTTAAAGCCCCACCTCCAGCTTGTGCAGACTTTGCAGGTGTGGCTGGGAAGGGGTGCCTGGGCCCAGAGCTGTTCCTTAACCTCTTGCTCTTCATTGTGGGGTTTGTATACCTCATCACAGCTGCCTACATAT
The DNA here is from genome assembly GCF_028017835.1 of Emys orbicularis. NCBI lineage: Eukaryota > Metazoa > Chordata > Testudines > Emydidae > Emys > Emys orbicularis. The sequence goes on along the minus strand of NC_088685.1, from coordinate 133,148,893 downwards.
TTCCATTCTAAACCCCTATTTTCAGTCACGCATAACTTTTCAAGCCTTTCATTTCTTGGGCTGAAATTTTACAGGTCTGATCTTTGCCCAAAAGCAACATTAACTGGAATGTTTGAGGAAAAACAGGTCAACATTTTCAAGTAAGTGGAGAGAGGAAAAAATACATCTTCACCATTATGTAAAAAATATATATCTATCCTGTGAATTTTTAAACAGACCTAACATTGAAACAGCTGTGGCCTGAAAGTTAAAATTTGGCTGAGAAATAGTTCTCCGGGAGGCAAAGTGCCTTGGAATGTTTCAGTGATAAATGGTTTTGATTTGGTTGAGTTATGAGCATTTGAAAAATAAATCACATTTTGTGCATGCACTGGACATTTTTAACCACAGCAGTATTATTAACAATGTTTGCCTAACTTTCTGAGGAAGGCAGGGTGTATTGCTCATGCATGCATGGAAAATTAGCCATGTGGTTAATAATTTATGGAGTATTTGTAGTGAATGATGCAGGGGTCTGGAGCTCTCTGCCTCGTTCTCTGTGTGTCCTATATGTACATGTGCATTGGGCATCACACCAGGGCCGGTGCAAGGAAGTTTCGCACCCTAAGCGAAACTTCCACCTTGCGCCCGCCCCCCAGCCCTGCGGCAGCTCCCCGCCCCCCCCTCCACCCTGAGGTGCCCCCCCCCCACGGCAGCTTCCCTCCCCCCGTCCTGAGGCGCCCCCCCCGCAGTAGCTCCCCCCCCGCGGGGAGCCGGGCGGCAGCTCCCCACCCCAGCTCACCTCTGCTCCGCCTCCTCCCCGAGAAAGCCGCCCCCGCTCTAATTCTCCTCCCCTCCCAGGCTTGCAGTGCCAAACAGCTGATTGGCGCTGCAAGCCTGGGAGGCGGGAGAAGTGGAGCGGCGACCACGCGCTCGGGGAGGGGGCATAGGAACGATGTAAAAAAAAATTGGGGGCACCGCTTTTTGGCGCCCCCAAATCTTGGCACCCTAGGCAACCGCCTAGTTTGCCTAAATGGTAGCACTGGCCCTGCATCACACATACTTTAGAAAGTGTCAACATCGAGCCAGGGGCATGAGAATACATAAGGGCAGTACACTCTGTGTTTAGTGTGCATTGAATGACCCCGTGTTCCATTTATTATACATTTTAAAGGTGTACATTTTTGAAATGCACCTTTTGTAGAGCACACCTCACCTCAGTCATGTAAAACCTTGTTTAGTTCAAGTTCAATAAGGCAAAGTTTCAGAGAATCACGTATCTTGTGCAGTGCAACTCTTTTGAAGTGTGCAGTGATGGAGTCAGGGTTCTGTAAGAGCCTGTCTCTCAATCTCTGTGTACCATATGGTGTAAAAACCATCCGGCTCTTGGGTTACACAGGAATGGAGTCTCTACTATGGGAGTTTTCAAGTGAATGGGAGTTGGGCTTTCTGGTGGTGTCTGCACTTTCTCTATTCTTTCCGAAACTAGCAAATTCCATTAAAAATGCATTAAAAGATCATTAAGATTGTATGGTTACATGCTCAAAAGTCAGGAAATGCCAAAGTTAAGGTAGTGACATTAACTCTACCCCCTTGAAAGTCTGAGCTACAATAAAGCCTTTAATTACATGATCATATGCTATTTTCAAAACAATACAATAAAATATATGTTTATTTCTACAGCCTTGTAAGGTGCATCTTGCATGATATGCAGTGAATGAGGAATGATTTCAGGGTATGTCTTGTACTATGTTCTGAAGGTCAGTAAATTTGGGCTCTGGTGAACCACAGTTCTACAGTTGGGGACCCTCCAGTGAAAAGCTTCCCTTCCTTAAAAGTTCACATCTAGGGACTGTCAGCAAAAGCATCTCATCTGATCTCTGCTGCGTTAGCTGGGAACAGAGAGAGAAGCAATCCACAAGGTATCTAGGTCTCAGATCATGTACAGCTTTATATGTTTGCGCTAACAGTTAGAATTGCATCAAGAAGCAGAGTGGAAGTTAATGCAGTTTGTGGAACATAGGCCAGAATATGCTCACATTAACTCACTCCACTAAGCACACAGGCTGCCACATTGTGCACTAGCTGAGGCTTTCTAATGGTCTTCAAGCACAGCCCCTGCAGGTCACAAAAACAAAGATGACCATAGCAAGATGGATTCCATACATGGAAGACTGCAAGCTCCTAGCCAGTCTTGCTGGGACCCTGATTGCTCCGGGGGCCTCTAAGTGCTGCTACAATGCAAATAAATAATAATAATTTTAAATGGTATGAGCCACTGCTGCTAAATGGGTCCAAAAGTACCATAAAATTGTGAATGTCTTTTTCAAGGGGTTAACATAGTTCCTCAATAGATGGAGAAATCATAACCCTCATCAGTTCCTCAAGTTGCTTCTCTTTGCCAACCAACATTACCTTCACTTTTGCCTGTTATAATTCCTACTGCTTTTAAATATTTTGTCTTCTTTTTCTTCCCCTTATCCCATTACCTGGGGCCACTGTGTCATGCAAGCATCTGTCATCTTTGTCTGTCCGAGGCAGCACAAAGGTCCACCTGCTTACCATCTTCATTGATGCAATCCATCCATTGCTTCCTCTGCTTTCCTCTGGGCCTCTTTCCTACCCCCATCTCTTGCCATGCTTTCCTCACAAGGCCCTCTTCACTCATCCTCTGTATGTGTCCAGCAAAGTTTGCACTTCCTGGATTTTGTCAGCCACATCACTGACTTTAACTTCCATCCTTCTGCTTTCATTTCAAAATCTGTCTTGTCAGGTAACTCTTTTTACCGTATCTTTTTACCTTCTAAAATATGCCTTTAATCCATTAGGAGGAGTGGTATCCTATTTAGTAGTTGTTAGAAGGACACATTGGTTTGCCTTATCTAAATATGTTTCAGGCCATTAGCAATTTTTGTTAAACCTTCTCATAGAAAGGTGTTTCCTTTTTACTTTAACAGCTAATCAGGCAATTAAATCTTATTGAAATAGATAGGCCAGCCAAGTCCTTGCAAAGCAGCACAGGTTAGAGAAGAAACTTAGATTCTGCTACATTTCATCAACTGTGAGTCAGTTTGGTCATTGTCAGCCTTTTCCATTGCATCTTTTAGGGGATCAGACCCTTCTCTGGAGAATGGGAAAAGAGCCTGAAAAGCAGAATTACACTCCATTTTGGGTGGTGGGAGAAAATGGTGTTGCTTAAGAATCTGAAATCTCATCATGTTTTCCCCACGTAAGAGGATGAATATTCGTCATCACATAAGGCAGATAGATGGCTGTTCGTCACCATCAAAAGAGAATTTCTCCATTCTGTTTAGTCAGAACAGACACTGGAGATACCAATCCCCAGATCAGTTTCCCTCAGAAGAAGTCCTTTAGAGATCAAGACTTGATCATAAAAAGGAGCAATATTGAAAATGTCTGAGGGAGAGGGATGATGTGAGAGATAATGGGTCTTTCCATTAATGAAGATAATTGCTAGTCTCAGAAATGCCTTTTATGTGGTAATTTGCCCTTGTTTTAACCCATAGGGGCTAAGTACAGTTATTTTCAAGTAGAAGTTGAAACATCACCAAAAAATATGGGGTCAGTTCTTGAGGATTATTGAACATCTGCAGCTCCCATTGAAATGACTGAGATCTGCAGATGCTTGAACATCTCTCAGGATTTGTCCTATAGAATGAATCCTTCCAGGGAATTTCAGTGCTTATTAACTCAGCACGCTTTCTGATTTCTATTCTGAGATGAACCAATGGAAGCTACCAAAATTCCTGGAACTGTGATATTTAAAGAGCTTGAAATGCTGTGAGGAAGCAGGATACTCTTTTAGAGCTGACATCTGGAAGGAAATTCCTATGATTCTTTATAAGAGATAATTTATTTAAATTCAAGGGTTTTTAAAAAAAACTGTAATCAGGATGCACAACAGGAATATTTTGCAGGGACACTGTCAAGATAAAAATCAGGGGTCCGATCCTGCAGTATGAAGAGAAGGATTGAGTTCCATACATGTTGTTTTTATTCTCTGCATTAAAAATGGAAGAATTTTAAAAATGAGAGGCACTTTTCACCATTTATACCCTTTCTTGTACTTCACTCAGCTTGGACAATGAATTCAATTTCACTTCTTATTTATAGTCAGTTTCCTTTTGCTTTTTCAGGAGCTAGCAGGTTGGGTTGCTTTGTTGCACTGGGATTCTTTGTTGTATTTGGGTTGCTAGCATTTCAAGGAGAATGTTAAAATTGCCTTAAAACCTGTTTTACTATGTTAAAAAATAATGAAAACATTTCTAATTGGCTCAAATCCTGCACATGCATCCGTGGATGCACATGGCCAGAGAGGCATTGGAAGCAGTGCAGGGGTGAGGGACTGGCTGTGGGGAACTCACAGATGGGCACACTGTACCCTCCATACAGCTCAGAGCACTGCTGTGTGCCGGATCAATCCTACCACCATTTGGGGAGGGGGCGAAGGCAAACCAAGGAGGGAACTGTTGCATATGGTGGACACATAACTAAGTAGATCCACTGATTAAAGCCTCCATATGGGGGTGGGGAGGCAGGGATGTGCCAATTACAGCTGCTATTGTATCTCAGCTGGCAATGGCTACCAGACCCTAAGGCCTGTCATAATGGCTGTGGAGCTGCTTGCTGATCACTGAAGTTTCATAGTGGAGGATTCAATCCTCTGACCTCAGCAGTGTACCCTTGGCACTTGTGCTCAGGGTCAGGAGTTTTCCCATTAGGTTTTGTAAATCCTCCTCTTTTTAAATATGGAGAGATCATTTTAGGGGTGAGGGGACTTGGGCTGGATTGGAACAGGCAGCTACCTGTACTTCCTATTACCAGTCCCCCAAACTATTTGACCCCCCCAGACAGGGAACAAGAATGAGTTTCTTTCATTTTTAACCTGACAGTAGTGTAAATAGAGCCCCAAATCTTTTAAAACGTATTGTGTTGCCCAGAATTTCTTTTGGCAAAGTTATATATGCTGGAAATAACAGTGCATAATGGAAGAAGTGACCCAAGCTTAGCTACTACAGGAAATCTGACACAATGCTTATATGTCATTTGCCAGTCTGCATGCATTCATGAAGTAAACAAGAAAACGCTAGAGTGTGAAGTCAATGGATCTTTGGTAAATTCTGGAATTATATTGACATTTACCAGGTATTATTTGAGATTTTCTGCCTGTTAATTACTCCATAACATATAGCCTCTCAAAAAACAAAAACAATCTTTTTTGAGACCCAAAGTAATAATTTACTGCAGTTTAAAATAAATATTATGTATCACTTTCTGGCCTAATGTCATGGGATCACTCATTTGGTCTCTGCAGTCTGCCCTCTTGGGTGTTCTATCTTTGGTCACTTATCTTTCCACAGTCCATACACTAAGACTAGTCCATGGAGGAGGTTATGTAGATGCAGGATGCAAATTTAGCATCGCCATCATGATTTACATCAGGTCTGCATCAAGGTTTATTTACACCTCCGGAAACAGCACATTTCTCTGGGGTCTAATTTAGGCACAGTTGACTGCTTTAGTCCCAGTTTATATGCTGAGACCTCAGATCCCTTTACATGCACTAATATCATGTACATAATCTCTGAATTTCTCCTTGATTTCATTCAGATCAATCCTGTTTCCATTAAAGTCAGTGGGAGTTTTGTCATTGATTTAACTAAGAGTAGGCTCAGGGCCAATATTTCTTATATAAGGGTGCAGTGAGTGGACTGTAGTTTCCAAGATTCTTTCCTCATAGTGCAGTGCTGTACAGTGTTTTTTACAAATTCCCTTTGTCTCTCAAAATACATACAATAAAATTGCTGATCAGTATTGCAGCATGCTCTCTATTATGAGACTATATCAAAGCGAAACCAGTACATTATGTCTAATTAACTTTATCATAAACATTTCTTGCACATTCCTGATTCATAGGTAGCCCTCACCCCAAAAAAAGGTACAGGTAACCATGGTTTATTTCTACACTCCTGTTATTCCTATTAGTGAATTGCAATCATTGCAGTGAATATGTTATGTTCTTCGTAGGTATCCTCCTCCTATCCTGCTCTAAACACAGGTGAAACGAGCTAGGGTTTGATTTTATTCACAAACAAAAAATGAAACTATTTAAAATCCAGCCCATGCTTTTGCTCTCCCTGTCCCCACCGGCTGCTCCCAGCTTTCCTCTCTGCTCAGCCCAAATCCTAGGTTCTGTGTTCCCAAGAGAAACATCCCTACCTCCCTTATACCATGGACTTTTGCAGCAGTATCAACACCTGCTAACATGGTAGGGTGTATCAGGCAAACATTGCCAGCCTCTGACATATCTCTCCTCCAAAGACAATTACCGTTATCTGTCCTAAAGATGGGTATGTTAATTACATTTCTCTGCAAACTTTAAAGTTCAAGTAAAATAGTCATTGACTGTAGCAACTGCAGTACAAGTCATTCCAATTTATTTGGTGTAGATTAATAATTTGATATAGCGATTTTGCAAGGACATTTGATAGGGTTATTTTTTAGTTTTTCAATCAATTTTCAGCCATCAAACATACCGTAAAATGAATATAGTTGGATTTATACTTTAAAGTCAGCCTTGCTGCATTTCAACTCCTTTTCCAAGCAGCTGCTATCTGAAGATGAACAGAGGTCAAATCATCAGCTGTTGGCTATAATACTGTTCCCTTTCTGCTAGTTCAATGAGCTCAAATCCCATATCTCTCTCTGATCTTGGAATTCACACAAAAGCAGGCTGAAAGATAAAAAAGAATCATGAGCATTTATCCATCTTGCAAACATATTTTCTGCAAGATTTATGAAGGAAAGCTTGTTAAACTGATCTGCCCAACTGTGGGTACCTTTTATCTGGTAGTTTATATAAAGAGACATTGATTTCACTGTGACAGAAGAATAGCTGAAGGCTGCAAAGAAATTAACAGACCACACAACGTTGCTTATTCAAAAATAAGGACATAAACCTGTGCAATCTTATTTTAATGTAATTGTTGTAAGCATGTTGGGATTTTAACAAAAGCAACCAGCTATTACATCATCTTGTGACTGTTCCTTATTTATCACTGGCCACATAAAATGGTTTGCTGTTATTTCATAGGAGCTGTATGATTGTGGCAGCTACCCAATGGGGCTAAGCTGGGAGTTGCAGCTGGCTGGTTCCAATAATGTTTTGGCTCAGTTAGAGTCCATCTGGCCATAAGATGGATGGTGCTGGTGTTTGGAAGATTTTTTTTCCCCACTGGCCTATACCTGTGTCTGCAACCTGTCTGCTCATCCGTCTATGCATAGAATCAGGAGAAGGGCAGGAATCCCAGTTCTTCTAGATGATTTCACTGTTTCTGCCTTCTGTGAAACTATAGGGCGGAATTTTCAGAAGTGCTCAGCATTGGCTTAGCATTCTCTCATTAAAGTCAGTGGTAAAATTCCCATTAGCTTCACTGGAAGCGGACTTAGGCCAGTGATGACTGTTTTTGAAAAGCACATCCATCTGCTGTCTTTTCTTTCAGCTTTGCCAGTGATCTGTGTTTACACAGCAAAGGTTTGAAATGCAGGTAGAATGTTGGGAGTCTGAAAAAGGTTGCATTTTATTTATTAGCCCCTTAGGTGTACTCAGCAACTTACAAACTTTTAAAAAGCCGAGAAGGTAACATCTCTTTCCCAAAGAGTTTACAGTTTACCTCAGATGGCTAGGACACACAGGCCAAAAGTGAAAGTGAAAGAATCAAACACAGTTGGGATGGATCAACACGGGGGTGTCCATGAAAGAGCTGGCTTGTAAGGAAGGATTTAAAGGAGAAAAGGAGGGAACTTGTGCACATGAAGTGGGAGGCTGTGTGAAGTGGCAGGGCCATGAAAGGAGTCACAAAGCTGTACGTAGGAGAAGATAAAGAATTCTGTCAGGAGAGAGGATAGGGAAGAATATAAAGAGTGGGCAGAAGAGTAGGAGAAAATGCGTGAAGAAACATAGGTGGGAGCTAATTCATGCACAGCTTTGAACCTGAGGACAAGGTGTTCAAATCTAATGTGGAATTAGAAAGGAAGCTATGCAAAGGATTTGCCGATGGGGGAGATTATGATGAGATCAGAACAATGGAAGAGGAAGCTTTTCTCAGTTCAGTCTTTAGGAGGGACTAGAAGTTAGATATAGGGAGGCCAGAGAGGAGAAAGTTGCAGTAACTGAGGTAAGAGATGATCAAGCTATGGACCACAGCAGCCAGGGTTTTAGCATTTGGGATGAAGAGGAATGGATTGATTTTTAGAGATATTATAGATGAATAAGCAACAGGATTTAGTGAGAGCCATGACGAGGAGAGGTAAGATTTGAATAAGACTTCAAGGTTGTGAAGCTAGTTGACACCACAATACAAAGGTAACACTACAATACAAATAAAAAATGACAGCATATAGGGTTCGGTTACAAGCCCTGTAATTGCTTCCCTTATAACTTTGCAAAGTACAAGTATTTTTGTGTTTACTTTCTGGACACAACTAGAATTTTGAGGGGAAGTGTGAACCATTTTAAACCCCCTATAAAAATGCATTTGTGTATTGCTGCTGACTGCTTCCAGTGAGAAGGGAATGGAAGGATGCAGTATGGGGATGAGAAAGGTGAACTGAGTGCTAGTGTCAACTGTAGGTTAGAGCAAAGAGAGCATCTCAAAGAGAAGTAGCAAATAAGCAGGTGGGAGAGGAGTTCCAGACAGCAATGACAATGAAAGCAAGAGTGACCCATATCTGTAAAAGAATCTAATTGGAAATGAACAGAAAGGAGGCCAAGATTGGAGGAATGTGGCTGGAGCATTAGAAAGCACCCTTAAAAGTGGTCAGCTTTGTTCTTCTCAAAACAGGGCAGTGCTAGTCTCGGGCTGAGGGGGAGGGGCTTATCCCATTCTCCAGATGGAAGTTACCACATGCTATCACCTTCACAGGAGAGAGACCACCACAGCAGGCTTTCTCCAGGACTCCCACAGTGAGTCACACCTGATTTGTAAAGGCCTGGCATGCTCACCGAGCTGCTGAGCTTCCTTCTGGCTCCTCTGCTCCTGCTCTCTAGAGGAAAGCTTCAGAAGGGAAGGAAGCATCATTCTTTGCTGCTGATTTCCCCTCTTCGTGCCAGGAATAGTGAAGATGATTTCTTGCACTTGGTTTCCCCTAAGCACTGCAGGACTCCAGTGTATTTTCTCTTCCCTATTCCAGGAAACTTCTCAACCCAGCTCTCCTCCACCCCAGACACACACCTCAGTACCTTGTCTTCTTCTCATAGCAAACTCACTATTACCATCACCCTGTCCCACCAAGCCAGACTCCATGTGACCAGCATCCTTCCCTTGCCCCAAAACACAACTCAGTGAGATTCCTCAGTACCCTCCCTTCTGCTCCCAGCCCCACCAGACTTCCTGGTACTCATCCCTTTCCCACAGCCCCAAAAGACTGTGGTATTCACTCCTCCAAGAGAGAGTCTCCAAAACTCCCCCACTCCCTTACCTTCAGCAGGCCAGTTTCACTGGTACCCATTGCTTCCCTCTGTAGGTCAGACATACTCACTATGATACCTGATAAATTGCTCCTTCTCTCGCCCTCTGTGAATGGTGATGAATCAAAAAAAGGTACTCCACTCCCTAACTCCTCAAGTGCCTGGGGTTCAGAGGGTCTCTGTCAGGACAAGGAGTTGTTGCTACTTGTGGAAGCCCCTCTAGAAGTCTCCCTCCTGAAGATGTGCCTTGGGGACCAGCAGGTGAGGGAGGACTTGGAGTAGAGAAACTAAAAGTTTGCTTGGGAAAACAAGAAGCTGAAGTTTTTCCCTTCCAAGATACTGATGTCAGCTCTGTCTCCACTTTGCTTGTTATTTGAATCATGCCTCTGACCACTGTTTAAAATCACTTTCTGTTCTGCAACTGCAGCAACATCTTCTTATAGTCTGACTTCGGTTATATTTTGAGGCATCTGAAATCTAGTGGCTGCTGGTAGTTTACAGAACTTTGAAGCCCCTAATTGCTATCCCCGAAAGAGAGGAATTTGCTTTTTCCTCTTTTTACATAGATGAACTTGGAAATCACGGCACACACATAAGAGGGTGATTATCTCCCTGAGGGATCACTCAACAAGTCTGTCAGATTTAATTAGTATAGGAAATCACATCAGCGTGCTTCACTCTTTGGAGTGACAAAAAAACCCCCATTCTACACCAACTAAGGTAAAAACATCAAATCAAACAATAATTATATTAATTTTACTTGGCAGATTGACAGCTCTGGCTGCCTTCGTAGTATCTAATAGCTATTTACTTCATAGAGCCAAAGGATATGGGCCAAATGATTCCTTCTGTAACTCCATTGAAGCCAAATAGAATGAAACCAGGGGTGAATTAGGCCCAGCAGTCTCACAGGGTTTGTTTTTGTAACCACATAGTTCTATTTCATTTAGTATCAGTAACAAAGATACAGGGGGGTTGTTTGTTGATTTTGGGGTGGGGTGAGGTTTGGAAAGCTTTGAGAAGTGATTCCACGTGATAATTGCAGAAAGCTAGCACAAACTTCACCGACCTTTCATTTTAAGGCTCTCTTGAGGCGGTATTTTTTGAGGCCAAAAGAAGAGAGCTAAAAAGGGAGTAAAACCAAACCGTCTCCCACCCCACACAAGACTGAGTAGCTGGGCTTGGTACAGGGAGATTCTACATGGGTGGGAGAGCTGTGGCAGTATGGCAGATGACAGAGGAGATCCCTCAGGTAGGCCAGTCCCAAGCCATATAGAAATTTATAGGTCATAACCAACATCTTACACTCCACCCAAAGACCAGTGGGCAGCAACTGCAGATTCCAGAGCACTGGTGTCATGTGGTCCCAGCGAGATGCCCCCTCAATAAGTGAGCTGCTGCGTTCTGCACCAGCTGCCGTCTTCAAGTTGTTTAGAGATGCTTCGGTAAGTTTTTTTCTCAGACTGGACACCTTCCAGGCCTGGGCACAATACTTTCCCCTGGTACAGCTCTTGTTCCAGCTTAGGTGGTAGCTAGGGGATTCTTCATGATGGCTCCTCCCCCCCTCTGTTCTCTTCCACCCCTTTATATATCTTTTGCATAAGGCGGGAACCCTTTGTCCCTCTGGGTTTCCACCTCCCCCCGTCACTGGAAAAGCACCCAGGTTAAAGATGGATTCCAGGTCAGGTGACATGATCACATGTCACTGCAAGCCTTCATTACCCACTTGCCAGCACACACATATACAGGAAGACTAACAGGTAAACACAGCCATCTGCAGACAATGGTCCTGGTTAATGGGAGTCATCAAGATTCCAAACCACTATTAATGGCCCACACTTTGCATAATTACAATAGGCCCTCAGAGTTATATTTCATATTTCTAGTTTTAGATACAAGAGTGGTACATTTATACAAATAGGATGATCACACTCAGTAGATTATAAGCTTTGTAATGATACCTTACAAGAGACCTTTTGCATGAAGCATATTCCAGTTACATTATATTCACTTATCATATTTTTATAAAACTATTCCAGTTACATTATATTCACGTCTTATTATGTTTTTATAAAACCATATAGACTGCACAACGTCACAATCACACCCTATGCTTCTTTATTAACCTTCCTTATGACCCCCTGTACACACTGAAGAGGAGGGTTGAGACAATAGCACCCCTCAACACCCACACCTGAGTGCTCTCCAAGAAGAGGAGCAATGGCCCACAACTATTCACCAAGATATCTCTGAGAGAAAAAAACAAAGCCCATCAGGGTCCGTCGGTGAGTCAACAACACCTTGCGATCAATGTTATCGAAGGGAGCTGATGGATTTAATAATACCAGCATGGACACCTGATCTTCATCCATCCCAGGAAGAAATCATTGTAAGGGACCAGGGCATAGGCTGTCTGGCCTAAATGTCACTGCTGGACTGCGGTCACGAGGCAGTAGTCAGCAAGCAAAAATCAGAGTAATCATGAGAGCTGGGACCAATAGGCAAGGGCCAGGATCAGAGTCAGGCCAGGGTAAGAGACTGGAGTCACAGCAGCCAGATGTCTGTGTGATTGCCCAGACTACTTCTTGGGGCAGCCATGTGTATTAAATAGTGAGCATGAACCAGGTCCGGCTCCAGGCACCAGCGGAGGAAGCACGTGCCTGGGGCAGCACGTGCTAAGGGGCGGCATTCCGTCCATTCTTGGGGCGGCACAGTCCGGCAGTTCGGGCGGTAGTCCGAGCAGTTTTTTTTTTTTTTTTTGCTTCGGCAGTTTGGGTGGCAGATCCAAAACACAGGTTGTGGGATGAAGTTGTCTCAACACCTCCAGTACCTCACTGAGCATCACCAGCTGAAAGTCTAGCAGAGAAGACCAGGCCCTTGTTCCTTCAAGACCTTCCTCTCACATCACAGAAGCAGTCAGCCCGTCCGTAATATGATCAGTCTTATCTGCAAAATAAGAAATTTCCTCACAATGGGAGGCACTTGGACCAGCTGCCGAGCAGAGATAGTCCACACACTGTGTACAGTCCAAAACAAATCTGCTCCAAGATATTGCAGATGCTAATGGCTGAGACAAATAACTTTTTCTTTCCCTCCCACATGGCCATAGCATAAGCATTTTAAAAAAATCATTGTGCTCCAACAACTAATTAGACTCAGCATGAGGCTTCTGCCCCCAGTGCTCATGCTAGCACAAACAGTTAAGGGACCTAGCCTGTTCCTCACTGCCATGCCAACCTTCCTCGCTCACAATCACTCCACTCAACTTACATCCCCCACCCAGCCTTAACTTTGGTGCCAAAATGTGCAAAGATATACACATCTGGAGCTATATGCATGAACCTCTACTGCATGAGCTACAAGCCATATGGCTGTTAGCTAAGGCTGTAGAGCAAACTCCTTTCTTTCTCTCTCTCTCTCCCCCTCCCCCATCCCCAAGGTGTGTGGGTTACACATAGAAACTGCTCATCCTTCCCCACCCCTCTCTCATGTCTGTCAGCATAGCACTGCATGCCCCATAACCCCCCATTCCCCGCCCTCTGGTATGCACAGGTGTCAGGTGTTCAGTTGGCTGCTAACCTGGTCACTAGGTAACCCAGCAAGCTCAGCTGGGCCCAGTAAGCCCCCTCCAAATGGTTGCACTTCTTGATTGGGCAGGGGAGCCAGCAGAGATGACACGTAACTGTTGATAGTGGGAGGGGGGCACGATGTAAAGGTTCTGGTGTATGCAGCAGGGTTCAGGGCAGGGCATATTAACCCTGGCAGAAATCTAGAGGGGGGGCATGCCCCCCCCCCACACACCATGTACCGCCTATGGGAGCCAGCACTCTTCTACTTGAGCCTTGCAGCAGTTGCAGCTGCTCAGTACTTACCAGGCCCACCACTGTGCTTACCCTGCTCTCACATCTGCTTCCTACTTCTAGCCCTTGCCCCTGCCCCCGCCTCTCTGCTCTGATCTGGTGTCTTACTCCTGGCTGATTCTTGGCTATATCCCTGACTAGAACTCCAGCTTAGACTTTTGGCCTAGACTTTGACTTCCAACTCCCAGCTTTGACCCATGGGCTACTTAGAATCATAGAATCAGGACTGAAAGGGAACTTGAGAGGTCATCTAGTCCAGTCCCCTGCACTCATGGCAGGACCAAGTATTATCTAGACCATTCCTGACAGGTGTTTGTCTAACCTGCTCTTAAAAATCTCCAGTGATGGAGATTCCACAAGCTCCCTAGGCAATTTATTCCAGTGCTTAACCACTCTGACAGGACCCTGAAGTTTTTCCTAATGGCCAACCTAAACCTTCCTTGCTGCAATTTAAGCCCATTGCTTCTTGTCCGGTCCTAAGTGGTTAAGAACAGATTTTCTCCCTCCTCCTTGTAACAACCTTTTATGTACTTGAAAACTATTATCATGTCCCCCTCAATCTTCTGTTTTCCAGACTAAACAAACGCAATTTTTTCAATCTTCCCTCTTAGGTCATGTTTTCTAGACCTTTAATCATTTTTGTTGCTCTTCTCTGGACTTTCTCCAGTTTGTCTACATCTTTACTGAAATGTGGCGCCCAGAACTGGATACAATACTCCAGTTGAAGCCTAATCAGCGCAGAGTAGAGTGGAAGAATTACTTCTCATGTCTTGCTTACAACACTCCTGCTAATACATCCCAGCATGATGTTTGCTTTTTTTGCAACAGTGTTACACTGTTGACTCATATTTAGCTTATGGTCCAAGCTCTGACTATGACTCAGCCTTTCCCTTCGGCTTAGGCTTTGGCTTCTGACTCTGGTTAAGGCCTTTACCCTGACTCTAGCGTCAACTTTAGGGCTTGGCTACACTTGCAAGTTAGAGCGCATTAAAGCAGCCCCGGGCAACCTAACTCACAACCCGTCCACACTGGCAAGGCACTTAGAGCATTCTGACTCCGTGGCTAGAGTGCTCCTGGTAATCCACCTCAGCAAGAAGCATAACACTTGGTGCGTCTCGGGTGAAACGCCCCAGCGTCAGTGTGAATGAGGTGTTGCATTACTGCGCTCTGATCGGCCTCCAGAAACGTCCCATAATCCCCTGAAGTCAAGTGGCCACTCTTGGCATTGTTTTGGAATCGCTGCAGGAATGCGGATATCAAAGCAAACCATTACTGTGGAATGCTGTGTTGGGGAGGGGGAGAGGAGATCTGCTGCTGTCAGAACTTACAAGACAGCATGCTGACATGCTCTCAGCCCCCCAAAAACCCACTCTCTCTCCCCCCACATACACACAACACACTCCCTGTCACACTCCACTCCCCCCCCCCCATTTGAAAAGCATGTTGCACCCACTTGCACACTGGGATAGCTACCACAATGCACTGCTCTCTGTGGCCGCTGCAAGAGCTGCTAATGTGGCCATGCCAGTGCGCTTGAATCTGACAGTGTGGACACACTGCAGCGCTTTCCCTACTGCGCTCTCCGAGGGCTGGTTTAACTCACAGCGCTGTACATCTGCAAGTGTAGCCATGCCCTTAGACTAGTGCCTGATCCCTGGATCTATGCTTGTCATTACCCAAACTGCCACCACAACCACCAGGCAGGCCACCCATGCCCTGGCAGCTTACAGCAGGCTGTCCCTATGCCCACTGATGTGAACTGGTGGTCAGGAATTGCTTAAGATGTGTCGGACGAGTGGCAAAATACTATTCTTCAGACCTGCCAGCTCTGTTTACAAGCTAAGTTGCTTTTATGATACACAGGCAGGAACAAGCCATGGTTTGAAAGACTGGTCATCCGTGACAAGAATTTCTGCTGTCCCAATGTTTGGGATTAGATGAAAGGCTCCAGTCCTTTCATTTCTAGCATTTGTGGTGACATAAGGGATGCATCCACTGCAGCTTAAAACAGTGGTAAGGCTGCTGCAGTTGCACCCATTTTACACATCCACTAAATATACGTACACATGTTTCTAGGGCAGACAGGGTCCCAGAGTCCTCACTGCCCAGGAGTTATTTTAAGACCCCGAGCTGGCCAAATCTTGTGCTGGCCACTCTGCTCAAGTGAAAAAGAGCAGCTGACAGCCAGCTAGCTGATCATTAGAATTCAGCCATAATGCCCCCCACAGCTGAGCATTCCCAGTGCTTTCAGTGTATGTAATTATACTAACAATTGAATGCAGCTAGGCACAGATTCCTAGCCAAAGGGAGAGATGCTCTTTTCTTTATCCTATATTTCCTTTCCTTTTTCTCTCGGCTGCCTACCGAGATGGACACTCTTCCCTTCTGTGTACTGTTTGCCGGTCAGGGTTGCATAATAGCCATCCAGCCATACTTTTGGATAGGATAGATAGCTGGATAGGAGCATTAAGTTGCCTGCATGAGTTAGCATGTGAACACAGGGGTTGCCAGACAGGTTCACACCAGTGATCCATTAGTCCAGTAGCAGGTGTTTGACAGGCATTGCTATTATTGTATTATAGTCAGTGCCAGTGCTAGTCCATTGGGGGCCCTAAGCAGGAATATTTTTGGGACTCCACCCCACACAACACAAACTAATAATGAATAGGGGACCCCCTGGAGCTGTTTGGAGCCCTAAGAATTGCTTAGTCTGCTCATGCCTAGCATTGGCTCTGACTACATGCCTTAGCCACAATTTTGGCCACATTGTGCTAGGCACTGTACAAACACAGTAAGATAGAGTCCTTGCTCTGAACAGCTTCCAATCTGATGCCTTGTTTCAGTATGATATTTAAGCACATATGTAACTTTAAGCATATAAATAGACCCATAGAAGTCATTGGTACTATTCACATGCTTAAAATTACACTCATACTTAAGCAGCTTGCTGAGCCAGGGCCTACATAGACAAGGGGAAACAGAAACAATGCCACATTCCAGATGCTTTGAACAGGGCCGGCTCTAGCGTTTTTGCCGCCCCAAGCACACACACCAAAAAAAAAAAAAAAGCCGCGATCACGATCGGCGGCAATTTGGCGGCAGGTCCTACGCTCCGGGAGGGAGTGACAGCCCCGCCGCCGAATTGCCGCCAAACGGCCGGACATGCCACCCCCCTCTTCATTGGCCACCCCAGGCACCTGCTTGCTAGACTGGTGCCTGGAGCCAGCCCTGGCTTTGAACAAAGGTGCAAGAAACCTGTTGAGGACAATTATAGAATAATCTGCCTATAGGGGAATTTTCTTCCAAACATTATTTAGTGGCTGACTTATGCCCTGGAGCATAATGATTTTTATCCTAAATATATATAAAAAAATATCCTATCTAATGTAACTGTGGATGTTCTCATTCCATATAAATGTCCAATCCTTTTTTTTTAAATCCTACTAAGCTCTCCACCTCAATGGTGTCTTGTGGCAATGAGTTCCATTTGTTCTAGGAGGTGGCCTGTTAAAGGTGAGTAATTGTTCTACTAGTTTTCTGTCCCTCTGGGGATCTGATGTGTTAGAGCAGACACAGATTGTTTTGGTCCTTCAGCTCTGTAGAACAGTGTTTCTCAAACTGGGGTCGCCGCTTGTGTAGGGAAAGCCCCTGGCGGGCCAGGCCGGTTTGCTTACCTGCCTCGTCCACAGGTCCGGCCGATCGCGGCTCCCACTGGCCGTGGTTTGCCGCTGCAGGCCAATGGTAGCTGCTGGAAGCGACGTGGGATGAGGAACTTACTGGCCGTCGCTTCCAGCGGCTCCCATTGGCCTGCAGCAGCAAACCGCGGCCAGTGGGAGCCGCGATCGGCCGGACCTGTGGACGGAGCAGGTAAACAAACCGGCCTGGCCCGCCAGGGGCTTTCCCTACACAAGCGGCAACCCCAGTTTGAGAAACACTGCTGTAGAAGGAGCAGACCCCCAACATTTACTACTTTCTGCACTGAAAAATGTTAGCTGGAGAGCGAGGTAACACATGCATGATTTATTTATCTTCTCTGCTTTGTTTGTTTGTTTTCTTCTTCCAAGTGTTTCTGAAATGTAATGAAATGAAATGTGATAAAGATTTTTTTAATTGGGCCTATGCATTCTTTTGTTTTTCTGAAAACTTAAAGGCTTTTATGATTTTGTTTTAAGGGGATTGTTATTGTAACCTTCTGTAAGATTTAAGGCAGGAACCATTCCTTCTTTTGTGTTTGTTATAGCATCTAGCATACTGTGGGTGATAGAATAAATACATTATTATTATTCATAATTGGAGTGTTCACTAATTTGCATGACAAACATTAAACTTTCCTTCCACTGTCTATCATCAGATAGGTTACTGGATGCTATTTAAAAGACACTGGTTGTGAGTAGAGCTGGTCAAAACATTTTGGTGGAACAATTTTCTACTGGAAAATGCAGTCTCGTTGAAATCAATGTTTCACCAGGAACACCTGGATTTTTGTTAATGAAATTTTATATGGAAAAAGCCCAAAATTAAGCATTTTGACTTTCTTATTTTGGTAATGTTGAAAATGTTTCATTTTGACTTTGTTTTGATTAATTAGTTTTGACTTTTATATTAGTAAATTATTTTAATACTATATGTATATACAGTGTATTAAATATTATGCATCATATGGTATAGTTAATATTTTATATTGTATTATAGAGTTTTGGTATTATCAAAACAAAACATTTGAACTTTATCAAAATGAAACATTTTCATGGCTCTGAATTGATATTTATCATTTTTGTTCCATAGGAAATCTTGAAATTTGGGGGTTTTGTTCCAATTTGGAACAATTCCCCCTCCCCTTCAAATTTTGTTATTTCCTTGGGGAACAGAAATTGGAGTTTTCAGCCAGCTCTAGTTGGGAGTCTTAGGGCTTGTCTATACTTACGCGCTGGTTCGGCGGCAGGCAATCGAACTTCTGGGTTCGATTTATCGCGTCTTGTCTGGACGCGATAAATCGAACCCAGAAGTGCTCGCCGTCGACTCCGGTAATCCTGCTCAGCGTGAGGAGTACGCGGCGTCGACGGGGGAGCCTGCCTGCCGCGTCTGGACCGCGGTAAGTTCGAACTAAGGTACGTCGACTTCAGCTACGTTATTCACGTAGCTGAAGTTGCGTACCTTAGTTCGAATTGGGGGGTTAGTGTAGACCAGGCCTTATTTATTCTTTCTATCTTGGTACTGAGAATGCCTAAGTTTTTGGAAAACTGGTTCTTTTGTACATGTTTTTACAATTGCTTCCCACTTGGTGAGGGGCTCAAGCCTTCCAGCAAAGAAGCCCATATTAGGAAGAAAGCCACTTATGCTAGGAAAGCCAGCACAACCAAAGCTGCTTTTAGTTTGTAGTCAAGAATTTCTAAAGGCAGCCTCTCACTAAGGTGTTTAATTTTGGAGATTTGGTTTCAGCCAATCTCTAATAAAATAGAAGGTACAGTAGAATTATTATCAGAGTTATGAGCACCAGAGTTAAAAACTAACCAATCAACCACACACCTCATTTGGAATTGGAAGTATGCAATCAGGCAGCAACAGAGACACACAAAAAAAGGGTGGGGGAAGCAAATATAGTACAGTACTGTATTAAATGTAAACTACTAAAAAAAATGGAAAGCAGCATTTTTCTTCTGCATAGTAAATTTTCAAAGCTGTTTTAAGTCAATGTTCAGTTGTAAACTTTTGAAAGAACAACCATTATGTTTTGTTCAGAGTTACGAACATTTCAGAGTTATGAACAATCTCCATTCCCAAGGTGTTTGTAACTGAGTTTCTACTGTATAATCAAGTGTGCATAAACCTCATAATCATCAGCTGAATTTTTTTTGACTTAAGAATATTTTTTTCTTTCAAAGGATATCATATGCCACACACAAAAAATATTCAATTACCATCCAGTCCCCAACTGATCCAGCTTTTTAATATTTTCAGTTGCTAATGAGTTCTGTCTCAGAGTCTGATATGACCAGACCCTTTCATTCCTTTTTGTCAACACTGCAACCAGGACACTTCCGACATCCCCATCCCAGCTCTAGAAGACTGTGAGGATTGAACCCTGAAAGAATGTAAATTGAGCCAGGAAGCAAACACTTGTATATAGCCACCTCATTTAAGCGGGGATTCAGCTTTTTACTAATCCATAGCATGATTACTGAATTAAATAGCAGGGAAAAGGGGGGGGGGGGAGGAGGAAGAGCTAACAAAAATAATGGAGAACAATTATCAAAATGAAACAGACTAATGTACCATATGATTAACAACGCTTACTTTAAAATGATATTTTATTGAATCGGGTATAACTTGACCTATATTGGAAGCTGAAGCAATTATGGTGATTATGCTGGGATAATGCCAGAAAGCAGCTTGGCTGCAGTATTAAGATCAAATGAAGCAGCTTCATCTATAAAATACATTACTAAATAGCCAAGGACAGTAACAGATAATAGTAAGGAAAATTGAGGGAGTGGAGAGGACATTTTACCACTGCATGCTAACTGTGTAACCATCAACCCTCTGTCTCTCTGAGGACAGTGCGGAGAGGTGGGGGAAATTCCAGTCTGTTCAAGGAGTAAAATCAGATACTGGCACAAGACCACTGTGAAAGGATCTCTCATACCTGATGGAATTTAAACACATGCGGGGAGTATGAGAATCAGTATGGTTAATAGAATGCTTCGGATGGATTGAAGTCCTTCAGAAAATGCAGATCCCTTTCATGTGCAGGACAGTCTTTTCTTGCCTATATATCATCTTCCCTGTTATCATCAAGCCAGGGAGTTCAGATCACTCATTATTTGAAAAGAAGCTGTTTGCAGAGATTCCTAATACAAAATATAGCTGCATGAGGTGCCGGGCTGTTAAGAATTACAAATGGAGACAAATTCTGTCCTTGATTACACCTTTGCTTCCTCAGTGAAGTCAGTGGAGTTGCGCAGGTGCAGCTGAGGTCAGTCTTTGGCCCAATAAAAATAAATACTGTCTTGTGGTTCAGACCCAGAGCACAAGTCTATCATGTGTATGTCTAGATTTTGAAGTGAATATCTTCAGCTCTAAAGGGTAGTAAATCAATAAACTAAGAGGGAAGAAAATCTTCCAAGCAATCTTTTTGTCTGTGTTGCAGATGCATTTAGGTAGGTACAGACAAGCTATGTGAACCAGCTCCTGAGGAGATTTAGTGTGTTTAGATTGTGACAGCCTTTAATCACTACATGTGGAGTAAGGTACTACGTATTCAATTTGAGTAAGAGTATCTCAATCAAATACCAATATTAAGGGCTGGTCCTGAAACTGTCCAGTGCAAATATTTCCATATTGCCTTATACTACTGCAGAACTGAGAACAGCCTACAGGGTTCACACTTGGGGTTTTTGAACACTTATGGTATCTTTATAAGCACTAAACCTATTCCCCTCTGTTAAATGCTCCTTCATGGATATAGTTCACCGTCGATAATATCACTCCCTTGGTAGTGCTGAACTTTATAACAAATCTCCTTCACAACTTAAAGGCAACCTTTTGAAGAAGAGCAGATAAGTACAACATACCTCATAGTTGTGCAGCTGTCGTTTCTGTTCTTCAGTACAGGTTCAAGTATGTACTAGAACGGGTGGAAAGTGGTTTTCCTGTTTTCAAAAAATGTTTGAGATTTTGAAGAAATTTCCCAAGCCGAATTGGGACAAAAAGTTGAAATCTTGAAATTTTTTGTAACTGACAAAAAATTAAGTTTGGGTCATTCTGATAATTTTCAATTTGATTTGATTTCAGCTATTTTTTTAATTTGTAAAATTGGTTTTACTACAATTAGCTTACATTTTGAAACAAAAAGTCACGTTGAGACAGGAAAATGAAATTTTTCATTTTGAAAATGTCAAAACAGGATATTTTGACAATTAAAAAATAATTTCAACATTTTTTGCAAGGCAAGAAATTCATCAGAACTGAGCCTTTCTCCCTGATAGTTTTGGTTTCAATGAATCCACATTTTTCAAGTGGAAAATGTCTCAGAAAATTTCCCAATCAGCTCTAGTATGTATTTAAAGGACCAAATTCATCACTGGCATAAGATGGTATAACTCTTTGCTAAAAGGAATTGTACCATCTTTCCCTAGGAGTAAGTTTGGCCCAACAATTCTTGAGGCAGATTACTGAAGCATGGTGCCTTTCACAAATGTATAAATTCAGACAGTTCAGACTCTTTTTAAGGTAGTAAGACATCTTCCAGTTTAACCCCCTCTCGCACACTTTTTCAGACGCTCATTACTTTGGCAAATTCTCATTGGGCTGTAAATTTGCTTGCTTGGTTTCAGCCCAATGGGATGATTTTGTTCTAATGTAAACAGAATTGGTTAGCCATCTGAGTTCTGCCAGAGTGTATATATTTTAAAAAATGCACTTGGAAATTATGTGCATGCATAACTCAGCAATGGAGAACAATGAACTGATTTTGTTTGTGCTTGGTCCGTTTTATAGATTTCTGTAAGATTTAAGGTGTGAAGCCAATTTTGAAGGAAATTAGGTCAGTAATTTTGAAGTATAATAGTCTTCAACAGAAACTTTTTCTTTGGTGTGGGTTTTTAAAGTCTTCAACACTAGAATGATTTAGGGTATTGGGCTGTAAAGCACTTTACTTTTAAATTGGTCTTGCTTTTAGATGATGGATGTCTCAGAGTTAAAAAAAGAAACACTATTTAGTGGAATAACATACATGAGTGGGAGTCTGGAGATTGGGGGGAGAGGGGAAATCCTGATTCCATTGAAATCAATGACAAAATTTCCATTGAATCCAATGGAACCATGATTTGAGCAAACTCAGGGAGTTGGTAGGTAAGATCCCATGGGAAGCAAGTCTAAGGGGAAAAACAATTGAAGACAGTTGGCAGTTTTTCAAAGAACAATTAATAAGGGCACAAAAGCAAACTATCCCACTATGTAGGAAAGATAGGTAGTATGGCAAGAAACCACTCTGGCTTAACCAGGAGATCTTCAATGATCTAAAAATCAAAAAAAGAGTCCTACAAAAAGTGGCAACTAGGTAAAATTACAAAGGATGACTATAAACAAATAACACAAGTATGTAGGGACAAAATTAGAAAGGCCAAGGCACAAAACGAGATCAAACTAGCTAAAGATATAAAGGGTAACAAGAAAACATTCAACAAATACATTAGAAGCAAGAGGAAGACCAAGGACAGGGTAGGCCTGTTAGTCAATAAGTGGGGGTGGAAACAATAACAGAAAATGTGGAAATGGCAGAGGTGCTTAATGACTTCTTTGTTTCGGTTTTCACCACTAAGGTTGGTGGTGATTGGACGTCTAACATAGTGAATGCCAGTGAAAATGAGGTAGGATCAGAGGCTAAAATAGGGAAAGAACAAGTTATAAATTACTTAGACAAGTTAGATGTCTTCAAGTCACCGAGGCCTGATGAAATGCATCCTAGAATACTCAAGGAGCTGACTGAGGAGATATCTGAGCCATTAACGATTATCTTTGAAAAGTCATGGAAGACGGGAGAGATTCCAGAAGACTAGAAAAGGGCAAATATAGTGCCAATCTATAAAAAGGGAAATAAGGACAACCCAGGGAATTACACACCAGTCAGCTTAACTTCTGTACCCGAAAAGATAATGGAGCAAATATTTAAGCATTCAATTTGCAAACATCTAGAAGATAATAAAGTGATAAGTAACAGCCAGCATGGATTTTTCAAGAACAAATCATGTCAAACCAACCTGATAGCTTTCTTTGACAGGGTAGCAAGCCTTGTGGATAGGGGGGAAGTGGTAGACGTGGTATATCTTGACTTTAGTAAAGCTTTTAATACTGTCTCACATGACCTTCTCATAAACAAACTAGGGAAATGCTACCTAGATGGAGCTACTATAAGGTGGGTGCATAACTGGTTGGAAAACATTCCCAGAGAGTAGTTATCAGTGGTTCACAGTCATTCTGGAAAGGCATATGAGTGGG
This sequence comes from Emys orbicularis, assembly GCF_028017835.1. NCBI lineage: Eukaryota > Metazoa > Chordata > Testudines > Emydidae > Emys > Emys orbicularis. Next base: position 133,125,568 of record NC_088685.1, on the reverse strand, counting down.
GTCCCGCAGGGATCAGTTCTGGGTCCAATTCTGTTCAATATCTTCATCAGTGATTTAGATAATGGCATAGAGAGAACACTTATAAAGTTTGTGGATGATACCAAGCTGGGAGGGGTTGCAAGTACTTTGGAGGATAAGATTATAATTCAAAATGATCTGGACAATCTGGAGAAATGGTCTGAAGTAAATAGGATGAAATTCAATAAGGACAAATGCAAAGTACTCCATTTAGGAAGGACCAATCAGTTGCATACATGCAAAATGGGAAATGACTGCGTAGGAAGGAGTCATAGTGGACCACAAGCTAAATATGAGTCAACAATGTAACACTGTTGCAAAAAAAGCAAACATCATTCTGGGATGTGTTAGCAGGAGTGTTGTAAGCAAGACATGAGAAGTAATTCTTCCACTCTACTCGTGCTGATTAGGCCTCAACTGGAGTATTGTGTCCACTTCTGGGTGCCATATCTCAGGAAAGCTGTGGACAAATTGGAGAAAGTCCAGAGAAGAGCAACAAAAATGATTAAAGGTCTAGAAAACATGACTATGAGGGAAGATTGAAAAAACTGGGTTTGTTTAGTCTGGAAAAGAGATGACTGAGAGGAGACATGATAACAGTTTTCAAGTATATAAAAGGTTGTTACAAGAAGGAGGGAGAAAAACTGTTCTTCTTAACAACTGAGGATAGGACAAGAAGCAATGGGCTTAAATTGCAGCAAGGGAGGTTTAGGTCGGACATTAGGAAAAACTTCTTACCTGTCAGGGTGGTTAAGCACTGGAATAAGTTGCCTGGGGAGGTTGTAGAATCTCCATAATTGGACATTTTTAAGAGCAGGTTAGACAAACACCTGTCAGAGATGGTCTAGATAATACTGAGTGCAGGGGACTGGACTAGATGATCTCTCGAGGTCCCTTACTGTCCTACGATTCTATGATTCTATGATCACAGGTGTCAACTTTTGTTGGCGCTGGTGGGTGCTCGCGCCCCCCCAGCCCCGGCCCGACTCCACCCCCTCCCTGCCCCTATTGGATCCCTCCCCAAATCCCCACCCTGGCCCCGCCTCTTCCCCAAGCGCGCTGTGTTCCTCCTCCTCCCCCCTCCCTCCCAGGCTTGCAGCACTCGAAACAGCTGTTTCGCAGTGCAAGCGCTGGAAGGGAGGGGGGAGAAGCAGGACGCGGCGGCGCGCTCAGGGGAGGAGGCAGAGGCAGAGCGGAGGCTGAGGTGAGCTGGGGCGGGGGGGCAGGTTGGGGAGCTGCCAGTGGGTGCACCGCACCCACCAATTTTTCCTCATGGGTGCTCCAGCCCCGGAGCACCCACAGAGTCGGTGCCTATGTCTATGATCATCAGGTGGAATGAGTTAATTAAGTCCAACTCCAAGATATTGTTATAAAGACTCCTCCAAATTAAGAACACTGGAGAGTTAAGATTGTTTCAGTCAAGGACAAGCAATGTTTGAAGAAAAACAATTCAGTAATTTTAAAGTCAGCAAGATAAAATATTTCAACTCAGTACTCAATTCAGAGCCAGTGATTTTTTTCAAACTCAGGCCCAATCTGAGCTGTTTACCTGTAAAAGTTGATCATTTTAAAACCATTAAACTGAATTTCTCCTGACTTGGCTTGTTTTATGGATCTCCTTGGGACTTAATCAAACCAAAGCTGCAAACTCCATGTACTGTACCACACACTGTATTGAAGTTGTAACAGCAATACTAGCTTGTATTATATAATATAGTATTCAACAATTTATGAAAAAGACCATTGGCCAGATCCTCAGCTAGTGTAAATTGGTGTAGCCCCATGGGCAGCAGGTATCATAGGCTGGGGGAGGCTGTGCCTCCCCAAAACAACCTGGCATGGCCTTGCCCACGCTCCGCTCCTAGGCCCCTTCCTGCAGTTCCTTCCCGGTTCCTGCTCTTCTGTAGCCCAGGCTGGCTGGGGCTGGTGTGCTGCTGGGACTTGGGGCAACTGGTGCTGGGGCCATGCCTGGAGCTCTGGGGTTGGGGCTGCACCGCCCGGCTATCCGGAGCTTTGGGGCTGGGGGCACTCGGGTGGCCCATGGTTGCGGTGGGGAGGCTCTGAGGGGGTGCTCTGGGCTCCTGCTGGGGAGGGGGAGCAGAAGGGGAGGGCAAAGTTTGGGGTCTCGGGCTGAAGGGGAGGGGTCGGGACTAGCCTCCCCCAATGGCCCGGCCGCCCATGTGTAGCCCCTTGACTTCAATGAAGCTATACTGATTTATACCAGCTCACAGTGGGGCCTCATATTTTGAGGTACATGCATGAAGAAAGTAATGGCTGAACTCTGCATTTACTTATTTGTATGCTTGATTTCTCACCCTTAATGTTTCATTAATGCTAAGAAATTTTGGGGGAAGGGGGGTTGCACAGAAATATCTGTCCATGTAATGTCATTTGGAGTCAGTGAAACAGGATTTTATAACTCAGTTTAAGGATCAGAAATCTCAGCACCTCATTGCAATGCAATACTAAAAGGCAGAGCTGGTTTCACTTCAATTTGATGCTCCGGAGTCTCTGACGTCTCAGTCACCAGCACGCGTCGTGTTGCGTTACTTCTCTCAAGTCTTTGCTCCCTCAACCTTTCTTCTGTGAAGCTGCAAGTTTAATCAGAATGGGGGGTGGGGGGGAGTCAGGTTGCTAAGGATTTCCAACCTCTGCAAAGTTCTAAGCTGTTCTAAGAACTGTAAGATGACAACAGAAGCAGGTCATGTATGGATCTCTTCCGAGTTATAAACCCAGTTTTTTCATTTGGAAAAATCCACAAAAGATGTTGACATTAAAAATCTCTTATAAAGAAAGCCTCTGACCCAATTAGTTAACATCTATCCATAGTGATACTGATATGGTATATGTAGGAAAAGCACAATGGGACTAGATGTAAACATACAATTCTTGCTTTGTATTAATTTAAGACATTCATCAATAATTTCCAGTGTGACAGCTATACTATTGAAAAATATTAGGGAGAGCACCACATTTCTCCCCTGCACACACTGATGAATTAAATGATTCAGCTGTTCTTATAAGCATCATGTCACAGAGCTTCCCTTCCAGAAACTGATCCAAAGTCCTTTGATTTCAATGGACTTTGAATTGGGCCCAAACACAGTAAAGAAACAACAAGATGAACGCAATCTGACACTCAGTCCAACACCAGGCAGTCATTGGTATGTGCATGGGTGGCTGCTGGGGATTTGGTTTGGCTGATGAACTGGAAACGTTGCATGAGCTTTTGCATGTACATGAGCTTTTGCACCCTGCAGCTACATTATCCCCATAATCATCCAAGGTAAGCTGGACATTGAGCACTGTGGAGCTAAGCTCTGCAGTGAAACTGTAAATTGGTTGAGTTTATGGGTGCAAAAATAGAGTTGGGATCCTTCAGTGCCAAACGGGTGAGCCCTGGGTGCAGCCGCAGGCTGAGCTGGAATATTGTGACAGGCCTGGTGTGTTGCATAATAGGAAAGCTGCTCACTGAGCCATCACACATCTTAATTACAGACAGGCTGGTACTCCTACAAGATCAATAGCAATACCCACACTGCAGCTATTCAGACCACATTACAAAAGTACCCCTTAGAAGATCACAAAAAGGGGATCATGGATGCCACAAGGGAGAAACAAACATACCTACAGTTCCGATAGGCACCAGGAAAATCTAAGAGAAACAGGACCAATACTGAACATAGATGAGGAGGATAGCTCAGTGGTTTGAGCATTTAGCCTGCTAAACCCAGGGTTGTGAGTTCAATCCTTGAGGGGGCCACTTAGGGATCTGGGGCAAAAATCTATCTGGGAATTGGTCCTGCTTTGAGCACAGGGTTGGACTAGATGACCTCCTGAGGTCCCTTCCAACCTTGAGATTCTATGAATTTTGCCTTCTCATGTGGAAGAAACTGAAAATATTAATCCTATGTAGATGAAAGGGGTCACCATATACATCTTTACCCTCCTGCCTTTGCAAATAGATAATGTTACCCTAGAAATCCCTACACTTTTAGTATAAGGAATTACACAAATACTGTGGTCATATTAATTCATTGCAAAGGCAATTGTAAAGATGTTGGGCCAGATCCTCAGGTGCAGCAGAGAGGGAAGGTGGCTTTCTGCCCCCTTTCTCCCACCTCCTCCCAATCCTTGGAACTGCTTTGGGCCAATTCGGCTCCCAGCACAACTTAGAGCAACCCCAGAGCTACTCCATATTGTACTAATTTGTAATGGCTTCATCACATTTCCTAGCTTGCCTGGTCCCAATCCCTCCTGAGCCAGCCACTTTTAGAGCTGCTCTGGCCAACAGTAGACCTCTTGCAGGTGGCTTGTGCAGCTTCACTCCTGCTTCAGGCAGATTTATCTTTGCTGAAACCTGCAACCTGGGTTGTTCCTGTTTCTGCTGGCACAACTCAGAAAGCGAATGCTGCCTCAGTTATGTCACTACTGGTCTGTCTCTCATGTTGCTATTAGTATGACTGAGGATAATAACCTCAGTCAGGAAAAGGCATTAGCAGAAGACACTAATGAAAGGTTCTGGATATTCTTAGAAAAGACCATCATTTAAAAGGGATGATTTAAAATATTTATTAACACAGGGAATTATCTGAGTTAGCTGACTTCTGATATTACACTACTTTTTTCGTTCATTTACAAGGTTACCAAACAAGACTGTGTGGACCACAGGTGCTGGCTTCTTCCTTTCCCCGGGGGTGCTCAATCCCCACTTAGCCCCAGGCCCCACCCCCACTCCACCCCTTCCGCTGAGGCCCCCCCACCCCGCCTCTTCCTGCTCCCCCTCCACCCCCACCCTGCCTCTCCCTGCCCAGTTCCGCCCCCTCCCCCGAGCATACCCCGTCCCCGCTCCCCACCCAGTGCATCCTGAACACCGCAGAACAGCTGATCGTGGCAGACGGGAGGCACTGGGAAGGGGGGGAGGAGTTGATCAGTGGGGCCATCAGCTGGCAGGAGGTGCCGGGTGGGAGGAGGGAGCTGGCTGCCGGTGGGTGCTAAGCACCTGCTAATTTTTTTCTGTGGGTGCTCCAGGGCTGGAGCACCCACAGAATCGGCACCTATGGCGAGGACCCCAAGAGTGGTCTCTGTGATCAACCAGAGCTTTTAGGAAGCATTATGATAACACTCAACACTATTTGTCCCTGCAAATAAATCATTGAGGAGATACCATAAAGTTACATAGGCAGAGCAGAGAGCTTCCTCCAGGAAAAGAGCATCTCAGCTTCCAGCTACAAATGTTTTCAGAATTTCAAAAGAAAAAAGGGCCTCAAGCAGCAAGATTTGGATTCTGAACACCCTAAAGCAGTGGTTTTCAACCTGTGGTCCATGGACCCCTGGGGGTCCTCAGACAATGTCTAAGATTTCCAAAGGGGTCTGCACCTCCATTCGACATTTTTTAGGGATCCACAAATGGTTGAAAATCACCACCCTAAAGGTTGGGGTATTTGGGCCCAACTCTTTTCAAAAGTCTTAATCAAGCATTAAGCTTGAATTGTTTCTTTCACAGCAGATAATCCGTAGAAGACTTCATTTTCTTGCAGTTGGTATGAAGAATCCAAAAGGAAACCTAAAACATGGTTGAAGGGAGGAAGGATTATGGTCAGGGCCGTCCCTAGCGGGGTGCGGGGCCCGGGCCGGAAGTGACATCACTTCCGGGACTGACCGTGCCAGGGGCGGGTAGGGGAGGCTGGGGGAGGTGGTGCCTCCCCAAACAGCCAGGCATGGCCCCCTGCCCACACTCTGCCCCCACTGAGGCTCCAGGGAGCTAGGGCCACGCCGCCCGCCTTCCCAGGGCTGGGGAGACTATGGCAGCACCACACGCTCTCCCTCCCGGTGCTCTAGGGCTGGGGAGGCTGCAGCAGCGCAGCTGCGTGCTCTCCCTCCCGGCGTGCTCTCCCTCAGGTGGAAGGGGCAGGGCTAGGAGTGAACCACTCCCCCAGGCAGTGGTTCACCCGCCACCCATGTGGTACCGGCCAATTGTACCGGCTCGTGGGGCCCCCCAAAGCGCGGGGCCCAGAGCGGTCACCCCCATTCCCTGTCCCCTAGGGACGGCTCTGATTATGGTCAACATTTTGACCCTTCTGGGACTTTAATATTAGGGGGCTCCACTAGTTGATTAGGGTCCAGTTTCTCAAAAGTGGCTATTGACTTTGGGGGACCCATCTTTGGACACCTGGGGTTGACTTTCAAAGCTGATGCATACCCACTGTGCTCTTTGACTTCTTTTGGAGTTGTGGGTGCTCAGCACTTCTGAAAAGAAGGCCAGCAGGTATCTGAAGTTGGGTACCATGAGATGGCAGCATCCAGAATCAGTTGCCACTTTTGAAAAATGCGGTCTGAATCCACTGTGGTACCAGACACATCAGCCGGTGATGGGGACAGTATTGGTTTCTGCCTTTAGCTCGGCCTCCTGTAGATGGAAGAAATTGTGAGATATTGAAGAAATTGTGAGATATGGAATTGTTGATTTCTAGTGGAGACAAATTTAAGGTAGCCCCTTACAGGCTTAACTAGAGATCGGCTCACCTAGTAAAGCTGCTTCCCCAAGAGATTGAGTGCCAGCTACAGTAATGTACAGGGTACGTGTGTGAACATTAGGGGTGTGGTCCGTCTCCTTTCTGGAGGTTGCTGATAAGATCTCTCCCCTTTGTTGCTGGGCAAACATTTTGCTTTATTACTTTTCTCAGCTCCTGCTTCTGCATTGGTGTCAGTGGGAGCTACTTCTAAAACAGCAGGGCAGCCATGTACCTATCTGGTATCAAGCTGTTGGAGGACTTCTGCTCAAAAATAGATGTACTGTAGGTGCTGTATTAATATGTAGTGATAGTGCCTACCATTACCTGCGTGAGTTCTATAAGCATGCTCATGGTACAGGCATCCTGACTGGACGCCAACACAAAATCATTGTTTTTGAAGCTTTGATAAACAAAGATAAGGGACTTGGAATTGTGTTCAGCCAAACTCAGCCAAAACACCTTATTTTGAACATTTAGCAGCATTACACATCATAGGCGCTGATTCCATGGGTGCTCTGGGGCTGGAGCACCCACAGAAAAAATATAGTCAGTGCTCAGCATGCACCAGCCACCCCGCTGTTTGGAGGGCCCCAGTGATCAGCTCCTCCCCTTCCTCCCTCTCCCCCTAGTGCCTCCTGCCTGCCACCGATCAGCTGTTTGGGGCGTTTTCAGTGGCAAATTTTCAACCACCCTACTCCTAGTGGACAGGAGGAACTCTGGGCTAGGTGCTTGCCCACCCCTCAGCTGTCTGAATATTTTGCTTGATCTCCATTTAGGCAATGCCGTGTCATTTGCTGGGCCCGCCACACCTCATTCCTCCCTTCCATACTGTCTGCCTTTGCTGTCAGTACTTAGAGCATGGGTTGCTTTTAGGGACAGCATTGGTGGCTGCCCATCTCCTAGGATGTCATGCCCTATGAAGCCACCTGGCCTTTCTGTGCCTAAAGCTGTGGTGTGGGTAGCTATGATTCAGTTGTCTGTGTCTGATGCAGTGTAAGTGAGGAAGCCTGTCTGCTGGAGGCAAGCCTCTGAAAGGATTCAAGATAGAGGGTCTGTGTCTCTCTCTTTATGTCTATCATAGGGACTGTACAATTGTTCTTTCTTTGCTTTTATTTTAGTTTAAGGAAAGCAATCTCCACTGAAAGTAAATGATTTGTTTTGCGTATGGAAATAACAAAAGCCATCCCTGGTCCTGAGAAGAGATTATATTATGCTGGATTTTGCCTAATTATGTGGTGGTTTCATAGCTATAAAAATCTGCAAGATTATGAAATTGGTATATTTTTCCAATGAGGGAAGAGAGAATAGCACTAAGAATGGAGACAATTTCCCCTATAATGCTGTTGATGACTGGATATATAAAAAACACAAAGGAAATTAATGTTATGATCATGTGGTCAGAGCCCTGTGTCAATCAAGCAAAATCTATATAATTTTCCATCAGTCTAACTCCACTGTCAGCCAGAGATCCAGATGGTGGTGGTAGTATAAACATGCAAGTCAGCAAACATGGTTATCTACATGCAACTTAATTGGCTCAGGGTAAGTTTCCACACCCCACCAACATGTCTGAGCCTAAGCAGAAGGGCTCACCACTGGAGAAAGAAGGTAGTGCTCTCTCCAACCTATTCAGTCTTCGGCCTCGCTGAGGAAATTGCTTGATCCTTCGGGCACCCCTGCCCTCTGTGATGTGGATATTTGTCCACTATGGACCAATGAGACAACCAGCTCATTTCATATTGTACCTAGATCAGCCAGGGGATGATACAGATTCTGAGCACTACCAACCTGTTCGGGATGTAAACCAGTGAGTGAGAAGATGAACAGGCTACAAAGCCTCTCCCCAGAGTTGTCTTATCCCCTTTCTGTGATATGATGTTAGTGTCGCTCTTTGCGTATGGTTTAATCTGAATTAACTTTTTAAGCTAGGTATGGCACAGGTTGATCTTGGCAGCACTCAGACTCCATCTGCCCACTTCCCTCTACAAGGCCTGATTTGAGAATCCCTTAATGCTTTGTCCAGCAGGGTCCTGGTGACCCCCTGCACCTGTAGAACAGCCCCTTTTCGTTGACCCCAGTAATTCTGCTTCAAAATTCACATGCTACAGGAATTGTCCCCTTAGTGGTCCTCCAGAGAGCATGTTATACCAACATGGAAAAGACTTTCAATCAAAGGTGTGTAGGGCCTAACAGAGGAGCTGCCACTGCCACTGAGCCCGGTGTGTTATCCTGACTATCTACATGCATAGGTACATAAGTAGTGAGGAAGGGGTCTTGTTGTGGACCTCCAGGTGAGCGTTTCACTTATCTGAATCCATCCAAACCTTTAAGTGTTTGATTCAGCTGAGTTTCCAGCTGGATCATTTCTCCCAGTCCTTAAATATGGAAGTTCTGTGCTTGGCCTTTGGGAAGAGATGTATTTGCTTCAGAACCATTCAGTATCTTCTTCTAAGAAAGAGATTAACAAAGGATGAATTGGGGTGTGCAAGAGCAGATGACGTATTTCAGGTGCAGAAAGCTGCAAGTAACCATCCCAGGAGAAATCTAGAAAAAGAAGAACCTATTCTGGTCTTGCCTTTTTATTTTTGGAAGCAATATTAATGTGTGTGAGAAAGATGTAAACCTCAGTGGAATGTTTGAAACTCATTTCAATGACAAAATATTCCACTGAAATGATGAGCTGATGATGATTTTAGAGCAGCTATAAATAAATGGAACTACTTTAAATAAACAATGTCGCATAATTGGTGTGACTGAGACTAACTATTAAGAGAAACAATAACAGCTGCCACTCACTGAGCTAGGGAAACATGGCGGGTCAAATGCTTGGCTGGTGTAAATGCACAACAGAGCTGCTTCTACTTATAACAGTGGAGGATGTGGCCTGGAGTCTCTCCCATCTCACCATCAGCAAGGGAGCTTGACTATGTACCCAGGCTCTGTGCTGGGCTGTCCTACCCACCCTGTAGAAATACAGGCCCACATTAGATTGGGTGAACGGTGGTTTTAAATTAAGTTGGGATATTAGGATGAGCAATAGGCCCAAAGCACATGACCAAAAAGAATGAGCTCATGGGAAAGAAGAGTTGTTGTGTTAAACTTGTTAGTGACCTTTCACAATAACAGTGTTATCTTACTTAAGGTTTGAGCTGAAGTAATAGAAATAAAACACAGTTAATTGGGTACCAGGTGCAGTAAATAATTGGCTATATAAGAAACTGCTTCATTTGGCCTTAGCTAAGGTCCGATAATTGGCAATGACATCACTTGTTTGTTAAAGGGTGTAAAAAATAAACTCTGAAATGGTTCATTGCTAATACCTGGTTGATTGGAGCCGACCAATATGGGCCTAAGCTCCCCTGGGTTTAGTTTGTTTGTAAGTATCTTGATCAAATGCTTATAAATATTTTGTTACTGTTTGCTTATTAGTTAGGCATTTTAGGCATATTTAGAGCAATTGTAAAAATACCATTTGGCCTTTGGATTTAATAAAGGAATTAATGGTTAAATTAGTGTTGTGGTAACACCCTGCATAAATAATATTAATTCCAACACATGCTGAAGCCTGCACTTCACTGTATTCACTGCTTTTGTTACCTGTTCTATCCGGAATCAAGCTAGCTCAGGTAGGCTAGTTCCGGGGTGTGTGTGTGTGTGTGTGTGTGTGTGTGTGTGTGTGTGTGTGTGTGAGAGAGAGAGAGAGAGAGAGAGATACCAATCCCTCCTAAACTTTTTACATTTTTATTTGGGTTTCACTTGGTTGTGTCTGACTCTGACTCATTGGATGCTTTCTGCTCACTTGGAAATGATATCCAGGGCAAACTTATGTCTACTTGAAGTTTTGCCTATTTGGTGCCAATATTCAAGGCAGCCTACTGGTTGCAGGTCCATGGGGGCAATTTTTTGTACTTGCTACCCTTAGCTGGGGGCGGGATAGTTCAGTGGTTTGTGCATTGGCCTGCTAAACCCATGGTTGTGAGTTCAATCCTTGAGGGGGCCATTTAGGGATCTGGGAAACAACCAACCAACACTGTTAGGAACAGTACCTGGTCCTGCTAGTGAAGGCAGGGTACTGGACTCCATGACCTTTCAAGGTCCCTTCCAGTTCTATGAGATAGGTATATCTCCATATATAGATGGGGACAAGGTTATAGCAATGGAAAGGATCAAGCAGTCACAGGTAACACAGGCTGAATGTGATTTCCAGTACATTCACTTTAACCCAAGATGCATGTAGAGGGATGACATATTGTACTACCCCAAAGAATAGGAGGACTCATTTGGAGTGCAGGCTGAGGGAAGCATGTACTAGGTGGATCATGCCTGATGTAATTTGTTCTTTCATATCATATGGGAAAGACATGGGGATGAAACAGATCCCAGACTCTTGGTCCTTGACTAGCATCTGAGAGTATTGCAGGAATAATTGCCTTGGTTCCCCCCTACCCCCCATATGTATATATGTCACAGTTCAGGGCAACTGCATCTGTATTTCCCCATATGTCACAGTTCAGGGCAACTGCATCTGTATTTCCCCTCTGTGGTCCACTTTTAGGATCCTGGCTCCTCACCATCACCTCTCTTGGGAGGAGAACAGTCACTCTCGCCTTCCTGACCAAGAGACTTTTCTGTGGTTACAAGTTCATGGCAGCCTCAGCTCAGAACAAGCACATAGACCATGCAGATCAGCCTGTTCCTTTATATAGTTTGGGCCTTTGATCTTCCGACTCTGGGAACTGCTGATCAGCAGACAGTGGTCCCCTCCTCAGTGCATGGCTGCAGAAGGCTGGGTTTTTGCACAACCAGGGTGTCTGTGGGCAGGCAGGGAGGGATTTGCCTTCCGGCCCTCCTCTGTTCCTCCCCCCACCCCAAATTTTTCCCAAGAATTCCACTTTGCACATATTGTCCCAATAGACCATTCTGGACTGCCACATTGTTCAATATAGTCCTTTGCTCATCCAGGCCCACAATAATACATAATACAATGGGCTCCAAAGATATTTAAACTTCATTCAATACGGTTTTTCAAGGCTATTGCAGAAAATTGCTTTATCTGTCACATCTCCCCCTAAAGAAGGGGTTTGTAACTAATGTAATAGAATGCTAAACTTTATGATCCTATTCAGCCACTAGGTGGCACTGTGCATGTAACATACCTTATTTAAGCTAACCTCAGCCATAGCTGACAGAACATTAAAGGATCATATAGTGAACACATCTCTGGCATATATCTCTGGAAAGGAAATTCGGTAGCCAGTCCATATCTGGTACAAGAGCCCGACCTGCCAGTAGCAGCCCTGCAACATACCATGTACAAGGTGTACATGACAACTAGGGTGCTTGACCGGCATCCTAGGGGAACCCAGGGACTTATTTCCTGGACAGACTTATTCCCTGGATGACGTTTCTGCCATGCCAGGGCCTTTCCTAATTTCACATTTCAACTATTCAGATGATAAAAATTCTGCAGACAAGCCGGCGCGCATCCTTTAAAAATCCGTACAGAGTCAGTGGACAATTATCCTGTACAATTTCTCTGCTTAGCTTCCTTCTAATGCTTTGAAGGCTGTCTCTTCTATGCAGTCCCATACAACTGAAGATGTATGTTCCTCTTTAAAGTAAGAAAACTGCAGGGGAAATAGTACTTAAGCCACTGGGAAGATAAAAATAATTGCTAGAACTTTCCTAAACCACTTTATTAAAAATTAAGGCACGAGGATACTATAATGCAGGGGTGGCCAAACTGTGCCTCATGAGCCACATGCGGTTCTTTTACAGTTAAAGTGTAGCCCCGCACATTCCTCATTCTCTGCCTACCAGATTGTTTGGGGGAGCTCAGGGCTTCTGCCCTGCGGTGAGGTGGTGGGACTAGGAGCTTCTGCCCAGCAGGGAGGTGGGTTTGGGGGCTTCAGCCCCATGGGAGGCACCTTCCGGGGCATGAGGCTTCAGCGGGAGCAGGGCTGAAGCCTTGTGCTCCAGAAGGCATGCCCTGCAGGGCTGAAGCCTCGAGAGTCCCTGACCCTACAGGGAGAAGTCCCTAGCCCCACCACCTTGCCGCAGGGCAGAAGCCCCGAGCCCCGAAGGTGCACTCCGGCTCTCGAACTTCTGAAGATTGTTGTTTGCGGCTCGGAGGGTCAGTAAGTTTGGCCATCCCTGCTATAATGAATCCTTGAAATCAGTCATGCTTAGGGTTGTCACATACTGCACTGGCATGGCAGTTTTCGATGAATGGAAATATTATTCCCCAAATTACTATAAATTCCTTCTGGGATTAAAAAAACAACTGATGACTCTGCTGTGTTACTGTAGAGGGTGTAATTTTTAGCAGCAGCCTGGCTGTGATGCTCTGTAGTGGGGACAGAGTCCTGCAGCTGCAGAGCTTGGCATGCCACAGCATAGAGAGACCTGGATTCAGGCTTGTCTCAGGGCTGAGCTGTGTCAAGCTTGCTTATCCTGGAGGTGATGTCCTTGTGCTCTGGAAAGGAGGGGGAAAGGGTGATGATGATGGATTTACAGTCACTGTGTTAGCACCTCCTGCTAGCAGCTTTGTGGAGTATTAGTCACTTGTGCCGCTCACCACTCGCTATTCCTACCAGACAGAAGGAACCCCCCTGCTAGTGCATTTGCAGATGAGAGGAAGCAGTTAAATGATGTCAAAAGATCATTTTGCCCAGAATAAAGTTCTAGGACATTACAAACATTGAATCTATCTCCCCTTGTAAGTATTTTCACACTTGCTTCTTATCAAACTGTCTGTACTGAGCCATCTTGATTATCACTTCAAAAGTTTTTTTTCTCTTACTTAATTGGCCTCTCAGACTTGGTAAGACAACTCCCACCTGTTCATGCTCTCTGTATGTGTGTATATATATCTCCTCAATATATGTTTCACTCTATATGCATCCGAAGAAGTGGGTTGTAGCCCACGAAAGCTTATGCTCTAATAAATTTGTTAGTCTCTAAGGTGCCACAAGTACTCCTGTTCTTTTTGCGGATACAGACTAACACGGCTGCTACTCTGAAACCTGTTCTAGGAACTCTCATTTGAACTAGTGCTATTTGGACCAGACAAAGGCACACAGAGACTGTTGGGAGACTAGCAACCCCCTTTCCCTCAATAAAGGAGGATTGAGGCTAGCTGGCTATTTAGATTCCCAGCTGAGTATATCACAGGCAAGAATTGACAGAATATTCACAGAATTGTGTTGTGCAACCAAGAGACACATATTTTTTTCATCATCGCCACTATTCAAGCAAGATTGTTGTGTGAGTGGTATTTGTGCTGGGAAGCGGGTTGTTTTAATGGTAAAATTATAGAGATTTATTCACCAAAAAATAAGTATTAGAAAGTGCTCTGTTAGTCTGTTGGTAATTAAGGGGCATGTAATTCCCAGAGCTGTGCTTTTAAACATTTGCCATCCAGTTATTTCTATAGGAGTAGCTTTCTGACGGGTGTCTTTATGACTTGGGGTAAATTTGTAAGGCAGTGTCTTCCAATGCTAATTTGATAGCAGGATGCTTAACAACAACTTGAGTTGCTCGCTCCTTGACTGGCTTTCACATAATGTCGTATTCAGCTAGATCACAGATTTTCACACTGCCAGACACAAAGTCGAGGTTTTAGCAGGGTTTGATATCTGGTGCTAACTGGACTTGCCAAGTATTCATCCTGCACATTACCACATCCTTGCATTATTGACACTAGCAGCTGTCCCAGGTAATTCAGCATGGAGTAGGGGCTGTGCTAATTTGTCTCAGCAGGACAGTGTTCTTTATGTATCTCACTGCAAAGTTTTCTGTTTTCAAGTTTAATCAGAGAATTCCTCCTGGCTTTTTCTCTTTGCCTTTTAACTTTGCTCTGGCAAATGTTTCCAGGCTCTGAGAGCTCTGTGAATCACCCAAAGAGGCTGGGATAGACACTAGTTAAAAACTAGCTGCATTCTTGGAATGCATCATGCTGAAGGGACAGTGTACTTTATATGCATCCGAAGAAGTGGGTTGTAGCCCACGAAAGCTTATGCTCTAATAAATTTGTTAGTCTCTAAGGTGCCACAAGTACTCCTGTACTTTCTCTGCCTCTTGGGCCCTGTGTACATGCTGGGTTAAATGTGGGATACAAGAGATAAGAGAAATCTGAAATCCAGTGGAAAATGACACCGTTCAAAATTGATTTAATGGTTTGTACTGGGTATACCTAGTCCAAATAGGCCAAAAGTACAACTGATCTTATCTTTAAAGAAATGCTGATACTGCACTAATCCAAGACAAGCATTTAATAGACAGCGTAGCTATCAATCTTAAAAGGGATTAGGTTTACAGAGCATAGAAGATGGGAAGGCAGGCACAAGATACATCAATCACCACCCCGCCCCTGCAATTGAAGGAAATTAGTCACATGTGATAGGTCTACCATATCCCAGCATATGGTCTCTGCTCAAGAAGAGGATGGAAAATATCCCAAGCTCCATGTCAGTAATAAATTGGTGGTGGCAAACTTTTCACCTAAAGTTAAAAGGGTAACCATCCTGTCCCATAAGAATTTGACTATGCATGTATAGGCTTGATCTGAAGGCAATGGAAAGACTCCCACAGACTTCAGTGGACTTTGGATCAGACCTTGTATGTACTAAATAGAGTTGGGGTACCTGGGACTGGAGGTGGAGTGAAGGAAAGATGGGAATGGAAGATGGAAAGAAAAGGCAGATGAAGGATGACTCAAAACACAGAAGAGGAAAGAAAATAATTAGAAAAAGAGAGAAAAATATTAACAAGCATGGCAGAGGAGAGGAGAAAGAAGGGTAAGGAATATAACAATAGAAGAGGAGAAAGCATGTCTGTTCATCTTCCTGCATGCTTTGCGGTGAAACCCTCATGGAGTGATAGGGAGCATGGTGTTAGCAGTCTGGTGACAATCATTTGTTGGGTGGTAGGAGGAAGCATACTGCTGCATTCAGAGGAAGGGCTAAAGGAAGGCCTGGCTGAGGTGGAGTAAGGTCAAGGAGCCTGATTAGAGATTCATAGAGTCCGAGACCAGAAGGGACTATTGCATAGGCGCTGAATCCGTGGGTGCTCCGGGGCTGGAACACCCATGGGGAAAAAATGGTGGGTGCTGAACACCCACCAGCAGCCCCCCATCAACTCCCCCTCTGCCTCCCAGTATTTGCTGCCTGCCGGCAGGCCCCACTGATCAGCACCTCCCTGTCCCTCCCTGCGCCCACCATGATCAGCTGTTTTGTGGTGTGCAGGAGGCTTTGGGAGGGAGGGGGAGGAGTGAGGGTGCGGCGCACTGGGGGAGGGGGCGGAATGGGGGGGAAGAGGTGGGGTGGGGGTGGAACAGGGGCGGGAAGAGGCAGGGTGGGGTGGAGTGGGGGCGGGGCGGGAGCAGGGCCTTGGAGGAAGGGGTGGAGTGGGGTTGGGGCCTGCGGTAGAGCCAGAGGTCGAACACTCTCTGGCACATTAGAAAATCGGTGCCTGTGGACCACTGTGATCATCCAGTCTTAGCTCTTGTATAGCACATGCCATAGAACTTCCCTGAACTAATTCCTAGAGCAGATCCTTTAGAAAAACATCCAATCTTGATTTTAAAATGGTCAGTGATGGAGAATCCACCACAACACTGGGTAAATGGTTCCTGGGGTTAATTACTCTCACTGACAAAAATGTATGCCTTTCCTGTCTGAATTTGTCTAGCTTCCAAGCACTGGATCCTATTATACCTTTTTCTGCTAGATTGAAGAGCCCATTATTAAATATATGTTCCACATGTAGATACTTGTAGGCTGTGACCAAGTCATCCCTTAACCTTCTCTTTGTTAAGCTAAATAGATGAGAGAGGATGTCTGGAACTATTGGGAGAAGTTTGATGTTAGGGACACATCAGGAGACTTGATTGTGTAGTGGGAGGTGGTGTGGGGCTTAGAATAAAGTTCTTTTTGCAAGGGCAGTGCATGGTTTTAATAAGGAATTTTGCAAGGGCAGTAAGCTCTTTATTTTTGTGCATGTGTGTCTATGTGTGTGTTTCTGTGTGCACACACACAAGAACACGCGTCTATATAGCGTGAATTCACATATAACGCGGTCACGGCCATGGATTCCAAATTTAATTACTTTAATTGCAATTCATTTTAACGCGGTCTCCGCGTTAACGCAGTACCGCGCATGGATCCCAAATCCCGCGTTCTAGGGTCCGGTATATATGGTGGTTTAGGGAGGAGGGAAGCTACTCTTTCATCTATCTATTCTCCCTCAGGAGGTGAGGACAGAAGAGAACAGGAAGTTGGGGTGCAGTTGCCACTCACCATGACATTTTATTTTGGGTGTCACAAAATTATTATCCTGATGCTGGATTGCCACCTGTTGAAATTGTGTGTCTATAGACATTGTGGTGGTGTGTTATCACTCACTGATGCAGAGTTAGGAAATGCAAATGTCATAAAACTTTGTCACAGTGTTGCAATGTGACTTTGGGGAAGGGAAAATTCAAACATCAACCTTGGGTACGTACAAGAAAGAAGCAGGTAGGATTTTCTTACTCTAAATCCAAAGGTAGGATCCAATGCTACTAAGTAAAACTCTGAGATCTCTTACCGTAACTGGATGTTATCTGAATTCTTTCATCCTGTGGCAAACCACATACTAGGGGAAGGAGCAGAGAGTATGTTGTGGTATGAGTTTGGGCATCACGATTCCTGGAGTCTGTTCCTCACTTTGCCACTTAATCTCTGAATAACCTTAGGCATGTATCCTTACATTTTCTGTACCTCAGTTTCCCCATAAGTAAAACGGGCATAAAACATTATAGGGGTGAACTGAGGCTTCATTATTGTTAAGTAGTTTGAGACCTTCAGATGGAAGGCACTTGAAATCTGCAAAGTTTGTTATAACAGTAATCATATTCCCATGGGAGATAATATATGCTGAGAGAAGAGACTTCAAGTAACAGGTCTATTGAGTGATGAGCCTGGGTTTTCCAAGATACTTAGATATTTGGCAAGAGCGACAGTTCTGACAATGGCTCAGTATGTGAGACTCTCAGAAACTTCTTCCTTCCAAAATGAATTACAGAACTGTTCATAATTCCTTCCCTGTAATATATGCTCTAGATAAATTTCTTTCTGCTTTCCCATGAGTTTGTCAACTTCCATGCACACTACTGCAATTTTTTGACTACACTCTAGTTGCATTAAGGCAGAAATAACTAGGGCAAAGTTCTCAAAGGACAGTACATCTTTGAACTTCTTTTCTGTTGGATAAACATTTATGCAAATAGCTGAAACATGAAATAAAGACTTATCTTGAACTGAATAATGCAATTGCCCCATATCTGACCAAACTGCGGGAATCACTAATTACATCTATTAGAGGCCAAGTGATATAGCATACATCAAAAGAGAAAAAGAGAGGCTGGGGGGGAACAATTATGGTTAACAAATGAACAAAAACAATTAGGCAGCTTCCCTCCCACAGTGTGCAGAAGTTTCATGCCGTAATCCAAATGAGGTGCGAGGTTAACATGCTGCACATGCTGTTAGAACAAGTGGAATGCTCTGTGCTCCATCTTAAATAACATTTCTGAGAATCATGGGAAAAAACCTGTATAAATTACTGGCCTAGAGTCATAAATAAATTGGGACTTTAATGAAACATTCACTCACTACTTAGGCTCCTGGGACTTAGATGAGACAAATGAGTATGTTACGATCCTTAGGTCGTAGAAAAGGTGGTTCAAACCCCTTCTTCTCCTCCACTCCCTATCCAATCAATCCTTCCATCATTGCATGTTGTGATGAAACCTCTCCTCCTTATCTGGTAAAGAGTATACCTGTACTATCAGCATAAGCTGTGGCCTATATACGCCATTTCCCCCTTGCTCTCTGAGAGTGACAATGCAGCTGGTGGTTGGACTAAGAATAGAAGATGACTGTGGCGTCTCAGGTAGCCTATTTGCTTTAAGGTGCCTTTTCCCCTGTGGCATCTGAGCACTTCTAAGAATTAGCTAGGGCCATGTTTAAATAAAATCCCTTTTGTCAGTTCAATAAATGCTATTTGTGCTGGTCCTACCCACCGTCAGAGACAGGATGTAAGACAAGCTGAACCACTGGTCTGATCCTGTATGGCTATTCCTGTGTTCTTAGAAAAATATCTACTAGATAACTTTAACAAATTATAGACAGGAATAAGGAAGATGCTTCAGAGGACCAGTGTTTTACAACAGATGAGAGCTGGAATTACCCCAACTGTAATACAAGTGCATTTGAAACCTAGCCTGGTATGGCTTCTAAGACAATGAAGTAAGGAGGCAGTGAAACATATTGGTAGCAAGGTAACTCAAAGTTTATTCCCAGCTGAGCTCACAATTCTTGCAAAGCTGTTAGTTTAGTGCCTATGAGCAGTTCAAAACCTTGAGCATCTCCAGCATTACAACTGTCCATCCTCCTTCTCTTCTGACTATCCCCTCCCTGCCGTATATACCCACTTAGAACCAATGATGTTCCCCATTTGTGATTGGGAAATATCAAAAGTTTCGCTCTAGATAAGCTCCAGAAAGTTTCTATCTATCCAAAATGTACCTGAACTTTTGAAAGTCTCCCTACTTCCATGTTCTTCTTTCTTTTCTTTTAGTTATTATTATTATTGTTTGTTTGTTTGTGTACAGTAGGGCCTGGAGTCCCTATCAGGGGTCAGATACCCATTGTGGTAGGTACTGTACTCACACATAATGAAAAGACAGTCACTGCCCAGAAGTGCTTATAATCTAACTATAAGATGCTTCAGGTGGAGTTTGGGGTGGGGATGGAGCACATGGTAATGAGGAGCCAAGATATGAATAGTGTAATAAGCAGCAGTCACAGAAGACCAGGTGACTCACCATTGTCAAGCAATTTGTAGGCATCATTGGCACAGGTGGGCTTTAAGGGGAGGTTTGAAGGAGGATAATAATACCTGTGGCTTTTTAGCTCTTCCTTTCTTTGAGAGCCATCCCTTGCTTCAGTCT
This sequence comes from Emys orbicularis, assembly GCF_028017835.1. Lineage (NCBI taxonomy): Eukaryota > Metazoa > Chordata > Testudines > Emydidae > Emys > Emys orbicularis. The sequence continues at coordinate 133,106,041 of NC_088685.1, read as the reverse complement.
TCGCAGCTGCCGCATAATCTGTCCAGCTTCTTCTCCATGACCTCCTAACAGATCTTAGACTTCAAAATCCCACACCCAACCCCTATTAGTCCTACCAGTAGCTTTAGTGCTATTCCATTGGAGCTGACCTCAGAGCTTGCTCGCTCACTCTCTCTCTGTTGGGCTCTAGCTGGATGTTCTATGCTTCTGGGCTTCCCCACCCTTATTGGAAAATCCTATAGAATTTAAAAGGGATTAACCCAAATAGGGTTCTATAGAAATTATTCTGAAAACCTAAAGAACTAAATTCTCTGCTGTACCCAGTACCCATTGGGGTATGGTGCAGAGGGAACTGATTGTGGCTCCCTGATTCTGGGGTCAGTTGTATGTGGGCTTGGGCTCCATCGTTCTCTAAAGTACATCTACTTTACAGTACATCTGCTGGTTATAATGCCCAAGGAACCATCCGCTGCTGGAGAGTAGCCATACACACTCCCACCACCACTATTTCCCTTTGCTGGGGTAAAGTGAAACCGGCCCTGGTATAGGCAGTTCTAGGCCATGGGACTCCCCAGTGTTAGAGGAATCCAAATCCAGGGAGGTCTGGTGGCTTTCTGACAACTCTGGGCAACTAGAGCAACACAACCGGGACAAAATAAATAAGATAATCGTACACATAGAATTTAGTAGAAAACACAAATCTTTCTATGGGTCTGTTGAGCCATCTCATAGAATCCTGTAGCAGGGATATCATTTTCTGTTATGCTCTATCTGACTTTTCCATAAGGAGACAGAGTCCTCTCAGTATGCACTGCCCTGTCTAACTCTGGGAAAGTTCTGGAATTTATGAGACTTGTAAAATCAGCCCACTCATACAGGGATGCTAGAGGTGCTGCTGAGAGAGATTTCAGCAAGATGATCGCAGTATAGCAGGGGATCAGACAGGGAGAGAGAGAGAGAGAGAGGTTGAGTTCTCAAACATTGAAAGGCTCATTTGGTTTAGTTTGAAATGTGGGTTATAAATTCAACCATCTCTAGAAGCTACGGGCCTGATCTTCAGCTATAGCCAACATAAGTGTCTTGGCAAAATCCATTAATTACACGTAGATTGAAGAAGACAAGCAGAAAAAGATGGAATAGACAGAAAATGTGAGTTTATGTCTGACCATTTACTGTCACAGTGTAAATTAACTGGTAGACCTGATTGAAAACCTGACAAAGCTGGTACACTGACAGAATGGGGACTGCAAATCATAACCTCGTACATTCTCTTTCAGCTTCTAGAATACTGTGTTAGGTGATGAAGGTCATGAACAGCATGCATACTATAAGCAGCAAAGTCACCAATTTGCTGGGTTAACCACTAAACCTTAACTCAGTCCCTGTGGCATGGTGGTGGTTTGAAGTTTACAAGAGGAGAGGCAGCTTGCTGTGTCCAGTAAATGCAGCAGGTCAACAGAGGTCACACTGGACGCACTGATGTGCATTTCCTTCTTGTTTCCATGTGCTGGCAAGCCCTAGGGACACAGTTAAGTTTATGTGGCTGTGTTGTGTATGAAGCAGCAATCTAACTGCACATTTCTTGGTTTTCGGAAGTTTGTGTGCAGGGATTGTGTGTTTGTAGGAAGGAGCATCTTAATTGTGTATTTCCTGAGTTTTGTACATTTGTTGGGTGTTGTTTTTTTGTTTTTTACCCTAACTTATTTTCTGAAGGTCTAACATTTCAGTTTGTGGTTTGTTTGCTTGGATTTTTCAAGTCCCACATTCTGGAAGGGCATAAAGATAAGATGAATGTGTTTTGTGCTCACAACCTTAACTGCCTGTTAACAAATTTATTGCAAGTGATTGATGTTTTATTTAGAACAGGGGTCTCAAACTCAAATGACAACGAGGGACACATGAGAACTAGTACATTGGCCCGAGGGCCCCATTTACTGACACATCCCCCACGCCGCCCTCGGCCCCGCCCCCACTCCACCCCTTCCATGAGGCCCCGCCCCTGCCCCGCCTCTTCCCACCCCTTCCCTGCCCCCATTCCAACCCCTTCCCCGAAATCCACACCCCAATTCCGCCCCCTCCCTGCCCCCAGGGGGAGCAGGAGGGGTGTGGGGTGTGGCGGGGGCTCAGGGCAGGGAGTTGGGGTGTGGGGTGCAGGAGGGGGAGGGGTGCGGCAGGGGATCAGGGTGCAGGGTGCAGCAGGGGGCTCAGGGCAGGGGGTTGGGGTGCAGGAGAGGTGTGGGGTGCAGTGGGGGGTTCAGGGCAGGGGGTCAGGGAGCAGCAGGGGGGTCAGGGTGCAGGGGGTTGGGGTGCAGGAGGGGTGCAGGGTGTGGCAGGGGGTTCAGGGCTGGGGTCGGGGTGCAGGGTGTAGCAGGGGGTTCAGGGCAGGGGGTCGGGGTGCAGCAGGAGGTTCAGGGCAGGGGGTCGGGTGCAGGAGGGGTGCGGCAGGGGGCTCAGGGCAGGGGGTTCAGCTGCAGGAGGAGTTTGGGGGGTGGGCTCCGGCCCGATGTGCACCGGGGGCAGGGCAGGTTCCCTGCCTGCCTGCCCTGCCCCCGCGCCGCTCCGGGAAGCAGACGGAACCTGGGGAAGGAGGGGTGCAGGGGTGTGTGTGGCTGTTGCTTCAGGCACCGCCCCCAGCAGCTCCCATTGGCCAAGAATGGGAAACCGCAGCCAATGGGAGCTGCTGGGGGCGGTGCTTGAAGCAACAGACACACACACCCCTGCGCCCCTCCTTCCCCAGGTTCCGTCCCCTTCCCGGCACGGGGGCAGGGCAGGGCAGGCAGGCAGGGAGCCTGCCCTGCCCCCGGTGCGTGTCGGGCTGGAGCCGCTCTAGGTAAACGCTGGGGGAGGGCGGGGGGCCGCAAGGAGCTCGCGGGCCGCAGAAAATAACCCCGCGGGCCGCGTGTTTGAGACCCCTGATTTAAAGAACATAAGAAAAGGAATGTTGTAAGTAGTACAAATGCTGTACAGTAATCCTAAAGGATATATCAGTCACTAGTCTAACAAATGTGAGGTACTGGCTTTCCAATGCACTCCAGGTTCATCTCTTTCTCTCTCACTACGTAAGTGAAGAAAGCATCCCACACTCTTCCAGCATTAGACCACCTCTTTCCCCAGGGCACCATGGCAGATGTGATCAGCTGACATGAACATGGATGGTTAATGAACTGCTCTCCACAACTACTGGCATTTCACAATTTGTGAAGTGTGATTGATCACATGGTATTGTTTCTGCTCCCTGATCACATAAGAACTTTGTTTTCCCATTATTGATCATGCCAAAGATTACACATCAGGGCACTGATTGGAAACTTTTTAAACAGCAGAATGACAAATGGGAAATGGGGGATAGCAAATACAGTACTTCCAATAGGAATTCTTGAAACTTACAAGATTTTTGATTATTTTCATGAATGCTGTCTGAATATTTTGAATAAAGGATAATATGACAGTTCCTATGGTAATGGATCAAATTCAAGTCCTTTATTTACAAATATATTGTTTTCAGGGCATGGATCATGTCTTTCTACAGGTTTGTACAGTACCTAGCACAATGGTTATTGGATCATTATCAGGGCCCTTGGACATTACTGCAATATAAATAATAATTAATGATCCACCAGTTCTACTTTTGGCCCTTTACACAAATAGAGGAAATATACCTGTTTCTTCTGGAAAATCGCCTTGCCTTCATCCAGCAGCCAAAGCTTTGCATTAAAATATTCTATGCTGTGTCTGCTCAGACATCTGCTGCTCTAAACAATTGGACACATTGTAATCATCAGGCAATACAATAATGAAACATGAAGGAAAAAGTCGGTGACTGGCTGGTGAAGAAAATTGCACCCACAGGGAAGCTGCACAAGCTGAGATATTCACTGCTGAGGGAGGACAGGTAGTGAATGGAGTGCATCACTGCCTCTCTGCCACAAAGGTTCTGCTAGGGGCAGACAGTTTTAATTTACAGCTCATCTCACATTGACATCTCTCTTGCTGATTCTACTTCCTCTCTGGGCTGGCTCCCAGCAGAGCATGGTTGCAAGCACTTTGTGATGTTGTTCTTGCCCCTCTAAAATGACTTTCTGCCACAAGGCCTGCAATTCAGATGCACCAGCAGAATTTGAGGGCTGAATATAACCTATTGTTTGCTGCTATTTTTGGCAATGGGAAGAGTAAAAAGTTTTCAAAACCTTTATGCTGGTCTCAAGACTGTGGTCACTGCAACACTACCAATCCCTGAGCTAATAGAAATTGCTCTCAGCACATTTCGCTCTTCCACTTCATTTCTGATCACTCACTCTGTTGTGGACTGAACTGCCAGTGGGTACTTTAGTATAGAAAACAGGAGGTTGAACAGTAGCCTGATCTAACAGGTTGCTAAGAGAGTAACCTAATTTACAACAGATGATGTTTATTATTACTTTCCATCCGTATCAGGAGGAAAAACTCTTCTTGGAAGAAAACAGCATGCAATCTTTCCGTTTTCTTGTAGGACTGGGCAAAATTTATTCAGATAAAATATGATTATTCACATAAAATAAGAACTGCCCCAAAAGTCCAGACAGAGCTTTAACCAAACCTAAGTTGAACTTTGGATAATTCTTTTCCCCCACAGCCTTTTACACTTTTGGCTATGCCAGTCTGTATTACTGGGTCCAGATAAGAACAGAAGTGGTTGTGATAAAATACCACTAATAAATTGGCATGCCCATGAGTTTTAGCCCAGTTTCAAAGACTCCAAAAGTTGGTTAGTTTGGGGTTCTTATCCAAACCAAATAATAATAATCCTTAGTAACTTATTTAACACTTTCAATCTTTATTATTATTATTCCCATAGCCCCTAGGAGCCCTAGCCATGGAACAGGACCCCATTGTGATAGGTAGTGTACAAACAGAGAACAAAAAGTCAGTCCCTGTCCCAAAGACCTTGCAATCTAATCTACAAAGTGTTTCTGATCTTTGCAATTTGCAAGAAATTTTTGAGATTGGTAAATTTGATTATTGCCATTTTATAGATGGGGAAACAGAGACAGGTAGATGTTAAGTAAATTGCCTCAGGCCACAGAGGAAATTAGTGTCAGAGTTAAGATTAAAGCTTCAGAATTCCAAGTTCCTAGGCCTGGACTCAAACCACTATGGAGTTCCCTGGTGGTTGTGACATCATCAGCATAGCACATGCTTGGTCATTGCTTAAAGCAGTGGTCCCCAACCTTTTTCGTCTGGTGGGCGCCAGACGACAAGCCATGGAGGACCGTGGCGGCGGACAAGCATCCGCCGAAATGCCGCCGACAAGTGACAACGTCAATAGGTGTCACTGCCGAAATGCCGCTGACAAGTCTAGTTTGTTAAGTTTTAGTACTAGGAAGTGTGTTATCTTTATTTCTCTTGTAAACATTTCTGACTTTAATGCCTCATTACTTCTACTCACTTAAAACGTATCTCCTTGTAGTTACATTTGTTTTATTCTTTAGCCAAAACTAATTCAGTGTTGTGAACTGTGTGGGTATCTCCATTTAGGGTAACAAGCTGTTGTATACTGATCCCCTTACAGGGACAATGGACCTAATATATCTGGACTGTCTAGGAGAGGGCTGGACAGTGCAGAGCTCACGTTTGAGGGGAAATCTGGGGCTGGAAGTATGTTGGGGACACTGTGCAAATGGTAACCAAGGCTGGTGGAAACTAGTGTGTGACTGATGCATGGCTGGCATGCTGCAATTATACACAGACACTCTGGGTGTTACCTGCCTGCTGGCAGGCTGTTTGTGAGCCTCACAGGTGGGAGCTACAGCAGCAAGACATTGGGAGGCACCCAAGGTTACAGGTCAGGGGTGACACAACCCCACACTGGTCTGGATTGCACTCCGGAATGTGATAGTTATTAAATCCCATAAGAAGTTTATCTTTCAGCTTGGTTATGTGCATGCCTTTGTGACCTTCTGAGATTCCACAAGAGATCATTGCAGGCTTAGCACTAGGAAGAGTCCCACAGACCTGTTTAATGGAGTGCCTGTTCTCCTCTCCTAGCATATCAGAATTCAATACAACTCGCTGGTCCCAATTTGGTCCATGTTTACATTGCTATAACCTGCTCCTCTTGGAGTCATACTAAACACATACAACTACTTCTCTTTTAGACTTCTTGTTCTTGAAGTCACGTTATTTACAGCCACAAAAATGTGCATGCTTCTCTGTTTCTGTGAAGCATCAGTGACATCCAGTGGCTAGTTATGCAGATGCTAATATTTGTGTATTCACTTCCAGGATGTTTACTGGAGGATATATTTACTCCCTCCTTCTCTTTTCTAAAGATGGAAGCCAGCAATCATTTGGGTAGCCTTGCTCCTGTACTACATAGTATATTAAAGCACACAGGGCTAGTTTCTCAGCCACGGTTCTGTCCACTTTGTGCTGTCTGAGGATTTGGCCAGCTAAGTTGTTCCCCTGCAGAGGGGAAATCTCAACTGGCATAAAGCTAGCAGAGTTAGTTCTTATGCCCATCTCTCCCACTCTGTCATAGGGGGCATGTCAGGAAGGGACAGGGAACCTACAGCAATTTTCAGGTGGCAGGTGGTCCTTTAGGAACCATAGATAGCTGTCATAGGGCAGAGCATCTCCTTGTCTGCTCTGATTTCTGTCAGGGGTAGGACCAGGGCAGCTTGAGAATCAATGTGCTACAACCAGTTCCCTGATCCCCCCTCTTCACTCCAGCCTGCACTAAGTGTTTCTGGCTGAAGAGAATCTGGCCCATGAATTACCCTTGATGAAAAGGGGCCCAATCTTACAACATTTTAATGTGTTTTACACATAAAACATGTTTTAAAAGTTGCAAAACTGTCCCATTTTCATATGTGAAGAATACATTTTACATAAATCCACTATACCTTTTATCAAATATATAATAAATTATAACAAAACAAAAAACCAGACCAAATCAATGTCAGTTCAATTCTATGGTCCAGATTTAAATTGCACATCAGTTGGGGAATTCAGCAACCTTAATTCTTCATCTGGCTCATATGGGCCCTGATTCAGCAAGATGCTAAAGCACAGATTAACTTTAAGCATGAGTGGAATCTCACTGGCCCCAGTGGAACTACTCATGTGTCTAAAGTTAGGTACATGCTTAAGTATCTTGCTGAACCAGGGTCTTGGGCCTTATCCTGCTGTAATTGAAGTCAATGGAAAAATCCCCATAGACCTCAATGTGCAGGCTTGGACCCACAGAACTAACTCCTGCTCACTTTACTCACATGAGTAGACCCACTGCCATGTGCTTTTCAGTCAACAGAAAACAATGGATGCAAGTGAAGTATTAGTCGGAAACATCTTCCTTTGCTTTGAACTTAAGATTCTTAATTAGAGTTCAGTTTTTAGACATCTACAGGAAGTAGCCAAAATAGAATTTGTCTTTAACAATGTGGGCAGACAGCCAAGCGTTGCAGTGGCAGAAATGTCATTTTATTAAGGGAATGCACTCAAAGCAATGCGTCAGCACCAAGTACATCATTTTGTTTAATGTTATCTACATTTCCTGGAGGTTCTTGGTAGCCTACGCATCTCCCATGAATTAATTTTAGTATCTCTATCCCTGCATGCAGCATGCTGTTGTACTTCTACCCTTTATCCTAAATTGTATGCAATGTCCCTGGCAAGCAATACTTTTTAGTAAAAATAACACCCAGAGAAACCTTAAGACGGAGACAGGAGGTTACATGGTTTCTTTACGTCCTCATTTAACTAATGTACATTGGAATGGAAGCATTTCCAAGATAGTAGATTAGTCATTGGCAGCCCTCAGGAAAGTGATGATTCAGTTATACTAAACATTATTTATTATATCAATGTGCATCCCTTAAAGTGTCCTCTGCTCAGGGATGTGAAGTGACACTGGGATCTTTAAAAGCTATCAGCCTCTGTGCAGTCTGTAAGTATGGTACCTCTTTTTCCCCCCAACCTTCCTACTTTGGCAATGTGTTACTGGTACAAAATTCTCTGTTACTCACACACTCTAGGGGCACCCACCTTTACCCTGTTCCTAGGGCTCAAGGTGTAATCCTCTTAATTTAGGCACCCACCCTTACCCTGTTCCTAGGGCTCAGGCGTAACCTTGCTGGTTTGCAAGCCCTTTTACCAGTGAAAGAGCCTTACACAGTAATATCCTTATCCTCTATTTATTAACAATTACCAAAAACAGAATGCACACGTTACACATACAGTGCTCACCACTCCCAATAAGACAGATTAACTTTTCCCTGCTGGCCAGTCAGGATCAGGTCCATTTGGGGACTCCAGTTTCTGCATGGTGTCATTGGCAGAGTGGTGAGGTCTGGCAGTTCTGATCTTTAGGACTGTGTCCTGGAGTTGGTTCCCAAAGAACTTCCTTTTGGACCTCAGTTTATATACGAAATTTGAGTCCTTTTTAGCTCTACCTTAACCAATCATTATACTAAAATTTTACTAACCAATCCTAACATAGTGTAACAAAATTCTCTAACCAATCCTATCCCACCACCTTAATTAATTTACACCTAGCAAAATTATGTAACAGATAGAAACAATTAAAGAACCAGACAGAGACCATACAATAGGGAAGTGGGGACAAAACAATAAAGAAATGAGGATTTCACAACCACAACTATTGATAAGTGATTTCTTGACAGACAGAATGCTATCAAATTAAGTTTTCTTTAACCATCTTAAGATCTGTTTCTTTATCTGGTGATAGAGTGGGTGCCATTAGGACAGGGTCTCCTTCTTAACAGCCTGATATTACATTGTTTTAATGTAATTTAGATGGAATGTGAGGATGTGACTTCCTACTTCTCAGCTAATGGCTGCTGTTCGGCTGCTCTTTTAATCTGGCTGCAGACAAAGGCCTTACAATATGGCTGCAGACAAAGGCCTTAACCTTACAACTGTGCTGATTATGAAGTGTTATTTAAATGACTTTCAGATACCTCATCTTCAGTCCCTTGAAGGGTCCCATGAAAGAGAGGCATATATTTAGCCTTTGTCACCAAGGACTGCAGATTAAACAGAGTTGGAAGGTTCCCACAAGAGTTTATTAAAAGCACCATTTCCCTACAATTTGGAATGGATGATGTGAAATGGCATTTAAGAAACAGTCCAGCTATGCCTGCAGATGATTGAAAATCAAAGAATGAGAACAGCAACACGAGTAAAGCAAGGGAAAAAGGAAGAGGGATGGACCAGAGGCTTATAACAGAAATGTACTGTAGTCATGGTAAAAAAGTAGTGGCAGAAAAGATACCTTCAGACGACTCATTGTAATGTCTGATTCACCCACCTCTATGGTAGGACTGTCTATCCTCACCATTTTTCTACATTTTTGTAATACCTCCATTCCATCGCACCATTCCCATTGAGTAGCACCACTTTGGGTGTTGATGGTCTAGTTTAGTGGACTAGGGCAGAATCAGTATCAGCTCACTATGACTCTCAACTATTTTGCCTCAGTTCTTATGGATAAATTGTGAGGTTCCCATGGAGCGTTTATTATTGTATATTTATATTATACTAGCACCCAGAGACCTCAGTCAGGATCAAGGCCTTCGCCAATGTACAAACACCAAAAAAATGCATTCCTTACCCACACAGCATTTTAATGACAAGTGAGGATGCAAATACAGAACACATCTTTTGGTTTGGATTCCAATCTGGTAAAGCCACTCTAGAACTGGAATGTGCCTTGAGTATGTTACATACTGGAGAGTCTGGAATTAGACCCAATTTTCATAGAAGATTGGTATCCAGAGTCATAAGTTAAAGACTAAATAGATGGCTCTAATGGTGTCACAAGTTGACTGGCCCCTGTAATAGGGAGCAGGTTCTAGTGAACTTGGACTAATTATCTGCTGCCCAATTGGGCTTGAGGGAAGGCACCTGTGTTTTATAAAGGAACAAACATCAGCCAACAACCAGCTGCAGCTGTCTCCCTCTTTATATGGCTCAGGTGCCTTCCCTAAAGCACAGTTGGGCAGTGAACCTGCTCTCTCTTAAAGGGGCCAATCTGACACCAACCTTAGAGCCCTCTATATAACAGAAATGCACATATACGTTTAACATATGACTCTAGATACCTTCCTCCTATGAAAGTTGGGTCTAACTGGGATGCATGGGAACCTTGTGCCTCTTAAAGGGGCCAGTCACCCTCTGATAGCACTGGTCTACAATTTTTGAGAAGTCGTCTGCTTCAGAGATAATATGTGCTATTTATTATGTATTTTGATGTGCTGAATTCAAATATGACAATTAAAACAACTGATTGGCTACTGTTTCTAAGATATTTAAGTTTTTACATTTTATGTCTATGTATATTGTGTAGATAGTAGAGTTTTAATCATAAATTGTAAACCTAGGTCTTTTCATGTGTTTATGGTTGCTTTACATGATAATATTTCACCTGTCCTGTTTATGTAACACTTTAAAAATCAGCAAAAGGGTTATATAAATAAAATTTATTATGAAACAAAAGGCAAAAAACTATTATGTACATAGTTTAGTCCTATTCAGTTTCTACTCGGCGCTTCTTGGCTTGTCTCTTGTATTCATTAAATGGAGCATCTCTTGTCACTGTCCAGCAATAGTCTGCAAGCATTGATGGGCTCCAATTGCCCTGATAGTGTTTCTCCATTGTTGCAATGTCCTGGTGAAATCGCTCGCCGTGCTCGTCGCTCACTGCTCCGCAGTTCGGTGGAAAAAAATCTAGATGAGAGTGCAAAAAATGTATCTTTAGTGACATGTTGCAACCAAGGCTTTTGTATGCCTTGAGGAGGTTTTCCACCAACAACCTGTAGTTGTCTGCCTTGTTGTTTCCGAGAAAATTTATTGCCACTAACTGGAAGGCTTTCCATGCCATCTTTTCCTTGCCACGCAGTGCATGGTCAAATGCATCATCTCGAAGAAGTTCACGAATCTGAGGACCAACAAAGACACCTTCCTTTATCTTAGCTTCACTTAACCTTGGAAATTTTCCACGGAGGTACTTGAAAGCTGCTTGTGTTTTGTCAATGGCCTTCATCAGACCCAGCTTGATGTGTAAGGGTGGTAACAAAATCTTCCTTGATTCAACAAGTAGTGGATGCTGAACACTTTTCCTCCCAGGCTCCAATGACTGTCTGAGTGGTCAGTCTTTCTTGATGTAGTGGGAATCTCTTGCACGACTATCCCATTCGCAGAGAAAACAGCAGTACTTTGTGTATCCAGTCTGCAGACCAAGCAAGAGAGCAACAACCTTCAAATCGCCACAAAGCTGCCACTGATGTTGGTCATAGTTTATGCACCTCAAAAGTTGTTTCATGTTGTCATAGGTTTCCTACATATGGACTGCATGACCAACTGGAATTGATGGAAAACGTTGCCATTATGCAGTAAAACAGCTTTAAGACTCGTCTTCGATGAATCAATGAACAGTCTCCACTCATCTGGATTGTGAACGATGTGGAGGGCTGCCATCACATCATCGATGTTGTTGCAGGCTACAAGATCACCTTCCATGAAGAAGAATGGGACAAGATCCTTTTGATGGTCACGGAACATGGAAACCCTAACATCACCTGCCAGGAGATTCCACTGCTGTAGTCTGGAGCCCAACAGCTCTGCCTTACTCTTGGGTAGTTCCAAATCCCTGACAAGGTCATTCAGTTCACCTCGTGTTATGAGGTGTGGTTCAGAGGAGGAGGATGGGAGAAAATGTGGGTCCTGTGACATTGATGGTTCAGGACCAGAAGTTTCATCCTCTTCCTCGTCTGACTCAAGTGAGAATGATTCTGGTGCATCAGGAACCGGCAGTCCTTCTCCGTGGGGTACTGGGCGTATAGCTGATGGAATGTTTGGATAATGCACAGTCCACTTTTTCTTCTTTGACACACCTTTCCCAACTGGAGGCACCATGCAGAAGTAACAATTGCTGGTATGATCTGTTGGCTCTCTCCAAATCACTGGCACTGCAAAAGGCATAGATTTCCTTTTCCTGTTCAACCACTGGCCAAGATTTGTTGCACAAGTGTTGCAGCATATGTGTGGGGCCCACCTCTTGTCCTGATCTCCAATTTTGCAGCCAAAAGAAAGGTGATAGGCTTTCTTAACCATAGTGGTTATACTGCGCTTTTGTGATGCAAAAGTCACTTCACCACAAACATAGCAGAAGTTATCTGCACTGTTCACACAAGTACGAGGCATCTCTGCTCACTTTGGCTAAACAGAAATGTGTCCCTTTGGAAAATCAAACACTGACAAATAAGAGAGCACGACACTGTCTGATTTCTAGAGCTGATATAGGGCAATTTGTTCAGCAGAGTGATGTAAGCTTCATTATGATTGCATCATCCATGACTTCTAGGAATAACATGATGCAATTCATATCATGTGTGACGCAATACCAGCTTCAGATTGCATCATTCATTGTTTTGCCTAAAAAGCAAGTACTGTCCAAACCCAGTCACAGATTTATTCATAGATCCAGTCAAAGATGTATTTTAGTCATTTCTGGTTTAAATTGAGATCCCTTCCCTTTATAACTCACTTATCCTCCGCCATTCCCAAGTCAAGGGTCGTATATACTGACCCAATAGCATATCTTGAAAACTAGAGCCAATCAACAATTTTAAGCATCATTTTCGTTCTCAGTGACCCAGAATTAGTAAAGTTTGACTACATTTATTTCAGAAGCATTTTGGCTGTAGAGCAGTGTAATTGGAAATTCTTGTTGTCATATCCAGAAGCAGAGGTAAAGCCTGCCTATCTTTGCCCTAGTAGAATATGGTCAAAAATCATTGCCCTAAATTGTCTAGGACCAGAAACCTCATGTACGTTGGAGAACTGAACCCGAGTTAGGGAACCAGGCTAAATACCAAGGGTGGGCAATGCTTAATTTGTGCCAGGGCTGAACCCTGGCACCTCTAGGCTTGGCAGTTCATAGCCCGTCTGCTTGCTGCGTCAGTTATTAAAGTAAAAAAGTTTCTTGAGCCCCAGGCACCTCTTTCATTAGCTCTTAAGCACGGAAGGGGGTGAGGGGTGTTCACACTAGCCAGGCTAGTCTGAGTTCAGATCTGCTGCAGTTTCGCCCCGTGTCTGCACTAGCGCTGTACTATACCACTGCCCTCACACGTCTCGTTAATATCTGCCCCGCCGCGCTCAGTGCATCTCCTGCTGGGAGCTTTTGAACGGGACAGCAGCCACCCCAGCACAGCAGGGGAGGAGACGGGCGGGCCGCAGGGTGGTTTAATCCGCCTTGTGTGGAGGAAGACTGGCTGTAACATCCCAGCTGGGGCGCGCCTCTTGACTCAGACTCGTCGCGTCCCGCTCTGATCTAGACCCTCAGGGAACGGTGCAGGATCCTCCTCTGTCTCCTCAAGTTTCGCCGAATTCGGATTCCGAATGTGTAGACGTAGCAGTAGGGGCGGTGCCCCCCCTCGCTGCAGTGACGCCCGGAGCCGCTAGGGGCCGCGTTCGCCTGTGGCGGCTTCTCCCGACTCGGAGGCGGCGCCTCGTCGGTGTCGCGCCCGCCGCGTTGCCATGTTGGCGGAAGAGCCGCCGCTGCCGCCCGCAGCTCGGGGAGCCGGGAGCCGGCGCGGAGAGGAGGGGCCCGGGGCCGGCCCGCGCGCGGGGATGGAGGCGAGGGGCATGTGCCTGCCCCGCGGGCCCGGAAACCTCTGCTTCGACAAGGACGAGTTCATGAAGGTGCCGCGTTGCGGGGGGTGACCGGGCCGGGCCGGGCCGGGAGGCGGGGGGTCCCCCTGGGGCGAGGCGGTGTCCGTGGGGCGGCGCGGGGGTGTCTGTCCTTGCGCTGGCTGTGGGGAGCAGTCCGGGGGGGGGCGTGTTCCAGGCGTGAGCGGGGCCTGCCCGACTTCCCAGCGGCGCAGTGACGGGTCCCCTGCTGCCGGCCGGGCTGCGCAGGGCGATGTCTGGGGGCGGGTTCATCTCGGCCGGGCCCCCTGGGGCAGCTGGCAGAGGGGACAGGTTCCCACTCCTTTCCAAGGGCTGAGAGGGGGGAAGCTTGTTGTTAATTAGCGGATTTCCATCCCCGTGGGCTATGCATTAGTTCACCAGGCTCGAGCTGTAGCTTGGCTTGGGTGCTATTGCCTTGGGTGCCCTTCTGTAACCCGCCATGGGGCAAGGCCTGCTTCAAACCCTAATCCCGCAATCAACGTAGCAGCCCAAACTGTGGTGGCTTTGAGCACCCACAACTGAGCAATAGGCTGGTATGGTGATGGTTGTGGCTCAGTTAGGTAGACAGTGGAAGCCTAGAGCACTAACCTCAAAAGCTGAAGTCTGAGTGCTGAGATAGGCATCAGGTGTCCTACCTCTATTCTGCTTAGGTTTTTGTACCATCACCTGAGTGCCTTTCATTTAGTGCTTTAAGCAGCATGACTAATGTTTGTCACATCTTTGCTCTCTCATCCTCTCCCCTGGGGTGGAAATGTGTGTTTTGGAATTCATGTTTACATATATACACACACCCACAACACCCACTTTGCACATGGAGCAGATGCTGGGAATGGGTGAGAGGGGGTGGATCTTTTGATGATTACTTGTTCTGTTCATTCCCTCTGAAGCACCGCTGGCATTGGCCGCTGTCGGAAGACAGGACACTGGGCTAGAGGGACCATTGGTCTGACTCAGGGTATGTCTACACTACGAAATTAGGTCAAATTTATAGAAGCCGGTTTTATAGATATCGGTTTTATACAGCGGATTGTGTGTGTCCCCACATAAAATGCTCTAAGTGCATAAAGCCGGCGGACCGCGTCCACAGTACCGAGGCTAGCGTCGACTTCCGGAGCATTGCACTATGGGTAGCTATCCCACAGTTCCCGCAGTCTCCGCCGCCCATTGGAATTCTGGGTTGAGATCCCAATGCCTGATGATGCAGTGTTGCGGGGGGTTCTGGGTACATGCCGTCAAGCCCCTCCCCCTCCGTCAGAGCAACGGCAGACAATCGATTCGCGCCTCTTTACCTGGGTTACCTGTGCAGACAACATACCACGGCAAGCATGGAGCCCGCTCAGCTCACCGTCACCATATGTCATCTGGGTGCTGGCATTCGTGGTACTGCATTGCTACACAGCAGCAGCTAATTGCCTTTTGGCAGTAGACGGTGCAGTATGACTGGTATCCGTCGTCGTCGTACTCCAGTTCAATCAGAGGTACCTGGGCAGACATGCTTTGTCTCCTGGAGACTCAGTCCTGCCGGCAGTCCTATTGAACCGTCTTGACGATGATGGCTAGCAGTCGTAGTACAGTATCTTCTGCCAAGCACCCAGAAGATGCCGAGGGCTATCAGTCATGCTGCACCGTCTGCTGCCAGCTTAAGATGTAAAAAATAGATGTATTTATTTGCTTCCCCCTCTCTCCGTGAAATCAATGGCCTGCTAAACCCAGGGTTTTGAGTTCAATCTTTGGGGGGGGCCTTCTGTGTGACAGTTGTTTGTGTTTCTCCCTGATGCACAGCCACCTTTGTTGATTTTAATTCCCTGTATCTGTACGCCATGTCGTCACTCGCCCCTCCCTCCCTCCGTCAGATACTAGTTTCGCGCCTTTTTTCAGACCAGACGCCATAGCACTGGGATCATGGAGCCCGCTCAGATCACCGCGGCAATTATGAGCACTATGAACACCACGCGCATTGTCCTGGAGTATATGCAGAGCCAGGACATGCCAAAGCAAAACCAGGACCAGCCGAGGAGGCGATTGCAGCGCGGCGACGAGATTGATGAGGAAATTGACATGGACATAAACCTCTCACAAAGTACAGGCCCCAGCAATGTGCAAATCATGGTGTTACGGGGGCAGGTTCATGCCGTGGAACGCCAATTCTGGGCCCGGGAAACAAGCACAGATTGGTGGGACCGCATCGTGCTGCAGGTGTGGGACGATTTCCAGTGGCTGCGAAACTTTCGCATGTGTAAGGGCACTTTCATGGAACTTTGTGACTTGCTTTCCCCTGCCCTGAAGCGCCAGAATACCAGGATGAGAGCAGCCCTCACAGTTGAGAAGCGAGTGGCGATAGCCCTGTGGAAGCTTGCAACGCCAGACAGCTACCGGTCAGTCGGGAATCAATTTGGAGTGGGCAAATCTACTGTGGGGGCTGCTGTGATCCAAGTTGCCAGGGCAATCAAAGACCTGGTGATATCAAGGGTAGTGACTCTGGGAAACGTGCAGGCCATAGTGGATGGCTTTGCTGCAATGGGATTACCAAACTGTGGTGGGGCGATAGACAGAACCCATATCCCTATCTTGTCACCGGAGCACCAAGCCACCGAGTACATAAACCGCAAGGGGTACTTTTCAATGCTGCTGCAAGCCCTGGTGGATCACAAGGGATGTATCACCAACATCAACGTGGGATGGCCGGGAAAGGTACATGATGCTCGCGTATTCAGGCACTCTGGTCTGTTTCGAAAGCTGGAGGAAGGGACTTTCTTCCCGGACCGGAAAATAACCGTTGGGGATATTAAAATGCCTATTGTGATCCATGGGGATCCAGCCTACCCCTTAATGCCATGGCTCATGAAGCCATACACAGGCAGCCTGGACAGTAGTCAGGACCTGTTCAACTATAGGCTGAGCAAGTGCCGAATGGTGGTGGAATGTGCATTTGCACGTTTAAAAGCGCGCTGGCTCAGCTTACTGACTCGCTCAGACCTCAACGAAAAGAATATCCCCATTGTTATTGCTGCTTGCTGTGTGCTCCACGATATCTGTGAGAGTAAGGGGGAGACATTTATGGCGGGGTGGGAGGTTGAGGCAAATCGCCTGGCCGCTGATTACGCGCAGCCAGACACCAGGGCGGTTAGAAGAGTGCAGCAGGGCGCGGTGCGCATCAGAGAAGCTTTGAAAACGAGTTTTGTGACTGGCCAGGCTACGGTGTGAAATTTCTGTTTGTTTCTCCTTGATGAACCCTCCGCCCCCCTCACCCTGTTCACTCAACTTCCCTGTAAACCAACCACCCCACCTTCCCCTCCCCCCTTCGAGCATCGCTTGCAGAGGCAATAAAGTCATTGTTACTTCTCATTCATGCAATCTTTATTAATTCATCACACAACTAGGGGGATAATTGCCAAGGTAGCCCGGGAGGGTTGGGAGAGGAGGGAAGGAAAAGGACACACTGCAGTTTAAAACTTTAAAACTTTAGCACTTATTGAAGGCCAGCCTTCCCATGCTCGGGCAATCATCTGGGGTGGAGTGACTGGGTGACCAGAGGCCCCCCCACCGTGTTCTTGGGCGTCTGGGTGAGGAGGCAATGGGACTTGGGGAGGAGGGCTGTTGGTTACACAGGGGCTGTAGCGGCAGTCTCTGCTCCTGCTGCCTTTCCTGCAGCTCAACCATACGCTGGAGCATATCAGTTTGATGCTCCAGCAGCCGGAGCATCGACTCTTGCCTTCTGTCTACAAGCTGATGCCACCTATCATTTTCAGCCCGCGATTCAGCCCGCCACCTCTCCTCTCGTTCATATTGTGCTTTTCTGTAGTCAGTCATTGACTGCCTCCACGCATTCTGCTGTGCTCTTTCAGCGTGGGAGGACATCTGGAGCTCCGGGAACATATCATCCCGAGTCCGCCGTTTTCTCCTTCTAATCTTCGCTAGCCTCTGCGAAGGAGAAACATTTGCAGCTGGTGGAGGAGAAGGGAGAGGTGGTTAAGAAAAGACACATTTTAGAGAACAATGGGTACACTCTTTCACGTTAAATTTTGCTGTTCACATTACACAGCACATGTGCTTTTGTTACAAGGTCGCATTTTTCCTCTTATATTGAGGGCCTGCCGGTTTGGTGTGAGAGATCACTCACGCAGTGCCAGGCAACAGATTTCGGCTTGCAGGCAGCCATGGTAAGCCACAGTCTTTTGGCTTTTTTAACCTTCTTAACGTGTGGGAATGGTTTCAAATGGTAGCGCCCTCATTTCCCATACCAAGCACCCGTTGGGTTGGCCATTTAAAATGGGTTTGCAATGTAAAAGGAGGGGCTGCGGTTTCCGGGTTAACATGCAGCACAAACCCAACTAACCCCCCTCGCCCCCCACACCCAATTCTCGGGGATGATCACTTCACCCCTCCCCCCCACCGCGTGGCTAACAGCGGGGAACATTTCTGTTCAGCAGAGCAGGAACGGGCACCTCTGAATGTCCCCTTAATAAAATCGCCCCATTTCAACCAGGTGACCGTGAATGATATCACTCTCCTGAGGATAACAAAGAGCGATAAGGAATGGATGTTGTCTGCATGCCAGCAAGCACCGGGACCATACGCTGCCATGCTTCGTTATGCAATGATTCCAGACTACGTGCTACTGGCCTGGCGTGGTAAAGTGTCCTACCATGGCGGACGGGATAAGGCAGCCCTCCCCAGAAACCTTTTGCAAAGGCTTTGTGTGTACATGAAGGAGAGCTTTCTGGAGATGTCCCTGGAGGATTTCCGCTCCATCCCCATACATGTTAACAGACTTTTCCAGTAGCTGTACTGGCCGCGATTGGCAGGGCAAATTAATCATTAATCATTAAACACGCTTGCTTTTAAACCATGTGTAATATTTACAAAGGTACACTCACCAGAGGTCCCTTGTGTGCCCTCAGGGTCTGGGAGCACGGCTTGGGTGAGTTCGGGGGTTACTGGTTCCAGGTCCAGGGTGATAAACATATCCTGGCTGTTGGGGAAACCAGTTTCTCCGCTTCCTTGCTATGAGATATCTTCATTGTCTTCATCCTCATCTTCCTCGTACCCCGAACCCGCTTCCCTGTTGCGTGATTCTCCATTGATGGAGTCAAAGCACACGGTTGGGGTAGTGGTGGCTGCACCCCCCCCCCCCCCCCCCAGCATCGCATGCAGCTCCGCGTAGAAGCGGCATGTTTGCGGCTGTGCCCCGGAGCTTCCATTTGCCTCTCTGGCTTTGTGGTATGCTTGCCTTAGCTCCTTAATTTTCACGCGGCACTGCTGTGCGTCCCTGTTATGGCCTCTGTCCTTCATGGCCTTGGAGACCTTTTCTAATATTTTGCCATTTCGTTTACTGCTATGGAGTTCAGCTAGCACTGATTCATCTCCCCATATGGCGAGCAGATCCCGTACCTCCTGTTCGGTCCATGATGGAACTCTTTTGCGATCCTGGGACTCCATCACGGTTACCTGTGCTGATGAGCTCTGCGTGGTCACCTGTGCTCTCCACGCTGGGCAAACAGGAAATGAAATTCAAACGTTCGCGGGGCTTTTCCTGTCTACCTGGTCAGTGCATCTGTGTTGAGAGTGCTGTCCAGAGCGGTCACAATGAAGCACTGTGGGATAGCTCCCAGAGGCCAATAACGTTGAGTTCCGTTCACACTACCCCAATTCCGACCCGCTAAGGCCGATTTTATCGCTAATCCTCTCGTCGGAGGTGGAGTAAAGAAACCGGTTTAAAGGGCCCTTTAAGTCGAAAAAAGGGACTTAGCCGTGTGAACGTATCCAGGCTTAATTCGATTTAACGCTGCTAAATTCAACCTAAACTCGTAGTGTAGACCAGGCCTCAGTATGGACTTTCTTATGTTACGTTAAGGTGGTGAGGTTTATGGTGATCATAGGCGTGCGCAGCACATTTCATTAGGGTGTGCACCCAGGGAATTTTTTTTTTTTTAGGCGAACATCATAAAGGTTGGGGTGTGGGAGGGGGTGCTGTGTGCAGGAAGGGCTTCAGGGCAAGGGATTGGGGCAGAGGAGGGGTGTGGGGTGTATGAGGGGGCTCAGGGAAGGGGGTTGGGGTGCAGGAGGGGTGTGGGATGTATGAGGGGGCTCAGGGAAGGGGGTTGGGGTGCAGGGTGCAGCAGGGGGCTCAGGGCAGGGGGCTGGGGTTCAGGAGGGGTGCGGTATGCAGGAAGGGGCTCAGGGCAAGGGATTGGGACAGAGGAGGGGTGTGGGGTGTATGAGGGGGCTCAGGGAAGGGGTTGGGGTGCAGGAGGGGTGTGGCAGGGGGCTCAGGACAGGGAGTTGGAGTGCAGGAGGGGGGCTCAGGACAGGGAGTTGGGGTGCAGGAGGGTAGGCTGTTTGCAGGCAGGCCCGGGGCTGGGGATCTGGGCTCCCCCGTCCCGGCAGGCAGGCTTGGGGGCCAGGCTGGGCGCTTGGGGCCGGGGCGGATCGCAGAGGCAGCCGGGGCGGATCGCAGCGGGGCCGGGCTGCTCTCAGGGCTGGACTCAAGGCCGAGGGTGCCGGGCCGGAGCCCCCGAACAGCGCCGGGGAGCTGAGTTTGCAGCCGGACTGCAGGGGGGCCTGTGGGCCGGGCTCGCCCCCTGCCCCGTGCCCGCTGGCTCCCGGGCCCCACTTAAGGTGGGCTGGACTCAGGGGCGGCCTGACCCTCCCGGGTGGTGCCCGGGCCCCTGGCCAGTGCGGGGAGCCGCAGGCGGGTCTGGGGCCCTGGGTGCTGGAGGGGGGCAGCTGCCTTGGGGGGAGGGGGGCTGTGGCAGCATCCCCGCAAGCCCCACGGGCCACCTTAAGCGGCTGTGTTGGTGCTGCCGGGTGGGAGGCTGCCAGCGAGCACATGGAGCTGTTAAAGCAGCCAGCCCTGCCCTGTGGAAGGGGAGCCCGGCTCAACAGGGTGCAGGCCGGGAGCTCAGGGCAGGGACGGGGGGGTGCAGGAGGGGTTTGGGCTCTGGCCCGGCGCCGCTTACCCGCAGCGGCGCACTCCCTGCCTGCCAGTGCCCCACGCTGCTCACCACGTCCCCGTGCAGCCCCGGGGGGGGGGCGCAGCACAGGGCTCTGCATGCTGCCCTTGCCACGCCTCCAGATACCTCCCCTGAAGCTCCCATTGGCCGCGGTTCCCCGTTCCCGGCCAATGGGAGCTTCCGGAGGCGGTGCCTGGAGCAACCCCCCGGCCCTAGAGACATGGTGCCCTGATGGCCGCTTCTGAAAGCAGCGCGGGGCCTGCGGCACCATTGGGGGCAAATCCCGCGGGCCGGATCCAAAGCCCTGAGGGGCTGGATCCAGATCCGGCCCATGGGCATTAGGGTGTGCCCGGGCACACCTGGCACACCCCGTGCGCAAGCCTATGATGGTGATCCTTCGTTCCTGTGGGAGTTCATACCACAGTCTTGGGCTGGCCCCTGGGAAACCTTTGTCTCCTGGACACAAACTTCCCCTTTATTGTAGAAAGTTCCACTATGTCAGAGGAGTGAAGTTGTTGACCACCATCTTGTAGATAGTGGACCAAGCCCATTGAGTGTTTTGAAGATAAAGATTGAGACCTTGATTCTGTATTATTTGGGAAGTTAGAAACGATTGTTTTTCTCAGTAGTCGCTGCTTGTTTTTCTTTGGGACAACTTGTTCTTCACCCTTTCTGGGGTGATAGGGAGCGGGGGAGGGGAAAGCAAATGTTGAGAGGTGATAGGCAGAAGAACTTTTGAAAAACTTGAAATTGGTTTTCAGGATAACTTGGATAACTGAGATGCCCTCTCTGGGCTTTGCCCTCTGAATACAGACCCCTGGAATCACCCATGATGATAGCTTAAGCACTTTTTGTTGTGAGGGCAAACGAAGCCTGTTTGCAGTGTTGCCAATGTTTGCAATTGTATTTCCAGTCTTGCAATATTTGATGGTTTTCATAAAGCTCCAGCTCTGGGAGGCACATGATTATGTAAGAATCTCAGCTTCCATTTAAAAAAACTAAAAGGAAGTTTCTAGCCCTAATTTTTGCAGAGACAAACTTGAAAATGTGAACTTGGGTGTACCTTAATGACACAGAAGACAAATTAAAAGAACCCCAAATTTATTTTCACATTGCATACTTTTAAGCCAATCAAATGATTTTTGAACCCTTGAGGTTGGCAATACTGTTAAGCTTAAAAAAAAAAAGCTATCTGTATTAATTATAGTATAGATCACTGGTGGTTCTCTGCTTCTGTGTAGGCTAAAGGCCTTGGGTAGTCCAAAAATGCTAATATTTTGAGAACCCAAGAAATGAATGGTCAATGGAGATCGGTGTGTGTGAGGCTCTTCTTTGAAGTGGTGTGCAGAATGAAAAAGCTGGTAAACCACTAGAACAGATAGATTTGAAATATAGAAATTATTGTCAATTTTTGTCTAACCTGTTTTAAAATGAGTGTGTCAAGGAAAAACTAAGCTGAATCTACTACTTCGTTTGTTAAGTTTTGACTATATTATGGACTTTTACAACAAAAATTCTACAGTGCTACCGCCATTTCAGCTCTGTTAGTTTTAGAGTGGCAATAACAGACTTTCACTTTGGGAAAAGGGAGTTTTGGTTGGATTGAGCAATAAAATGGCAAATGAAATTTAATGTGGATAAATGTAAAGTAATGCACATTGGAAAAATATAACCCCAACTATACATACAATATGATGGGGACTAATTTAGCTACAACTAATCAGGAAAGAGATCTTGGAGTCATTGTGGATAGTTCTCTGAAGACGTCCACGCAGTGTGCAGCAGCAGTCAAAAAAGCAAACAGGATGTTAGGAATCATTAAAAAAGGGATAGAGAATAAGACTGAAAATATCTTATTGCCCTTCTATAAATCCATGGTACGCCCATATCTTGAATACTGCGTACAGATGTGGTCTCCTCATCTCAAAAAAGATATACTGGCATTAGAAAAGGTTCAGAGAAAGGCAACTAAAATGATTAGGGGTTTGGAACGGGTCCCATATGAGGAGAGATTGAAGAGGCTAGGACATTATAGCTTGGAAAAGAGGAGACTAAGGGGGGATATGATAGAGGTATATAAAATCATGAGTGGTGTGGAGAAAGTTAATGAGGAAAAGTTATTTACTTGTTCCCATAATATAAGAACTAGGGGCCACCAAATGAAATTAATGGGCAGCAGGTTTAAAACAAATAAAGGGAAGTTCTTCACACAGCGCACAGTCAACCTGTGGAACTCCTTGCCTGAGGAGGTTGTGAAGGCTAGGACTATAACCGGGGTTAAAACAGAGCTAGATAAATTCATAAAAAGAACAGGAGTACTTGTGGCACCTTAGAGACTAACAAATTTATTTGAGCATAAGCTTTAGTGGGCCCACGAAAGCTTATGCTCAAATAAATTTGTTAGTCTCTAAGGTGCCACAAGTACTCCTGTTCTTTTTGCAGATACAGACTAACACGGCTGCTACTCTGAAACCTGAGAGAAATTCATGGAGGTTAAGTCCATTAATGGCTATTAGCCAGGATGGGTAAGGAATGATGTCTCTAGCCTCTGTTTGTCAGAGGGTGGAGATGGATGGCAGGAGAGAGATCACTTGATCATTACCTGTTAGGTGCCCCAGAGGGAGTGAACCTGGCATTGGCCACTGTCGGCAGACAGGATATTGCGCTGGATGGACCTTTGATCTGACCCAGTATGACCATTCTTATGTTCTTTTCTATCAGATTTGGCGATGGAACTTTACTGCTGTTGAAAAATGAATGAAAAGAGCAAATTGAGTTTCTAGGGCTTAAATGAAAGTGATTGTGATTGTTACAATGGATGGCTTAGTCTGAGCAAAAGAAGCGAAACATGGGTCTAACAGCCCACTGTCTCAGGTGGTAAATTCATTATTTTATTGTAATAATTAGGAGAGAGTAAAGCACAAGTCTGCTTAGTGTATATTGACTTTTGCCCTGAAAGACACTTGTAGCATAGCTCTGTTCAGATCTGGAGTCTCTAGATTAGATGCAATTTTTTTTCTTTTGATTATTATTTATGTATTGTTTTCTGTTTCCAGTTGTGCCTATCAGTTGTCTAGGAGCGGCTGAAAGACTTTGCAGTACAAACATAGGCACAGCACTTAATTAATTGTTTAGTGTGGAAGGGAGGGAGGATTGTGCAGTATATGATTTGTTGGAAAGTACACCTCTACCCCGATATAACGCTGTCCTCGGGAGCCAAAAAATCTTACTGTGTTATAGGTGAAACCGCGTTATATTGAACTTGCTTTGATCCGCCGGAGTGCGCAGCCCTGCCCCCCCGGAGCACGGCTTTACCACGTTATATCCGAATTCGTGTTATATCGGGTCGCGTTATATCAGGGTAGATGTGTATGTATGGAAAGCAGCAAAAATTTTATAGGGCTAGTCTCTGAGCAGGTTTATTGGTTTCTGTGACCAAGGTAGGCCTGTGTATTAGAGGCATGGCTCTTTACAGTTCCTTATATCCATCTCGGATGGATATATCAGCCAGAGTATTTGCAGCTGTGCAACTGAATATCAGAAAATCCTTTTACTCTTTACACTACTCCTGACTACTTTCATTTGCTTATTTTTTGGATAAAGGTATGTAAGGTATTAGAATCCTTCTTAGGATGACTGCAAAATGACACTTAGGAATGCACTTCTAGGAGAAATACACATGAAGATGAGAAGAAATCACAGATTTGCGGGTAGATGTTAGATTTGGGGGTGTAACTGTAAATAAATAGTGTAGAGTAAGAAATATAAACTAGTTTTTAAGAAAAAGCTTTAACTTTTCATCTGTAATAGAGGAAACTTGAAACATAAATCTGTTTTAATTATTTTCCTTTTCTTGTCCATCTGATTGTCTGTTTTTGATGCTTGTGCTTGTAACTGCTTCCAAATGACATTCCTGCAGTGCTGTTTCTCAATTTCCTCGTACTTTATTCTTATCAACTTCTGTACCTCTCTTTCTTTCAGGGTGGATTGATTAAATAATTGATTTTAGTCATGTTTTGCATTTTTGCTTTTTAGTGATTTTCCCAAAGAAAGATTGGTTCTCATTGGTTGATAACCATTAAAACGTGTTGATTTGCAGTAAAATATAGCCTTAATTTGGTGCTTCTTTTTGCTAACCAGGAGAATACGCTACCTCTGTACACATTTATTTAAGCAATTCTATAGTTTAACTTTTTACTAGATGATGATTAATTTTTTATTTGTGACTTGGGCCAAGCTTTATTTGAATGGAAATCCATATTCAATTAAAATGAACAAAAATATCATTTTATTTCTTATTAAATAAAACTACCTTAAATGTGCTCAATATATAATCAAAAGGAGTTTATCAAAATGTGTTTTGCATTTAAAACTGATAGCTTTATTAAACCAAGGAAGTAATATCTGTACTAATGAACTGACTTGATTATTTCTGGTCACCATTATTTCAGGATTTTAGAACTAGAAGATGTCAGCCTCTTGCACCTAGTTTTTGGAAGAGAAAAACATGTTCTATTTTTGTAACTCCAAGTTAGTTTCTAAACTTTGAGCTAATCATAGAATTGAACTACAGTATTTGAATAAATTGAAATGAAGAACATATTTTCTCTTCACCTGCAGAAGAGGCTACTGCTTTCAAAAGCTGGTTTAGCACTTCGACAAACTCTGGTTCCAGGTGCTTAGCCAATGATTTCCAGCAGTTCAGTGGTCTGACTCTCTTTAAAACTTGGCAGGAAACATATGGACTGCTTAATATTATGTTTTGTCTTTCAATTTAAATAAGTTTAGGCATTAACACAGTGTGTCAGTTTCAAATTTAATTTTAAATAGGTTTGTTTTAAATAAATAAACCTGTATTTAATTTAAATTAAAGTGTAATTTAAAACATCCAATTTCAATAGAATATGTTTGCAGTGTTAGGTTGACCTAACTATGTCAGACAGGATGCAAAATTTTTCACAGCCCTAAGTGATGTAGTTAGGTCAATCTATTTTTAGGCATCGATTAGGCCTATATGTTGAATCACTACAGTCTTGTTGATTCTATACAGAATCAAGAAGTCTGAAGAGAACACAATCAACATCAGTAATGAAAATTTGTAGAATGTTGATTCGTGTCCTCTTTTGTCTGTCTGTGTGCACAGGTTTGTGTGTCCATTTTAATCATTTATGGTTTTTCTAGATTGAGAGTGAGAATACATTTGACTCTGGATGGAATGAACCTGAAAGGCAGATTCATATTTTCATGACATTTCCCTAGAGATTTCATAATCTACTGTGAAAAAGCAGCTTCAGCTTCTTTTCCATTGTCCTCTCACCTTCCACTGAAACGTCTTAATTTGATATTGATTTTTTTTTTTTTTTTTTTTGGTCATCAATCTGATTTCTCAGTGTTGTCTAGTAGTCTTGAGTGTTCTTGAAAATTGTCATCTGTTGGATGATCTCCATATCTTCGGTTTTCCTTTCCACCTCCTGCATCTTAACAGAAGCTTTGAACTTCTCCACTGCAACATGACTAAAATCAAACCTTTAACAAAGCCTGCTGAATGCTTAGCTACAAAGTGCAATGTGGCTTTATAAAAAAAGCTTCAGGGTTGAGCTCATACTTGTAACATATTTTCAGATAAATCCATGGGCAATTTAAAGCAGCAGTAAAGGGGTTTGGATAATACAGTACTGCAATACACATTAGAAGACAGTATCATCTGTCCCAATGAGTCTAGGATCCCAGAAAGCTAAAATCTGTCTCTAGAGTATGGTTTGTCAATTATCTGCAAACTTTTTTTTTTTTTTTTTTTGTGCTTCAGGTAGGCTCGACAGTTTAGTTGCATGTAGAATGCTTATTACAGGAAAGATCCAATTCTTTTCTGTTTCTTTGGTATGTTTTTTATTTACATCCCTGTATCTTTTTGCTCGTTTCATTTTCAGCCAGACTTTGATGTCGATCACTTTGTGTCTGACTGCAGAAAGCGTGTCCAGTTAGAAGAGCTCAGAGATGATCTGGAGCTCTATTACAAACTCCTTAAAACTGCCATGGTAGAACTCATAAACAAGGACTATGCAGATTTTGTTAATCTTTCAACAAATCTGGTAAGTTTTCAAGTTGAATGATGTGTGTGAGAGTGTTTTAGTGTGATTTTTAATTACAACACAAAATTGTGAATGTCTTTCTTTCCTGGCATGTTAGGTAAAGAAGCCTTGAATTGTTGCCCCTCAAATTGAGAGAGACTGGAAAACACTTATGTGCTGTACCTGTACTTTCTATATAAGTGCTCTTTGTCTGCAGTAAGATGAAAAGCAATAATTGCGATTTCTTTAAAGATCATGGATTTAGTATGAAGGTAGTAAATAATTGTTGAGAATTTCCCAACCCTCTTAAAATGTGAAAAGCCTCTAATACATGTAAAGCTCCAGATATCTGAATTATTAAAACTGAGAGACACAGATCTAAGGATGCAGACTATGTAACAAGTCGGTACTGTTCAATCCAGTTGACCAAGTACCACAATTCATTTTTCAAATGGAAATGTCTCATTGCATTTCTGTATGGTGCGCATTGGGATGCATAGTACAAATATCTAGTTTGCATAGTTTTTCATTTTTCTTCATGTTCTGCACCACTGAGACAAATAGTAGTGCTGATTTTTTTGTTCCTTCCTTGTAGTATTAAGTGAGCATACTGGCACATCACTAAGTATGAATCAAGATCAGGCTACGTCTTCACTGGGGGGGGATTGATTTAAGATACGCAAATTCAGCTACGCAAATAGCGTAGCTGAATTCGATGTATCTGAGCCGACTTACCCCGCTGTGAGGACGGCGGCAAATCGACCGCCGCGGCTCCCCCGTCGACGGCGCTTACTCCTACCTGCGCTGGTGGAGTACAAGCGTCGATTCGGGGATCGATTGTCGCGTCCTGATGAGACGTGATAATTCGATCCCCGAGAGATCGATTTCTACCCGCCGATCCAGGGGGGTAGTGAAGACGTAGCCTTAGATGACTTTTTTGTGAGGATTGTATAGGTCTATACAACAGTGCTGTATCTAATGGATACAGTCAATAATGAATTCACATGTTAAGTGAAACAAACATTATTATAATCAAATAGCTTCCGAACTGTATGTTTTGATCATTTCTGTAGGTTGGCATGGATAAGGCCCTCAATCAGCTTTCAGTGCCATTGGGACAGTTACGAGAAGAGGTCATGGTATGTTTGAAATAATCCATATATACCTCAAAATAGTTTGGTAAACTTACATCTCATACTATGTCTTATGAAAATTAATTGCCTTTTAAATTCCTCGAATTGATAATTGTTTATCAGAGTCTTCTCTTTGAAAATGAGAAATGTAAGACATCATTGCCTGTTCATTGTTTTAGAGGACAGTGTGATATAAGAGTTCTGTAGTAGCAGAAGTAATTTTGCATTTTCTGTAATGCCGTCCATCCAAGGACCTCAAGGGATTTAAGGACATAAATGAATAAGCCTCACAAAACCACTGTGTAGTGAAGAATTAGCACTATTTTACACATGAAATTGAGGCATAGAGCGATTAAGGATGTCTACAGCAGAACCAGGAATAGCGGATATATCTCCTCCCTCCCAGTTGTATACGTTATCCACAAAGACATCTTTCCTCCCCTTCTCCTTTGAGACCTTTGTTACAGTAGTTCACCTAGCATGACTTGCATTTAGCAGCTGAAATATATTGGCAAAAATCTTCACAGCTGTTCCTAGAGGATTTTTGTTGAAAACTTGATTTATAACCTCATCTTTTTTGAGGCGGAAAATGCCCATGTGCACTTAGTACCTTATCTTTCCTCCATTTTGGAAAAATGTTTAAATCCACATAAATAAAGCATAAGTTAAAGGGACACAGTCAACTTAAAAAAAATCACACTTCTGCCTGAAAACTTACTGTTTGTTTTGAGTAACACTTAGGTAAATTTAAGACAGCTAAGCAATGGGGTCCCCCAAAGATCTGTATTGGGACCTGTGCTGTTCAACTTATACTAGATAAGTTCATGGAGAATAGGTCCATCACTGTCTATGAGCCAAGATGGTCAGGGATGCACTCTTATGCTCAGGATGACCTTAAACCTCTGATTGCCATATGTTGGGAGGGAAAGACAGGGTGGGTCACTCCAGCTGCCCTGTTCTGTACACTCCCCCTGAAGCTCTGGTACTGGCTACTGTTGTAGACCAAATATTGGGCTAGATGGACCATTGGCCTGACCCAGTATGGCGGTTCTTAAATATAACTGAAAATATTATTCCTCTATTTCAGTTTTATTTACTTTGTGCATTTGACAGCAATTCATGTACTGTATATTTCAACTTGTTTCCTCTGTATATCAGTTAATCAGTTTTCCCTATTGTTTGTTTGTCTCTTACATCATAACAGGAGAGAGAGAAGTTTTTTTAAAAATATGAAAATGATTGCAAGCCCATAAAAATTAACAGTTCTTAAGGACAGCCAAACCCTTCTTTTTTTAATTAACACAAATTGGTTTGTTCTTAGGCTTAAATTTTTCCATATCACTAAGCCAAATTTTCCAAATTAATTCATGTCTCTCTCAGAGCCTTAAGTCGTGCGTGAGTGAAGGAATTCGGGCAGTAGATGAACATATGTCTAAACAAGAGGATATCAGAAGAAAAAAGGTACAACAGACAAATAGCTGGGGGAAGAAAATACACTAATTAGAGTTATGGATTCCCCCCTCCCCCAATAACTGTTAAAACAAGAAATTCACAGAGATGGCTGTGTCTGTCCATATCGTACTTTGCGCTGCTTTTATACATGTAAAAGTTAGACATCCATTGTTTGGAGACTCCTGGTACTATAAGGTGAGTGATGGTCAATCAATCATAATCCCAAATTTCCTTTTATCATTAAGTCAAGCCATTCCTACTATTAGTACTTACTCTACTTTTCACTCTATATAAAAAAGACTGCACTACTATTTCCATTTCATACTGGTGTGTAAACTTCCACATAATTTAAATGTAGTATAATAAACCTGGAGAGAAAAATGTTTAATTTTTGACTTATACAAAAAACATCTAATTTATTTTGAGGTGGAAGAACAAGAATTATTTGAACCTGTACTAAAATGTAATGTAGTTCCTATTATGGTTAACACCATTATACCTAAGTAGAATCATAGAAATGTAGGGCTGGAAGGGACCTCAAAGTGATCAAGTCCAGCCCCTCAACTGAGGCAGGACTAATAAGACTAGGCCATCCCTGACAACTGTTTTTCTAACCTGTTCTTAAAAACCTCCAGTGATGGAGATTCCACAATCTGCCTTGGAAGCCTATTCCAGATCTTTTCTACCCTTATAGTTAAAGTTTTTCCTAATATCTAACCTAAATCTCCCTTGCTGCAGAGTAATCCCATTGCTTCTTGTCCTACCTTCAGTGGATGTGGAAAACAGGTGATCACGGTCCTCTTTATAATAGCCATTAACATATCTACAGACTGTTCTCATGTCCCCCTTCAGTCGTCTTTCCTCAAGATAAAATATGCCCAGTTTTTTAACCTTCCTCATAGGTCAGGTTTTCTAAATAAATTTATCATTTTTGTTGCTTTCCTGTGGACTCTTTCCAATTTGTCCATGTCTGTCTTAAAGTGTGGCTGAACTGGTATATCATTTCCTGGGTCCTCTTTGTTCTCCTAAACGAATTCAGATTCTTAAGAAACTTTCAACCAGAAATGTGAAGGCTGGCCCCAATACCATTCTCAGAGCTAATTAGAAATCAGAGTTAATTAGAAACTGGAGACTGAAACTGGAGATGAACATGATAATAAATATTGCTTTCTTTACAGATGTGTGTCTTGAGACTTATTCAGGTTATTCAATCAGTTGAAAAAATTGAGAAAATTCTACACTCCCAAAGCTCTAAAGAATTGTCCTTATTAGAAGCAAACAGGTAAGGAATGTGCAAACATTCAAGTTCTATTCCTAATCAACAAATGCAGTTTGTTTCATCGTTGTACTGTACCCGAATTTACAAATACTCTTACACATGTTTAGAATTTTAAATATGGTGGAATGACAGCAAGACCACAGTTAAGATAGTGCCATAGTTCTAAATTTTACAGGATACTTAAAATCTCAGTTATCGTTGTGCAAAGTGGCAGTAAACTAAATATAGAACTAAACATTTTCATAAATGCTGAAATTATGAAAGTGTTTTTTTGAGTAAAAGTAGATTGTTGCATGCTCATTAATCAATTTTTAAAAAGTACATTTTTGACATTTTGTAGTGTTGTTTTTTTCAGAATCCATTTGCCAATAATCTGTAATACCTCTGGCTCTGAAATCCCTCCCATGTTTCGACAAATGTACCATTTACTACCGTTGGGAGTAAAACAAAAAGTGGCTTCTCCTGTTTCCTTGACTTTTTCACATAACTGAAAAGAAAATTGCCAACAGCATGATGAAGTGTATAGGATTGACGATGTAGTATCTGTGGTGGAGGGGAGCTTCATGAAGAGCCAGTCTGGTACTTGGACTTCTCAGACAACTTCAGGGACAAGTTCCCCTCTCTCTGCTTCTAAGCAAAGATGTGGGGGGGACTTCTCTCTCCAGCTGCCTTGGTGCTGAAGTACCAGACGTGATCCTCACATACCTCACCTTGCCAGCAAACTAGCTGTAGTTCATAGGCAGGGGAAATGCTAGTCTTGTGCGCCTCTTGGTGCATGAGATCATCTCCACTGCTCTTCAGTTGTGGTACAAGGAGGCATGACTGGGGGACAGGACCAGTATGGGACGGTTAGGCGGGAGAGTGGATGTAGGAGCCCTGGACACACCATCTCCTCCTATGTAAAGGGGGAACACAGTGAAAGCTGAGACTGGGTGTGGGGATAGCAGTTCAATTTTAGGGAATGGGGAAGTTTAGTGGAGCCATGCTGGGATGAAAAAGGCATGGCTATTTACTCAGAGTCAGCCCTCATTAATGCTGCCATGCCACAGGGGATGGGCAAAGAGGGGGTTTCCTTCATCATATAGATTTGTTCCTTTCCAGAGCTGTTGAGTTCTGTAAAACTGGCTTCCCCTGTGACAACAAGCAGGACCGTCATTGCAGGGACCAATGTTGTGGGCTGCTAAGGCATGATCTTGTGCCCACTATGCCTGCCTCTTACCATTATTCACAGGGAAAACATTGTAACTCTGACCTCGTACCCTGCCTCCCCCATGTTAGAGCTGAGAGTTGGGCGGGGAGCAGTGTGCATCTGACCATTAGGTGGAAGTGATTTTGTTTGTGAAGACCTTATTGTGTATTGAACTGCAAGTTCTAACCTAACACACACACATTCTTTTTTAGCCCACTTTTGACTGGACAGATTTTAGAGAGAATTGCCACGGAATTTAACCAATTACAATTTCATGCAGTACAAAGCAAAGGAATGCCTCTTTTGGACAAAGTGAGACCAGTAAGTACCACTGTTACCCTGCTTAACCTTCATGAAATGTAACATATGCAGTAGTACAGAAATACCGACATTACATCAACAGTGTTTTAATTAGTTTGTTCTGAGCAAAACAGGTTCCTAGTTTAAAACATTCCTTTACCAGTGCTATCTTCTGTGGGTGTTCATGCTGTTATTTTCCAACATCTTTCAGATGAACAGTTGAGAATAGGAATAGAAAATAAGAAATTATATTAAATGTTTGTCAGCATAACATTTTATCCTTAGTCTAAATCTAGCCTTGGTACTCAGGGGATTTAATAACTCTGGTTATCTTATACAAACTGAAGCATAAACAATTGAGTGTGTCCCCAGTAGCTACCCTGAATTGATTAAAGGTTTGCCTTTGTGTCCACAGCAGTGCTGCCTTAAACTGATTGAGGTGTGGTGGCTGTTATTTTTGATGGCTTCTTCAGCCAGTGAGCCACCTTTAGGGTATGTCTACATTGCAATTAGACCAGAGGTGGGGAGCCCGGGGGCCACATGCTGCCCATCCGGATAATCCGCTGGTGGGCCGCAAGACAGTTTGTTTACATTGACCGTCTGCAGGCACGGCTTCCTGCAGCTCCCAGTGGCTGCGGTTCGCCGTTCCCAGCCACTGGGAGCTGCAGGCTGCCATGACTGCGGACGGTCAATGTAAAGAAACGGTCTCGCAGCCTGCCAGGGATTACTCTGATGGGCCGCATGTGGCCCACGGGCAGCAGGTTGCTCACCACTGAATTAGACAACACAGCTCGCCTGTGCTAGCTGGCTTGGGCTGTGGTGCTGTTTGAGGCATAGACGTTCAGGTTCAGGCTGCAGTCCGAGCTCTGAGACACCCCCCTACCTCGCAGGGTCCCACATCTCAGGCTCCAGCCCGAGCTCAGATGTGTACACCACAATTAAACAGACCCATATCCTGAGCCCCATGAGCCCAAGTCAGCTGACATGGGCCAGCCACGAGTCTTTAATTGCAGTGTTGCACCAACCCAGAGCTCAGACCCAGGATCCTATGAACTTGAGTCAAACCGGGACCCAGGGTTCAAACTCCAGTTCATTGCAGTGTAGACACGGTCCCCCCTGGACTCTGGGAGTTCTATGAAAGTATCCCGCTGGTGGACTTTTTGTCTTCTGAACAGTCAGCTGTATTGGACAGTCAAGTTTTCCCATACTGCACCACAAACAAAGGGCTAGAGTGGCCACATTTTGGGAGGGCACTAGGAAGTCTGGGTTATGGGTGGTTGGACTCGGGCCCTCATAATGCTGTGTACGTGATAGAGCCCAAGTTTGGACCCAGGGTTCAACTATTGCTAACCTGGGGTTACAAATGAGCATAGATGCTCAAGCCCTAGGTTAAACCCAGGGTCTGCTAACTCATGCTCTAACAGCTCTGGGCTTATATTGCATTGTAGACATTCCCTCAGTTCTGTGTGATACTCCCCTCTGCCCAGCCCCATTCAGCTAATGCCCCCTGACATCCTACACCAGCATTGCAATTGTGTATCGCAGACTGCATGTAGCAGTTTGAACCACAGGTGGTTCACAAGGCCACCGCTTGCAGCTGGCAGTTGAATTTCCAGCTGAGAATAGTGGGGGGGAAAGGTGGGAACATGAGTGGAATATTTCAAGAGGAGCAAAACTGCGGGGTGCTCCCTGTGGGGTGCCTTCCCTATAAATGCTCTCAGCCAGTGACCCAGCTGTGTGTTTTCAAATGATTATTTGCAGCTGGTGACCTACAGTTGGATTGCCAGCTTAGGCTGTTCAGGATGGATTCTGGGAGCATTTCCAAGGAGATAATTTTTTAGGAGGATACTTTGAGAGGGGGCATAAAAGGGACTTGACTGGGGGTCAACAGTTGAATCATCAGCTCCATATTGGGAGACATTAGATGTACAGTGGGACACTTACTGAGGGAATCTCCTGGAAAGGCATGGCCAAGGGGGTATTTCTGGGGAGAGTGTTGGGAATGAGTGGGGCTTCAGTGGAGGAGATATTGCCAGAGGGAGACCCTCCTCCAGCAATCTTAAAGGAGGTTTGCTGGCTGACGCAGCTGCTAGCCCTGGCAGCTGCCTACCATGGCAGTCCTTTGTTTGTGGTAATAGAATGCAGTCATATTGGGTCTCAGTTCTTTGACCTGAAACGTTTGGGACTCAATCACTGCTTTTCTCATAAAATCCAGGGGTAAATGTAACAATTGTTACCACTAGCAATTGATTCAATGGGTTTGTGTGTTGACACAAGGTGTAGGTTAGTTAATTGGGGAGAACAATTGTTGACTTATCATTTCTCCCATGTCAATCAGATCCTAGACTGTTTACCAGATTGATTTTTCAATATACAAAAGAAAATAGTTTTTTTTCCCTAGTTTAACATTGTTAAATTGGGTAATTTCATGATATGGAGTTAAATATACAGTAATAATCCATAGGCTTATTTTAATCATTGGATTTTAATGTTAAATTGATACAGTTACTACAATTCTGAATGTACACATTTTAATTTTAAAAGTGTGTGTTGATGTTGGTAAATCTTCTTGCACATAACTCCTGTAAAGAGGGCAATGCTCTGTTTTTATTCTCTCCTTTTTTGTAGCGTATAGCTGGAATAACAGCTATGTTGCAGCAGTCTCTGGAAGGGCTGCTCTTGGAAGGCCTTCAAACTTCCAATGTTGACATAGTACGTCACTGCTTACGGACCTATGCAACAATTGACAAAACACGAGATGCAGAGGCATTAGTTGGCCAGATTCTTGTAAAACCATACGTAGATGAGGTAAGATAAGAGCCAAAGAAAAGTAACTGGCTTGGGAAAATAATTTGTTTACCTGTGAACATGCCTAGCTTCCCTCGTGCTCCCTCTGAGTGCAGTTAGCACCTTCAAAGCTCCTATTTCCAGCTTCAGGTTGTTCGATAGTATCCCCTAATATCAGTATCCAATTTCAGTTATCTTAAATAAATTTGGCATGGGCAATAGAAAAATCAAAATAAAACAGAAGTGAAGCAAAATATAATCATAACTAAGGTTAGACTACAATAAGTGTAATTAGTAAGGCCAAACCTCTTAATTATAGAATATTGGTTAAACAAGTTGAAAATCTCAGATTTCTGAAATTCTGCTCTTGACAATGCATTCTGTTTCAATCTCACCATTTTTCTCCAGGGTCAGGAAGTATCTGATCTCTCTGGTTTTATCTGTACTGTCAGTTCTGGTGGAAGGCTTCCACCATTGCACGAGTGTTGATGCAGCTCTGCTGGCAATGGTGGAAATAATGTTAATGTAAACCAGCCGTGCCAGGGTTTTTTCCACAGTGTCAAGACATGCTCTGGCCTGGATTATTCAATTTGGGAGTTAAGTGCTGGTGGCTAATCTACACTACTGCTCCCACTGTTTCTAGCACTGGTGCTGCTGCACTGTTGGTAAGGTAGTGGTGGAAGACTTCCCTAAAATTGCCAATGGGACAAAGCCTTTGTTAGCTGCCCAGATGTTTGTAAACCTTTTCTACACTGGAAACTTCCCCCTCCCCCCACAAAAAAAAATCTGGACTAGTAATAGCAATAGTCAGAAAACGATTGTATACTTGGTATCAATTGGTCACTGGCACTTTTACTAGCTGATCAACACTAGCACTCCCACTGTTACTACTGCTGGTTCAACTTAAGGGATGCAAATTTAGTTGGCCATGGTAAACAAGGCCTCAAGGTCTCTCTGGGGCATCATGCTAAGGTATGTGTAATAGTTTCAGGGTAAGTGAACCTGTATTCACCCTTTCATGGTTTACTCCAGGAGTTCCCAATCAGGTCTTAGGTCTCTGGTTTTCACTTGTCCCTATTTCTTCTGACCAGGAAAGTTTTAAGATTGCACAGCTTCCTGCTGTGCCCTGTGATATCCCCAGCAAGCCAGTCTGCCTAATGGCCAGTGCTTGTGCTTTTCTGTGGAACAGAAAAAAGGCCTGGAGTCCATTTAAATTCAGCCTTTCTATACCAAACCCACCTTTCTTTGTCTTCCTAGTCTCTGGAAACCCAGTTTGACCCAGAATACACGAACTTTCTCAGGGAGTGTTACTTCTCTGGAAGTGTGAGTGATTCACCTTAATCATACCCCACTCTTTTAGTTCCTGAAGGATCTGTGGTGGTAACCCTCCCAAGTGGAGTAGACCACAATCACGCATACAAT
Organism: Emys orbicularis; assembly: GCF_028017835.1. Lineage (NCBI taxonomy): Eukaryota > Metazoa > Chordata > Testudines > Emydidae > Emys > Emys orbicularis. The sequence goes on along the minus strand of NC_088685.1, from coordinate 133,069,790 downwards.
CCCTGGCCCACAGTGATACATAAACTTAATACAATGTGTTCCCCCAGAGATACTGCACGCGGTTTCAATATCTGTCATGGTATATCTGGCATTAGGTCATTCCTCATTTTCAAATAGACATAGAAAATAAGTTTACAGTAGTTTTAATTAAGTTCCTGATCTTCATACTGGTGTAACTTCCTCTCAGTTTGCATTGGGGATATATCAAGTGAAATTGGCGTATCACTCAAGTTTCAGTTATGTTTCTCTTCTTGGCTTTTAAAAAACATTATAAGTATAATTATCTATGTTAATTATCATTCTGAGATTCTACACATTGTTCTAGCGTGTGTGTGTGTCTGTCTTCTTTACAATCAGTTTTTCCTGTCTCTTCCACAGATTAGTCTGATTTATATGCACTCAAACAATTGTTACTGCCAGTTAATCATGTACATAAATACAGTAACTCCTCACTTAACGTTGTAGTTATGTTCCTGAAAAATGCGACTTTAAGCGAAACGATGTTAAGCGAATCCAATTTCCCCATAAGAATTAATATAAATGAGGGGGTTAGGTTCCAGGGAAATTTTTTTCACCAGACAAAAGACTATATATATATATATATATATATATATATATACACACACACACACACACAGTATAAGGCCTGGTCTACACTACGAGTTTAGGTCGACTTTAGCCGCGTTAAATCGAATTAAGCCTGGACACGTTCACACGACGAAGCCCTTTCTTTCGACTTAAAGGGCCCTTTAAACCGGTTTCTGTACTCCACCTCTGACGAGGGGATTAGCGATAAAATCGGCCTTAGGGGGTCGGAATTGGGGTAGTGTGGACGGAATTCGACGTTATTGGCCTCCGGGAGCTATCCCACAGTGCTTCATTGTGACCGCTCTGGACAGCACTCTCAACTCAGATGCACTGGCCAGGTAGACAGGAAAAGCCCCGCGAACGTTTGAATTTCATTTCCTGTTTGCTCAGCGTGGAGAGCACAGGTGACCACGCAGAGCTCATCAGCACAGGTAACCGTGATGGAGTCCCAGGATCGCAAAAGAGCTCCAGCATGGACAGAACGGGAGGTACGGGATCTGCTCGCCATATGGGGAGATGAATCAGTGCTGGCCGAACTCCGAAGCAGTAAACGAAATGGCAAAATATTAGAAAAGGTCTCCAAGGCCATGAAGGAAAGAGGCCATAACAGGGACGCACAGCAGTGCCGCGTGAAAATTAAGGAGCTAAGGCAAGCCTACCACAAAGCCAGAGAAGCAAACGGAAGGTCCGGGGCTGAGCCGCAAACATGCCGCTTCTACGCGGAGCTGCATGCCATTCTAGGGGGTGCAGCCACCACTACCCCAACCGTGTGCTATGACTCCCTCACTGGAGAAACACACAGGGAAGAGGGTTCGGAAGAGGAGGATGGAGGAGATAGCTCATAGCCGCAAGGAAGCGGAGAAACCTGTTTCCCCAACAGCCAGGATATGTTTGTCACCCTGGACCTGGAACCAGTAACCCCCGAACTCACCGAAGACCCTGAGGGCACACAGGGGACCTCTGGTGAGTGTACCTTTGTAAATATTACACATGGTTTAAAAGCAAGCGTGTTTAATGATTAATGATTAATTTGCCCTGGCAATCGCGGCCAGTACAGCTACTGGAAAAGTCTGTTAACGTGTATGGGGATGGAGCGGAAATCCTCCAGGGACATCTCCAGAAAGCTCTCCTTCATGTACTCCCAAAGCCTTTGCAAAAGGTTTCTGGGGAGGGCTGCCTTATCCCGTCCGCCATGGTAGGACACTTTACCACGCCAGGCCAGTAGCACGTAGTCTGGAATCATTGCATAACGAAGCATGGCAGCGTATGGTCCCGGTGCTTGCTGGCATGCAGACAACATCCATTCCTTATCGCTCTTTGTTATCCTCAGGAGAGTGATATCATTCACGTTCACCTGGTTGAAATGGGGCAATTTTATTAAGGGGACATTCAGAGGTGCCCGTTCCTGCTCTGCTGAACAGAAATATTCCCCGCTGTTAGCCACGCGGTGGGGGGAGGGGTGAAGTGATCATCCCAGAGAATTGGGTGTGGGGGAGGGGAATTAGTTGGGTTTGTGCTGCATGTTAACCCTGAAACCGCAGCCCCTCCTTTTACATTGCAAACCCATTTTAAATGGCCAACCCAACGGGTGCTTGGTATGGGAAATGAGAGCACTACTGTTTGAAACCATTCCCACATGTTAAGAAGGTTAAAGAAGCCAAAAGACTGTGTCTTACCATGGCTGCCTGCAAGCTGAAATCTGTGGCCTGGCACTGCGTGAGTGATCTCTCACACCAAACCGGCAGGCCCTCAATATAAGAGGAAAAATGCAACCTTGTAACGAAAGCACATGTGCTGTGTAATGTGAACCGCAAAATTTAACGTGAAAGAGTGTACCTATTGTTCTCTAAAATGTGTCTTTTTTAACCACCTCTCCCTTCTCCTCCACCAGCTGCAAATGTTTCTCCTTCACAGAGGCTAGTGAAGATTAGAAGGAGAAAGCGAAGGACACGTGATGACATGTTTACAGAACTACAGATGTCCTCCCACGCTGACAGAGCACAGCAGAATGTGTGGAGGCAGTCAATGACTGATTATAGAAAAGCCCAATATGAACGAGAGGAGAGGTGGCGTGCTGAATCGCGGGATGAACAGAGCAAGTTGCGGGCTGAAGATGATAGGTGGCGTCAGCTTGCAGACAGAAGGCAAGAGTCGATGCTCCGGCTGCTGGAGCATCAAACTGATATGCTCCAGCGTATGGTTGAGCTTCAGGAAAGGCAGCAGGAGCAGAGACCGCCGCTACAGCCCCTGTGTAACCAACAGCCCTCCTCCCCAAGTTCCATAGCCTCCTCACCCAGACATCCAAGAACACGGTGGGGGGGCCTCCGGCCACCCAGTCACTCCACCCCAGATGATTGCCCTAGCCTTCAATAAGAGTTAAAGTTTTAAACTGCAGTGTGTTCTTTTCCTTCCCTCCTCCCCCACCCATCCCGGGCTACCTTTGCAATTATCCCCCTAGTTGTGTGATGAATTAATAAAGAATGCATGAATGTGAAGTAACAATGACTTTATTGCCTCTGCAAGTGGTGCTCGAAGGGGGGAGGGTAGGGGAGGGTGGGGTGGTTGGTTTACAGGGAAGTAGAGTTAACCGGGTGGGGGGGAGGGGCGGAGGGTTCTTCAAAGAGAAACAAACAGAAGTTTCACACCGTAGCCTGGCCAGTCACAAAACTCGTTTTCAAAGCTTCTCTGATGCGCACCGCGCCATGCTGTGCTCCTCTAACTGCCCTGGTGTCTGGCTGCGCGTAATCAGCGGCCAGGCGATTTGCCTCAACCTCCCACCCCGCCATAAATGTCTCCCCCTTACTCTCACAGATATTGTGGAGCACACAGCAAGCAGCAATAACAATGGGGATATTCTTTTCGCTAAGGTCTGAGCGAGTCAGTAAGCTGCGCCAGCGCGCTTTTAAACGCCCAAATGCACATTCCACCACCATTCGGCACTTGCTCAGCCTGTAGTTGAACAGGTCCTGACTACTGTCCGGGCTGCCTGTGTACGGCTTCATGAGCCATGGCATTAAGGGGTAGGCTGGGTCCCCAAGGATCACGATAGGCATTTCAACATCCCCAACGGTTATTTTCTGGTCCGGGAAGAAAGTCCCTTCCTCCAGCTTTCGAAACAGAGCAGAGTGCCTGAAGACGCGAGCATCATGTACCCTTCCCGGCCAGCCCACGTTGATGTTGGTGATACGTCCCTTGTGATCCACCAGGGCTTGCAGCAGCATTGAAAATTACCCCTTGCGGTTTATGTACTCGGTGGCTTGGTGCTCCGGTGACAAGATAGGGATATGGGTTCCGTCTATGGCCCCACCACAGTTTGGGAATCCCATTGCAGCAAAGCCATCCACTATGGCCTGCACGTTTCCCAGAGTCACTACCCTTGATATCACCAGGTCTCTCATTGCCCTGGCAACTTGGATCACAGCAGCCCCCACAGTAGAATTGCCCACTCCAAATTGATTCCCGACTGACCGGTAGCTGTCTGGCGTTGCAAGCTTCCACAGGGCTATCGCCACTCGCTTCTCAACTGTGAGGGCTGCTCTCATCCTGGTATTCTGGTGCTTCAGGGCAGGGGAAAGCAAGTCACAAAGTTCCATGAAAGTGCCCTTACGCATGCAAAAGTTTCGCAGCCACTGGGAATCGTCCCACACCTGCAGCACGATGCGGTCCCACCAGTCTGTGCTTGTTTCCCGGGCCCAGAATCAGCGTTCCACGGCATCAACCTGCCCCAGGAACACCATGATTTCCAAATTGCTGGGGCCTGGGCCTTGTGAGAGGTCTATGTCCATGTCCATTTCCTCATCACTTTCGTGGCCGCGCTGCAATCGCCTCCTCGGCTGGTCCTGGTTTTGCTTTGGCATGTCCTGGCTCTGCATATACTCCAGGACAATGCGCGTGGTGTTCATAGTGCTCATAATTGCCGCGGTGATCTGAGCGGGCTCCATGATCCCAGTGCTATGGCGTCTGGTCTGAAAAAAGGCGCGAAACTAGTATCTGACGGACCAGGGGAAGGAGGGAGGGAGGGAGAGGCGAGTGACGACATGGCGTACAGGTACAGGGAATTAAAATCAACAAAGGTGGCTGTGCATCAGGGAGAAACACAAACAACTGTCACACAGAATGGCCCCCCCCAAAGATTGAACTCAAAAGCCTGGGTTTAGCAGGCCGTTGATTTCACGGAGAGAGGGGGGAAGCAAATGAATACAGAACAAATCTATTTTTTACATCTTAAGACAACGGTGCAGCATGACTGATAGCCCTCGGCATCTTCTGGGTGCTTGGCAGCAAATACTGGGCGCTTGGCAGTTATGATGACGATGGCCTTCAGGCCTATTGCACGATCTGCTGCTCAGGGAAGACTCTGCTAATGTGCAATGATCCAACAGGGCGCTTGGCAGAAAATGGCATACTACGACTGATAGCCATTATCGTCATTGTGAAGGCAGCAGAATATGACTGGGGGGATGGGGGACATACGGAGTTCCAGCCACTGCTGTACGACGAGGACGGTTACCAGTCGTAATAAACCATCTACTGCCAAAAGGCAAAAGGCAAGGGCCGGTGCAATGCAGCCCTACGGCTGCCAGCCCCACAGCTGCCAGCAACCAGATCGCCGATGAAGGCTACCAGTCATGCTGCACCGTCTACCGCCAAAAGGCAGTTAGCTGCTGCTGCTGTGTAGCAATGCAGTCCCACGTCTGTCGGCACCCAGATGACATATGGTGACGGTGAGCTGAGCTGAGCGGGCTCCATGCTTGCCGTGGTATGTTGTCTGCACAGGTAACCCAGGTAAAAAGGCACGAATCTATTGTCTGCTGTTGCTCTGACGGAGGGGGAGGGGCCTGACGACATGTACCCAGAACCCCCCGCGACACTGTTTTGCATCATTCGAGCATTGGGTTCTCAACCCAGAATTCCAATGGGCGGCGGAGACTGCGGGAACTGTGGGATAGCTACCCATAGTGCAATGCTCCGGAAGTCGACGCTAGCCTCGGTACTGTGGACGCGGTCCGCCGACTAGAGCACTTTGAGCATTTTATGTGGGGACACACACAATCGGCTGTATACAATACGATTTCTATAAAACCGGCTTCTATTAATTCGACCTAATTTCGTAGTGTAGACATACCCTAAGTTTTAAACAATTTAATACTGGTACACAGTGATGATGATTGTGAAGCTTGGTTGAGGTGGAGAGTCAGAGGGTGGGATATTTCCCTTACTGCTAAATGATGAACTAGCAATTGGCTGAGCCCTCAAGGTTTAACACTCTCACTCTACAAGGCAGCAGGAATGGAGGGAGGGGAGACATCGCAGACAGAGACACACACCATATGTGTGAGAAAGAGAGATGCGCATTTCCCCTTTAAGTACACTCCCTTGTTAATTAGATCAGCTTGCTGAGACCGCAGCTGCTGCAAGCTCTCTCCGTCCTGAGCCCTGGTGTGTCCCCCCTGCTCTATGGAAGATGGGGTAAGCGGGGTGCAGGAGCAGGGGGGAGGGGGACACCCTTACATTAGCCCCCCTCTTCCTTTCCTGCCCCCTGCACAGCAAGCAGGAGTCTCGGGGAGCAGCTCCAAGGCAGAGGGCAGGAGCAGCACATGGCAGTGGGGGGAGGGACAGCTGAACTGCAGGCAGCTGCTGCACACGGAACTTAGGGGAGTGGGGAGCTGATAGGGGGGCTGCCGGTCCACCCTGGTTCCAAGCCCCGACCAGCTAGCTGCAACGGGCTGCTCTTCCTGCAAGCAGTAGACAAAGCAGGCGGCTGCCAAACGACGTTAGAAGGGAGCATTGCACAATTTTAAACGAGCATGTTCCCTAATTGATCAGCAACGAAACAACGTTAACCGGGACGACTTTAAGTGAGGAGTTACGGTACGTGTGTGTGTGTGTATATATATGTGTATATATATGTGTGTATATATATATATATATATATATATATATATATATATATATATATATATATATATATATATATATATAAAAATCATTTACCAAGTTGTTAGGAAGTGCTATTCTACATGTTCTCATATTTAAAATAGTTTTTTTTCTATTGAAAGTTAATACAGGAGGTTTAGCTCTTCAAGTTTTATACACTTTTCTTCACAGCCAATTAGGAATTCTTTCCAGGAACAGGTAACACCTCCATATTGTTTCAGAGGACACCCACTCCCTGCTGGGATCTGAGTAAACCCCTATTTTAAATTATATTCAGTAAGGCTGCTCATTGACTCTTTCCTTGTTTTTTGATTGAATTTTAAAATTACTGTACTAAAATTAGTATCTTAAAGCTTTCAACACTGCTAATGGTTCTGAAAGATCTGGCCTATTCATACTATGTCTGCTTGGGGGAAAAGCATGTATAATACCTGAGTCATCTCAATAATACCTGATGACATATATGTAAATTTTTCTATTAAAGAACAAAATATTCATAATGTATGCTCCTTGTGTGCATTATTGTGAGCAGTAAGGAATCATTCCTACCCTCACATGTTGTTCTCTGTACTGCATAATATTTTTCCTCCTTATCTGGTGGCTTTGGGTTGTGGGTCAATTTAATCGTTCATTCTCACACTACCTTACCCTTAGACTCTGTTATGGCCACCATTCTCTTAGTTGAGAGAGACTTAATAAAGCTCTTCTCAGTTGAAGGGGCTGCTATTGAGCAGTGTGAGGTGCTGAGTGGTACTGCATTTTCTCTCCCTTCTCCTAGGACAGAGCAAGCTGTTCTTGTAACAGTCCTATTTATGCTATGTTGTGACTGGTGTATTGCTAAAGATGACAAATCTTTAAGGTGCAGAACAACATCTCTTTATCAAAATCAGTAACGAAGGGATTTTATTTCTCAAATACTTGAGCACATTCCCATATTGTGATCTCTTGTTCCTGGGGCTGTACAGTAGCCTTTCCTCAGCCCAGCCTGCTTCCCTGAAGATCCAGGCAGATGGGCAGAAGTGTCCTAAAAATACTACTTCAGGTTGTTCTGCTTCAGTTCCTTTTAGCTGCTGATTGCCACACCTGTGATTCTTTACGTTAGTCCCAGGGGCTGATCTGTGTAGCAGTTGCTTACGGCATGGCTGACTCTTTATGGATCAAATTAGGGAGATTTCTTCATTACGTAATGAGAGATACCTTTGCATCTGGAGGCTAATAGCTGGCTTTGTTTCCCCTTTAGCTATGGTTCTTTCAGTCTTGTTGTGGAAGAGTAGTCTCCTTTTCTGATATCAGTGGAGCTGTGGCCACATTGCACAACAGTGAACGTGTTCTTTTTTCTGCTCAGAGAGAGGGATGAAACCTGTAACAGTTTTGGAATAAATGAGAGAAAGCTGTTATGAACCATTCCGACTCATCTCTCACCCATGTACCCAAATATTCACAGGGCAGAGTCACTAAAAATTAAGGAACAACCTTTGGGTCTTGAAAGGGGAAAAGAACAGAGCCCTGACCTTGTCCGTTAGAAGTACTGCTTTCAGATCCTTAGTTAAACCAAAACAACCATGGGAAAGGCAAGAAATTCTGTTTATTATGTTAGGTTCCCAAGATCCCTTCTTTCACTTACCTACTATCCTAAAGGACTAAAAGGGGAAATATACAATATCCTGACAGATGGATGGGGAATACAAGGAATCAATGGGACAACATTGAAAATAGACAATATTGCATCTATCTGTTTTGTATTGTTTTATACTTGGTTCTTGCCCCAAAGAGCTTACAATCTATCTTTTAGTTCTGTGTTTGTACAGTGCCTAGCACAGTGGGGTTCTAGGGCTCCTACATGCTACACTAATACAAATAATAATTCTCCTAAAAGGGTAAAATACCCTGTAACTAAAGCTCACTGTAGCTTGGGTTGATTTTAAAAACTGACAATAAAAAGCTATTTGAAAGGGACTGTGGACCCAATCCAATGTCCATTAAAGTCAGTGAAAAGACTCCAGTTAACTTCAGTAGGCTTTTGATCAGGGCCCAACCAAGACTAAATTGTAGGATTTGGAAAGCTTGTTCTTACAAAAACTAAAACCGGTAGAAAATTTTCCGTGATTCTTCTTTTTTTTTGTTTAAGTCCAAGGAAAAGTTTACAAGAAACATTCCACTGTGGTGTTTGCAATCCAGCTATTGTGGCAATGTATGCAAACCTGAAAGTACTGTTGATTGAAACTGACTGTTTAACAATGTTGAGAGCTGCAAAAAATTTATAGAAAGTAGAAAACTAAATTCAATTTTAAAGTTCTTAGATTTTAATAATCTCAGATGTTTTTGGTAAACATACATAAAGAAATGTCTTTAAGCATCATTTTTAATCTAACATTTCCCCTTAGAATAACCCCATTCCTATGCATCTTATGGGGGACAAATTATTACAATAAATAAGTAAGAGCAGGTTGATAGACTAGGACTCGTGAAACGTGAGCTTTCTGTGTATTGCTACATTCCTATTCTAGTCCACTTATTAAAGTTTTGTTTTTGAAGCACCTAAATACAACAATTCTAATCACATTTGAATGATTCCAGTGGCTGGTTAAGCCAACCAGAGTGCTACATAAGATAAATAAAATATATAACTCAAAATGGGCATTACATTGTAGAAGTTGTAATATTTATTGAATTCAGTGTGTGTATGTTTTACACCTGATTGTTTTTTCTCTGCATGTTCTCCTGTCTGATGTTTCACATTAAATTCTTCCTGGCAGGTGATTGTGGAACAGTACGTTCAATCTCATCCCAATGGCCTGCAGGCCATGTACAATAAACTGCTGGAGTTTGTTCCTCACCATTGCCGTCTTTTGCGTGAAGTAACAGGGGGAGCTATGTCAAGGTAACAGGTTGTCAGCTATAGTTGTAACAGTTGTTGATTATCCAGTACTTCTGAATGACCTGTATGATATTTAACTACAATACACAAAGGATTTGCCTGTCCTTTCCTAAAGATTAAAATCAATACTGTTTCTCTTTTATATCTGCACATTTAAAAAAAAATGTTGTGAACAAGATTTCCTGATGCTGTAGCACTGGGCCTGAGAAGGAAGAGAAACGATATACTACAATAATGAAACTGAGTACCATTACAGTAGTCCATCAGCTTGGCCTGACCCTGCAGCAGCCCTGGCCTTCTGCAGCCAGTCTGTCTGGAACCTTCCCTACTGTTATCGATTGGGCCCAGCCACCTCAAAGGGTAGAGGGAAAGCCCTCAGAGCAGGGTACTAGGCCTCCAGGAAGCCAGGGGCTAGAGTCGCCAAGAAGCCCAGTTGTGTTGGGAAGTGACATTGTTCAGAGAAGCCAGTGGGAGGTTTTGATTGCTCTTTGCCCCCATTATACAGGCAATGGGTCTAGGCCAGGGTTTTGAAGCACCCTGACCCTAGGGTGGCTTCCCCCTGTCTGTAGGGTGCCTGGAAATGGCACCTCATACATTTAAGGAGAAGAAGGAAGAGCAGGTCATCATCTTGGAACCTCAGGTTGCTGAAGGTGTCTGTCATATCTTCATTTCCTTCAATGACACTTTTGTCCATGTGACTGATATCTCTGGCAAGGAAACAATCTGCTGAGTGACTGATGCGATGAGTCCTTTCCCTATGCTGCTGTGTTGGAAGTCTAGGACATTTTCCTGAGGTGCAAGTAGCTGGGCATCACTGCCTTTCACGTCAAGCTACAAACAGGTGGAAATATGACCAAAACTCCAGGATCTAGTTCCCAGTCAGCCCTTGTAGCATTGGTTCATTCCAGAATGAAGACTGGGCCTACTGAGGATGTAACCCCCATCCCCCTCTGATAGTATTCCCAGAAGGAGTGGTTGCCATGGTCATTATCTGTAAACCAATGGTTGGGTTTTCTTTCATCATTCACAATACTATATGATAGATTTTTCTTTGATGCGAGGGAACTTGACTGTGTCCTCCATCCAAGGAGAGGGGCACAAGGAAGTTATTAGAAAATTCAGTTTTCAAAGTTACTGGATTGTCTGCTTAACAAAAAAGAAAAGAATTATTAGTTTACTCCCATAGGTTTGACTAATTCATTATATGTACTGGAACTACAGATTTGATTGATCTGTATACCTCTTTTTGCTGTCTACTCAAAAACGTTTAATTTCTGTTGCAATTAAACTGCCTGTTTTGAAATGTACAGAATTCAAGTCTGCTAAACTGTATCCATTTATTTATCTATTCAGAGGCTGGTTAATGTAGTAGACTGCTACAATTAGCAGTGTTTAGAATTTAGTCTCTAGAGACTGCAGAATTACTTTTCTATTTAGCCATCTATTGCTGTGCTTTTTACATGTCTTTAGATTTTTACTAACATCTCAATTCTGTTAATCCCTCAATATTTTTAATCCTTCTTTTAATAGAAGAATGTTTTTAGTATTTACTCTGATGTACCCTACTAGAATTATAAATGCTGCTTTCTTTTTCTGCTCTGTCAGCTTCTGAATTGGGAAATTCAAGATAAACTTTTAACCTTCCACTTGGAAGCATAGCACCACTTGCTGCACGTAGAAATGAGACTCAGAGGAAGCAAAGAGAGGAATTCCCTTTCTTCCCAACATCCTATTTCCATTTGGCCTCTGATTGATGGGTGAACTGTTGAAACTTTAAAACATACACGTTAGAGTAGGATATTTTTTACTGATAAATATTTGTTTTTCCAGAATTTACTAAAAATGTGCTTCTGCATAAAACTATTGTTTTTCTAGAAAATGTATTAAATTGGAACAAATCTGGTTGTCTCAAATATGGTGCGCCAACATAGACATAATAGATATGAAAATTGTGAAAAACACAGAAAGAAAACTAGTTCAAACATGCCTATATAATTATTTTTTCTAATTAAGGAAAACTACATAATGTAGTTCCTGAGTTTTGGTTAACATTATTGCCAAATTTGAACTTTCATGAGTGAAACTTACCTTTTTTTGAGGGGGAAAAAAATTGGAATAATTGAAATATTTATCTTCTTGCAGTGAAAAAGCAAATACTGTTCCTGGATATGATTTTTTAGTGAATTCAGTGTGGCCAGAAATAGTACGTGGCTTAGAAGAAAAATTACCATCACTTTTTAACCCTGGAAACCCAGATGTATTTCATGAGGTAATTTTACATGTTTTTACATTTGCTATAACTTTGATGTGGGGAAGAACTTGTGTGTGTCATGTTCTCTAGCTTGTTTTTTCAGATTCTCTTGTGAAAATTCATGTTGCTGCATGCCTCCGAATAAGATGTATGTTAGAGATCATGTGATAGTTTAAATTCTATTTTAACTTTCTTAGGAGCAAATTCTGCTTTCAGATGCCTGGGCAGAACTCGTGCTGAAGTTAGTGGGACCTGTACGGTCATGTGAATTTGGTCTTAACCTTTGCAAGACAGCAGATATCTCTAGTTTATAGAAAAACACAATGTAAATGAAGGAGGGAAAGGGAAAACTGAATGTTTAAGGCTGGAACTGCTAGAAAAAGACAGCTGTTGGGTTAGTTAAACATCTGGGAAGCAACTTGGCATTTGAATGTGACTTGTCCTTTACTGTGGAAAGGTTAAAAAAAAAAATCCCATCTTTCTCTCTCAACCTTTAGTCTTTTTCATCACTAACAATGCTGTGACTAAAGATGTTTCAGAGGGTAGCTTGAATAATTCAAGTATTTTGAGGGAATGTGAATATAAATAAGACTTTGGAGAAATGGCCTCTTGAAAGAACTACTTTTCTAATGTCATAAATATTTACTGTGTGTGTTCAAAAATGGATTCTGAAGTGTATGGAAATACTGTCACTACAGTTTTTCCATAATTGTGAACAATGTTGCTGTATGTATGTGAGAGATGACATTTTACTGATACCTGTCAGCTGGAAGCTCAATCTGATGTAGAGTAGGGCATAGAGAATGCAGCTTGCCATCTGAACAGATGACAAACTAGGAAATGGTAAGCCTTCTGCTTTGTCATGAGTTCAGATGGTGAGGTGCCTGTGTCCTTATCTAAACCAGAATGTCAAAATAGCTTTCTTTTGGGTTTATTTTTCTTTCTTGTGACTCTCTTAATTGATTAAATCCTCTTTGTAACTAGCTCTATTGATAAGGATTCTTACATTACTCCTTTTAAGATGGTGGGGTGACTGTTAGTAACAAATGATCTCAAGGTGGGAGAGAGAGCAGGCATACCAGGTACATCAGTGCAAACGGACTGCTTAAGAAAATGTTGAACTCTTTGCATATGTAGGTGTATCTGTCAAATGGTTCTCCCTATGTTCATGCAAAACTATCTGTAATAAAAACAGATCAATTTCTCTTAGAATTTAAGGTCTCCTTCCTGTAAACACACAATGTAATTACTCACATGCCTAAAGTTAAGCACATGTGTTTGCAGGTTCGGGGCTTAAATAAGGGACAAGCATCATAAGGAGGTTAAAGAAAGAGAGATCCTGTTTTCATGCAACTGTCTCGGATAAGGAAATACAGCAAATGTGTATGTGTGTGTTTGTTTCTAAAGAGAATGCTTTTCAATTTTCCATAAAGCATCAGCTGCTCCTCAATGTTCCATTGAATGCCCTGTGTATGACAGTGTATCAGTTGCATAGTGCTTTTGTCCTTCATGCTGCTCAGGTTAAATTGGAATCTTTGTATCTTTACTGAAAGCTTATCTCCATGTAAAAAGAATAACTTTTAAAAGCTTGCCTTTTTAAATTAAGCTGATATTGACCCATGATCCAGATTAAAAGAATTTGACCTTCAGTTACACCATGCAATCAAAATAGAGTACTTCCCCAACTGACTACTTAAGTGAGAATTTAGCAATTCTGAATCTGAGTCATTAAAATATTTTAACCTAAAATCAATAAGAAATAAAAATTTCAAGTGTCAAAATGCTGTGAAGTCCATTGTTGTTAAAAGACCAATAGAAATGTTTCCAGGAATTAAAATAAATTCCATAGACACTTTTAAAATAATTCCTGCATTGTTTGTAACCCAGATATTGGAATACTTAATCTGAAATGAAATTGACCGCATTGACTTTTGAATGCCAAAGATACAGGAAATAAACTTTCTACAGCTTTTAAAGTTCGTTTACATTGTGCATTTGACAGTAATTTGTATACAGTAAGTTTGACACTAAGGATATCACTGTACACAGTATTGCCTGCTTATGTGGCTTTTTCACACAGCAAAAGAGGATGGAAAAATACTTTAAGAAAAGAAACTGTTTATAAACTGACAAAAAATTGGCACAGGGTCTCAGAAGCAGGTTCAATAACAGAAGCCACTTTCAACTTATTTTTTAGATTGACTAAGGCAGAGCATCTGCAGTTCCCATTTACTTCAGTGAGCTTTGTGGCTGCTCAACACTTCTGAATATTCAGACATTTTTATGTTTAGGGGCCTAAATGTGAATTTAGGAGTCTAATTTTAGGCACCCGGGTTTGAAAATTTTTGCCTTGTTTCTGTATTCTGAAGTAAGTTGTCCAAGGTAGACAAACAAATTTAGTAAGAAGGCTGGGGCTAGAACTCCCAGGCCCCTGCTCTAACTATTACACACAATGCCTTTATTAAGAACCAGAGAAATGCTTTTAAGCTCTTCTAAGAAATGGCATTTAAGCTATGTCTACACTGCAATGAAAAACCCACAGCTGGCCCGTGCCAGTTGGCTAAGGCTAAGGCGCTGTTTAATTGTGGTGTAGATGTTTGGGCTTGGACTGCAGCCTGAGCTCTGGGACCCTCCCACCTCACTGGGGCCTGAAGCACAGGCTGTAGCCCAAGCCCAAATGTCTACACCACAGTTAAATAGCCTTTTAGCCCAAGCCCTGCAAGCTTGAGTCAGCTGGCATAGGCCAGCTGCAGGTTTTTTAATTGCAGTGTGGACATACCCCTAATGTCTTGTAGTCTTTAACTCATGTTAGTTTTATTCTGTCTAATTCAAAACAAGCCAAGTTCATATAAAATTGGTTCAGTATTTTAAGTTACGTTTAAGTTCGTTCAGGTTTTTTTAGATGACTTCAAAGCTAGTGTGGCTTAGAATGTTAGACCAATTCAACTTTAAGCTTCATAAAACTGCTGAAGCAGTTTTCGTCAGCTCTGTTTTTGATATCTCAGTGAGATGTGTAAATTAGATCAAGTCTCTAAGACTGTATTGTACTTTAACTTATTATATATAAGGTTGTTAAGAAACTCAGATTTGTATTCTGTTACATATTTATTGGCAAATGTATGGTATGGAGACCATACTTTGAAGAATGAGCAAGAAGGGCAGATTTTAACCTTAACTCTGCATTTCCTAATTTCTGTTGGATAGCTCACCCTTAGCATTACATAAATGCCACTCTTTTTGTATGACATAGTGCATAAATGTTGTATAGTAACAAAGCACTACTCAGAATGCATCTCCTTTTCCTCAGGTGGTTCTTAGCTTTGTGCCTTGCAAAACACAGAATGTATGACTTGACGAATCACATACTTGATTCCTGTTGAGTCAGTTAACAATAGCTTATTGTTGAGAATGGATGCAGAATAGCTTTGAGGTACTTGTAAACATCCCACTTGAGATACCCAACTCTGAAAGGAAGTAGTCTAGATAGTTATTCTGAATTACTTATTTGTAAAACATCTGTATACAACCAAAAACTTCTAAGACAGCTTCCTAAAATAAGGGCCTAATGTATTATGCCTATAGTGCAAAGTAAACCTCATACTATCAATCGGTTTTGAATTCTCTCCTCCTTCCCTGCCCACACCAGTTCCTTCCATTCCTACTTCACAGCTTTATCCCTACATGCCTGGCACTGACACTATCCCGCAATCACCTGCTCCCACCTTCTTCTCCTCCTAACACTGAGCAACATAGGAGCGTCTCTTCTTCCACTTCCAGACCACTGAGTCCGCTCACAAGTTCTGGAGCACCTCTGAATTGTTAGTTCAGTATACTCGGACAAGTCTGGAGCGCCAATGAAAGGGAGGTGTAGCTGTGGAACTTGCACACTCGTGGCATAATTCGTGGTGAAGGGGTCAATCTCATTTCCCTTCACCATGGAATAAACTGGATGATTGCTTCAGTTCCATTGCAGCCCAGGCTCTGGCCTTATGTGGTATGTCTACACTACAAAATAAATCCTGTGGCAGAGTGTCTCTGAGCCTGGATTTATAGACTCAGTCTCATGGGGCTCATGCTATGGTGCTAAGAATAGCTATGTAGATGTTCCTGCTTGTGCTCTGAAACCCACCCCCTCCCTGGGCTTCAGAGCCCAAGCTCCAACCTAAGCGGTAACATCTACATGGCTATTTTTAGAACTGAAGCTTGAGCTCAAGACTGTAGTCTCGGGCTTTGAGATCACTGCCATGAGTGGTGTTTTTGCAGTGTAGCTCTACCTATGGAGATTAGAAGTGGGGGAAGTGTCAGCTGACTTTGAGAAATGAGTACAACTATAATCTTATAGACCGCACAATAGAATCCGCATACAGTCTTGACTATTTAATAGGAAACTCTGAAGTATAGTAGTCAGAATGTGGTTTTTCTTCATACAGAAATACACTATAAGCATGGATTTTATACAGAGATTTGAACGACAGTGTGGATCGCAGGCCAGCGTGAAAAGATTAAGATTGCATCCTGCCTACCACAGTTTTAACAATAAGTGGAATTTGCCTGTTTATTTCCAAATAAGGTCAGTATTTGATTTTTTACTTGTAAGGGAGGAAGCAAAAGCAAAGTTTAGCCATGGCAAAAGAATGTAGCCCACAGCCAAAGCTTCTCCATCCCTGGGAGCTGTACTTGTCACATAAAAGCAGCTTTCTTAAAATGTAGAAGAAGCCAAAATCTAAATAAATCTGAAGAAAAAGCATGGATACTGCAACTGGTTACTAGGGCATGTAATTATTTTATACTGCTTTCACTGAGTTAGACAAGCCAGAAAACCAGCTACAGTTAAATTGAGTTTGGTACAGAGTCTCACTGCTGATAAGACTGCCAGGGACTGGTCTAGACTAGTTTTCAAATCTTGTGCATCTTCTATAGCTCAGTCTCTGCTTATCTTCTTCCTGGAATTAATGCTTAATAAACTTGCTATCATGGTAGAGTTCTGTTTTTCAAAAGCTCTAAAATAAAGGGTTGAATATCATATCAATTAATCTGCCATGGTTATGGGTTAGCTGTACATCTAACCCCTTCTCTCATTTCACTGAGTATACCTCCATAGGTGTTAGGTCTCATGACTTTACCTTTTCTGGGGTGGAATCCCGCAATTCTCCACTCTTAGACCAGGTCCTGAGCTAAAGTAGCCTGTGTACCAGCTATGGTTATTCAGCAAATCCAGTTGGACTCAGTACGTGCAGTTTTCCCTTCTGGAGCTTATGATCAGAGGTAAACACAGTGGATCAAAAGAGCCTTTAAAAATAAATAGTTGTGTAATCTTAACAGTAAGAATGAAGTATAGCATAAAAGATAAGGGTTTGTAAAATAAAGGTCTACACACCTCTCTTACCTAGAGGCTTGTCATCCCCTGGCAGAGAACCTGGGCATGTCTCTCTTTCCTGTCTCCCAACAAACCATTGTCCCCTCCCTGACAGTGTCAGCTTCATCCCACCAGAAGCTCTTTGTCTCAGATTCAAGTATCAGAGGGGTAGCCGTGTTAGTCTGAATCTGTAAAAAGCAACAGAGGGTCCTGTGGCACCTTTAAGACTAACAGAAGTATTGGGAGCATAAGCTTTCGTGGGTAAGAACCTCACTTCTTCAGATGCAAGTAATGGAAATCTCCAGAGGCAGGTATAAATCAGTATGGAGATAACGAGGTTAGTTCAGTCAGGGAGGGTGAGGTGCTCTGCTAGCAGTTGAGGTGTGAAGATTGTCTCCTATATTTACAACCTGGGATTCCCTCCTTGCCCCCTCCCCTCCCTTCGCCCCAAAGCTAGGGCATTGAGCTCAGATGGTAAGAGATGTGAATGGCCCTTGCATAATCTCTTAAATATCCACCTATGGGTGCCTGTCCAAAGCCTTTCTTGTATGCAGTGTTGTAGTAGCTATGTTGGTCCCAGAATATTAGAGAGACAAGGTGGGTCAGGTAATATTTTTTTATTGGTGAACTTTTGTTGGTGAAAGAGTCAAGCTTTTGAGCTTACACAGAGCTCTTGTTCAAGTCTGGGAAAGGTATTCAGTGTCTTAGATAGGTATAAGGTGGAAGTGATGGTTTAGCGTAAGTAGCTAACGTACATTTCGAGGGACCATTCAAGGTGAAGTGTTCCATTATCACCACTCCAGTCATAGAGCGGAAAGGGGGAAGAAAAAAAAGCTGTGCAGGGGATTAAGTGGATTACAGGTGTTTGTAATAAATCCAGTGACTCTGTTCAGTCTGTGAATTTTAGTATCTAACAAAGTTATCAATGTAAGATGCCAGGCTCATCTTTTGAAGGTATTGAAACTTTGTGACAGGATTCAGAAATTATTTTGAATATTTTATTTTGAACATTTTTATCACACAAGCTATGAAAATAATACTAACTGATTATATGTAAAATCAGAAAATTTATCTACATCAGGGAAGTTTATGCTTTAAAAATGCCTTTTGGTTTAGATAAAGCTTTGAAATATATTCTCACACTCATATTAAATAGGAATTTTGTTGAAATCGTCATATTGGAATCTCATACTTTTTCTAATTTACATAAAGTTAAGGCTCCTGTTGATTTTCCCCCCTGCACATCTAGCATTATGAAAAGAACAATGTGGGGTGAGATGAGATACATAAATGTGTTACAATCCTTCTGCATCATTGCAAGTTCGGCAGTGATTCATAGATCATAAGTCCAGAAGTGACTATTTTGATCGTATAGTCTGACATCCTGTATAACACAGGCCATAGGACTTCATGATATCAGATTCGGGTAGTTGTTCATTGTCATATTTCTTGTTCTTGAAATCTGAAAGTATTCTTCACAAATTGCTAATTAATAAGAATGATAGATCAGTGTTGGGAATAGTACTTCATTACTTAACGCTCCGAGATCATTTGTTTATATACCTGTTGTGATGGGAAAATGGGAATTGCCATACCAGATCTGTCTAGTCCACTAGTCTATCTCTGGCAGTAGACAATAAAAGATGCTTCAGAGAAGAAGGTAAAAGAAACCGTATAGTGGGCAATTATAGGGTTTTGTGAAACTTCTTTGGAAATGGCTGTGATGCAATAGCAGCAAAAAGAGGGGAAGCCAGTGACAAAGAAGTCCTCTTGTGAGCAAAACTAAAACAACAGCTTTGCTTCAGGACAGTTTAAAAATATTTTGGTATTAACCTTATTTAACCAACACTCTCCTGAAAATTGCAGTGCAGGATCTGTCTAGTGTATTGTACAGATACGTATCTTTAGGCTGTGTACTCTGTTTAGGTAATGTATGTTGAAACAGACAGACGAGAATTGAAAGTTTTCAGTACTGACTTTTGCTTTTATAACCCCCAAAGGTGTTTTTTGTTTTTGTGTGTGTGTGTTTTTTTTTAATGAGGTCAAGGCATCCTGGGAGGAACTATTGATTTTTATCAGGTACAGAACTGTTTGCAGAACCTTGTGCCACTCGCTGGTCATTAGCAAACATGCAGAAAGCTACAGGCACCATGATCATGTGACCTACCTGAAGGTTAACTAAAGTAAATGTAAGAAGTGAGACAATGTGTTGACTTTTTCAGTGTGAAAGCAATAAAATAAACAAGTTAGTGTTTCTTACTAAAACTATAGACACTGAAACGTCCTCAAACTTGCTGCTTTTTACAGGATGTTTAAGATTATAACTTTAATCTCTTTCCCACTTCATTTCTGCTTGGAAAATTCCATTGTTTCTCTTTTAAATGCTTTCCAGTTAGGATCAAACTAAGTAAAAACCAAAAAAATCTCCCCCAAAAAAGCCGCACCTTCTTTCTTTATATAGCTGATAGTATAAGGCGTGTTTAGACACCAGTTTAAATAATTTGTGACTTGTAATATTGAACAATATTTGTTTCTTTCTGTCAGATTTAGAGAGGTAGCAGGAGCCTTAGAAGCTGCACTTTCAGATAGCCTAGAAGAGGCACCAGGTAAACTTCCTTTACTAAAACTTGTAGTTTTTATCATGTAAATAAAACTCTTTCCAGGTAGTGATGGTGATTGTCTGTTAGAGTAATCAGTCACACAAAGCTTTAGATCTTAAAATAATGTCTGTCTTTTTAATGGTAAGTCAATTAAGAGGGCTAGATCAACTCATTACTACAAATAGCAATACCTGGTTTATACAAATGAGAGGAGGGATCTAAATTACTGTAGGGCTCCTAGAAGATGCAATTAAAAATTATGCCATGCAATTGGAACGCACATCTTGCTTTCATAACTGTAGTGTTCTGAATAGGAGAGGAAGAAATGACCATTTCTAAGCAGCAAATGCACTTATTACTCTCAGCGATATTGGCATCAACTCTAGGAGTCATTTGTCTGCTACACTGGCCAGAAGTTAGGCAGTAGCAATGAATCCATATCTATTGAGTGAATTAGGAGGCTGGAACAGTGAATTTATAATCAATTGAGTGAATTAGGAGGCAGAACATATTAAATGAGAATGGAGGAAAAGGACTGGTGCTCTGGTAAGAGCCAGGAGAGAAACGTACAGTGCCTTTAAAAGAAACATTAAAGGCAGTGAAAGTGTTTTGGGTTTTTTTGTTTTGTTTTTTTTTTAAATGGAGTTAGTCTCTATAATCTGTATGAAACAAACTTTCTAAGCATAGGGCTAAAGATTATGAAAAAACAGGACAGCAGAGTTGGAGATATGGGGCACATTGCTTTTGTTTCTAGGATTTATGCATTAATCTTAGAAACTAAATGAAAAGTATTGAGAGCTAAGTACTGTTCATTTGCAAACTGTATAATTCTGTTGCCAAAACTGCTTTAAAAGTTTTCATGTAATTATAGCTGTTACTTATTGAACTTAACACCCCTTTAGTACCAAACGGTGATAACAGCTGCTGTTTATTGCATTGTGTTGTCAGGACATAGAACAGTTGCTGCTCTGATTGGCAACTTTCATGCACTCAGTCAACTTAGTAACTTTTTTAATGTACCTTGTGAAACCTGATAAGATAACATTGCATAAATGTGCAACACAAAGGTGATATAAGAATCTTGCCCTTAGTTCAACTACATTGTCTCTATATTTACTGACTATCCACCTGATAGGAGAACTAAAACTAGTTCTGAAAATGTTAACAAACACTTGATCCAGGGGAAAGTAGTTCTGATATTAAAAATTTGGCTCTAAACAATTTTGGTAAATTATCTTGGTGGTGATGAAAATAATTTTGAAGTGATTTTTAAAGTTCAAAGTATTTTGATTTAAAAAGAAGTAATAACAGTAAAAGTACAGTTCCATAAGCTTTGAAAAATAAGATTTTCAAAACAAGATCTTAAATCATGATTAGTAAATAACCATTATTCCCTAATTATTTTTTTAGCTGGAAGCTCATATTGCCTTTTGGCCACTCACCTGGTATGGGTGAGTCTTCTGAAGTGTTGGTCAGATCAGATGTTTTTACCATTATTAGCACATCGCCTATGGAAATTTACACTGCAAATTTTAGCACGCTATTCTGTGTTCATTAATGAGGTAAGACAACTACATGCTTATGCCATTGATACTTATTGATGGCATATACATACCAATGAAAAGTGTTCAGTTTAAATCTCTAACTTCTAATATATTAGTACCTTTTAGACTAAGAAATGTGTATCAAGTGCAGTTTAAATAGAGCCTTAAAACTAAAAAAGATATTGCATGAAATTTGTTAATGGTTATTGTCAGGAACTATCTTGAAACAGTACTGATATGAAAAAGTGCTATAGAGAGACAATCCACTCACAGAGTTGTCTCCTCTCAAGTCATTATAATGGGACTGATACTCGTGCTTCAATTCTTCTATGTTGCAAATGAAAAATAGCAGTGTTGTTGACAGTGTCACTATACTGCTGGGAAAATCAGCCAGTGCAACCCCTAATGTTCACAGAAGTAACATTTTTAGGAGTGTGAAAATTGCAACATCCTTTGTGAAATGAAAAAGCATAGTCAAGTTCTCCCAATCTCTGCAATCTAAACCAGACACAGTGGTTTGACTGTCATCACCTCATTTTATGGACGTTGGCCCAAAGAACAGATTCTGTTACATAGATCTCTTTAAAGATATATTGATTTTTACACACCAGGGTTCTGAGATGATGCTGTACAATCTTAGATATTCTGAGGCCTTTTGTTAATATTAAAAACAAACAAACAAAAACCCTATGTAAGTCAAGTATAACAGGGCAGAAGAGAAACTTAGATGCTTATAACTTCTGCAAATGTTGTACTGTGTTGGGAAAAAATTGCGGAAGACTTTATACACTGCATTTGTGAGCTCAGCTGAAACTATTTTCTCAAAGACTGATGTTCATTTCTCACTTGGCTACTACAGCTTTTGCTCAGGCCCATCTCCAATGAAAGTACAAAGGACAACAAAAAATCTGTGGCAACCGGTAGCAAGGAATCCTCTGTAAACCCAAATCCCAGTGAGGACCAGGGAATTGGTGCTTCTCCAGAAACACAGCGTTTACCTTCTATATCCAATACTCAGTTGGTGTATGTTGCTGCAGATCTGGATAGACTTAAGGAGCAGGTTAGTACATGCTGCTATACATACGAGAACATTTTCATTGACCACATGCCAATACTGTTTCGCATATTGCTCACAACTTCTTAAATATTTACCAGTGCTGAAACTAGCATAGTTGAAGTATGGGAGGTATCACAAGCAACAAAGCTTTAGGGAGGCTGTGTTGTTTTTATTCAGATATGGTTGGTTACAGAGGTACCAGTCCAGGTACAGGTAATTAAGGAGTCTAGTTTTTCAGTAAAATGAATTTTTCAGCAGCTGTTGCACTGACTGCTGAAACCAGATTTTTCTGTTCACTTTTGGCACTAGCTAACACTGCCCCAGTCTTGCACTTCTCCTTGAGTGAATGATGAACAGCAAGGACCTGGTGTCCAGGGGCACAGTGCGAAATCAGGCTTCATGTTTTGAGCTATTTCTGGTTTAAACAAATATTTACTGTTTTAACCTTTGAGCCTCAGCAAGATTTTACTGGTAACAATGAGTTTAAAGCATAATTATAAATCTCACAGGTGGCTTGTGTTGTACAGATCTGCTTGGAGGGTCTCCTGAGCTTTTGATTAAATTGAACTTCCTAAAACCTTTGAAGGAGCAAGCTTGTTATCTGAGTAATACTGTGTTTCATTAATTCTAAATGTTTTGCCTTGAAAGACCATGGTGGGGGGAGGGCACCAAATGCTTAATGCCATTTTCTCGCATATGTCGTGTTCTGGTCTTCTTGATTCTCATCTAATGGTCGGTAAAAATATACCCAGTATTTAAACATAAGTCTCTCCTTTTAACGCATGGGAGATTTTCAGACCTTGAGAGAATAGACCCATATATGTTCATAACAGTGGTTGTATGCATATCTGTTTTTGTTCAGCTTCCTGAACTCTTGGAAATTACCAGACCAAAACTTGAAATGATTGGCTTCAAGAATATATCCTGTATCACAGGTAAAGGTGGGAGTTTGATTTTAGACAATTTGGGAAACAAAGGGAAAACATTATGTAAATGTATATTTTTGTAATATTTATAAGTAAGAGTTTTAAAAAAATATATACCATTTGACAGTTCTTTAAAATCTAATATGGACTAGAACAGTTAATTAGAAATAGTCCTGAATGGGAGCTTCAGAGCTGGAAAAAATTCTACTGAACTTTGGGAGAGTTTGTATCTGAACCTGCACTTTGTGACTCTGCCTCATCTCTACTATTACCAACACTAGAAAGCAATTAATATGATGATCGTCTCCCCCACCCCCTTTTTTTTTCTGGTTGTGAAATGGACTTTTAGTAGATATCGCCTAAGCTGTGTAATGTTAAATATAGGATTTGATTGCAAGAATAATACAGAAATGTCTTTGTTACAATACATCTTGTTCTAGGATATGTATGGAGTGGGGATGGGAAGGGTTGCACAAGTTTGCTTATGTTTGGGGCTTGGCAGTGTAGCTTAGTTTCAACTTCAACATTTGTAATTCAACAGGAGCCTTGGAAGACTCTCAGGCTTCTTTATCAGCCTCCATGCCTACCTTGAATAATAAAATTATTCAGGATTTGAGTGAGTCCTGCTTCAGTTATCTGAAAAGCGCACTAGAAGTACCAAGACACTATAGAAGAACCAATAAGGTCAGTGCTGATCTCATGTGAAGAGAAGTGCTCTCATGAAAGGCTTAGGCTGTGAATACAACCAGCTGATGTATTCTAGGTTTCTACCACACCTACCTATAACTACTTGCAAATACCCCTACTTTGTGACTGTTTAATTCCTGCCACCATTTCATTCTTGCCACACTCAAGAGAACTTTAATATGGTCTTTAAGTAAAATATCACACTTGGCTCTTGAAGTGTGACAATAGTTGCTAAAACCTGCTGTCACCCTTACGTGTCCTAGAGAATAGTTGGTTTCAAGTGGCAAGTGCCCCTGAGGCAAAACACCACTGCAGCTGTTGGCACCATTGTCAGGGTAGATTGGAAACAATATGGAAACTGATCTGCCCTCTCATCCTTAGATTTGGTCCTGTTCTCCACAGTCCCCTCACCTGTCTCGTCCTAAGTCCCAGTTGTAAGCACAATGGCTAGGTATGATTGTATCTGTTTTGTGGACAAATAGAGAGCTTTAGTAACTGATTCTGTCAAGCCTGTTCATTTCATGAATTTATTTTCTTTTGGGTGGGGGGAAGCCTTGATTTAAATAATCAATTTTAATCAACTTTTCCATTTGTACTTCAGTTAATTTCTAAAGAAAGGTGCGTTCTCATTGGTTGATATAATCATTAAAACATAAGAATGGCCATACTGGGTTAGACCAAAGGTCCACCTAGCCCAGTATCCTGTCTTCTGACAGTGGCTAATGCCAGGTGCTTCAGAGGGAATGAACAGAATAGGCAATCATCAAGTGATCCATCCCCTGTTGCCCATTCCCAACTTCTGTCAAACAGAGGCTAGGGACACCATCCCTGTCCACTTCTGTCAAACAGAGGCTAGGGACACCATCCCTGTCCATCCTGGCTAATAGCCATTGATGGACCTATCCTCCATGAATGTATTTAGTTCTTTTTGGAACCCTGTTAGTGTCTTGGCCTTCACAACATCCTCTGTTGAGTTACTACTGATTCACTATATTTGGTACATCTTTTTGCTACCTAGGATGGTACTCTATATCTATGTACATTTATTTAAGCATTTATATAGCTGCTTATTTTCAGATTTTTTTTTTAATTGTACATTTTTAGTATGTTAGAAAATGGTGAATCATATATTGCTTATTTTCTAGATAATTCAGTTTTTGCTCATGATTTCTGTCAAGCTGCATTAGGATGGTAACTGGAATTTAATTAAACATAAAACAACATATACAATGTATTTTTATTAAAACGTTTATGTAAAATGTTTTGGATACATGAACTTCTTAACAAAATGTTTCATGTACAAGTAATTGATTTATTAAATAGAGGGGTTAACTATAATCAGTGAATTACATTGATTATTTCAGGTCAGCCTGGGAAAAATTTTGAATATGCCTAACTGAAAATGAATGGAGCATAAATTCCTACTCACTCTTGAAAATGAGACAGTCTCTTAAGTTACTTAATTGCCCTTCAGACTTTTAAAACTAGTAGATCTCATCCCCTCCCTCCTCATTTTTATTCATAGTCCGAAAGGGAGAGGCAAGTTTTCCTGCTTTTTCAACTCCCAATTGATTTTTCAACTTTGAATGAATTAGCACAAATGAAGAAAATATTTTTTGTGTGCCTTCAGAAGCAGCTATTCTTGTCAATAGCTGGTTTAGCATTTCCAGGTTCCAGGTGCTTAGCTAGTGACTTTCCCCAGTTCAGTGATGTGATTTTCTTTAAATTGAGAACTGAGCCACTCAGAGCTCAGGTAAGGAGAAGCTATAAAACAGGACTAGGAGACCTCAGGTGGGCTCAGTGAATGATCCTAATGATACTTGTTGGTGTCTCCTTGAGTCAGAGGCCTGGTCTCAATGCCGGTGATTATTTTGGCCAATCTCTTGCATCCAGAAGCATAGCCCCTTGGTCCCCAACAGGATCAAGCCTTTAAAACAGTACGTGGCCTGTTGTGTCATATTTCTAACGCTTGACCTCAAAAGTTAGATATTTTCCCCATGATTCTGTCTTTATATAGAAAAGCAGCCTTTATCTTAAAGCTGTTGCTAGAGGCACATGGATTCAGCATACCTATTTTTTATTTCAGCATTTTAAGAGGTGATGATAATTTTAGATAAGGTTTTCTTTTTAAAAATCTGATTCAAATAAAAAATCAGATTATTATTTTTTTTAATCAATTATTTTTATCCACCTTGCTAGTGGGAGACTCAGGAGACTTGGTTTCATTTCCTGTGTGACCTTGGGCAAAACATTTAGTCTGTCTCAGTTGCCTCTCTGAAAAATGAGGGTTTGCCAGAGGTGGTGTAAGGATAATACACTAAAAAGTGTCAGGCACTCAGATGCTATGGTAGTGGGGGCCATAGTATCTAAGACTAGGGCTGGCTGGTCAAGGAGAGTAGGACTGGGATGAGGAGCCAGGGGTAGGGAAGAGACAGGACTGGGCCAGGTTGGGGGCATGGGGCAGAAGGGGTCAAGCCTGGGGAAACTCACAAAATTCTGTGCCCATTAGAGCACACTCCCCTCCAGAGCCTGGAATGGAACCACAATTCCTGAGTCTCACCATTACTGTGCCCACAGCAAATATCTGTGAAATCCCCTGGCATCGTCTCTCATCCCCCTCTAGTCTGGTCCAGATAGAGGATGACGATCTACTACCACTACCTGTCACTCCGTTAGCTCAAGTGGCAGAGGTCTGTGGTCTGGATCTAAGGTCGATCCATGCACACGTCAGTATGATGCCACATGAGGGAATTTATTAAGTGGCTACTTCCTGATCTCGGGGCAGATTAATGTGGTGTTTCCAAAGACACATAGTGGAACAGATACCTTGGCC
Source organism: Emys orbicularis (assembly GCF_028017835.1). NCBI lineage: Eukaryota > Metazoa > Chordata > Testudines > Emydidae > Emys > Emys orbicularis. The sequence goes on along the minus strand of NC_088685.1, from coordinate 133,043,133 downwards.
ACTGAGGGAAAAGAAGTGTTCTGGTAGGGTTGCAAATGTGTAGCAATTTCTGGGCAATTCCTGAGTCAGAAGATTGCAGAAGTTGCAGAGTACACCATCACGTGGGGATTGCTGAGTACAGGCTGATTTGCCTCAATACGCAAATTGTGGGATATACATACAACTGCCTAAGTGACTACTGACTCCTGCCAGTTACATCTTTTCCTGTTTGCAAAACTAGGAGATTCAATGGCAAAAACTCTGTTAAGGCAAAGTGAGGGTTTCTTGGTGATATGTCGTTACCTTGCAGAATGCTGAGTTGAGCAAAACTCAAACTTCTAAAAACCGGGAAATGCAGAGTTAAGGTTGCCCATGAAATCTCAACTCTGCCCTCTTTCAGCAATGCCCCAGTACTCCCCATTAACACATGTTTATTCTGCCACCCCACTGTTGCTGAAATGAACACACACTTCACCTCCCTTTACCAGCTATTCACTCTCACCCACAGGAATCTGTCTAATGCTATTAAAGGACAAAGAGGGGAGGGGAGGGAAAGGTTGCCTATGCCACTTTCCCTCTGTTCTCCTAGAGCTGATTTTCAGGAGTTTGAGTTTGGCTCAACTCAGCGTTCTGCAAGGAGATGACATATGCCCAAGCAGCATAACATCATTTTTGCCATTGACTTTGCGTTTCACATGTGTGGTATATTTGACATTGGAATTCTTAAATAACAAGATATTTATCTGCTCTGTTCTCCACCTTGTTTCCTACATGATTTACCAGGAGGTGCCAACTAAAGCATCACCTTATGTTGACAGTGCTCTTAAACCTTTCTACCGACTGCAGAATGAGTACAAGGATATGTTGAAGCAACCCAGGATTCATCAATGGTTGGAAAGTGCCCTATCTGAAAGCACACAAAAGTAAGTGAAAAGATAGTAGAACCATACAGAACAATCTCAGTGTTTGCCAAAACTGTTACATTAACTCACCGGTCAGTTTTTTATTATTTGCAAAAACAAAGTAGGAATGTATTCCATTGTTAGCAAGGTATGTTCGTAGGGAGGTAGTGTGGTCTTGTGTAGACCATATGCAGGACTGGGAGTCGGGAGACCCAAGTTCTGTTCACACCTCTGCTACTGACAAACTGTGTGACCTTGGGTGAAGTACTTAACCTCTGCTGTACTTTCCCCCTCTTTAAAATGCATATAATAGGTTACCCATCTTTTTAAAAAGCTTTTGAGATCTATAAATCAGGTGCTCTGTATAAGAGTTGAGTATTTTTATTGTTTCAGTAATTACTCATAATTGAAAAGGCATTTAAGTATTGGATACTTCAAAGTGTCTGAAATCTAGAAATTACACGTATTTTGTGGGTGGGTAGAAAGACTGCTGGATAGTAAAGAGACATGTCTTGTCTTTAACACTGAGCTCTTTTCTCCAAACCTGCCCCTATAAGATGAGTGTATGTCTCATTCTTCAGAAGAATACCATATTGTTTTGCATTTTTCTTGGATCAAATGGCGATTTGCCCGAAATCCCTACTTATGCAGGAACTTAATTCTCCATTAACGCTCTCTTTACTCAGGTATTATGAAACTGTATCAGATGTTTTGAGCTCTGTAAAGAAAATGGAAGAGAGCCTGAAAAGACTCAAACAGGCCAGAAAAACTGTAATTCCAAACCATGTTAGTTCAAACGGGGGCATGAGTGATGATAACAAAATCAGACTACAGTTGGCCCTGGATGTTGAGTACTTTGGAGACCAGGTAAGTTGGAAGAGAAAAGTCTACTTATTAAAGGGTTATCACTAGCTATTTCTTGTGGACCTGTCTTAGTTGTTTACAGTTTTGTTCAGGTCTGCTAGAAAAGGTTGCATGCAAATGCCTGTATTAGTCTGACATCCATTAAAGCTTATCTCTTAAGCGTAAAGCAATTCTCAATTACCACAAATAAAAACTAAAATAATATATTACACTTTTCCGCTTTATTCATTTAATTATATGGGTTGGGAAGAAGTCTTGCGTTTCTTTGTTCAAATTCAATTCAGTAATCTTCAGAACTTTCTGTTGTGAGAAAGAAGCATAAGAAGAGAAATAAGCCTCTTGTATGGTCAGAGTCTAGAGCCGGAGCAAGGATTTCCTTAATTCTAATTTTGGCTCTGACCCAGCAACTCTTGTGGCCCTGAAAACATTTAACACCCTCTGCCTTGGTTTCCTCATGTGTTGCCAATCTTACTTGAATTACTACATGAGGAGTAGTTAATCTTTTTGAAGGGCTGTGAAAATGCCAGCAAAGCAGTAACTATTACAATGCTTAAACTTGATTTCCTTTTGAAATATCATAATGCCAAATATAAAACAAAAGCTTTCTGCAGCTTTCATTGGCTGGGAATGGCGAACCGCGGCCACTGGGAACTGCGGGCGGCTGTGCCTGCAGACGGTCAATGTAAACAAACTGTCTCGCGGCCACCAGAGGATTCCCTGACGGGCCACAGGTTGCCCACCACTGCTCTAAAGTTTTACATTGTTTTGGTTTTGAGTGCAGTTATGTAACAAAAAATAAAATCTACGTTTGTAAGTTACGCTTTCACGATAAAGAGATTGCACTACAGTACTTGTATGAGGTGAATTGAAAAATACTATTTATCATTTTTACAGTGCAAATATTTGTAATAAAAAATATAAAGTGAACACTGTACACTTTGTGTTCTGTGTTGCAGTAGAAATCAATATATTTGAAAATGTAGAAAAACATCCAAAATATTTAATAAATTTCAATTGGTATTCTGTTGTTTAACAGTGATTAATCGTGATTAATTTTTTTGAGTTAATTGGGTGAGTTAACTGTGATTAGTCGACAGCCCTAGTTACTGCAGTATCATCAGTTTTCACTCTGCCTCTCAGCACAAGCTGAATTCAATTAGGAGTGTTCAGTTCATGCACACAGAGCATGTTTTAGATCAGATCCTCTATAATGATTGAGAAGATCAATTTGAAAATTATCTATTGTTACAGTAGAACAAAATAAACACCTTAGAATTATTTCAGCAGTTTATTTAAGTAATAGTTTCTCATCACACAAGGCACACTTGTCAAAATATGTCCTCAGAATGCTAATTCTCATAAGTGGTAAGTTTGCTAGATAAACTTTATGGTGATCATTAGCAACAGGCAGCCTGGAAAACTGCTAAATATTTGCATGCAAAACATATATTAAATGAAAAGTCTTAACAAAAGCTGGATAGTCCTCTCTTTACAGAGATGAACACGTATAATAAAGGACTTCGCTTTGTCAGCACACAACAAAACATGATATGCTTCATTTCTATATTTTTACAGTAAAATAATGCAAACAAATAAGATGTCTACCTTATCCTACAAAAAATGTTAGACAACAATTTAACCCTGTCTTCCGTGACTTTTTTTAGATGCAAAAGATGGGATTACAGACAAGCAACATAAAAAGCTTTTCAGCTCTTCTAGAGCTTGTTCTAGCTGCCAAGGATCAGACTACAGTGGAACAACCTTAAATATATTTGAAAACATGCGATGAGGATGAAGCAGGTCTCCAAAAACGGGAGGGAATTATTTCCCTCTTCTTTCTTTTACCAAACACTATGTAGCAATGAAGTGCTTCCTAATGCGTCTCCAGCAACAAGTCAATGCATCTTCTGTCAAGATACCCAAAGACTTGTTTCAACAAAAAATTACAAGAGAGCATTCAGTGTAGTTTTCCATTGTATGGAAGGCAGTTAAAAGCATTCTAAACTTTCTACTTTAGATTAAAAGCAAAGCAAATGTTTTTATTTTTATTGTAAATCTTAGTGTGGAAGAACTGACTTAATGATTAAAATAAATATATAATAAATTGTCTTCCTAACTGTATCATTGAGTGGGGGAAGGAATGGTGCAGTGGAGTACATGGGTTTAGGGGTTTTTCATCAAAATGTTTAAATTCTGAGTCATCTTCAAACTTAATTTTCAAATGGTGGTCCCATGTGCTGACATCTAGTATAAAAATGTGCCACTCGTGGCTACTTTCAGACCTCTAGAAATAATGAATACATATACAAGGAGAAAACTCTCCTGGAATAAAGAAACTGTTCACTGGAATGAGAACATTTTATTTCTAGTTATTGCAAAATTATCACAAGCGTGTATTTTCCCCTCCGAGTTGGATCTTGCTGAGTCCTGTGGAAGAACTGAAAGCTTTTATTGTCCCTTTAGCTGAATTTTTCTCAGAGCTTATTTTATGACACTTCTCACCCAGAAGCATCCTGAAGCACTTCACATATTATGGATCATTTTATTCACCAATGAAATGTAACCACATCTGGGATGAAACTCAAACAGTGTTAACAGTGCTTAGCCAACACTACACTGCAAAATTTTAAAATGGCAGGTGAAGACTGGTTAGTTGCACCCAGTCTGGAATTTAAGCAGGTCACCAGAACGAATGGTACTCACTTATTGTGAGTGAGTAGTAGATCCTTAATTCTAAGAAGAAGCATTTGCTTCAGTATATTCAGTATGCAGATGGTGTTCTGCTCTATAATCCCAGCACATCAGACCTAGCTTCTTCAGTGGAACAAATATTACTGTACTTCTGTGAAATCAGGTTTAATATTGATGAACTGGGTGAAGGAACTAGGAGAATTGCTGAGCATGATTTGAGTGGCGTTCAAGGTGCTGGCTTTAACCTATGAAAACCTGTATAGTTTGGGGCCTGGTTATATGAGGGACTGCATCTACTCAGGCTGTACTGCCATAGTTGAGATCAACAGCGGCACTCAAGTTAGAGCTCTCTCAATATAAATGAGGGGAAGATTGTTTCCCATAAGGGTCTTGACACTAGGATTCTCCTTGGTCCAGAGCCTGCATTTATTAACCTTCCAGGAGCATTGCACAGCCCACCTCTTTTCAGACATCAAGGAAGGCTGAAGTGAAGACTTGCAGTGAAGGAGTTGGAGATGATAGAATGTCTACATGGTGTTTCATGCCATGTGTGGGTAGAGCGTATAGTTTTTGTCACAGGCTATTACTTGGAGATGGTATTGTATTTAAAAATATACTATGAAAAGCTTTAATTTTCTCAAGGTTTCTCAGGCTTTGGGTGTTTCCTGAAGCCCTAGCTAGGTCCAGTTGTTTTACATGTAAAAGGCGATAGAGAACGGGGCTTTTTATAGTAGTAGCAGCAGTGGTTTGTTTTGCAAAGATGTGATACACTGAATGTTGTCAAAAGTGATAGCACTGTGTGGAACCCACCATGTGCTTGTCCTGACAAGCAGACTGATAAGTCAGTACCTTTACTGCCCTGGATTGAGGACTTGTAATGCCTTGGACTGAACTAACGCTGGATTTTGTGTGTAAGGTGGGCTGTGCATGACTGTTTGCTAGGCTTGTCACTTTTCTCACATATAATTGAATCCTCTTCCTATCTTTTTAATAAAATGCAGTTTGAATTTAGCTTTTCTCAAGCTATAACTGTCAGCTTCCCACTGAGTTTCAAATACAGCATGTGACATCCTGACTGAACAAAAGAATACATTGAAGTGTATTTTGGCAGTGTGTTCAGTATATAGTTTGCAGTAAGAATTTTTCACCTGTTAAGAATCCACCTTTTAATTTAAATTTAATAGAATCTGGCCTCCATTTTCTAGACTTACAGTATTACTGTCTCAATTTCTGTAAAATAGTGGAAAATCATGTCTGATTGGTAGCCATTGATTGTCATTTAAATTGCAGTCAGCATCTCTTCCTGAAAGCCAGGAATAATGCCTTTGTTAGTGCTGTGGAAGATGGACATATTTTTTTAAGATTCGTGGAACCACTTTTTACTTTGTGGAATGTACATGGATTTAAATTCAACTATATTCCTGACATAATAGTGAATTCCAAAGCCTGCATGGGCCACTAGGTGCAGATGGAATATTTTGTGCTTTATTTGCCAAATCTTTTTCTCTAAACCACAAGGCTCTTTCCTCCTCTCAGGACCCCCACGCCCATTTGTGTATATAGTTCAATTTCGTTTCTGCTCAAGACCAGCTTTAAATTGAGAAGAGGAAGCAACGACCATATAGCAAACAAGTGAAGACTTAAAGGCTCTTCTGGCTGTTATACAAATGTATATTTACATCTCCGTTTTCTACATCAGTATCCCTAGTCTGTTCTATTTTTGATAAAGAAAGGAGAGTAGCATTTCAATATCTTTTGGTGAGATTTGCAATAACCTCTTACAAGATGCCAGATGAGAGGTGAAGTGGTTCCCTCTTTGAAAGCTGTTTAACAAGGCACACTTTCCAAATAGTGTAGGGGAACTGGAACAGGAGAATCTATCTTGTCTCTACAGTGAATACTTTGATGATGGAGCGTTTACCTCCTTCTTTCAAAAACTCATTGGATTTTTCAGGGAACATCTAGTTATGAAAGATCCCGATTCTGCACCCTACCTCTAGTCCTCTTCTATCATAGATTTTTACACAACTGGCTACTCCTAGCAACTGAGCATTTTCTGTATAAAGTACGGTAGATTTGTGGTCTCAAAGGCCTTAATGGACTTCTTGAAGAGTCTGGCTCTTCTCACTTTTTAGTTTACGGAAAAGTCTTGAAGTAGAGTTTCTTTTGGTGCGAGGGGTGGTTGCTGTGAATATCATGGATTATGACTGAAAAGCTTTATTAAAGAAGCTTTTGTAGTATTTTTCTAAAGGTTGATTGAAGTCTGGATTCTTCTGATCTCCAGAAGTTTATTCCACAGCCAGATCCTCTCAGCTGAGTGTACTGTTTTCTCATTCTCCTCTTCTATCAATCACCACATTTCCACACTTTCTTCAGGGGGGAAGAAACATGGTCTTGTTTTAAATAGAAAATAGCTTACATCAACATTAATATATTAAGTTAATCAATTAGCTCAGTGTTTAACTACTTCATTCTATGGACCATTGTTAGGGGATATGGCAGAGAAAGGAGAAGAGACTCTATCTGCCACTGCATTGTTTGCTGAATATTTCATTTTGTGAACTATTGGTGAGCCACAAACTTCAGCTGAGAAGCCTGAAATCCCCACAGAGTAGGGCATTATTGTACTAATCAAAAGGCTTTGAGGAATTTAATAGAAAAACCAGGACTATCGAAAGGTATTAAATGTGAGATAAGTAATATGGCAGTATCCTGAGTCTTGACACATGAATGGGAAATTATAGATAAAGAACGTACTTGTGAGTAATAGAAAAGCTTAATGCCCCGGCCGTCTTTTTAAATAAAATGTTTGTTTTGTTGAGAAATGGCAGACCTAAAATGTGGTGTTTTTTGTTTGTGGTATGCCTAAATAGAATTTATAGTGCAGTTGTACACTGTAAAATAAGATTAATGTAAAAACGGCCATACTGGGGTCAGACCAAAGGTCCATCTAGCCCAGTATCCTGTCTTCTGACAGTGGCCAATGCCAGGTGCCCCAGAGGGAATTAACAGAACAGGTAATCATCAAGTGATCCATCCCCTCGCCCATTCCCAGCTTCTGGCAAACGGGCTAGGAACACCATCCCTGCCCAACCTGGCTAATAGCCATTGATGGACCTATCCTCCATGAATTTCTCTAGTTCTTTTTTGAACCCTGTTATAGTCTTGGCCTTCACAACATCCTCTGGCAAGGAGTTCCACAGGTTGACTGTGCATTGTGGAAATAAATACTTCCTGTTGTTTGTTTTAAACCTGCTGCCTATTAATTTCATTTTGTGACCCTTAGTTCTTATGTGAAGGAGTAAATAACACTTCCTTATTTACTTCCTCCACACCAGTCATGATTTTATTAACCTCTATCATATTCCCCCTTAGTTGTCTCTTTTCCAAGCTGAAAAATCCCAGTCTTATTAATCTCTCCTCATACAGCAGTTGTTCATACCCCTAATAATTTTTGTTGCCCTTCTGAAACTTTTCCAATTCTGATAAATCTCTCTTGAGATGGGGCAACCACATCTGCACGCAGTATTCAAGATGATATTTTCTGTCTTATTATCTACCCCTTAATGATTCCCAACATTCTGTTTGCTTTTTTGACTCCCACTGCACATTGAGTGGATGTTTTCAGAGAAATATCCACAATGACTCCATATTCATTCTCTCCATAAGTCCTGCACAAATATGCTCAGTTTAGAGAGCTTTTCTAAATGCCAGCCTTGCCGATTCACCCTTGGGTGTGAAAATCAATCTGGGTTCTTCCTGGCTTATGCAGCATCCCCAGTACTAAAGATCCTGCAGCTTTACCAATTCTGGTGGTGAGCCAGAGAGGAGGTGATCTTTCTCTCATGGCTTTATTGACTCTGCAGGGCAAAGGAGAGTAAAAAGTAGTAAACTTTTAAAACTCATAACAGACAATGGGAACAAATCGAAGTACAGTGCATTTTTATATAGTCACCGAGTCTTTAACTGCTATGTAAGCTTGCATCTCATCCTCACAATGCTGCAGTGCTTGAGCCAGCATTTACCACTTTCTAGCCTTCACTGTTACTCATAATCCACTCATTTTTGCTCGTAGCACTGTATCCTTTTCCTCTGGTGCATGTGCTCTCCTTTCCTCCTCACTAAGCATCCACTGCATGGGACCACTGCTACGCAACTCCCCTTCTGCTAAATGCTCTCATTAGCATTACCTGGGCAGACCAGGGAAGTCAGACAATATGGAATTCCTTGTCTGTGGATAATGCTTTCTTGCTACAGAACTCCCTAGCACCACTGCTAGGAGAGCTGTCTGTTTGCTGAATGATGCATGTGGGGTAATACAATCTTCACCAGGAAAATAAAGCCTCTTGCGCTTTGATGATGGGAAGGGACAGGTTTTTAAATCAATACCAGAGTTCTGAAAGTTTGGCAGTTGTCTATATTACACTGGCATCTATGCCCGTGTGCATGGTGTGCTAAGTTACAGCTTAACTTCTGTTGTAAAATGTGAATCTAAGATTTACAGCAAATCTCAAAAGTGGGAATGAATGAGGGATCCAGTTATAAACTGTATGTTAACTATAGTACTGACAAGGCCATTTGTAAATGTTTTATTTGAATTTTTCCTAGTTTAAATATTTAAAGTAAAAGTTGCTTGTGTAAATGCAAGCACAGTATTTAAATGTTAGTGTCTTCTGGAATACATACAGCATAATCAAATAAATATATAGATACTGCATTTGAAATCATAGTCTTTCCAGATTTGGCTGTATTAGTTACTCTTGTCTATTAGGATGTGTAAAAGGTTGCATTCTGGAGCATTTTAGCACTATTTGTAAAGTGGTGTGTGCTACAGACAGGTCGTCAGACAAGGGGTGAAATCCTGGCTCCTTTGAAATCAATGGCAAAACTCCCATTCACTTCAGTAGGTCAGGATTTCATCCACAGCCCCTACCTCCACAAATTTACAATCCAAGGGCCTGATTACACTCCCATTAGAGCCAACAGGGAATCTATTGACTTCAGTGACTTGACTGATTCGGCCCTAAGAGCTTGGTTCTGCAACCTTGACTCGTATGTAGTGGCACTTACTCATGTCACAAGTCCCAAATTACTTCCAACGGGACTATGTGCTTGAGCTAGAACTACTCAATGAGAGTTAAGAATTACAGAGCTGGGCCCTAAATAGTAGTACAGTAGTTTCTTCCATTAAGGTCATAATAAATGGCTCTCAGTGTAGATGTCTAAATAATGATTTGTGGTTTTAAAAATCATCATCTGAACTTTTCTAGTGGAAAAATAAGGCTTTCCAAAGAGGTGTGTGTAATAACGTTGTTCTTTCAGTTCATCAATGCAAACCAAGCTTATTTTAGCTTCCCAATACAGTTAGGAAATGCATATTATTTTCCATTCGGATGGGGAGGGGGCGGGGGAGAGAAACATCCCAAAAGCATGCTCACATGGTATTGTTTTAATACTACTTCTGTAATACAATCTGTGCTGCTCCCACACAACCACCCAACTTTTCAAATGTATAAAAGAGCTGAAGATACCCCTTCTTTATATTTCTCTGCAGTAAAACACCAGTTATGTTAAGCAGTCAAACTTCACACTGGAATCATCATGTTCCCAACAGACAGACAAAAAGGTTTTCTCCCTCTCAGTGGATGACTAATTGGGGGGGGAAATACACAATTATCACTAGCATTTTATCTTTTAAAAGTTGTATTTGAAATACCATCTGCTTCACTTCAAAGCTAACTCCAGCTGCTCAACAGGATCATAGATAGCAGAGGGAAATGGGGATTAGAAACATGGGATACTTTGCCTATCCCTTTGCCCTTCTTTCCACTCCCCCCTCCCCACCCCACAGCCCCTGGCTTTAAAAACCGTTCAGTGGGTTTGTTACTCTGCCAATTAAAACCATTGCCTTTGAATTCTTCTCATAAACTGCTAGTAGGAACGGTTTGTTCAGTGTTACTTCCAGTGGCAGCAAGCCTTCATTTTCTTCTAAGAGGTCTTCTGGTAGATCATCTCCGTTCTTCAGTTTGAAAAGGGCCTTATTTATAACCTGAAAAGCAAATATGTAAGTGAATCTGGAGTCACCAGAGCATGAAAGTGAAGTGATAAATGAAAGCCTATGAAGTATTTTCATTTACTCGTAATAACCAGTGACATGGAGATCAGCAGTAAACACATCAGATGCAGTTTATAGATAATTGAGGTGTTTGTTCCAATAAAGCACTCACACCAAAAAAAGAAGCTAGACAACCTGGCAAACAGCCTGATTCTACGGGATAAATATAGAAATCCTATTCACTTTGATGGGGTGAGATTTCACCCTAATCAGTCCATCTAGGTAGAAAAATCAGGAGTAAAGTCACACATGCTGTCTCCAAGAATACTTTTCTCCTTTTCATGAATATAAAGACCGCCTCCCTAGTCTTCCCCCTCACGGCTGGATGTTAGGTTTCTGCCCCCAAATAGGCAATGTCTCTCACTTCCTGACAACCTCATTGCACTGGTTTTCTGCACAGACTTATTTCTTTACCTCTGACTTAAGTTCCAGGTGCTGCCTCCTTTCTGCTGATTGCCTGTTAACAGGGTGAGAGAGGGTTCTTCATATATAAAGTCAGGATGGCACTTTTGGAGCAACAAAAACCTACCCCAGCATTCAGAAGTTTTCCTTCCATTGCTCAGTGACCATCTCTCAACTTTGGAAATTAGCTAGGTCTCAGAAGCTATCTACCTGGGTATTAACTTGCAAAGGATAAATCTTGTAAAGGTTTGAAAGAAGATTCATTAGTAACACATTAAATCAGCCATTGATTATATGGAAATTAGTTGATAGATGGACTAGTTGATGTTTGTACAGTGTTTTGAATATGAATAGCGCTATATAAAAGCAGTGTGTGTCTGTAGTAACCATACAAATGATGCCACTTGGAAAAACGAACACACAAAAACAAGGTAAAATAAATAGACCATCCCGATTCGATGCACAGTTGTCATTTTAACAGTCTAGTGCAGCGTTTCTCAACCTGGGGGTCGTGGGATGGGCTCGGGGGCAGGGGAGGTGTCGCAAGTGCAGGACTGGCATTAGGGATGGCAAGCAGGGTAATTGACCCCACCACAGAGGGCCCTATGAAGCTAAGTTACATGCTTCAGTCCATGCTCAGGCTTAGGGAGGGGAGGATCAAAACAAAAAATTTTAAGTCCAAAGTGAGCTGCCAGCCCAAAAAGGTTGAGAAACACTGATCTAGTGTGTCCATGTTCCAGATGCAGGTTTCAGGTAAGGTAGCAGCTCCTGTGCCCCATGGGCTTTGAAATATTCAGGGAGGGCACTGAACAGCCGAATACCTACAGCCCTCCCTCAGCTACAGAGGTTACAGTTTGAGCTTGCTGAAATATTCATAGCGGAATACATTTGTCAAACCATGCTCCTGCTCATAAACAAACTTAGAGTTCTATTACATTATTTATAATTGACAGGGACCCTGTCTCCCTATATTTTTGTACAGCACCTTATGCAATAGGACCTCAAACCTGACTTTTTGATTGTGATGCTATTTTAATGCATGTAGTAGCGATGATGTCTGAACCGTTTATGCAAACAAACTTCAGCCTGGGGGTTGTTCCCAGAGCAGTTACTTTGTTGTTCATGGCCATTCAGTATGGCCCTTCTCCCCCACCCCCACCCCCAACACCACTACCACTGTCTTTGCTGTTTGTTGTGTTATATTTTTACCTGATTTACATACATTTGGTTGGACAAAATACATGGGTGAAGGTGTTTCTTAATATGGATGGCATGTACTGTACCTTTCCAACAGTAAGATTGGCATCGCTTATTTTAGTAAGATTTGCTTTCTTCCCCAGCAGTGCAGACAAATTCATGTTCGTGAGCAGTTCCTGAAGGTCATACGCGCTTTGTATTGTTAACTCTGGCAAAGATAATTTAATATGTCTGTAGAAAATATATTTAAAAAAAGAAAGGTATGAATGATTATTGTTCCACCAATATCTATGGGGGGGGAAACCCATAAGATGACATTGGATTTTAAAACCAGTGGAGGCTAAGCAGAGGCGTTGTGTGTATAGGCATACAAGAATAATCATTTTTCAGTGTGTCAGACCAATAGAAGCTGTGTGTGCTGTTTCTGAGGGGTAACTTGCCCACTATTATGGGTGGAGTGATAATGAAATATGGCCCTAAAGCATTTAGGTAAGTGTTTAACTTTAAGCATGAGTAGCCCCATTGATGGGGCCTGTATTACCAGTTCTAGCAAGGCTTTTGTTTGTTTTTTGCTTTTTTGGGAAGAGGCAAAATAGCAGGGGTAAAATCTTGGCCCCATTGAAGCCAAACTCCAATCAACACGTAAAAGGAGGGGACAAAATAAGGTTGAAAAGTTGTGACTTGAGAACACACGTAGTTGTCCCGAGCTAGGATAAATACAAGGGCTAGCTTTCCTCATGCTTCTAGACAACTGATCATCCCCTGGTGTAATGGTGTTGCACAGCCGGATGCATTGTTGTGTTTCAGAAGGGTTGTTATGCCTTCCTCCGAAGGCTCTGGCCACTGTTAGAGAGAGGAAACTGGCTAGCTATGGGCCATTGGCTTGTTCTGTTTTCGTAATCCCTATATTCTTATGTGAGATTGTTTGTACATTTAAATATACCTTGGTGACAGATTTTGCAGCCAAGTAGAAGATGGATGCAAGGAAAGTTCCGACTCTATCTGGTTCAGGTCATTGCTGTTGACAGGCTGCACCAGCACGAGTAAAGTGTTCTCACTGACAGGAACTTTGATTACTGAAAAATTCTTGCTGTCATCCCTCTTGTACTGAAATGTTCCAGTTACGGACATCATAGGTACCAGGATCTTTGTGCTTGAATCAGTCCAGAACTCCTGAAGCTCTTTCAGTTGGGAGGCTTTCTTCACATTGGCTGAAAACCAGATTGAGAAAGGGAGGAGGTCCAATTTATTTATGTATTATCGCTATTTAATCATTACAAGAGTCACTTTTTCTTTTGAGAATACAAATGTGACATTGTGCAAGAGAATTACATGCCTAATGTTAACTCTGTGAGTGTACATGCTGTGCTGCTGAATGCACCCGGGGTGGCCTCAGGCAAAGGCTAAGGTACCTATGGCACCATATGTAAAAGAACCATCAGACTGTTATTGGGACTACTGTGGTCATTCAACAGTTTGCTATTGTTGTATTCAAATATTTTGTATACAATATGTTGTATTAAAGAATATTAAAAAGAAACTCAAAAATTGACATAATATTGGTGGAAAGTAGGACTTGTCTTAACCTGAGAGCTAGTCTCCATCAATAAATAGATATATTTAGGCATGGCCGAATTTGATTTTAATTTTTTAAATAATTTAGATGAATAATGATGTTTTTAGCAGTTTTTTCTATTTTGATTTATGTAAATTTTCACAGTTGCACAAAATTTTGGTTTTAAGCATTTTTTATTTTTATAAATTTGTTTTCATAGTTGCAGAAAATTACGTGGTGGTTAGACAATTTAATGACAGTAGATGTTGAGATTCAAAATTTCAGCTTTATAACCATTAAAACACAAATTTTCAACATCGTGTCAAAATATACAAAGTAAATATCCTTAAATCAAATTCTATTAAATTCTCAAGCAGCATATTTTTTAATTTGCCTACCTCTAAATTTTTATGATCTATTAAACAATTTTTTCATCAGTTTGTGAGTCCATGATGAACTTGACATTTACCAATAATCTAGTCCTTCCAAGCCTAGATGTATCAATGTTTTTAGTGTCAAATATGTTATGAATAATAAATATGGAAAATGAGGCTACTATTAGCACATGAAATGTACACACTAAGTACATTACAGTACAGAAATTCTTCCCTCTGAAACACGCTTGCATGAGAAGGGTATTATGCACAATATTACCTCACCTTAAAGAAGAAACGGATAAGAAGATACATGAAAGAAGTATACATAATAATGAAGGGGAGAGAAGGTATATTGGCCACAGCTATTCACTTCTCCTCATAATTTAAGAATAAGGGGACATAAACTGAAAAGAAAAGGAAGCAACTTTAAAATTAATAAAAGGAAATATTTTTTTCATACATTGTAAAACATAGCCTGTGGAACTCATTGTCACATGATATTGTACAGCAGTATTCAAAAACAAATTGGACATTTATATGGAAAACAAGCATATCCAGCATTGTAAAAGTAAATGTTTTTAAGGAGTTTTGGAACCCTCACACTTCAGGCCATACCTTAAACCAACCTCTAACTATTTTGGGTTAGGAGGAAATTTTCCCCAAGGGGGCAGGGGAAGTGGCAGGTTATCCCATAGCTGCCTCCTGTAGGAATTCTTTTTCCTTCTTCCGAGGCAGCTAGTACTGCCCTCTGTCAGAGCCAGGACACTAGATTAGCTGGACATCAGGTCTGCTCCAGTACACTTCCTATGATCCTATTAAATAAACATAACTCTCACTTTGAGTCACCTCGCTCTGATCAGAGAGCTAATCTCACTGAGATTATTAAACACGAACCTTGGTTGCTAAAGGTCTGCAATTTGAACCCTAAACACAGTTGAGGAACTTCACTTGCTGGTGATACGTTATTTTGCTAAATACTGCCAGTGAAAAGTCCTTGGTTTGGCAAACAAATCAGCATGACTATGACACTGTGCTGCCTCTGCAATATCAGTACTAGTTGCTATAGTTAATTTTGAGTCTGATTTTGCATCACTGACATCTCCGAGAGCTTTGCCATGGACTTTGGGTGAAGAGTCAACCTCATTACCATTTGGTGAGCCAGATCCTCAGCAACTGTAAATCTGCACAGTTCCATTGACTACACAGATTTCCCCAGCTAAGTATCTGGCCAACTGTTTTGTAAATCAGACTATGTTTCTATTAGGTCTTTTGAATAATATTAGTGTGTGAAGGGAGCTATCCCCATTTTCCTGGTAATGAAATATTCACCCTCCAAAAATATTGAAGGCAATCACCAAGCTACTGAGACTTTGCCAGCCCATTTGTCACATCATTATAGTCAGCAGGAGTGAGTGGGAAATAACCTTTAATTAAATACACACAGTATTCATAAATTCCAAGTCCAGAATGGACCACTGTGATCATCTAGTCTGACCTCCTGTAGAGCACTGGCCATAGAACTTCCCCAGAATAATTCCTAAAGCTTATCTTTTAGACAAACATCCCATCTTGATTTAAAAATGGTTAGTGATGGAGAATCCAGCACAGCCCTTGGTAAATTGTTTTATTGGTTAGTTATTCACTGTTCTAAATTATTCCTTATTTCCAGTCTGAATTTGTCTAGCTTCAACTTTCAGCTATTGAATGATGTTACCTTTCTCTGCTAGATTGAAGAGCCCATTGTTAAATACTTGTTCCCCACCTAGTTACTTAGACTGTGATCAAATCAACCTTTAACCTTCTTTGTTAGACTCAAGGAGCTCTATTTAGTTTATCACTATGTCAGATATTCTAATCCTTTTATCATTCTCATGGCTGTTTTCTGAACCCTATCCAATTTATCAACATCCTTCTTGAATTGTGGGTAGCAGAAGTGGACACAGTATTCCAGCAGCAGTTGCACCAGTGCCAAATACAAAGGTAAAATAACCTCTCTACTCCTATTCAAGATTCATCTGTTTATGCATCCAAGGATCACATTAGCCCTTTTGGCTAGAGCATCACACTGGGAAGCTCATATTGAGCTGATTATTCACCATGACCCCCAAATCTTTTTCACAGTTAATTAATGGAGATATCATATCTCCTAGAACTGGAAGGGACCATGAAAGGTCATTGAGTCCAGCCCCCTGCCTTCAGTAGCAGAACCAAGTACTGATTTTGCACCAGATTCCTAAGTGGCCCCCTCAAGGATTGAACTCACAACCCTGGCTTTAGCAGGCCAATGCTCAAACCACTGAGCTATTCCTCACTGCTTCCCAGGATAGAATCCCCCATCCTGTAAGTATAGTCTGCATTCTCTGTTCCTCTATATATACATTTACATTTAGCCATATTAAAGTGCTTTTTTCTTGTAATATGAAACGAAAGAAAGAAAGACGGGAGTGCCTGTATAATAGGAAAAGATCATCTTAGCTGGACAACTGAAAGAAATGCTTTTTTACTGAGACTCAACTAGTGTCAAGTCACTGGCTTTGTGTAACCTTTACACTGCTTTATCAAAGGAAGGAGGCCTATATCAAGAAGGACAAGAGAAGGGAGGGAGAAAGGCATAGAGTCTAGCAGAAACATGCTGAAACTCTAGGCTGACAAGCTAGGAGAGAACTCTGGACACACACACACACACACACCCCAACGCACCACCACCAAGAGAGAACCATTGTTCATCTATGCTTCAAGTAATATTTCCCATACTTAGTAACACAATTTTTGCACCCATCTAGTAGAGCAGGTCAGAAAATGGTTTTCTATTCTGGGGGAAATGTTGAGCTTTTGTCAAAAAACCAAGCATTTTCCATTGAAAACCAATGTTTTGGGGTTTTCAATTAAGTGTTTTTTGCAGAAAATTTAGACTTTCTGTGGAAAATGTTCCACTGAAAAACAGTCTGGATGTGGAAAATTTTTGCCCAGCCCTATCATCTGACTGTGCTATTCTAGGATTGGCCTGCTAAACCCAGGGTTGTGAGTTCAGTCCTTGAGGGGGCCATTTGGGGATTTAAATAAATAAATAAATTTAGTTGGGGATTGGTCCTGCTTTGAGCAGGGGGTTGGACTAGATGACCTCCTGAGGTCCCTTCCAACCCCAATATTCTATGATTCTCACGTTGATTTTTAATTAGTTCTTTTTGCAACTTTGAAAAAACATTTTCTAACACCCCCCCCCCAATAAATTGTGTTTAATCAAGTGTGGCCTGCAAGGAAGTCAAAGATGGTTCTTGTTCCCTTTTGTTGTGGCTGTACTATGCTTGACAGTCCCTTTAGGAACATGGTGGTTGTACCACAATGCATTCTGTAATGTGGAGAGGGGCTCAGTCTTTATTTAAAATCACTATATATAAGTGGGTTACAACTTGGAGGTCTAGAATAGTGAAACCTTGGTTTCTAATTGGGTCACTACCACCTAGACAGTCTCATGACTATGGGTAATATCTTATGATCACATGGAATATATCAAATTCTTCTAGGCTATATTTTCCTTTCCTGCGTTTACTGGGAGAAAATGTGAAGCTTGTAAGCGTAAGCTAACATGGCTGCTCTTCAGTAAACAGAAGAGCCAAGCAAGATCTGCTGAACAGTAGGGATGGGCTGCAGCAATCGTTATTTTCTAATTCCCCCATGTCTGAACTGCTTTTCTCCAGCCCCCATGTGGAGTCTGTGGCACGTGTGTGTGCGTCCTCCTCCTAAGAGAGCAGACGAAACAGAGCTAGACCGGTGAAGCAGAGAGACATGACACACGTACATTCCTAAATCAAACGGTGAGTTTCAAACATAGGGGAAGGCGATCCAAAGAAATAGCTTTGTTATAGAAAACGCTACCCACTGTGGTTGTGCCCAGCTCACAGCAAAGTTAAAAGGTAAAGAGTCATCTCATGATAATACACCGCTACCTCGATATAACACGACCCAATATAACACGAATTCGGATATAACGCGGTAAAGCAGTGCTCCGGGGGGGGGGGGGGCTGCGCACTCCGGTGGATCAAAGCAAGTTCAATATAACGCGGTTTCACCTATAACGTGGTAAGATTTTTTGGCTCCCGAGGACAGCGTTATATCGAGGTAGAGGTGTACCTGTTATTTCTACAGCACCAACACTGAGCCAAGCACCTTATAGACCAGTCTGAAGATAAGCTTACTGCCTCGAAGAGCCAGCGCCTTTCATCTGAGGAGCTCAAATTAGTTTACCGAGGCCTGGTTCATCCTAAAAAGTTAGGTTGACTCAGCTACGTTCCTCAGGGGTGTGAAAAATCCACATCCCTGAGCAACATAGTTAAATTTACCTAAGCCCTGGTGTAGAGAGCGCTAGGTCTAATTCTTCTGTCCACCTGGCTACTGCCTCTTAGGGAGGTGGATTACCTATGCTGATATGAGAACCCCTCCCATTGGCATAGGGAGTGTCTACACCAGTGGTTCTCAAACTTTTGTACTGGTGACCCCTTTCACATAGCAAGCCTCTGTGTGTGACCTCCCCCCCCTTATAAATTAAAAACACTTTTTTACATATTTAACACCATTATAAATGCTGGAGGCAAAGCAGGGTTTGGGGTGGAGGCTGACAGCTTGTGACCCCCCATGTAGTAACCTTGTGACCCCCTGAGGGGTCCCGAATCCCTGGTCTACACTGAAGTGCTACAGTGGTACAGCTGTACCATTGCAGCATTTCATGTGTAGACAAGCCCTAGAATTAAAAAAATTGAAGCTTATCACACCCACGAGAGCTAGGGAAGTCTGATCTCCAGCTTACAGGTGGGGAAACTGAGGCACAACAGCACTCAAGCTCCATTAGGAGCCTAAGTCTCATTGAATGTCAGTTGGAATTTAGGCACTTTTGAAAGGGGGACTTAAGCTGCTGTCACTGAGGGTTTTTTGAAAATTTTACCCACAGAGCTTAAGTGACTCGCCCAAGGTCATAAAATGTGACAGTGGCACATCCAGGAACAGGACCCAGTTCTTCTGACTCCCAGGGCTCTAGCTTAGTCACTAGCCCACAATTCCTCCCTGGTCTCTTTTGGCCATTAATACATTGTGCAACGTATTTGACAATAGAGTTCTTGTCATTACAGTTGGTGGTCGCAGCCACTTGACCCCTTGGTATCACTGACCCAATGTAAAAGTGGGCTCTCCACCCTTGTTTAATAAAGACTTAGGATGAGGTTTTCCAAAGCACTCAGCACTGAGCTAACTCTGCTCCCATTGAAAGCCATGGTCAAACTCCAATCGACTGCAACAGAAGCAGAGTAGGCCAGCCCCAAGCCCGTTTTGAAAAGCCTATTGATGGAGATCAGCACCAAAGTGACCCCAATATAACCATTTAATTAAATCTTAATATTATTTGGTTCCTGACTGTTGTCCCAGTAGTAGTCATGAGAGAGGCTGTATGGAAGTGGAGGCATTCAATTTCAAGGATCCCAACATGCCTTAACAGACTGTAGGCGTAGCCATTGCTCATCCACCCCTGAAGAGCAGCCACCTCTTGGATGGACTATAGCAGCTCCTGTGTGCCAGAAGCAGTCCATAACCCCAGTATTTTAGAAGGGAAGGTGGAGGCTAACTATCCAACTGGAGCTACAGGGGGAGTTCTAGGTAAGCAGAAAGGAACTATCCTGGTTGGAATTGGCCAGAGCATCAGGCCGAGTTCTCCTAGTCTTGTGAAACTCCTCTTCTTCTGAAAAATACCCTGACATTTTTGGGGACCAGGAGCCCTTTCCACCCATGCCGTGTGAAATGTGCAGGAGTGGAACCATTACTTTAGAACTTTGGCAGTACTCAGGGAGGTTTCTGATGTAGAATCTTTGCCCCGCCTGGGGCCAGCAGAGAGGCAGAACAGGCAGGCAGTGGGTATGATTGGTTTGTTTCATAGGCTGGGGACCCAAACCTATGGATCTCTACACAACTGGTCAGAGGAAATCTCCCTCCATTCTCCCCTCAGTCCCCATTACTCATGGCAATGACTCTGTGGCTGGCTGACAAATGTTGCCTGTCACAGTCTGTCTGTAGATGGGGCACTGATGGCCTATGCACCAGGGGAGAAGGATGACCTTGTGGTTAAGGCACAGGAGTGGGACTC
This sequence comes from Emys orbicularis, assembly GCF_028017835.1. NCBI lineage: Eukaryota > Metazoa > Chordata > Testudines > Emydidae > Emys > Emys orbicularis. The sequence goes on along the minus strand of NC_088685.1, from coordinate 133,022,924 downwards.
GGGAGATCTGGGCTCAGTTTCTGAGACAGACTTCCTGTGTGACTCTGGGCAAGTCACTTACTTTAAATGTGGTTTCACATCTGTAACAGGGGGATTGTAATACTTCCTTTTTCCCACCCTTTGCCTTGTCTATTTAGACCATAAGCTCTTTGAGGGATAGTGACTATTTTTTGTACAGCGCCGAGCACAAAGAAGAACTTTCTCTACCAACAATACAAACAGTACGGCTATTATTATTTATTAAGTGCCGTACTAAGGCCACATCTTGCAGCACTCTAGGTTTCCAGCTGAGGTCATCTAGCTGCTGATCAGGCCTGATCCTGCTTAACCTAAGAAAGCAAACCCCAAGATGGTAGAGGTGCGAGGTACAGAATGTGCTGGCTTGCAGAAACAGATGAATCTGAGGTCATTAGCTGCCCCCCTGAGATTGCCATTGAAATTCATGCTCGTTGTTCTTACCTTTAAACTGAATGTAAGTCACAAACAGCAGGGTGGTAGAAGGGTCTATGTTTGTCAGTACATTCTGGGTTCTGCTGACATCTTTGCCCTTCACAAAGCTTTCGATTAATTCTGCTGCCTGACTTGGGTTCGTAAAGTCAACAGCTCGGGCATAGAAATAATCGGCAGAAGGGGCCAGGCTGTGCACGAGTGATTCTGATAAATGCACACTGGGAGCAGAGAAGAGGCAGGAAAGCTTGGTAAAAAGCGGATCATCAGCTCCGCTTGAGAGGAGCAGGTCATCCATGGTCTTCAGGGTCAAAAGGACTTTGTGTCCATCCACTTTGGAGGTGCAGTCTGGGTCACCGGAGGGGGGAACGAATCCCAAGAAGTTCTGTAAATCAGCTGCTGTCTGTTCAGAGGCCCCTAAGTAGAACGACAACAAGGACCTGTAGAGATTGGTAGGTGACAGGAGAATGTTTTCACCCTTCAGCGTTTCCTTCAGCGCGCCATAGAAGCGCATACCAAGAACATGCACTAGGTCTTTCAAGTAGCTCAGCCTTTGGTCACGCTTGGTATCCGAGCTTTGTGTTCCCAGTTTGGTTTTGTCTTTCAGGTTCTCTTCGTAGGCAGGGATGGTTTGGGACTCAATGGAAATGGGGACAAACATTTTCTCCTCCTGCGTCAAGTTGTCCAGCTTCTCGCAGCTGCTTTTGTTGTAGGAAAACAGATGGAAGGGGTGGACGTAGACCCGGTCACACACTACGGTGCTCAGGCACAGGAAGAAACACAGGAGGCTCACTCCTGGATTCATGTTGAAGAACAATTTCAGCAAAGTCTGTTTAAAAAAAAAAAAAGAAGGGGGGGGGGAAGGGTTAGCTAATTAACATGCCGTTTACTTTGTTCCTCTCATGGGCAATGTGAGATGTTAATATTGCTTTTCCTCACAGGCAGGAAATCAGACAGGTGGGAGTTTTCAAAAGGGTTTAGTATTGGCCTAACTCTGCTCTGACTGAAAACAATGGTAAAATATCCATTGAGCAAAATGGGAGCAAATGCTGGGTGCTCTTGAAGTTCCCACCCCCAGTGTGTGTCACTGGTACTCTATAGCCCCCAGGCACGTAGCATCTGAGTGCCTCTCATTTCAATGTGCATATCTTCACAATATCCCTGTGAGGTAAGGAAGTGTGATTAACCCCCTTTCACAGATGGACAACTGAGGCACTGAGAGATTGTGACTTGCCCAAGCTTATACAGAAGTCTGTGGCAGAGCAGGGAATTGAAGCCAGGTCTCTGAACTCCCACCCTGCTGCCCCCCACCCCACCAGCACTATGCCATCTTTCTCCTCTGTGTATCTAATCATCATAGTACTTAACACTTATTTTCAAAATGCAGTACAAACACTCAGTAATTCTCACATGTTGTCTCTGACATGCGTTGTGTTCTCTCTACCTCTCTCCCTCCTTTCGTGGAAACTTCAGCATTAGCAGATGTTGGGATATTTTTTTCCACATTACTTCCCTATAACAATTGCTGTTCTAGAAGTCATGAACAACGTTTGCTATACTGGATTAGCAATTTCCATCTTGTACTGAGACAATTTTCAACTCTCATTTTACTTCACTACAAATCATATTTCACTGTGTGAGTTCACTCTGGATTTCTGAGACTATCCATGGAGAGAGAGACACATGCGTACCCAATACTGATGTGTTCTTACAGATTTTGCATGTTCTAATTATCTTTACTGATATACCAAATTTTGCCTGTTTCTGAATTTTTGGAGCGTCATCTTTAAATTTGAAGCTGTGGATTGGAAACCTGCATGTTTCATATTAAAAGGTGTCATAATTTGTGAATTTGCAAGATAGTAACATCCATCATACTTCAAAATGTTTTTATTTAGGGTCAGATTCTGACACCTTTCATCACAATGAGCAGTGCCTTACTGCTGATTTCAGTAGTGGCATAATAAGCTACAACTTATTATAGCTTAGTGGTTTGAGCATTGGCCTGCTAAACCCAGGGTTGTGAGTTCAATCCTTGAGGGGGCCACTTAGGGATCTGGGGCAAAAATCAGTATTTGGTCCTGCTAGTGAAGGCAGGGGGCTGGACTCGATGACCATTCAGGGTCCTTTCCAGTTCTATGAGATAGGTATATCTCCATATATTATTATTATTAATAATAACATGAGCATGGGTATCAGAATTGGGCCCCTCTTCTAGCCCTTTCCTGGCTCTGCAGGGCTCATGAATGGTGCAAGATGGGAAAACAGGCTCAGTTTTCAGCTCTGCTCTTCTTTGGTAGTTGTAGAAGGTCTGACTGGCAGCTGCTGTGAATCTGGCAGTCTGACTGAGCCTGCTGAGAAGTGCCTTAGCAACACTGTCTGCAATGGGCTCTGTTCCTTTTCACCACCTTCCTTCTTGGTGCTCATTGTTTACACTGATTGGTGGTGGTGTGATTTGGATACATTCTCTGGGTGGCAGGCACTTTCATGGCATGATTTATGATACCCCATTGTCCAGATGGAAGGCACTACAGCTGAGGATCTCAAAGTGCTTTACAGTTAGTAATGCTAGAAACCTCCCAGCACCTGTCTGAGGTATTACCCCATTTTACAGATGGGAAGATTGAGGCACAGAGAGATTAACTACGAACTAAAATTCACACCATTAGATAGATGCACTACCAGGTCTGCCTGCACACTAACATGTACATTTAAATCCCCAGTTGTGTACACCTCTCTAGACACATGTGTGCAAGCTGGAGATTTGCTCATGCACAATAGAGTAGCTGGAAATTTGCACACCTGCCCACTTACTGAAAATCAGGCCCTAAGGGACTTATTCAAGGTCACGCAAGTCTGGGGAAGAGGACTGGAATAGAACCCAGCTTTATTGACTCCCAGTTCTATGCCTAAACTACAGATCTATTCTTTCTCCCTATTCTCCCTATTTAGCTAGCATACTACCTCCTTTATTAGTCCAGTCACGGCCTTCAGCACTCAGCACTACCACATTTCCTTCCTTCCTTCAGCAGCAGCTTTTGGCTTAAATCCGTTGGTGGTGCTCAAAGCAAACTTCCCATCCCAGAGTTTCGATCAAGATGCAGCTAAATCTCTAAGGCATCAAATCTTTGTTGGGATTATTTAGTAAATTATAGCAGACTGCTTGCAACTAAACTGAGCAAGATGCTTTCCTGCGTAAGATGCTTTCCTGCTCCTCTTCTCATAAAAGGCATAGCTACTCCTCCAGCTGTGCTGAATGTATTTCCAGCCAGATTGTCTCTTTAGCATTTCCCAGGTGATCAGTAGGCAATTGCAACAGAAAGGCCAAGAATTAAAGGGCACTGCAATTCCATCCCTAGTCCATTTGGCCCAATAGAAACCAAGTTTTAAGAATCCTTTCCCATGGTGAAAAGGATTTTGTCCCATCTACACTAGCAGTGAAACTGTCTTCTGCCTTGGGGCATGTGATTACCAGGCTAGCTGTACTGTGTCCCTTCTCGGCATCTTTCCAGGTGCACCCCACACACACGGCAGGCTTCTCCTGGACTGGAATTCTGCAATCCATCCATTCTCAGAACAGGGCCTGAGTTATAGGCCCTGGTACTAATCATGTCTAATTCTAGGTCCAGCTATCCTTGGACCCTGCCAGGGAATCTCAGTGGGAGCCTGTGCCAACATGTGCTTACAGTGAGAGAGAAACAACTTCTTCAATACAAAGCCTGATTTATTTTGCCCCAAAGGTACACAGCTCTTAAATAAGTGGTGTGACGTTGTGCAGTCTACACGGTTTTATAAAAACATGATAATAAGTGAATATAATGTAACTGGGATAGTTTTATAAAAAATTTGATAAGTGACTATAATGCAAATGGGATATGCTTTGTGCAAAAGGTCTCTTGTAAGGTATCATTACAAAGCTCATAATCTACTGAGTGTGATCATCCTATTTGTAGAAATGTACCACTCTTGTATCTAAAACTAGAAATATAAAATGTAACTCTGAGGGCCTATTGTAATTATGTAAAGTGTGGGCCATTAATGATGGTTTGGAATCTTGATGACTCCCATTGTCTGCAGATGGCTGTATTTACCTGTGAGTCTTCCTGTATATGTGTGTGCTGGCAAGTGAGTAATGAAGTCTTGCAGTGACATGTGATCATGTCACCTGAACTGGAATCCATCTTTAACCTGGTGCTTTTCCAGTGAGGGGGGGTGGAAACCCAGAGGGACAAAGGTTTCCCGCCTTATGCAAAAGATATATAAAGGGGTGGAACAGAAGAGAGAGAGAGAGGAGCCATCATGGAGAACCCCCTAGCTAACACCTAAGCTGGAACAAGAGCTGTACCAGGGGAAAGAATTGTGCCCAGGCCTGGAAGGTGTCCAGTCTGAGAAAAACTTACTGAAGCATCTCTGAGGGTGAGATTATCTGTATTTAGTTTGATTAGGCATAGATTTGCGCATTTTATTTTATTTTGCTTGTGACTTACTTTGTTCTGTCTGTTACTACTTTGAACCACTTAAATCCTACTGTCTGTATTTAATAAAATCACTTTTTATTTAGTAATTTACTCAGAGTATGTATTAATACCTGGGGGAGCAAACAACTGTGCATATCTCTCTATCAGTGTTATAGAGGGCGAACAATTTATGAGTTTGCCCTGCATAAGCTTTATACAGGGTAAAACGGATTTATCTGGGTTTAGACCCCATTGGGAGTTGGGCATCTGAGTGCTAAAGACAAGCACACTACTGTACGCTGTTTTCAGGTAAACTTGCAGCTTTGGGGCAAGTGATTCAGACCCTGAGTCTTTGTTAGAGCAGACTGGAGTGTCTGGCTCAGCAAGACAGGGTGCTGGAGTCCTGAGCTGGCAGGGAAAACAGAAGCAGGGGTAGTCTTTGCACATTGGGTGGCAGCTCCCAAGGGGATTTCTGTGATCATGGTTTTATAAAACCATGTAGACTGCACAACATCACAAGTGGGTTTATACCAACATAGAGGCCTGACATATATGCCCTTACCTAAGTTGAACCTCTCTCTTTCTCTGTAGCTTAGGTGGCTCTGACTTGGGAGAAGCAACCTATGCTTCTTGCAGCCTTCCCTCTGTCTCTCTGTCAGCCTTTTCACTGGCACATCCTGGCCAGCCAGCCTCTCTCACTCATCCAAAACCCCCTCCATTTTCTAATGCCTTTCAGGGTTTTTTTGTCTCCTTTGATCCAGGCTTAGCCTTGGGGAAGGTACCCCAATTTACCCTGAATGGAGCCAGCTATTGTTACCTTAAATCCTTTGAAGCTGCATAGTTGAGGGTACGTCCACACTGGAATAAAAGCCCCTCAGCACAGCCACAGCTGGTCCCAGTCAGCTGACTCAGGTTCATGGGGCTGTAAAATTCTTGTGTAGACATTCGGGCTGAAGCTGGAGCTGGGGCTCTGGGACCCCGCGAAGGGGGAAGATTCCAGGGGCTGGGCTCCAGCTTGAGCCTGGACATCTACACAGCAATTTTACAGCCCTGCAACCCAAACCCACGGCAGCTGACCCGGGCCAGCCGTGAGTGTTCACTTACTGAGTAGACATACCTGGAGAGGCTGTCTTGTCTGTGGGGTTGTTTCACGTTTCCTGGGTTCCTTACCCACCCCCCTTTACAGCCTCCTTTGATTTTAACTCTGCATTCAGGCAGGTAACTGTACCAAACTGAACAGGGAGACAGTCACACTCAATATTCATAAAAAATAGTACAGACATTCTCCCAGTTTGTCATAGATCCATTGCTGGCCACCCTTGTTACCAGCAGGACAGTTTCCTAGTGCAGCCAAATCCATAGTATTACTTCTTCCAGATGAGCACCGAGGCTGTGCCTGTATCTGAAAGAAAAGATTTCACTCTCTGGGGATGCCAGTCCAGAACCTTTCACCAGTGCTAAAAAGTCATTTAAAAATTAACATTCAATGCAAAACGATCTATTCAATCAACAGGTTTGCTAGCCTTTGTCCTTAGTCTCACCTTACCCTCTTATGCATCTTCCACAAACCCGGCTCCTCTCAGCACCTGCTGTATCTGAAGCACTCTACCATGACTGCTGGCACATTTATGCCTTTTCGAAAGGGAAAACCCTTTCCAGTGCTGTCTTCAGTGCCGTTCCACAGAGCTACATTGCATCACCAAGTGGAGGGGTGAGTGGAGGCTAGATCAGACCAGATGGGACCAGATGAAACATGAGCATGGCTGAACACTAGACCTATTGGCGGGTTTACAGATCAATACACAACCTTTAACCAAGCATAGCATAGTCTTCTGTTACACGTTCACTGGCCTGGCCTGTGACTTTCTGTTATGCATATGGACCTGTAGTAATGCCAGATAAAAAGCCAGCTCATGTTCTTGTAACCTTTCACCCCTTTCCCTTCCCTGCTGACTACAGATACATTGCTACATTTAGGACCAAATTTATTCCTGGAGTAACTCCATTAGGGTGTGACTTTTAAACCATTTTTAAAGCTAGCCTCTAAAGTCATTCTTCTAATAATTAGATGTGGGCCCTTTGTCAGGTTTTAGAAATTAAAACTAGAGTAGGGTTGCCATGGTTTTGGAAATTAATACAGGCCTAGTGATAGAACTTGGGCTTTCAGAAGAAAAGAATCTCTTTCCCATCTTTCATTTTAGGCCATCCAGCAATATAGACTCCAGAGATAGAGGTGGCAGAATTCTACCTCAGGCAGAACTCTGACTGCAACCTGTGCAGCCATTAGGAACTCTAGGAAGTTGTTTGCTTTTCCCTCCCTAAGACACTGGTTGTACACACAAAGACAAAGGGATAGGCATGTTTCCCAATTAATCCTACCTGGTGACAGCCACTTGAAGGGTACACAGAAAGCACACACCTCTCAAACCTGCTCACAAGTCAGTGCAGAGGTTTCCCACGCTTCGTGTCTGATTTCAAGATGATTATTTGCTTCCTATATTATTCCCACCATTGCCTAATCCGGGTTACACATTAGCTTTCCCCTCTTATCTGATTTCTGTTCAAAGTGTTCTGGGATATATTGCTGTGTTTTTCCATTTGTTATTAATCCTCATTGCCCCCTTCAGCCACTATTTGCTCTTCTTCACTGAAGAGCTGATTTCATCAGCTTCACAGCCATTATTTCCACTGTGTCCTACTTTCTCATCTCTTTGGCAATATTGAAATTAAATCAGTCTTTGCCAGGTATTCTTACTGCCCTGCCGTGCCAACATGGAATCGTTGCTGTCAGATGAACCAATCTCAGTGTGCAAATGTTATCAAATACTCTTCATAAATGTTAACCCTAACAGAGAGACATTAACCTGACAGCTAGCTAAAAGGTAAATATTAGATACAGAGAATGCAAAGACATTTTAGTCCAGGCACTTGTAGCTGCTGATCAGACCGAGGATGTAGGCTACTCCTTTGCCAAGGACAGTCTGCACTCTGAATAAGTGTCTGGGATGATGAGGAAAGTTCTGGATAGGGCTGAGGGAAATTCAAGCACTTTCCCTTTACACAGAAATGAATGTAAATAATGTATTCAGTTTTGTTCAATTTGGCTTCCCACCCTCCCTAATTTTGCATTGAGACTTTTCTGAGTTAAAAAATGAAGGAAACACATGAATTGTTGCTGTAAATCTCTTTTCTTCAGTGAAGTTATGCTAAGAATTATTCTGAAGGTTGCTGCTGTGGCTGGAGGGTAATAATGGTTTTCTACCTTTGTTGGCTTGGCCAACAGCTCATCCTTCAAACTGGAATTTGTCCCTCTCCACAGAATGTTAACACACTCCTGACCCACCTAATGAGACTATGGATCCATGTATAGTTAACCCAGATGTATTGAAACTCTCTTTATAATGAAGCAGAGTGACTGTAAATTTTTTTTTTCAGTGCATAGCAATATGCAAATAACAAATCTGAGTGTAGTGAACCTCTGCTTTGTTCTGTGAATAAGAGGCTTCGTTTTAAGAGGTTCCACTGTACAGGTTTTGGAAATTAATACAGGCCTAAAGATAGACCTTTTGCCTTCAAAAGAAAATAATCTTTTTACCATCTTTCATTTAAGATATCCAACAATATGGACTCCAGAGAGAGAGGTGGTAGAATTCTACTGGATATGGGGGGTTGTCATCGTCGTCTTCTTCATTGTCTTTCTCTTTTCTTTTCTTTTCTTTTCTTTTCTTTAAAGAATAGGATACACCTTGAATAGAGCTGTGCAAATGCTGCACTGAATCACTCACAAAAATTAATTTGCTTTCATATTTGTGAGCCTTTTTGTTTCCCAGGAATGCTTGTAACCATTCATGTCTCTTTTGCTTTGTTTGCAGAAAGGAAAGTGATGTCTAGGTGCGCATGTGCAGGGAGAATCAGGGGAAAAGGAGAAGCATGTGCGGGGGAAAGGGAGGGTCAGAGGAATGGAAAGCATGTGCAAGGATACAGGAGGAAAAGTTGACATAGTTACAGTGAAGGATGTACAGGAGGATCAGGAAAGAGAAAGGATGGTCATGGGGAAAGGAAATGAAAGGGGACAATGTCATTAACTTTTTTTCCAAAAAGGGCAAACACTTATTGTGTTAAAGACAGTTAAAAATACCTAAATACTTTCCTACTTCCCTTTCCATGGAAGCAGCAGCTGTAGTTGTCACAAGGAGGCCAGGCAGTGGCATAGGAACCGGTCCAGGAGATACTTAGGGTAACATTTTCAAAAGCTCCTAAGTGACATAGGAGCTCACATCCTATTTTCAAAAGTGATTCAGGCACTTAGGTGCCAGAGTCTCATTGGGAAACACCTAAGTGCCTAAATCACTTTAAAATTAGATGTGGGACCCTACATCACTTAGGTGCTTTTGAAAATTTCCCCCTTTCGCTCTTAAGAAGTCTGCACTATGAATAATTTTGAGAAACCTGCTCCCTGGTGTATATGTTGTATTGGGGCCTGAATTTAATTTCTGCATACCCTACAAAACGCATGTTCTCTGTGCTCACTTTGTGGCACGTGAGTGGCCTATTTCAAAGTAAACAGACTGAGGAGGGCAAGTTTTGTTTAAAAAATAATAGATTTCTGTACAGAAGTAAAAAAACAATTTCCCCCTTACCCTCTGAGAACTGTTGCAATGCTGTCCCTGGTTTGAGCCTGATTTATTTATTTTTGTTATCTGTGATGGCAAAAGACTATACAAAGTGATTTTGTTAACTATTATAATGAAATGTCGATAAGAAATAGCTTGGTAAATGGTTTTTTTCCTGTTTTTTTTTCTGTATTTATTTACAATGATGACTTCTGCCCTCAATCTCTGAAAACGCTATTCCCTGAAGGCAGCTGGTGAGCATGGGGCTGTTCGAAGGGCTTGCCCAATTTTTGCATAAAAAAACATTGAATCACAGCATTCAAAGTACAAATGACGAAACGGGGACGTTATGGAATACCTCAGCATTTGCTACAAGTTCTCATAGTGAAGAACAGTGGAAAAAATGTGACTAATTGAAGACAATAAGCAAGAAGGAAAGTCTAATAGCTCCGAGGTTTAAAGTTGAAGGAGATTTTTCAGTCACTGTCACCTTGTGTTCAGTAATATAGGGCCCAATCCTCAGCTGGGTATCATTCGATTCTTAATCAGAATGCCTACTGAAGCCAAGGAAAGGCTGAGTAAGGGCTTCCAGGAGTTTGTCTTGGATAACTGCCCAAAAGAGGGCCAGATCTTCACAAGTCCTGTGACTCACCTATCATGGCTATCTCCAAAGAAACAGAAGTTCATTGCTTCCTACAAGAACTAAAAAAAGCACTGTTTTAAGAGAATTCACTATGTGTGAAAAAACAGAACTGGGTGTGAGAAAACAGGTGGCAAGGAAAGAGAAAATGAAGAGAAAAGCAAAAACATTATTATTACTTGTTTTACTTTGTATTAAGGTAGCACCTACAGGCCTGAGTCAGCATAAGGGCCCCACTGTGCTAGGGACTGTATAGTAGCATACCAAGACAGAGTCCCTGCCCTCAAAGGCGTACCATCTAAATAGACAAGACAGGCAAATGGTGGGGGAAAAAGGAGAGAACCCACAAGCAGAAAATTGGGAACTGAGTCAGAGAGTAAGTGATTTGCCCCAGGTCACCCAGAAGTCTGTGGCAGAGCTGGGAATCTCCTGATTCCTAACTTCTGCTGAAAAACAAAAATAGAAACTAAGCAACAGAAAGCAAAAAAGAGGAGAGAGGGAAACGAGAACAAGGAGAGCAAATGTACAGGAAAAAAAGATGAGCCAAGGTACCTGTATCAGAGCACACAGTGTAGAAGGATGTTGACAAGGGGGTACCTAAGCCCCAGTCCATCACAAGTGAGAAGTCCAATGAAAAAAGGATACAAGCCCCTGGGGTGTAGAGTGCTATCACTTTGAAGGGAAAATGCCTGAGCTGCAGCTGCTCATGCATTGAACAGCTTCACTGCTGACGTCCCAGGTATATTAAGCAAAATTCACAGTTGTGGTCCAGCAATGATGCTGCAGCGCAGATTCTGGACGGGGCTAGCCACAAAGAGGCTAATGCACAATTCCTGATCAACAAGGATAAATAGAGTAGGATGTAGAGGAGGAGACAACTGTTCGCCAGCATGGCTCTTCATAGACTTTGCCACTGCAGCTATTTCAGGCAATGAAATAGGCTTCAGGATTTTCTGGGGGGGTTTTTTTGTGCTACTTAGTTTAAAAAGTACATAAAGGTAGAGCACTAGTGATCTGGGATTCTCTGCATCATAACAGCTTTGTCCCTTAGATTAGAACATAAGAACAGCCATACTGAGTCAGACCAATGGTCCATCTAGCCCAATATCTGGTCTTCCCACAGTGGCTAGTGCTGGATGCTTCAGAGGGAATGAACAGAATAGGGCATTTTATTGAGTGATCCATACCCTGTCATCCAGTCCCAGCTTCTGGCAGTCAGAGGTTTAAGGAGACCCAGAGCATGGGGTTGCGTCCCTGACCATCTTGGCTAACAGCCATTGATGGAGCTATCCTCAATGAACTTGTCTAATTCTTTTTTTAAACCAGTTATACTTTTGTCCTTCACAACATCCCCTAGCAACAAGTTCCACAGGTTGACTGTGAAGTACTTATGTTTATTTTATACCTGCTGCCTATTAATTTAATTGGGTGACCCCTGGTTTGTGTATTATGTGAAGGGGTAAATAACACTTCCTTACTTACTTTCTCCAACCCATTCATGATTTTGTAGATCTCTAGAATATCTCCCCTCAGTCATCTCTTTTCCAAGCTGAACAGTCCTAGTCTTTTTAATCTCTCCTCATATGGAAGCTGATCCATACCCCTAATCATCTTTGTTTTCCTTATCTGTACTTTTTCCAATTTTAATGTATCTTTTTTGACATGGTGGCATTTTTTGGTCCTCTTACTGTTTTTTATTTATTATTGTTGTTGTTATTATTATTATTCGTTATTATTTGGGTATACATTTAGTTTGAGCCTCTGTTATGGTGTTTTTTAAGTTTCCATGCAGCTTGCAGGAATTTCACTCTTCCTTTTTATTTCTGTTTAACTAGCCTCCTCATTTTTGTGTAGTTCCCCTTTTTGAAGTTAAATGCTACTGTGATGACTTTCTTTGGTATTTTCTCTACTACAAGGATGTTAAATTTAATTACATTCTGATCGCTCTTACTGAGCAGTTCAGCTATTTCACTTCTCAGACCACATCTTGTGCGCCACTTAGGACCAAATCAAGAATTGCTGCTTCCTTTGTGGGTTCCAGGACTAGCTGCTTCAAGAAGCAGTCATTAATTATGTATAGAAAATTTATCTCTGCATCCCATCCTGAGGTGACATGTGCCCAGTCAGAATTGGAATAGTTGAAATTCCCCATTGTTATTGAGTTTTTTGTTTTATTGCCTCTCTAATCTCCCTGAGCATTTCACAATCACCATCACCACCCTGGTCAGGTGGTTGGTAATATATTCCTACTGCTATATTCTTATGATTCCAGCATGGAATTTCTAACTATAGAGATGCTATTGTACTGTTTGATTCATTTAAGATTTTTGCTATATTTGACTCTATGCTTTCTTTCACATATAATGCCACTCCCCCACCTGCATGACCTATTCTGTCATTCCCATATATTTTGTACCCTGGTATTACCGTAACTATCTGATGTCCAATTGCTATGCCTGCTGCTCCTGAATAATCCCACTCTTTAATGTCATTAAATGATATACCAACTCTGGCAGTTATTCCCAGTTTATCCACCAATGAGTCATTCAAATTCCTCTAGTCGAAACAGCCAACTAAGCCTCCCAAAAGTCTATTGGGCACCCCTGATCACCCAGTCATGAGCAAAGTAAACAGCTGCTTTGTAGATTACCATGCTGAGCAATTTGTTCAGAATGTACCTTCGTGCTCTTGAACAGAGTTATCCTTTGCTCAACTTAATTAACTCAGTCCTCTTCAAAATGTCATCCTGGCTACTGGTACGCGGAGTGTGGAAAGCTTCTAAAGGAATATTGCCCTTGAGGAAGATCTGCACTGCATTGATATTCTATCTGTGGGGCTCATCTAATGATTTACTACCTACAAATGAGTTTATATTAACACTAGCTCACTTTGTTCCATCTTACAATTACATTTGGTTTGATAAGACTTCTGTTTGCAGGTCCAAGGTATAGAGATTTCTCTGCATTTGTATACATTTCTCTTTCTTTTCCCACCCCCCGCTCCTCATGGAAGGTGCAATGTTTTTACCAGCATTTTTAAAATGATTCCTATATAAGGATAAGTAATATTCCTCTGTGTGTGTGTGCAGTTTTTCATCCTAAATTATCTCAAAGTACTTTACAGATGGTTGTTATGACTACAGTAACACACAGAGGCCTATCTTGAGATTGTGCTAGGTAATGTACATATACATCGTAAGAGAGTCCCTACCCCAAAGAACTAACAATGTAAATAGACAAGACAGACAAAGGATAGGAGGGGAAACACAGACACAGTGTGAAAGTGATTTGCCCAAGGTCACACAGCAAGTTTGTAGCAGTTCTGGGAATAGAATCCAGATCTCCTGATTCCCAGCCCAATGCCTTATCTACTAAACCGGGGGTAGGCAACCTATGGCACGCGTGCCAAAGGCGGCACGCGAGCTGATTTTCAGTGGCACTCACACTGTCCGGGTCCTGGACACCGGTCCGGGGGGCTCTGCATTTTAATTTAATTTTAAATGAAGCTTCTTAAACATTTTAAAAACCTTATTTACTTTACATACAACAATAGTTTAGTTATATATTATAGACTTATAGAAAGAGACCTTCTAAAAACGTTAAAATGTATTACTGGCATGCGAAACCTTAAATCAGAGTGAATAAATGAAGACTCGGCACACCACTTCTGAAAGGCTGCCGACCCCTGCACTAGACCATGTGGCTTCCTTGTCAGCGTTGCTCAGGGGAAGGGAAGGAAATACACCACCTGAGTGGCAGTGCCTGTAGAGTGTTATACCTTGGGAGAGCCTGGAGGAGAACACTGTACAGTGAGACTTGCTGCACTGGCGTTGCCTGGTGCAAGGGAGGCAGTGCAGCCCCACCCCAACGCTTTCCATCTGAGCAAACCAGCAGTATAAGCTCTGTCAAAGGGACACTATTAAGGGCCCAAAAGCAAGCTATTCCACTGGTTAGGAAAGATAGAAAATGTGGCAAAAGACCACCCTGGCTTAACCACGAGATCTTGCATGATCTAAAAAATAAAAAGGAGTCATACAAAAAATGGAAACTAGGACAGATTACAAAGGATGAATATAGGCAAACAACACAGGAATGCAGGGGCAAGATTAGAAAGGCAAAGGCACAAAATGAGCTCAAACTAGCTACGGGAATAAAGGGGAACAAGAAGACTTTTTATCAATACATTAGAAGCAAGAAGAAGACCAAAGACAGGGTAGGCCCACTGCTTAGTGAAGAGGGAGAAACAGTAACAGGAAACTTGGAAATGGCAGAGATGCTTAATGACTTCTTTGTTTCGGTCTTCACCGAGAAGTCTGAAGGAATGCCTAACATAGTGAATGCTAATGGGAAGGGGGTAGGTTTAGCAGATAAAATAAAAAAAGAACAAGTTAAAAATCACTTAGAAAAGTTAGATGCCTGCAAGTCACCAGGGCCTGATGAAATGCATCCTAGAATACTCAAGGAGCTAATAGAGGAGGTATCTGAGCCTCTAGCTATTATCTTTGGAAAATCATGGGAGACGGGAGAGATTCCAGAAGACTGGAAAAGGGCAAATATAGTGCCCATCTATAAAAAGGGAAATAAAAACAACCCAGGAAACTACAGACCAGTTAGTTTAACTTCTGTGCCAGGGAAGATAATGGAGCAAGTAATTAAGGAAATCATCTGCAAACACTTGGAAGGTGGTGATGTTCGTCCATCGTTATCGATGAAGACCTCAACAACTAATTCTTTCGATGACCAGGCTTTGTGCGTCCGAAGATGACTGATCAGTCCGATTCGGGCGTGGAACGTCCTGTCACACGTCGGGCAAACATGTAATGGCACTGTCGATGATGTATGAGCAGCTCTGGACTTGCGCAGCTCACGCTTTTTTTCAGCCTCAGCAATACGCCTTGCCTCAGAGGTATTACTGCCTGTGTGAATGAGGCTGTGCCATGCTGAACGGTTCAGTGCGAAGGTTTCCCATGTGGCGGTGTTGATCTCGAAGGACTTCAAAGAGGTCTTCAGCGTGTCCTTGAATCGCTTCTTTTGACCTCCATGGGAGCGCTTTCCCTGAGTGAGTTCTCCGTAGAAGAGCTGTTTAGGAATGCGTTCATCTGACATTCTCACAACATGTCCGGCCCACCTGGTCTGGGCTCTCATCAGCAATGTGTGAACTGACGGCAGACTGGCTCTAGTAAGGACATCAGTATCGGGTACTTTGTCCTGCCATCTGATTTTTAGAAGCTTTCGCAGACAGAAAATGTGGAAGTGATTGAGCCTTCGTGCATGACTCCGATAGACAGTCTACGTCTCGCAGGCGTACAGCAGAGTTGGAAGCACCACTGCTCGGTACTTCGTTGATAGGCTGATCCCTCGACGTTCCCAAACATTGAAGCGCAATCGGCCAAATGCAGAGCTGGCTTTAGCAATTCTGCAGTTTACTTCATCATCGATTGACACTGCTCGGGAAAGAATACTGCCCAGGTACGTGAAGTGGTCCACTGTCTGAAGTCTCTGTCCATTTACAGTGATGGACAGTTCTGAGTACGGAGCGTGGGGAGCTGGCTGGTGCATGACCTCAGTCTTCTTGATGTTAATAGTGAGACCGAAGTTATTGCATGCAGTTGAAAACTTGTCCATACTGGCTTGCATTTCTGGCTCAGTACTAGCATTCAGAGCACAATCATCGGCAAAGAGAAAGTCTCGAAGTACAGTTTCCTTCACCTTGGTGATGGCACGCAGTCGCCTCAGATTGAATAATTTCCCATCAGTTCTATACTTCAGGCCTACTCCTTCAGTGCAGTGTTGAAAGGCACCAGTCAGAGTGGCAGAGAATATCATGCTGAACAAAGTGGGCGCTAAAACACACCCTTGCTTGACGCCGTTGGTGACTGGGAAGGCCTCAGATGTTTCACCGTCATCCAGGACACGAGCCATCATACCGTGATGAAATTGACGTACCATTCGTATAAATCTGTCTGGACAGCCAAATTTCGACATGATCCTCCACAGGCCCTGGCGACTGACAGAGTCAAATGCTTTCGTGAGGTCCACAAAAGTTGTGTAGAGTTCACGATTCTGCTCTTGACATTTCTCCTGTAGCTGACGCACAGCAAAGATCATGTCAATAGTCCCACGACCTTTGCAGAAGCCACACTGTGATTCTGGCAGTAAGCCCTTCTCCAGGTGAGTAATCAATCGGTTCAACAGAACCCGTGCAAGAACTTTCCCCGCTGTAGAAAGCAGCGAGATTCCACGGTGATTGTCGCATACCTGGCGATTGCCCTTCCTCTTATAGAGGTGCAAGATGGATGCGTCTCTAAATTCCTGCGGAATGGTTCCCTGCCCCCAGAAGGACTGAAACAGCTCAGTGAATTTCCGTAGCAGCACGGGTCCACCGACTTTGTACACCTCTGCTGGTATGGCATCTGACCCTGGGGCTTTGCCACTTGACAGCTGATTGATAGCTTTCTTCACTTCGTCCTCTTCTGGTGAAGCATCCATGGAGTCATTGACTGCAACTTGGGGCATCTTGTCAATGGCCTCATCATTGATGACTGAGGGGCGATTGAGAATTGCTTCAAAGTGTTCAGCCCATCTCTGGAGAATCTGCGTCTTCTCTGTAAGGAGCACAGTACCATCAGAGTTCAGGAGGGGAAAGCTCCCAGAAGACTGTGGACCATAGAGTGTGTTAAGGGCTTCATAAAACTGCTTAAAGTCGTTCCTGTCTGCATATGCCTGTATTTCATCTGCTTTGGCGCTCAGCCACAAGTCCCGCATTTTGCGCAATCGGTTCTGTACTGTTCTGCGAACGTTGATAAAGGTGGTCTTCTTTGCCGCAGAGGATGGATCGTTTTGATATGCACGATGCAGGCGGTGCTTCTCAGCAAGTAAGGCCTGGATTTCTGCATCATTTTCATCAAACCAGTCTTGCCGCCTGCATGTGGAGGGCCCCAATACCTTCGATGCAGCTGTATGGACAGCTTGGAAGGTGGTAAGGTGATAGGGAACAGCCAGCATGGATTTGTAAAGAACAAATCATGTCAAACCAATCTGATAGCTTTCTTTGATAGGATAACGAGTCTTGTGGATAAGGGAGAAGCTGTGGATGTGGTATACCTAGACTTTAGTAAGGCATTTGATACGGTCTCGCATGATATTCTTATCGACAAACTAGGCAAATACAATTTAGATGGGGCTACTATAAGGTGGGTGCATAACTGGCTGGATAACCGTACTCAGAGAGTTGTTATTAATGGTTCCCAATCCTGCTGGAAAGGCATAACGAGTGGGGTTCCGCAGGGGTCTGTTTTGGGACCGGCTCTGTTCAATATCTTCATTAACGACTTAGATATTGGCATAGAAAGTACGCTTATTAAGTTTGCAGATGATACCAAACTGGGAGGGATTGCAACTGCTTTGGAGGACAGGGTCATAATTCAAAATGATCTGGACAAATTGGAGAAATGGTCTGAGTTAAACAGGATGAAGTTTAACAAAGACAAATGCAAAGTGCTCCACTTAGGAAGAAAAAATCAGTTTCACACATACAGAATGGGAAGAGACTGTCTAGGAAGGAGTATGGCAGAAAGGGATCTAGGGGTTATAGTGGACCACAAGCTAAATATGAGTCAACAGTGTGATGCTGTTGCAAAAAAAGCAAACATGATTCTGGGATGTATTAACAGGTGTGTTGTGAGCAAGACACGAGAAGTCATTCTTCCGCTCTACTCTGCTCTGGTTAGGCCTCAGCTGGAGTATTGTGTCCAGTTCTGGGCACCGCATTTCAAGAAAGATGTGGAGAAATTGGAAAGGGTCCAGAGAAGAGCAACAAGAATGGTTAAAGGTCTTGAGAACATGACCTATGAAGGAAGGCTGAAAGAATTGGGTTTGTTTAGTTTGGAAAAGAGAAGACTGAGAGGGGACATGATAGCAGTTTTCAGGTATCTAAAAGGGTGTCATAAGGAGGAGGGAGAAAACTTGTTCACCTTAGCCTCTGAGGATAGAACAAGAAGCAATGGGCTTAAACTGCAGCAAGGGAGGTCTAGGTTGGACATTAGGAAAAAGTTCCTAACTGTCAGGGTGGTTAAACACTGGAATAAATTGCCTAGGGAGGTTGTGGAATCTCCATCTCTGGAGATATTTAAGAGTAGGTTAGATAAATGTCTATCAGGGATGGTCTAGACAGTATTTGGTCCTGCCATGCGGGCAGGGGACTGGACTCGATGACCTCTCGAGGTCCCTTCCAGTCCTTGAATCTATGAATCAATGTATTTAATTATTGCATCACAGGCAAGTGTGGGGGGAAGAGACTTGACTATCGCTGGAAGGGACGTAATGTATGCCTTGGGATTTAAATTCCTGCAGTCCCTAGAAGCAAATATCCAAATCTCTTTAACTTTCCAAGGTGAAAAATTAAGTTCCATGCAAATTTACTGTGTGTGGGGGGGTCTTTCAGATGAGATCTTTAAAACCAAATCTGGTCCACTTTTCAGGGATGTTAAAAAAAAATCATTGCATTTTTGTTTGTTTGTTTTCGCCCTAAGACAAAATGTCCCCCTCTCCTCATCACTGGGCAGTATTCAGGGCACTGGCTGGCTGCTACCTTCCATCCCAGAAGTGGCTGCAATTTAACAGTGCTATAGGTATATAGTTGGTAAAATGCATTAGAGTCAAATGTTCTAGATACATGTACATTGGTTGTACTCAAAAGTTTCCCACATTTTAAAAGAGTCTACCAATTTGAGAGAGGTTCCCCATTCTCAAAGTGGGGAATACTGGGAGAACTGGAAGTATTACTCAAACTGGCAGAAACATTTTAAGAGAGAAGGATTTGGAGAAGTGAGCTATGTAGGTGGTTTTCAGATCCATGTTAGTTTTAAAGCAGGGCTTGGGTTCATATTCAATAGCCCTGAAATCTTTTGAACAGTTCTTGTGAGATTTCAGTCTCAAATGGCAAAAACCTCATTAGGGCCCTGATCTGGTGCCCAACGAATCAGTGGGAAGATTCCTTTGGGCTTTGGCCCAGGCCCTTACTCAGCCGCTCCCACAAGATTTTGGTTATCTCTGAACCAGAACTGACTGACTAGCAGCACCGTATTATTGCCTAGGCCGACAAGGCCTAGGCCTAGGGCGGCAAATTTGCAGGGGCGGAAGCTCCCCTCCGTGCCCCGCCTCCCGGCTCCAGCTCACCTCCGCCTCCTCTGCAAGCGCGCCGCCGCATCCTGTTTCTCTCCCCTCCCAGCGCTTGCGCCGCGAAACAGCTGTTTCGCGGGGCAGGGAGGGAGGGGGAGGAGGGGGAACGCCGCGCACTGGGGGAAAAGGCGGGGCCAGGGGCGGGGATTTGGGGAAGGGATCCAATAGGGGAAGGGAGGGGGCGGAGTTGGGGCGGGGACTTTGGGGAGGGGGTTGGAATGGGGGCAGGAAAAGGGAGGAGTTGGGGCGGGGGCGGGGCCAGGGCGGCAATTATTTCCCGGCCTAGGAGCGGCAAAATTATTAATCTGCCACTGCTGACTAGGGTTCTTCCAGTTTGAGATCCTCTCCAGAACCTAGCTGGGTTTGGAGCTACAGATGGGAATCAGAACTTCCCTGAAATGTCAAGCAATTTGATTCAAAGTTCCAGTCTTGGCTTCACTCTGATAGATATGTAGAGCAGGGGTCGCGAGGTTAATATATGGGGGGTCGAGAGCTGTCAGCCTCCACCCCAAATCCTGCTTTGCCTCCAGCATTTATAATGGTGTTAAATATATCAAAAAGTGTTTTTAATTTATAAGGGGGGGTCGCACTCAAAGGCTTGCTATGTGAAAGGGGTCACCAGTAAAAAAGTTTGAGAACCACTGATGTAGAGAGAGTGAGCTATTACCATTAATAATGTGTATATATATTTCAAAATGAAGGAATAGAAGGAATACTATGAAGCTGGACTTAGGTACATTTGGTAAACAGTAGGTGAGGGCTGTGCACAGACTATTTATGATAGAGCATACAATTTTTATTTTACTGAGACAATATATCTTAGTGGCCTGGCAGTTTTTCTGGTTCTTTATCAGGTCTTTTATTAACATACTGGTAGAGCTCTGTGTCTAACTGCATCCACTATGTGATCTTATTCTGTGTGAAGGTAGCTCTGCCTCAGAAGATTAGGGACCTTCTGTGGCAGAAGACAACATTTCTGCCAATGACTTGCTAGCTACAATCCTGTCAGCATAGGCTCACGGTGAAAGCTACTCTGCATAGGAGTAGAAATGCCTGTGTGTAACTATTTGCTGGTCTAAGGTTTGAAGTAATTGAAAATTCATACCACAGGAAAGAGTGTATCAGGTCCATCTTAGAACTACACTGCCTATTTCCTTAGCCGATTCTGCCCCCTTGTGAAGCTATACAGCTAGATCTCTGATAATCTGTAATGCATAATGTATGTGTGTTGTGTGTACTACACTGTATATAATGTTCGTAGCTGTGGCTATCAAATAGTCACTGGGGACAGTGTTATTCCTTTACCTTATTAAGCCTATAATTTTTTAAACAAAAGCAGACAAAGCTTTAGATATTAGCTATATCTACTATTGTTTTACAGGAAGTAAAACTATAACTTGTCCATTTTCTGTATTTCGGAGGTAAATAGCATAACAGTCGTTTTGAAAATCAGAATTTCATGTTCTTCCATTTTTTACTAGATACTTTGTTAACAAATATTTATTGTGCTGCAGTTTGGGAACCATTTTCATTCTGTTTCAAATTTTTTAATGTAAAGAATCAAAGACATGAAACAAAATGTTACCTTAGTTCTTTCATTGGTTCAGTAGTTAAGTCTGTAATAAAATGAGTGACATCAGGATTGTTGTATAGTGGAAAATTTTATCCAAGGGATAAAGATAAGGAAGAATAAATTTAGCCTAGAGTATTCTTAGTGGGAAAGGTATTAAGAAAGTCCCAGAGTCCTCTCTGTTCCCTGTCAGGACTTTGAAGGACCCAGTAATGAAAGTCTAAGAAAACTATTGTAGTACTAAAATTCTGCCTGAAATGTATTGTACTTATTAGGACTGATAACTGCTTCTAAAGAGAATAAACTGTGCTCAAACTGACAATCTACAGCTTTTTAAATTAAGGATTTTTGGTGACAATGTAAATCATTAAAGCACAGGAGCGGTTTGTATGTAAATATTACATATAAAACTGCATTAGACAGATGTTATTTATGTTGCAAATTCAAGCACTTGCAAGTTATGGAATACCTGAGTTACAGGTGCCTGTGCAACCTTAATTCTGTCTCCTTATGCAGCCTTCCTGTACATTGACTGAGGCAAGGGTCCTGTCAAAAATAAGTAGGTTCCCTTGTAAATAAAGACTGTACTATAATGCTTACGCACAAGAGGATAGAAGTAATGTTCATGTTTAGTTATTATTTTGTCAGGCTACTAATGTTTCCTGAGCAACGCAAATGAGAAGAAAATGGTGATTTTTCAAGCGCTTGTATCTCGGCAAAATGAACGAATTTCGTGGACCCCCCACCCCGAATAATTTTCAAGGCCCTGCTGCAAACAATGAAGGTGGAAAAGCATCTCAAACAAGGTTTCAAGACTCTTTTATAATGGGAAGTGTGAAGCAAGGCTACCTAAATATAGAGGACAGTACCAGCTCCCCCTATAATGAAGTACCGGTACTTAAAACACAGGCTTTGTCTTCAGTGACAAACAAGGTGTGTTTTTTTACCACAGGATAACTAACGTGTGTTAGCTATCTCCATGTAAAATCCTAGTGGAGAGAAAACACTGTAGTTTTACTGTGAGGTCGGCTTAGCGAGATTAACAGCAGGCAAGGGGCATATGTTGACCTCGCCTATCTACGTCACAGGAAAAACGACACACTTGTCTTCACTAGGGTTTTGCAGCAAGAGAGCTAACGTGCATTAGTCATCCCACAGAACAAACACACATTTTTGGCTATGAAGATAGCCACAGAGAGTTGGAGTAAAGGTTATTATTATTTATTTGTATTACCATAGTGCTTAGGAACCCTAGTCCTGAACCAGGGCCCCATTATGCTAGGTCCTGTGCAGACAAAGACCAATTGTGTACTGTACTGTGCAGATACTGACAAAACATTTTAGATTGAAACATCTTTTATTTGATGTTTGGACAGTGCCGGCCACGGTGGGTCTCAACGTGGCTACAACCATTTATCACTACCCCAATATAACTGTTTAATAATAATAATGAGCACTAATTGGGCTTCCTTAGTAAACTAGAATTTTGGTACCTATTGTTTTTAATGCATTTTTTATTGGCTTGAGGGATTTTCACCCTTGATCTTCAAAATCTTTTTTCTCACTGTTCTTCAGACCGAATAGTAAATCTGAAACATTCTGAGCACATTTGGCTAGAGTATAGCAAGTGACATCTAGACAGACAGGGTGGTCCAGTGGATAGGACATAGGAGAGCCAACCCAGCCACGGACTCATTGTGTGCACTTGATCACGTAACCTGTCTGAGCCTCAGTGTTCACCCCTCTGTAAACTGGAGAAAATAATGCTTACCCACCTATGCAAAGTACTTTATGATCAACAGCAAAAGTGTACTAAGTGTTATATTAGGACTCTGTGCCAAACAAAACTTTCTCAACAAAAACTCCATGCTGGGAATGATTTCAGCTGGCTTGAACGGTCATTAAACCCCAAAACATGACCCTGATTTGGGAAAGATTTGCTGCAGCTTGTGATCCTTTCAGTGAACTTGACCCAAGGTATGAGTGAGGTTGGACAGAGTTTCACAGAGCTGGGCCCAGTCGAGCAACTTTGAGCCAAGCGGTGGCAAACATAAGAAACTCTGTGATTTAATGACTGTGATTGGAGCATTTGAACTTAAACCTCAATGTGAAACTCCGATGTAAGCTACCAATATAAACTGAGACTAGTGTTTTAATATAGTAAAAACAAAGGTGTCTTGTATCATTTAAAAAAAACTCAGAGAGGGGAAGGAAAGAAACAGATATTGAGCTTCATCAGCATATGGATGGTATTTAAACAATTAAATGTTTAATTGTATCCTTACAGACACAAGGGAAATGATAAAATACTCTGGACAAAACCCAGCGGTGACCCTCAAAACACTGCCTATTCGCAGTGTTAGTGGGATTAGGATAAATTCATATAACCTGAAACAATCCTTTAGAGAGGGATGAATCATGTTGAGTTGAGCTTATGTGGAGGACAGCCAATGAACAGGAATCCTACAAAATCAGGCAGGTCAAAGGCTGTGGCTAAACCCAGCAAAATTAAAAATGACGACAGACCAAGAGATTTAACAACGGAAGGGTTATTAAAGACCTTAATCAGGTCTGTTTCATTGGAGTGACCCGCTTTAAACCCAGAATGGTAAGAATAAGCCAGGTCTGGATAGCAGAGAAATGGTATAAATATGACTAAGAAAAACACACTCAACAAGTTTACTGAAAAAGGAAGAGATTTGGTGCTGTGCCTAGACAGAGCACAGAACTGTCAGGCATAGGAGCCAGGTCATATGGGCCTGCGAGGCCCAAGCCCCACCAATGTTTGAGCCAGGGGCACAAGGAGAATTTTGTTGAGAGGGCCCAGGTTACCTGCCCCACCACCACAGATTTGAGTGGCATTGCAAGCTGGCATGTGAGGTGTGACACCACTAAAATTTGGCCTGTCCTCCCCTCTGTCATGCCAGGCCTACCTGTGGTCAGGAGCGCCGCCAGCTTTTCTGCCGTCCTAGGCGGCGGAAGGTCCTGCCCCGAAATGCCGCCCCCCCACAGAGGCAGCGGAAGGTCCCGCCGCCGAAATACCATCACAGTCGCCGCCCCCCAAATTGTAGTGCCCTAGGCAACCGCCTAGGTCGCCTAATGGGTTGCACTGTCCCTGCCTGTGGTGCTTCACCCCTCCCAGATCGACAAGTATAGGTGGATCTGGCTCTTACACCCCTACTGAGGGCTTCAATCTTGACCCCTGGGCCCCACCAAAAATTGTATTTGTAGGCCATTGGGAGCTGGGGGCTAAGATGGCTTTAAGTTCTACTTCCTGATTTTGTCTGCTCTGGAATCTAACGCAAACCCCTGGTATAATTTAGTTATGGCAGCTTGTCTCCACTTCCCTATGGGCAGCAGGAGTGCCCAGAATCTCAGCAGTGCTCCCTGCTGCAGCCCTGCCTCTGGCACACCCCTATACCAGGGCTTGGGATGGCATCCTCTGTTCCTGTATTTGGAGGGATTCTCCCCTGGTCAGACCCAAAACTTTCAAGGTCCTTTATGCTGCTGTGACCCTTTTACCAGCTATACTAAGGCTGAAGGAGGGGGTAAGAATCTCACCCAAAGGAAGGCAGAGAAAAGGAATAAGAATTACGGTTTAAGGCAGGGTCTTTCTGCATTGGGCTCGCTTATAGCACTCTTTAAAAAAACCAACCAACCTCCAAGCAAATCAGAGCTGGTAGTATTTGCGCAATGACAGAAATGAGCAGTGGAAGGAAACTCGCAAGGAGACATGTAATAAACTTGATTTTATTAAAGGCACCAAATAGCCACTGAAGAGCGATTGCAGTGGGAGTTAGGCACCTAAATACCTTTTAAAATCTGGGCTTAGTTGTTCAGATACAATGGAGACACTTTTCAGAGTAGCAGCCATGTTAGTCTGTATCCGCAAAAAGAACAGGAGTACTTGTGGCACCTTAGAGACTAACAAATTTATTAGAGCATAAGCTTTCGTGGGCTACAGCCCACTTCTTCGGATGCATAGAATGGAACATATATTGAGGAGATATATATACACACATACAGAGAGCATGAACAGGTGGGAGTTGTCTTACCAACTCTGAGAGGCCAATTAAGTAAGTGAAAAAAAACTTTTGAAGTGATAATCAAGCTTGCCCAGTACAGACAGTTTGATAAGAAGTGTGAGAATACTTACAAGGGGAGATAGATTCAATGTTTGTAATGGCTCAGCCATTCCCAGTCCTTATTTAATCCTAAACTGATTGTATCTAGTTTGTATATCAATTCCAGCTCAGCAGTCTCTCGTTGGAGTCTGTTTTTGAAGTTTTTCTGTTGTAAGATAGCCACCCGCAGGTCTGTCATTGAATGACCAGACAGGTTAAAGTGTTCTCCCACTGGTTTTTGAGTATTATGATTCCTGATGTCAGATTTGTGTCCATTAATTCTTTTGCGTAGAGACTGTCCGGTTTGGCCAATGTACATGGCAGAGGGGCATTGCTGGCACATGATGGCATATATCACATTGGTAGATGTGCAGGTGAATGAGCCCCTGATGGTATGGCTGATGTGATTAGGTCCTATGATGATGTCACTTGAATAGATATGTGGACAGAGTTGGCATCGGGCTTTGTTACAAGGATAGGTTCCTGGGTCAGTGTTTTTGTTCAGTGATGTGTGGTTGCTGGTGAGTATTTGCTTTAGGTTGGGGGGTTGTCTGTAAGCGAGGACAGGTCTGTCTCCCAAGATCTGTGAGAGTGAGGGATCATCTTTCAGGATAGGTTGTAGATCTTTGATGATGCGCTGGAGAGGTTTTAGTTGGGGGCTGAAGGTGACAGCTAGTGGTGTTCTGTTATTTTCTTTGTTGGGCCTGTCTTGTAGGAGGTGACTTCTGGGTACTCGTCTGGCTCTGTCAATCTGTTTTTTCACTTCAGCAGGTGGGTATTGTAGTTTTAAGAATGCTTGATAGAGATCTTGTAGGTGCTTGTCTCTGTCTGAGGAATTGGAGCAAATGCGGTTATATTTTAGAGCTTGGCTGTAGACAATGGATCGTGTGGTGTGTCCTGGATGGAAGCTGGAGGCATGTAGGTAAGTGTAGCGGTCAGTAGGTTTCCGGTATAGGGTGGTATTTATGTGACCATCGCTTATTAGCACAGTAGTGTCCAGGAAATGGACTGCTTGTGTGGATTGATCTAGGCTGAGGTTGATGGTGGGATGGAAATTATTGAAATCATGGTGGAATTCCTCAAGGGCTTCTTTTCCATGGGTCCAGATGATGAAGATGTCATCAATGTAGCGCAAGTAGAGTAGGGGCGTTAGGGGACGAGAGCTAAGGAAGCGTTGTTCTAAGTCAGCCATAAAAATGTTGGCATACTGTGGGGCCATGCGGGTACCCATAGCAGTGCCGCTGACTTGAAGGTATATATTGTCCCCAAATGTGAAATAGTTGTGGGTGAGGACAAAGTCACAAAGTTCAGCCACCAGGTTAGCTGTGACATTATCGGGGATACTGTTCCTGATAGCTTGTAGTCCATCTTTGTGTGGAATATTGGTGTAGAGGGCTTCTACGTCCATAGTGGCCAGGATGGTGTTTTCTGGAAGATCACCGATGGATTGTAGTTTCCTCAGGAAGTCAGTGGTGTCTCGAAGATAGCTGGGAGGTCAGTTACTGCCATGATGAGTGTGTTATAAGACCATAGCTAGATGGATTAGAGAGAGATAAAACTAGAACACTGAATTCTCATCAGAGAGCTCTAGGGAAGAAGGCATAGAGAAGAGAACCCGGTGTGGGACATAAATTCCATTACTGTTGTTTAGTGGTTCTCAGACTATGGTGAGCAGAGCACTTGCTGATGGACTATGGAGAGCTGGCTGGGCACATAGTGCTGACGCTCCTCCTTGTGGCCACCCGTTCAACTGCTTTAACAGACAAAAAATACAGTAAATGCTATCCTGATATTACTCTTCATATGGGTGTTGTATGATCCCCAACAGGACTGGAGGTGGGTCTGTGCAATCACCAGCCAGAGGGGGGACAGATTTGTGCCATCACCAGTGACAGGGCAGCCATGTCTGTGTGATCGCCAGGGGGACGGGAGTCAGATCCATGCGATCACCAGCATCTAGGAAACAATCTCTATTAGCTGTGGCCTACATTATGAAAAAGCATAAGAACCCTGGCTGTTGGCAACATAAAACTGTTTGCAAGGTATCTTATGAAGAGATGTTTAATGGTGCCAGGAGGAAAAGAAGAACAAGAATTCAGCCCTAGCATGAATTGCGAGCCTTTACATCACTCATGTCGCCGTGCTGTGCCCTTGAAGAGTACGTCTGGACATGTAGCTCCTATTAAGATATTTACACCCCACAGAAATGAATTACAAAATCAAAGGTTTTTCAGTGGCCTGCAGGAAGTGAGTTTATCTCAATCAGTGTCCACATCACAGCTGGCAGCACCTTAGCGTCTTTCCTGCCAGGCTTAGCGGAGACCAAGGACTGAATTGTCTTCTCACTCCTGGAGTAGTCAGTTCTGATCTTGAGGTTTTAAGTGGGACACTGTGGAGGAGTGTTCACTGCTGCTATCCATGTTGTACCTGTTCTGTAGATGAACAGAAAGGACGTTGGTATTCCCGGCTATCCCAAGCACTACCTTTACTTCCCTTTAAATGTCACCATCTGTCCGTTCACATGGTCACATTTAGCTATGAACAGACTGACATCACTCTGCCTCTCGCAGCATGTGTTCGCTCTGAGAGTTCGAAGGAAGGCCACAATGCTAAAAACCAGTGCTCTCTTGCTCAAGAGAGGAATAAGAAGACAAAAGGCCTTTTGCTTCTAACTCACCAGTTCAAATCCAGCCCAGCCATGTCCAAAAGCTGTTAGCAAGTTACATGAAATGGGTTGTTACTCTCAGTCCAGATGTGAGTCTGGAGTATCACAATAATCATCACTGTAATCCGCATCCTTGTTGTTAGTTTCACCAGCCTGCCTGGAAGTGAATGGATTTAATTGCCCACTTAGCCATACAGGAGATGGTTCCTTCAGATCAGGAATCTTCAGCATTGTCAATCTGGCACCCATCATGAGCATGAAGTTCACAAAATCATTTCATAGTTTTCTTGCACTCCACTAACCTGATGTGCAAGCTTGGGCAATTCATTTCCCCTCTCTGTGCCTCTGTTCCTCTCACCTCCTGTGTCTGTCCTGTCTGGTTAGACTGTAAGCTCTTTAGAACAAGGGTTATCTCTTACAATGTGTTTCTGCAGAGCTGAGCACAGTGGGGCCCTGAGCTCAGTTGGGGTATCTAGGCAGTCATAGCAATAATACAATTCTGGGAGGTAAATAAGGAAATGCGCACTCTGAAAGTGAAGGGTTTGCTTCCCACATTGTTATGGAAAAGAACAGAACAGAAAGGAATTCATTCTGATTCACCTAATTTATTTCCATAAATCGTATCTTAGCAGGAAGATTGACTGAGCTGGCAGAGCACCAATTAAAACGGAAGAAAAGTTAGCAGTGTTTGTATGTCAAGGCAGTGTTTTGTAATACATTAACTATATTTTTTGTCAAGTAGTCTGCATCTTCAACCTTTGCAGGCATGGAAGAACATCCATTCCAACTTTGGCTTTGAAATAATATTTTTTATTTTTATTTCTTCACAGCACTCAGTGTGCTAGGCACTTTGCAGATCAGATAGACGGACAAACTCTCCAGCGTGAAGATTCTACAATCTAATGGACATGCTGTGATAGGTGAAAGCTACAAACAAAAGTTCATGAAATAGAAGGATGGGTAGACATGGGTCACAAAAATAGGTTTGCATAGTTAGGTAGCTGTTATATACACATCTTGCTCCAAAACATGGTCTACAATGTATACAAATCTTCCTCCCCACAACCCACTAAAATTTCCTTTCAGGGCAAAGTGCCCCCTTCCCTACCCCACATTTGCCCCCTCTGTCCAGTGCCCATCTTCCCTCACATTCAAACCCCACACACATACCTTCCCGCACCACCCAGCCATGCTGCGTCCGCACTCCACACGACACCTTGGGCAATTCATCCTGTGAGTATTCCACACACACCCCTCATCATCCCTCCCTCATTTTGATATCACGCTCAGTGCTGAAGGTTCCTGGGCCTATGGGCAGTTCCCATCCTTGTCCTGTCCCATGGAGTACATAGCAGGAAGGAGACCCCCTTGTTCCACTTAGTCTGTGAGGAAGCTCTGGAGTTCCTTCTGGTTCTGCTGTTATATGAAGGAGGATTGGGGCTTTGGGGGCCTCCTTGCGGAGGTTATCTCAGGTGACCTTTGGTCAGGGATAGGGAGTGGCAAAAGGAACCTAACTGGTGAGAGCCCATAATTAGGTAACTCTCTATCAGGAGCTGTGAGAGATTTTCATGCACAGTGGCATTTCTCAAAGTTATTCAGCCAGCAAAGAAAATAGTTCCACACCCTGGCCATATCATTAGAGCATAAAAGAATTGGTTCGAGGTGTTCACATGCTTGCTGTCTCTTCCTGGGTGCAGCAGGTTTACATCACATGAACAAAATAGAGTTATCTCTTAACTCTTGTTTGTGGTTCCTGAGGTAGTATACCAGAAGGTGCACGCCAAGCAGCTGGAACTCCTAAAAAGGGCAAATAGTGCTTTTCTGTTTGCTCTCAGGGCGTTCCTTTCTATTGTTGTTTCAGGTGGCCAGGGAGGTCTCCCTGTCATTCAAACAGGTGCAAAAGAGGAGGTGCTTGGGTACATTTTTCATTTCCCTGCAGCTCACAGGCTCCTTTCATTCTTTCTTGCAGAAGGCATCTTGTTCCTTTTCTCTTCTGTTTGTTTGGTGGGTGCTGGAGTTTTTCTCTCCTCCCTTCCCTTGACCCTCACCTCCCATTTATCTTTGTGATCACTGGAGCTTTTGATACTGCACGTGGGGCAGAACAATGCCTTACACATACCGGGACTCGAGACCGCGGTCTCCCCCTCTACCTCAGAGTGCTCGTGCCACACACTCCTCTGGCCAGACATATGAGGAGCTGAAGCGCCAGTGCCAGCAGAAGGGGACGCTATTTGAGGACTGTGACTTCCCAGCCAATATCTCCTCTCTCTTCTACGGTGAGAAGCCACCCATCCCCTTTGTATGGAAAAGGCCTAGGGTGAGTATGACACTGCTTAGAGGTTGTTCCCACTTTTGCTATGTGTCATGTATATATTTCCATCTCTCCTGCCAAGAGTCAGATGACACTGGACTTCTTAATGAACAATCAACCAAAACAAAAAGGAACATAATAGGGGCAGAGCCCCATACGTATGGAGCTTTATAGACAAATAAGAGACATGGCCCTGTCGAAGTCAATGGGAGTTCTGCCTTTGCTCTCAGTGGGGCTAGGATTTCACCCATAGTCTCTGTATGAATCAGGATCTGCTCATGTGGAATAAGAGAGAGAATCTTGACATGGTCTGTGTGTGGAGAGAGATAGAGGTACACGTATAGATGGATAGATAAATACAGGTGTAAATTAGATCTCTTGTAGCTTTACATATATGCAATATACATGTGCCTGCTGTATGTCTGTCTTATTTTTGGTCTGACCCTCCTCTGGTGATTTTTACAGCAGTGTAACTCCATCGTATTCAATAGAATTATTCCTGGTTTGTGCCTGTGTAAGCCAGAGTGAACTGAGTCCATGATTTTTAGTAAATTTGTAAGGGCCATATTGTCCATCCCAAGTAAGGGCTGTGGTAGGTCATATCCACAGCAGATTGAATGTTGTTGAGTTCAGTGGGACTACTCACATGTTTAAAGTTAAGCACCTGCCTTAATCTTTGCAGAATCAGGCTTAATGTAAGACAAGCTGCATAAGTGTGTAGCAAATGATTGGAGGGGCATGAGAAAAATGATGGTAACAGTAATCAGATCATACCATTCACAAACAATGTGCACAATGTGGTGGTTCTGAAACATTTTTTTTAAATGACATTTAAAAATTCCATATCAAACCATAACTCCTGTAACCCCTTCCCACCACCTTTACCCTGTCAGAAAACCGGGCTTATTCACTTTAGAATTTTGTATTTAGTTAATTTGTTCTTTGGTGCCCCCTTCTGTAGTCTATATAGTAGCCTGCTGCATAGTAGTCCATATAGACTACCTCCAACAAGCCCGCTGCCTAGCATTATTCCCAGACAAATGCTATGTTAAGATAGAGTAAGGTTGAGAGTACATTTGAGTCATTTAAAGTAAAATACATACCAGGTACGTTATGAGGATCCAAAAACCTACTGTTATAAACCAGGAAATCCACAGTTAAGGTTAAATTTAAAAGAAATTCAAACATGTTAAGGCCTGGAAATGCAGTTGGGCCACTCAAGCAACCTTAGCTCTGCCCTGTCAGTCACACACTCTTCAGTCACTTAAAACTGGCTGAAATCTGGTGCATAGGTTACATTTGAAATATTTGTTAAGGATTAATGCTCATCTTTTCCTGCCATTCTTCACAACTGAAAGTTTCTCCTTCAACAGGAACTTTAACTCAGCCCAGTAAGGACACTGTGAAGGGGGGAAAGAATGGAAAAATAAAAACAAGTTTGTCTTTAAAAATTGATTTAATCCAAGCTGCAGCCACAAGCACTAAAATGCCTTGATCCTAATCCTACAGGTGTGGCATGGTGTCACGACAATGCAGAGTTAAGACTTCTGTCTTTCAGCTAGGAAGAAAAATGGAGGGGAATGCCCATTGATCATAAAAAATATTCAAGTGAAGTCTATGCACAAGATTTCAGTGAGTTTTAATTATATGGGACATTTGAAGAGCCTGTGTTACTCTGTTACTGAGATTTTAAGAGCAAAACAAAGGTCTGCCAGTGGGTGCTATATTTCTCAAAAGACCCATTCTTAGTTAATCATCGTTCCTAAACTAATTAACAGATTTACTGGTAAATTCTCAGAAAATTCATTTTGTATCCAAAGTGTATGTGCTGTAATTATGGGAAGGATGCTCTCTAGTTTTCATACATAACAAAGAGGCTGAATCCCTGCTTTAAGTGGAAAAATTCAACCTTATCTATGGAATTGGTACAGACACTTCTCACATCAGGTCCTACTCCCCAGGCTGCCTAACCCGCATGGGACTGAGGTCACCTGGGTGCTGTCTCTACTGCTGTCCCAGGGACGGGGTGGCTCCCTGCAGGTGTTAGGTGTGAGAGGGCATGAAGTCCATTGACTCCATCCAGTTGTGGAACATATACTCTGAAGATAAGCTATAAATTTGAATGTGTGGCCATAGTAAGATGCTATGGCTATGTGATGCTTACATACTGTATCTGGTACCAAATGCAAATATTTGTGAATCTAGATCAGCAAAAGCCCTGTTTACCTTTCCCTCTGAAACACACAGTGACTATCAAGTAGTCAATAATGTTTTTTTTCTACCAGGGGTCTATTAGTATCATGATTGTTCCAAGTCATTATTTGTAGCAATGGACAGTGGTCTGTCTTCAGCCTCTCTTCCAGATCCAGCCATCACTAGTTTTTGCAAGCTAAATTTGGAAGAATTTCAAGCCAAATAAGTGACTTGATGGGATGTGCCTTTAGGCTGTGATTTCTGCCATGTGAAAGTGTGTGTGTGTGTGTGTGTGTGTGTGTGTGTGTGTGTGTGTGTGTGTGTGTCTGAGCAGTGTAGCAAGAAAAGCAGCTAACAGGAGGGGGTAAGAAAGTTGAAGTTACAGCAGCCCACGCACTACTTTACGTTTCACCTTCTTCTGGCTCCTCAGCATGTAAATCAAGCCATTTTAGTCTCCCTTTCATATCAGTAAGTGGGAGTAATGGAGGCTAAGTGTCAGGGAGTTTGTGTATGCAGTGTAGTTGTAGCCGTGTTGATCCCAGGATATTAGAGAGAAAAGGCGTGTGGTAATAATATCTTTTATTGGACCCAACGTAGAAGTTGGTCCAATAAAAGATATTACCACACCCATCTTGTCTCTCTCTGTTTGCATAAGGGAGACTGACTAATGCTGCCTCTCACCTAATCTGACAAATTAACCTGGCATTTTTAAAACTTGAAGAAATAATCATCTGTGGAATTTAAATAAAACTCAAATATCATTATTAGAAGTCAGATAATAAACCCTATGTATAGTAGTTTGTGTAAAGAATATTAAAATAAATGAGATAACTGCATTGCCAGCTCTCAGATTTGCACCCCAAAATAGCTTTATCTCCTTTATTCAGTATAAGAAAGACTTTCTAATTTGTCAAAGGTATGTGTGTGTGTGTGTGTATACACAGTATAGGCCAGCTGGTGTACATTCGCATAACCTCACTGAAGTCAATGGAGCACTGCTGATTTACAAAAGCTGAGGATCTGGCCCTATATGCCAAATGCTATAAGATAATAAAAGCTATTTAGCAATACTATCCTGATTTCTCTTTCTTATTTGAAAAGAAAACCTTTAAAACTATATGTTCCAACAGATACTTTTTTATTAATGTTGGAGAACATGTGACCCCTTCCTAATTTTTTTCCTCTTGGCATGATCCACCTCTCTTTTCTCTATACTCTCATGTATTATTTAGATTGTTAGTGGCTAGCCCAGTATAAATATCACATATTCTGTAATAATTACAGTGCCTGGGAATGTTTTTTCCCCATCGCTTGCCAATGCAAATGAATTTGTGGTGTAGAAATGGACCTGAACCAAAACTCTCCCGATCTGAACAACCCCCACCAACCTCCAGATCTGGAGCTGAATGTTGCAGTCAGTTTGGGGCAGAGGTGAAATTGCTTTACACCAGTTCAGACTCCCTCAGACTGGCTTACACACACACACTCTCAATATGGAAGGGAGACCAAGTTAATGTAATTTACCCTCTCTTGAGCCAGAAGAAACTGTAAATTAAAGTAGAGTTTGGACTACTGTAAGTATCACCTTCTTTCATCTCTTTGGTATGTAAGTTACATCTACTTAGGGAATGTCAGCATGGGGAAAATTGACCTGAATAGCTACTGCAGAACAAGCCATTCCACAATAGCTATTCCAGTCAGATTCCCATGTATGTAGCATATTCTGTAGTGTTATATAATGTCAATTCCCAGATTTTGGCTTGGTGTTGGACTGCAATCATATCACATAGTAAGGCATTGCCATGTACCTGTATCTGCATTCCATTAGTAAGAAAAATGAAGGTGTGTCTTGAAACTGCATGAAAAAACAGGTTCAGTAAAAGTTCAGTACCTCAAGTACCTTAGTGGATGGATTGTTCAGGGTTCTTTGTAAACCTGAAGCCTCAGTTGATAGTAATGTGTTCTAGATTTCTAGTTGCCTTTAATTAATACACTAAATATTAGCAGCTTTATTGAATGGATCTAGCTTGGCTAGAGGTCTACGGAGAATTTATAGGACCTGATTCTCCTGTCAATTACTTCAACGTGAATCAATAGTGGTTCCACTCAAGTCAATCAAGATACACAAGAGTTAAACTTGCCCATACTGTCCCATCGTGTCCTGTTCCAGCAGGTACTTAGTATTCTGTATTCTTCAGGGGTGGTCTCTGCTTTCTTGGTTCCAAAAAAAAGCAGAATACAGAGTGGAGGTTGGGATCTCTCCAGGGCAGTATAGACTACAAGACACGATGCGGATTTTAAAGAGGCAAATCTGATGTACATTATGGAGGGCAGGGACCAATGAAGGCAGACTCCCAGCCATGTACTAATTCGACCCAAACAAGGCTCGAATACTGGGTATTTTAAATTATCCACAGCCAAGCTTTATGGACCTGATCCGCAGCCGACTGAAGTCAATGAAAGATCCCTGTTGACTTCAGAGGACTATGGATCAGGTTCATGAAGACCAGGAGTCCCCCACAAGATTCTAACCACACAACCACAGGCTCTGCACTGAGAGTTTAAATGTTCCCTTAGGTCCAAGCCCAGTCAGCACAAGAAGCTGAGTCAATGCCTCATCTACTGGAATCTCCCCCATCTCCCAGCCACCACTGGTTTCAGAGAAGAACAACCACACACCAGTGAATTTAAACTCTGGCTTTCCCACTCAGGAATTTAATTTAACTTTTGCTCCCAGGATAAACAGGATACAACAGACTCTATATGTGTTTTACGGGGAAAACTCTTTCTGTCTCTCCTTTTATGGTCCATGTGCATTCCATGTTTGGTTTGTAAATAGACTTTTGTTCCATAATTATTGAATATGCAGTCAGGTTTATAGCCAAATCAGCAAATTTGCCATGGAGCGCTGTGACATTCTCCTTCCTGCATCATAGAATACTATTGCACCCAACAATGGAACTCCCCTCTGTGGAGGACAGGGGGTTTTGTGTGAACTCTGCTGATGGGAATCTCTGGGAGTCATTACATCAGTGGATTGCCTGCCTGCCCTGGTCATTGTCCCTTTTTCAGCCAATACCTCCCACTTCGGGGGCTGAGTTGGGCTCCTTATGACCTTCCATCTCCCCTTTGTAAATGAAGCTGCCGCTACTTTGAACCACTGCAACTTGCCTCTGACTTAGCCCTTGCACCACCATTCATGCTGGATTAAACTGACAGATCAGGGCCTTCTTTCAAGGTGACTCCAGGATACTGTGTAGTACAATACTCTCACAATTATAACAATATAATATGGTAGGGCTGTATATAAGCAGAACAAGAGCACCTGCAAAGTCACACTCCCAAAGTTTGGAGAGTGCTATGCAAAAATCACAAGGAGACGTGCTTTTAAAATGTAGTGCTCCTGAAAGGTGTAGGCTTGGTAGCCCTGGAAACTGAAATCTGTTAAAGCAGACGAGGGCTGCCCATGGTTCCGCATGAATATTCTTTGGGACCTGATTCTCCTCTGGGTTACACTGACATAAGTGACAGTCAGGGACATTACCCCTGATTTACACTGTGGTAAGCAAAAGAGAATCGAGGTCTACGTCTCTCACGAGAATGGCCACAAGGGTGCTAATTATGATGCAGAGACAGTTCTCTAGGAGCTGCCCTGTGACCACCAACTCGTTTTACAGCGGCTACCAAACAATCATCAGACAGTAATACAGTTTGGTTACTATTAATCTAAGACAGATTCCCACTAGTGGCCTGGATTTGAAAGGCTCCTTATCTCATTACTACCACAAGCCATTTAGTCTGGTGGGAAGGGTATTTTATACAAGTAGGGTATGAAATATCATTTGTAAAAATGAGCTGTGATACCTCAATACCATGCAATCATCCAGAGCTAGCTGGTGTTGGTTACCAACGTCCTGGCCTTGGGAAGTTGTGCACAGAAAGAGCACGGTGGGAGCTCTGTGCACCCGATATGTAGGGAGTAAAGGTTATTGAGGGGGGTACACAAAGTTTTAGGGTGTTTGGGGACAGATTAAGTTAAACAGCTCTCTTAAAATGTGAGTTTCTTAATCGCTACGTACTTATGTTCCCTTTAAGCAGCGATTCTAAAATAATGCATATTATTAAAATCAAAATCCTCTCACTTTTTCCTCCGCTGTAATGTTGTAAGGACTATGAATGTTTTTTTTTTTAATCATTTAGTTACAGGTCACACATGCCAGGGGGTATTTAACAAGCAGGTGGGTCAGGTAATGACAAGTTCTGGTTTGACTTGCCTTTGTTTTCTGTAACTGTGACACATCAAACTCACTAATGCTTCTTGCTGGAAGGCATTTGGCTTGAAGGAATGTGGGCAGGTCACTTGCCCTCTGCCACTTCCTTTGAAGCCAGGAAACACTCTAAAGGTGCAATGTGCATCCCTATATGAGCATAAATTACGTTAACTTAATGTGTGACTCAGGGTAATGACTTTAATCGCTCATGGACATTTCTCATTTTCACCTGCTCTGCAGATGTTAATGTCTTTCTTCTCCTCCTCTGTAAGGCTGTGCTCTTTTGGCATGCTTGTATTTACTTCAATAGGAGCACGATTGAGTCTTTTTGTTACAAAGATGCAGTATTATGCTCTCTGAGGGCTAAAAGGTGTTGAATGTTTTCCAAGTGAGGCTAAGCTCCCTCCGTTTTCAATGATATCTAAAGAACCAGATCGCCGCTCTGCTCAGTGCAGAAACAGGGGCTGGGGGGAAGGTGGCTTTAAACCACCTTTGTGCCTCACTGTATTCTTAGCCGGGCACCCTGTGTAAATTAGAGCAGTCTCATGGTTGCTCTAGCTTGTACTCAGCCAGTATCAAGTCTCCTGGGGCTATTTCTCAGATAAAAATAGCTTCAGAACAGGGATAATCTGAACCCTTACCCCAGTGCACACTATCACGGTGCTGCCAGGGGTGTGTGGCACAGAGCCATTTCTCCGTCTTTATGCCACTCAGCAAAACCCTTATTCTTGAGGCCAATTCTACCTTCCCTTTGCCACCAGACTAGCATAAATAGGCCAGGATGGAACGGAGAATTGGCTCCACTATGCTCAGCGCATTGCAGGTGGGGCACTCAATGTCTTATTGGGTTGAGACATGCAGTTTGATCGTTGAGAGGGTGGGTCGCTTTTTTGATCACTTGGCTGCTGCCTCCTGAATTGGGAACTTTGGTCAAAATGCACCTCCAGGGCTACCCTGTTTGCCAGGTCCACTACTAGGTCTTTAACAAGTCAGCATTCAAATGGAATTTTGGTGATTCAAAGGGATGCTGCCGTATGCAGCGGGGATTATCAGCAAAGGGGTTAACTCCAAACTTGGCAATATTTCATAGCAACAGGACTGGGTGTAGCAAACTGGCTCATGTAGATGGGGAAGCGAAGGGCTTGCCACGTTACAGGGTTTTATGTGATGTTGGCTACCCACTTTGACAAATACTCACTTTTTAAAAACATGAGTTGTTATAAAGCTTGTTCAATAGACATGAGGAAAACCAAATGGTGCTGCTGACCTTTATTTTCCTGTGGAGATTGTGTATGTTTTATCCTGTGTGGCGTCAGGTACACTACATATGATCTTTACATATAGCTGCTGCTATAAATTGCTCTGAACATGCACCTTTATGTGTCAGTGTATTTTTAAACTTATTTAGATGTATAGATATTTTTTAAAGCACCTCTCCCACTTCCTAGGTGCCTAGCACCAAAAATGTACACATTGTAATACATATACAGCTTCAGCAACTTATCCCCATTCCCCACCCCAGCATAACACAAT
The DNA here is from genome assembly GCF_028017835.1 of Emys orbicularis. NCBI lineage: Eukaryota > Metazoa > Chordata > Testudines > Emydidae > Emys > Emys orbicularis. Next base: position 132,984,921 of record NC_088685.1, on the reverse strand, counting down.
AATCACACTCTGTAAATAATATAAAAATACCCCACCCTCACTGAGCGTATTAATCACCAGCCATCTGCCCCATATACAAAAGCCTGTCAAATCAGATTCACTTTATAGTGTGCCCTGACAGTCTAAACCTGCAGGCTGTTTAACTTACTCATTTTGGGATATTGCCAGATTTCATTGCCCAGACCTGGACCTGGACCTAGGCCTTGGTTAGCTATGAAGGAATCAGAATCTCGGACGCTACAGAATTATGACTGTTAAATAAACTAAAATAAATACAAACCAACTCCTTTTCCTTCTAGGGAACTGCCGTGTTTGAAGGATTGCATTTGTTCCCCTATTATTGTTTTGCTATTGAACTTCCTCCTTTTGCAAAGGCATCAATGAAGGGGCTTCTTGCTTGGCTGCTTAACTGAAATAGTGTGGCCGCACTTGTGACAGATATTGCAATTGCATGCAATATCTTTGGGGACCATACTGTATTCAGTTTATGGATCACTATTGGCCAGGGATGCTATGCAACTCCAGGGGGCAGGGTTATCACAGCTCCTCCAAGAACCACAAACAGTTGAGGGGCAATTACAGAACCACGTAGGGCAGTGTTTCTCAAACTGGGGTCGCCGCTTGTTTAGGGAAAGCCCCTGGCGGGCCGGGCCGGTTTGTTTACCTGCCCCGTCCGCAGGTCCGGCCGATCGCGGCTCCCATTGGCCACGGTTCGCTGCTCCAAGCCAATGGGAGCTGCTGAAAGCGGCGCGGGCCGAGGGACTTACTGGCCAGTGGGAGCCGCGATCGGCCGGACCTGCGGACAGGGCAGGTAAACAAACCGGCCAGGGGCTTTCCCTACACAAGCGGCGACCCCAGTTTGAGAAACACTGACATAGGTTGTAAACATCTCCAGAGATACACCACCAGGGCCGGCTCCAGGCACCAGCTTACCAAGCAGGTGCTTGGGGCGGCCACTTCTGAGAGGGGCGGCAAGTCCAGCTGTTCGGACGGTCCCTCACTCCTGCTGGGAGCGAAGGACCTCCCGCCGAATTGCCGCCGCAGATCGCGATCACGGCTTTTTTTTTTTTTTTTTTGGGCTGCTTGGGGCGGCCAAAACCCTGGAGCCGGCCCTGTACACCACTCCCGAGGGGGTGGGGGGGTGTTGCATATACTGGTTCAAACTGGGTTTTCCAGAGACCAACAAATAAAAAAAGGGCTTTTGCTATAACGAGGCTGGGTTTAAACTGACTGAGGGCCTGCTTTCTGATCCAGCAAATGGACAGGACCTTCTGTTCAAGGGGGCCACTGGGTTGGAAGGACTTTGGCCTACCAGGGCCCCTAAGACTGATGGGTGATCTCCGGTAAGCTTTTAGCATGTGTCTAGGACCTTTTGTTGTTTATTATGTTTTCTCCGGAATCCTTTCAATAACTGTGCTTGCTTAGAAAGGGCGGTGCAGTAACTTGTTACTGCTGGCAATACACTGTTCATAGCCTTTGGAGAGAAAGCAAAGCACAGGCACTGGCCATTAGGCAGGCAGACTGGCTGGCTGGGGATGTCACACGGCAAGGCAAGCGGTTGTGCAGTCTTAAAACCTCCAGTCAAAAGGGCATGGGACAAGGGTCCCTGCCCAGAAACAGGTGACAGCTAAAGACCTGAGACCTAACTGGGCACGCCTAGTATGTACCACAGAGGAGGGTGCAGGTACCTTGAAACTGTGCTATCACCTATACAACCAGTTCTGCAACAGGATTTCAGGACAGATTGACTGACTGGATACACAGGACTTAACCGTTTTGTTCAGATGAATTCAATGAGACTTTATTGGCATGACAAGCTATACAAATGTTGCCAGAGCGTAAGATAAAACAGACAACTTAGGTATGTGTCAGAGGCATGTACAACACCCCCAGGGTAGGGTCACGTATAGTACTTAGGATCTGATCCCCTGTGTCCATTTGTCTCAGGAAAGGTTTCATCAGGCAATGAACAACAGACTTCTGGTACAACATGAACCAGAATTCACTGAGTAAGAATCACTCTTGCTGGGAATATTTAATCAGAGGTGGCCACCTCTTTTCCATTGGGCTGTCCTTTGGCTGGAAGCAACTTAAAAACCTTCCAGAGTTCCACAGAAGCTGCACCACTACTAACTGCTGCTATTAGGTGCTGAATCAATGCACCCCAAAGCCACTTGGACCCTGTCTCCTCCTGGACCAGCACCAGCCACTTTTTGGACTGTGCTAGTCTCCTCTAGGGTCCCCTGGTGGAAGGGGAATTACAGACGGCTACTGTGCATCACCATATCATCACTTGGTAGATTTTCCATCTCAGGGACCCTGTGTCTGAGTTTAAGCTGGTGGAAGCTGGCATAGTCCTCGGATGAATTTATCCCATGATGTTCAGCCTGGAATAGGAACAGGACAGTTGGGTGGTATTTTATGGCCACAGTGGGCAGAAATCATGCAGAAGATGTGTTCCCCAATGCTTCAGAATTATTTTCTTTCCCTAAGAACAGAGGAATTGCCAGACTGCCTCAGACAAGGTCCATCTAGTCCAATATCCTGACTCTGATGGTGGCCAGTACCATATGCTTCAGAGGAAGGTATAAGATCCCTGCACTAGGCACATCTCATCCCAATCTCTAGTAGTTAGATATTGGCTTAAATCCTGAAACATGAGATTTAATATCCCTGCCACAATTTTTTGTAGTGAATTAATTATATTAACTAGACCTTCTTGAGATCCATATAAATGTCCAATCATTTCATAAGTTCTTGGCCTCAAAAACTTCAGGTTTAATGAGTTCCAGGGGTGCTGGAACAATTTATATAAGTGGGGGTGCTGAGAGCCATTGAACCAAACTGCAAACCCCTGTATATGATGGAAACAAATTTAAGCCAGGGGGTCAGGCCTTACCCTTAGTTCCAGCATCTAGGATGAGTTCCACAGTTTGATTACACATTATGTGAAAAAAATATCCTTTCATCAGTGTTGAATTTCCCACCTATTCATTTCATTGACTGTCCCCTTGTTCTTGTGTTATGTGATGGGAGAACAGAGCTCCCAATCTACCTTGTCTAGACCATTGATTATTTTGTATATTTTTATCATGTCCCCACTTATTCATTTCCTTTCTAAGGCAAACATTCCCAATCTTATCAATCCTTCTTCACAAGAGAATATTTCCAGGCCTAGGATCATTCTCATTGCCCTTCTCTGAACCCCCTCGAATCCTGCAATATCCTTTTAGAAATGGAGTGACCAGCCCGGCCCACAGTCTTCCAGATGAGGCTGCGCCATTGATTTATATAACTGCATTATAATATTCTCCATATTATTTGCCACCCGACTCCTTATGCGACGTAACACCTTTGCTCCTTTTTTTACCACAGCTGCATATTGAGCAGAGAGGTCTTAACTGAGCTATCCACACTTATGCCTGCGTCGCTTTCCTGAGTTGATCCAGTTAATTTAGAATGCTGTGAAGTGTTTTAGTGGTTTACATTATCCCCTCCAGTGCATTACTTAGACATTGAATTTCATTTGCCATTGTGTGGATATGCCTCAGAAGATGACATGACATTATTGAAAGATGTTTATTCTTATGGTATTGAAACTGCTACTGGATAGAGATAGAGGGCCAAATTATGCTCTCACTTACACCCGACAATCCCATTAACTTTGAGGAGCTCAGCACTTTGCAGGTTTGGACCTATAGCATAGGTGCTGGAACTAGGAGGGTTGGGGGGGCTGCCGTACCCCCTGGCTTGAAGTGGTTTCCATCATATTCAGGGTTTACAGTTTGCTTCAATGGCTCTCAGCACCCCCACTATATAAATTGTTCCAGCACCCTTGACCCATTGTGATTTCCGTGGGATTGTGCAGGTATAACTTGACTACTGACTTGGGTACATCAAGGTGGTGTGCATCTGCAGCCCTCCTGATGACACTCAGTATTCCCTATGTAGTCATGAGAGGTAGGGTGGCTTTCTAGAGAGAAATGGAGATAGATCACAAAATGTATGAGAGAACATTTTGTCTGTTATTTCTTTTCTTTCCCTAGGGCCTGATCCAAAGCCCAGTGAAGTCAATGAGAGGCTTTCCATTGGCTTCAATGGGCTTTGGATCAGGCCTTCATTCTGTAACAATCAATTCTGCCAGCTTACATTTATTGTTCAGGATGGCGGGCTAGATGTTTATACTATCATATTTTCTGTGTGTCCTTTCAAAGTTTCTCTTTGTCACTATAGTAGATCCCATTGTTATAGAATATTGAGGTGATTGCTTTCTGGTTGTCCTGAATGAATACTGGCTGGTTCCATTCACAGATGGGCACTAGCATCTGTCTTCATTCTCGAGGGAGACAAGAGAAGGTATTTGTAGCTACCTGTTTTCCAGTACAAAGGTGGAAGTGCAGGGAAATCTCTTAGGTGTGCCAGGGAGTCTGTGAGGGTAGAAAAGGAGAAGGAGGCCTATCCATTGAAAGAAAGATGATCCAGGGGTAAGGCACTAGCCTGCCATTTTAAAGGAGTGGGTTTGGGTCAGTGCTCACCACAGACTTCCTGTGCGATCTTGTGCAAACCTCTCTATGCCTCAGTTTCCCATCTGTAAAACAGGGATAAGAGTAGTTCCCTTGCTCACAGAGGTATTGCAAAGATAACTACATCAAAGATTATAAGGCACTACAGTAAGGGGAGCCATATAAGTACCTAAGATGTTTAGATAAAAGGGGTACTTCAAGGACAAAGATCAATAGGTGCCCATCATCAGGGCCAGTGCTACCATTAAGGCAAACTAGGCGGTTGCCTAGGGCGCCAAGATTTGGGGATGCCAAAAAGCGGTGCCCCCAATTTTTTTTTACAGCGTTCCTGGGCTGGGCTGCCGGCAGCGCGCTGACATGTGCGGCTCAGACTCCCTCTCCCAGCGCAGCGGCCGTTCCACTTCTCCCGCCTCCCAGGCTTGCGGCGCCAATCAGCTGTTTGGCACTGCAAGCCTGGGAGGGGAGGAGAATTAGAGTGGGGGCAGCGTGCTCGGGGAGGAGGCGGAGCAGAGGTGAGCTGGGGTGGGGAGCTGCCGCACGGCTCCCCGGGGGGGCGGGAGCTGCCGCGGGGGGGGGGCTCCTCAGGGTGGGGGGGGGGGTGGGGAGCTGCCGCAGGGCTCGGGGCGGGGGGCGCAAGGTGGAAGTTTCGCCTAGGGCACGAAACTTCCTTGCACCAGCCCTGCCCATCATTAAGGCTAAGTTTTTGTCCTGGATATTTTTAGTAAAAGTCAGGGACAGGTCATGGACAATAATGAAAAATTCACCTGTCCCCGACTTTCACTAAAAATACCCATGACAAAATGGGTAGCCTGGGCAGCTGCGAGGGGTGGGGGTGGGAGCTCCAAGGTCCCCCACTGCTGGTGGCTTCAAGCAGCGGCGGTCCCCCCTGCCTCTGCGGTGGCTGGGAGCTCTGGGGATCCTCCCTGCCACCCACTGCAGCTGGGAGCTCCGGGGGTCCCTCTTGCCACCTGCGGCGGGTGGGAGCAGCAGGGATCCCCCCTGCCGCCCGCTGTGGCCGGGAGCAGCGGGGGTCCCTCTTGTCACCTGTGGCAGGGGGGAATGACGGATCTCCCCTGCCACCCATGGTGGCCAGGAGCGGTGGCGACAGGGAGCTGCGGAGCTAACCCCCACCTGCAGTGGCTGGGAGCTACGGGGGTACCCTGCAGCTCCCTGCCTCCACAGGCAGCAGGGGACCTTGCAGCTTCCAGCCTGCACTGGCTGAAGTCACAGAGATCTTTGGAAGTCACGGATGTCATGACCTCTGTGACTAAACTGTAGCCTTACCCATCATACCCCAACATTCCATTCAATGAGATGCAAGTGCAACAGAGAACCAGTGGCAAAGCAGTGAATGCTTTTTTTTTTTTAAAGTGACAAGTTAGATTTCAAGGGGGGAAATCCCTGACAGATTAATTGTTTTACGGACATATTTTTCTATCCAATGCAGAACATCTGCGATATTTTTAATTGAACTTAAAATAATCAAAGAAATACCAGTCAACATTGCTTTCTTTTCTACGAGTGTCTTATCGGCTCCGCTCCTCTCAACCTTTGGACACTCAAGGGTGTGGAGTGTCATATTTGATCCAGCTCCCACTTAAAACTAACATTACTTGGTAAAGCAAACAAAGGTTGGGATCAGCCTCTTCTTTTTCTTTTCTTTGTTTTTTTTAAGGGACGATGTTATGGTTGCTCACCACTGCCAGTGCTATAAATGCTCTACAAGTAAACACAGGCCTTTGCTCTCGCAGGGTTGCCAATCCAGTACCTTTCATCAGCACTACGTTAATTAGAAAAAATTAGATCAAATGATTGTTTCATTGTGACACACCATAATTAGCAACAAAGGCTCAACACAGTGTCAGTACTATTGTGTGGTAGCCAGTTTCTCAAGGCTTGTAGTAATGCATGTAGCATATTGGTGACAGGTTCATCCCCTGAATGTTGCTATATTTTTCCAGGCATATTTTAAATGATTTTGTCTCTCTTACTCTCTCAGGAAATTGTTAAAGACCCACAATTTATAGTTGGAGGAGCCACAAGAACTGACATTTGTCAAGGGGATCTTGGTGAGTGTTTTCCCTTTACAGAATTATTCCACACCTATCCAAGTGCTGTGGTGCAGGAGATTCTAGAAGGGGGCGGGGGTGGTTATTATCGAATAGTAATTCCTAGCTCTTATGTAGCACTTCTCATCAGTGGATCTCAAAGTCCTTTACAAAGGAGTTCAGTATCAATACCCCCATTCTACAGGTGGGGAAACTGAGGCATAGAGTAGGGAAGTGATTTGCCCAAGGTCACCTAGCAGCAGAGCTGTGTCTAGAGCCCAGTCTAGTGCTTTATCCAGGAGGCAAAACTGCCTCTCCAGTCTCTTGTTCCCTAAATTGGTGGAAGAAGTGAAACTCAGAAGTAACGTGTTCTCATTCTAACCCCATACCCATTTCTGGATGCCTCAATAAAGTATTGGTTGCTGTGGAAGCATACACTCACTTTCTTCCCTCCAAATTAAAAAGACAGAGCTGTGAAAGGCGAGGGAGAAGTTAGTGCTGCCAGTTGCCATCCATCATGAAATTCACAGGAGAGTCCCAGGTCTGTGTCCTGTAAGCGCATAATAGCATCTACAGCAATGTAGAGTCTCAAATACTTTTTGGGCAGTCTTAAAGTCATGATGCAGCTATCCTCATGGCAGGGCACTGCACAGACACATACTGATGTTGTGTCCCACCATGTCAATGCAACACCACAGGTTGATGCCAGTGTTGTATTTGACATGATGCTGCAATATTATGCACTGATGCAATATGGCTGGGTAGTAATGCCATGACATATCTACTTGGTCCTGCAAGATAAAGTCTGGAAAGCGGTTACCCTCGGAGAAAGAGCAAACAAGAATATAAAAATTCATTTTAAAACAATGAAGGTATTTAGTACAGGCACATGGTGTTATGTGACTAACTTCTAAATTGGTTTTAGCTTCTTACTCATCCCACTCTAAACAATGGGTGCTTTGGATTGAATTGCACTACACTCAAAAAGTACCACAGCTATAGAATCGTATAGAATTTCAGAGAATTATATTCTTGCTATACAACACTATAGGATCATCCAAAAAACACAAAGAAAGTTTGCAGTTGTAGCTGTGTTGGTCCCAGGATATTAGAGAGACAAGGTGGGTGAATAAATCAAAGATATTACTTCACCCACCTTGTCTCTCAGAAGAAGGTTTATAATTTTCTATTGAATTCTATAGGTTTTAGAGAAATTTCTATGCAATCCTATTACATTTCCATAGAAACCTATTTGTTTAATCCCAGCTGAATTCCATAGGACATTTCCATAAGGTGTACATTGCAAGTTGAATGGTTTCCTAATACTGTTCCAGAATGGTTTATAGGGATTTTTCAGACCTTTGTGCAGTTGCTGCCTCCTATGAGATACTCACTACTCCCTTCACTCCATGCAAACAACCCAGGGCTTGCAGCAGGCCTGCTGGTTTGGAAAAAGTGCACATGACTCATTTTTGTTCTGTTTCATTTTTGAGCAGTTTTCCTTCCTGTGAGTCACTAACACAAAGCCAAGGTCTTGCCTTTATCTTGAGGAAGAAAAACACACAGAAAAAGTCAAAGCCTGGCCCTGTTGAGGCCAATGGAAACTTTGTCCTTTATTTCAGTGAGATCAGGTCTTGGCTCAGATGCTATACGACTTCCAAGGAAGCTGAGACTTGGGTGGTTCCATATGGCATCTTTCCTGGTTGGTGCCAGCTAGCCAGCCAGTCTTCTCCTGAAGTTTTAAGTTAAACAGGATATTGATGTGTCCGTGGGTGGCAGGCAACCAGACATCATACTGCTTGCTTATAATAGGAAGTCATGTGAAATGTCACATGTAGCGTCAATAAATTAAGCCCCTTCATACTTTTTTCCCCCAGTGGCAAAAAGTACTTCCCAGACTTTGTGAACTTTCACTATAATGAGCTAAAGTCTACTTTACAGTAATATCAGGGTAAACCCAAATAACAACGGACTTCAATGGAATTCATCTGGATTTACAATGAAATAGTAAATAAGAGCAAAATTAGCCCACTGCATGGAGGAAAACAGCTGACAGTAGTTGTGTTCATAGTCAGTTATGGCTGGTTTGTGTAGCATCTCACATTGCACAGGAAATAAAATGCAAATAAATGAAACCGATGTGAGTTTACTCCACCCAATGAGAACTCTTAATACACAATTAAATGCAGAACCTGTAATACATGTAGGGCAGGATTGTGATCTTTGTTACAGAGGCATAAATCCAGAATAATTCTACTGACTTCAGTTACACTAGCATAACTGAAGTCAGAATCTTACCCATACAGTTTGAGACAAGGCTGCTACAGTATCTTTTTCCTGTAGATTGTGTATATTTTCACGATATATTATTGGTGATCTGTGTATTGGTGTTTTCAATTTGCAGGTGACTGCTGGCTATTAGCAGCTATAGCTTCTCTTACACTGAATGAAAAAACATTAGCCAGAGTTATACCTCAAGATCAAAATTTTGGACCGGGCTATGCTGGAATATTTCACTTTCAGGTAAAACAGCATAAAATGCAAACACTTCTAGGGGCTGGGTAGCTAAATGCACTGGTCCATTTAGTGGCACGGTTGTCCGTTTGCTATACAAGTGGATTTCATAGTGTTTAAGGCCAAAAGAGACCTTTAAATAATCCAGTCCAGAGGTTCTCAACCTTTTTCTTTTTAAGCCGCCCCCCCCCAACATGCTGTAAAAACTCCACAGCCCACCTGTGTCGCAACAATTGTTTTTCTGCATATAAAAGCCAGGGCTGGCATTAGCAGGTAGCAAGCAGGGCAATTGCCCGAGGCTCCACACCATAGCGGGCCCCGCAAAGCTACATTTCTTAGGCTTCGGCTTCAGTCCCAAGTGGTGGGGCTCAGAGCCCCTGGGCTTCAGGCCCTTGCAATGGAGCTTTGGCTTTCTGCCCTGGGCCCCAGCGAGTCTGATGCTGGCCCTGCTTGGCGGACCCCCTGAAACCTGCTCGCAGCCCCCTAGGGGGCCCCGGATCCCTAGTTGAGAACCACTGATCTAGTCTGACCTCCGAATGATGACTGAGGCATTCAAAGCAGTACTTGCTAAACTCACCTTAAGTGAGAGTCTTGAGAAGAAACCTAGAAAAATTTTAACTTTCCACAGTCACACACTGTTTTTCTATTATAAAGGGAAGTACAGTGTTAGAAATCATGGCATCATCTCAGAAAGGTTTAAATACCCAGGGCCAAATTCTACGCTCAATTACATGTGTCAAATCCCACTGCCAGGAAGTCAAAGGGGTTACATAGTTGTAATCAAGAGGAAGACTTGGCCCTACTGTATATGTGGGTTTTTAAGATGGCTTGAGTCACATGATATTTTATATCTAGTTCAGATCAAGAAATATAGTACAATTCCTAACCACTTTTAATATCCATGTATCTGACTTAGTTCAGATTCCCGCTCCATCTAAATAGTCCAATATAATGTAATAGAGAGTGATAAATTTATACATTTTTAAAACAAACTTCTAGAATGTAATATATAACTATAGGTGCTCAGATGCCATGGTGGTGGGCATAATATAAGAACATGGATCAAATAGAATAGATCTCTGCTATAGAATCCTCTAGGTTGATTTAAAAATTCTATATAAATGGTATATTCTGTTAAATGTTATAGATTTTTAGAATAATTTATATAGAACCTTACTTAATATCTGTAAAACTCTATTGGATTCTATTGGAGTTTATCATAAGGACTGAGAGAAATTGGGGGGGATGTACAAAATTCCTGCCTGCTATGAATTCAGTCTGTTACTTACTATTTTGTCCCATAGCACTCAGTGTCCTTCAGTTTGTAATGTATATGTTAACTGAAAGTCTTTGCCAACACACAGCTCTTATATGAATTCAGTATAGTTTAAATAACTTACTACAGTTTGACACTACAGCATGTATGAAGTGGCTAAGGATCAGGAAATTGATGCAGTTCCAGGTATGGCAGTTTGTGTCTATGGAGTTTCACAACAGCTGTGTCTTTGTGTCAGGTTTAGAAAATAGAAGCCCACCAGTTTCTTTATTGACTTGATTGAGAAGAGGCTTAATGGGGGAAATGAGGTGCTTACTTTGGGCCAGATTTCACCTGGCTCACAAAAACAGTGTGTTTTTAGTCTTAGAACAGCCCTCAGATGTTACTGAGATAGTTTAGGAGCATGGGAATATGGTAGTTAGAGAGTTGTGCTAGCCTTATGAAATATTACAAGTTATCAAACAATTCTCTTGCCCTCCATTCAACACAGTTTTGGCAGCACAATGAGTGGCTGGATATTGTTATTGATGATCGATTACCCACCTTTAAAGACCGCTTGGTTTTTCTACACTCGGCTGAACACAATGAATTCTGGAGTGCCTTACTGGAAAAAGCCTATGCCAAGTAAGTACTGTCTGCCTTTGGTGCATGCATTGCTCAGTTTGTCACACAATGAAAATGGTCAGCTTTTCTTTGTTCAATGCATTTTCCTCAGCCTTGACCTGGAGATACTATGTCCTAAATTAATCCCCCCGATGGATTGATCCAACTTCCAGTAATGTCAATGGAGAGACTCCAGTTGGCTTCAGTGAGAATTGGATCAAGTCCTAAAACCTGCTCTTTGTTTTTCTGCTGAGAGTGCTAATAATGATGCCAACTCTTATGGCTAAAAACTGGAATAAGACTATCTACTGGTTTTGCATCTAGCAGGCCACTGAACAATTTACAGTATTGTCACTGCCAGCCTGGGCTGGATTTGAACCAATAATGAATTAGAAATTAGGATGAGGAGGGGGCGAGTGGCTACAATGTAATTAACAAACTGGGACTGAGATTCTGCTCTCACTGAACCCAGTTTTTACTCCATTGACTTCAATGGAGTTACTGCTGGTTTACACCAGTGTAAATAAGAGAGAATCAGGCTCAGTGTAACCTAAAAAAGTTTTAACAAACATTTCTAACTAGTGATGTGCATTTTTCAGACTTAATGGGAGTTATGAAGCCCTAAAAGGAGGCAGTACACTAGAAGCCATGGAAGATTTCACTGGAGGAGTTGGAGAAATGTACGAAGTCAAAAAGGCTCCAGAAAATTTCTATGAAATCTTGGGAAAAGCTCTTGAAAGAGGTTCAATGGTGGGCTGTTCTATTGATGTAAGTAAAAGACTAGCGAGGGTGTAGTTTTGTGGGGGGTATTTTTTAAGTAAAAAATCCAGCTGAAATTAATAGCAAATAATTTGCAATAGTAGCAAATAAGCACTGCAATCATTTATAACCAATAACTGTAATCTAATGTACATGCAATACCAGTTTAGTCCTTATGGCAGCTGTTCAGAAGAAGAGTCATTGGATTTCAGTTTCGTATGTGCAATTAATTTATGTATATGTAATAACAGTGAATTTTATTTCCTGGCCCCATTCACCTGACCTGGGTCAGAGTTAAAGCTGTTCACGGCCCTGTCACAAAGCAGGAGTCAGTGTCGACTGGCTTCAATGATTGCTGTTACCATTTTTGTGCTATTGTTATTTTTGTCTCCAAGCCTGAAGTAAGCTCTGTGTGGGCACAGAGGGCTTTGCAGAGTCAGTGCCTGAGTTTGTAAATTAATGTTGTTGTTCATGAAAGATACCAGATTTAGGACAATCCTGGAGGGTTGGCAACCCTATTTACAACACTGAAGACTGGATTTATCCATAGAAGAGGTACCACATGGGCAGCAGCTGTAAGCTTCCTTACACTACTCTGCCAGTGTGTCTTATACCTGAGCTAGAGGAACCTACCATAGGGGTAAGAGAAGATAATTCACTCACCCATTCCCCCTAGATGCTTGGTCTTTCCCCCTGGAAGTCTGGGAGCATTCCTATTGATGACAATCTTAGTAGAAAGTCCCATATTGTTCCAATACGTGAAAAATAGAATGATTTTTTGTGTGTGGAAAAAGTGTCTTCCCTAAAAGGCTGTGCCAGTGTGCAGGAACAGGAAAAGCTATAGACAGTATTTGGTCCGGCCATGAGGGCAGGGGACTGGACTCGATGATCTCTCGAGGTCCCTTCCAGTCCTAGAATCTATAAATCTATGAATCTATACTGTCATTCACAGTACCTTTTAGTACTGCCACTGACTTCTCAGTGTATCTAGCTGTGACGGGCCCAGATACTGACAGAGTGTCACCACGTACAATGTCCTCTCAAGGAAGGGTACGTCAAAGTGTATTTTCATATTTCAGACCAGCAGCGCAGCTGAGTCAGAAGCTCGAACCCCTTTCGGCCTCATAAAGGGTCATGCTTATTCAGTAACTGGCATTGACGAGGTATGTCCCAATTGTTGCTATGTTGACAGTATGTGGTGGAGCGTGGGCTGGCAAGGGGTGCAAACTCAAGTGGTGGAAACCTAGAGCTGGAGAGTGAAAGGTCACAAATCCTGTTCTCCACACCTCCTGGATGCAGTTTGTCTGGAGAATTGGGGTGGCAGCATTGTATGAGGCGGGGACAGGATTTTGGCAGGCCACACAGGGCATGCCCCTTCTCCCCCCATCTAAGGTGTTGTGCCCAGCTTCTTGTGCCTAAAGGAACTTAGGGCGTGAGGCCTGGGAGCCAGAGGACTGTATGTATCCTCTAATTCTTCCCTAGAGCTGAGTGAAAGTTTTCAACTAAAACTTTTTTTTGGCAAAAAAATGTCGATTCTGTGATACTAAAATATCTTACGAATTTGCACTGATTTCACCAAACTGATTTGGTTGGGGGGAAAAATTCTGTAAAAACCAACACGTTTAGTGTTGACATTTTTGAAACAGTGGGTTGATTTTTTTGATTCAAAACCACTTTTTATTTTGAAATGTCCTTTCCTTTCATTTTTTAGAAATTAAAAATATTTTCAAATGCACGAAATTGAAACGGCATGGTCCATTTTGGGTCAAAGTGGTTTGTTCAACCCAAAATTATTATTTTTTTCAACTTTTTGGGGTTTGCCAGAAATATTAGACAATTTAATTTTCAGTTCAGCCCGAAACTTTTTTTTTTAATTTACAGCAAACCAAAAACTCCATTATTCACCCAGCACCACTCTTCTCCCCTGTGAAGTGAAACTATAATCCAACCCCGGTGGGAGGTTTCTCCTTCCTCTCCACCATTCCTTCTACCTCCTGCACATTTGCTCCTGCTGAGTTCCCCAGTGCCCAGAAGAGTTATCCAGCCTATTCACTCTCTTAGTCTTAGTCTTCATTGTCTCTTAGTTAATGACAGCAGCCAGCCAGGGATTATTTATTACAGTAGCAATAGTCTCATTATATTTTAAGGCCACTCAGGAATTTCTCTGTTTTTGTCTTCCTATTTCTAGGTGAGTTTCCGAGGCCGAAAGGTGCAACTCATACGGCCAAGAAATCCATGGGGTCAAGTGGAGTGGAATGGCCGTTGGAGTGACAAGTTAGTTTTATGTCTAATAACTATTTGTATTGCATAGAGGTCAGACTGACGAGGGAAGTCAAGTCAGTGTTCTGTATATAGTTTTCTGCAGATATTTGCAGCTTAAGCTGTTTTTCGGCCTTTTCTAATTAACAGCCTACACATGCAGAACAGTGCTGTCATCGTCATAACATCCTGACTTCAGTAGTGTCAAGACTGCTCAGTTACCATTTAAAGAGGCACTGTCAAGATTGTTTAGTCCCAAAATGTAGGTACTGCTAAAAATAGAAACATAATCCACTATTAATATAAATGTCATTACACTTCTACCCCGATATAACGTGACCCGATATAACACGTATTCGGATATAACGCGGTAAAGCAGCACTCCGGGGGGCGGGGCTGCACGCTCCGGCGGATCAAAGCAAGTTCAATATAACGCGGTTTCACCTATAACGCGGTAAGATTTTTTGGCTCCAGAGGACAGCATTATATCGGGGTAGAGGTGTATTTTTAAGACAATTCCAATGGAAAATGTATAATTTGTATTATTTAAATATTCCCCTGCAGTATTTGCAACACAAATATCCAAACACTGTGCTATTACATGAGAACTGGAAAGTGCTGAGGTAGTGTATAGGAATTGGACATTATCTCTTTAAATATTTTGTGAGCCCTCTAATGGCACTCACTGTGTTCTATGTTTCTGAAGCCAGAGCTCCAAGGTATATATGTAGGTTGGCCTTGCATGTTTTGTGTAGCTATTAAAGATCATTATTTGGACCACACTTGCCTGTGTGGTTCCTTCATATTACATTTGCTGTGTAAAGAGCAAAAGACCCAACAAACGCCAGCTGGGAAAAAAGTGAAACTCCCTAGTCTCTTTGACTATCCAAGCTGGATGAAATTAAAATAATAGTCATTTTAAAAGCAAACAGCATAAATGGTAAACAGTAGATTCTATTTTGGAAATTCCTACTAGGTATATTTTTCATGTTTGATTACATTTATACATGGCCTGTTTCTGAGATCACTTACACTGCTTTACCTCCATTGTCTTCAACTGAGTTTTTCCCGATTTACACTAGTATAAATGAGAGGAGACTCAGTTCCATAATATATCCTGATGTCGCTTTAAAAATGGTGAAATAATTAGCAGACTTGATAAATTTCTAGCACTGATTCAAATGTCCCTTCTCTTAAAACTATCAACAAATAAATCCCAGATATTTACATTTCCAAGTGTAGTTATGATCCTTTGTAAATTCCAAAAATGGGAGAATAGTTGATCAGTATAATTAGAGATGATTAAACCTCAAAAGATTTAGCAGTTAAGCTTGGAATAGGTATCAGGCCATTTGAGATTTTTATCCTGGGCTACACTAGTGGGGGGGTTCGAACTAAGATGCGCAACTTCAGCTAAGCTATTCGCGTAGCTGAAGTCGAAGTATCTTAGTTCGACTTACCTGGCCATCCTCATGGCGGCGAGTCAACTGCCGCGGCTCCCCCGTCGACTCCGCCTACTCCTCCTGCCGAGGTGGAGTACGGGCGTCGATTTGCGGATCGACTTATCGCGTCTAGATGAGACACGATAAATCGATCCCCGATATATCGAACACTACCCGCCGATCCGGTGCTGTATCTGCCAAAAGGGGGTCTGATCCTGCATGTGGAACTGCTAATGCAGATCACAGTGTCCACACAGAGTCCTATTGAAGCCAATGGGACTCCATGTGGGCATGGGAGTCTACACTAACACGTTGACTTGCAGGATCAGGGCCTTAGGTTAGTAATCTCATGAGAGACTTCTAGTACTTTCTGCTTAGAATCAGGTTGGAATTACACTGCTGTAAGAGCAGGCTTTCATGAAACATCTAGGCTTTTCTGCTTCCATCCCTGCTAGAACCAGGAATGGCAGCAGTGAATGGAAATGAAAAAATAGATTTTCAGTTGGGACGTCAGCTATTTCAGTCTCTCTCTCCACTCATTTGTACAATTAAAGAGCACCATCCTGCTCCCACTGACTTCATCTGGGAGCACTGGATGGTCCTAAACTACCAATAAACTTCATGGCAATAATGATACAGATGTACAACAAGGTTTACAGTACAGTGGATGTACAATCTAGAGATATACCACTCACAGTACTTAAATTTACCTTGGTTTTTGTAGTATTCCCTATTCTCACTGTGGGAAACATTGCGGAAACAGTGGTACTGGTCAATACAGCAGTGCTTGTAACCTCAAGATTTTAGACGTGATCCTGCTTCTGTCTAAGTAGATGGAAAGTTTGCCGTTGGTTTTAATGGCAGCAGGATCAGGCTCCTTAAAGGCACCTGTTGTGGCTACTGCTCAAATAAAATCAATCTTAAAGCGGTGTAATCTGGGCTAACATATCCAGCTGGTGTCTTTGAGCCAAGGGAAATGAAGTACTTGATAGCCTTGTAAAGCTTGACTTTGTTTTCTTGTAGTTCTTCTGAATGGCAGTCAGTCAGCCCATCGGAGCAAAAACGCCTGTGTCAGACAGTGCTAGATGATGGAGAATTCTGGTATGGTACCCCTTTGAATTATAAATATGCCGATGAGAATAAATACAATAAGCAGGCAGGCCAAGTGAGGCAGGGGAGGATAGCTCTGAATTGGGAAATTAGTGCTTTAATCCAAAGAGAGGACTGGTACAATACAACCTTGATATAAGTCACTCTCAATTTACATATTCTTAATAACAGAGTATATTTTTAAGATGTTTAAAATGCCATACTTAGCAACTGGCATTAATATATTTAAAACATTGTGAATTCTAAAGTTCTCAAGATCTAAATGAATGACACTGTGATTGACTTGTTTCCTGAAGGGGTTAATCAGACACAGGTGATTTGCACAATGTAAGGAATGCTTCAAAAACAAGTCTGGCAAGTTTTGTATTGTCTAAATACTCCACTCCTGTACATCACATTTCATCTTACTAATGCCATTTGAATTGGGTGATTCAATGCAGCATTTGCCACGTTACCTCTTATGTGCCACACCTGGTGAAAGAATGACTCATGAGGCTACACAAATGCTCTTTGCATATACCGCGTGTGCTGTGCATCCTTAAGGACCTGAAAGTAGTGAAATCAGCACAGAGCAGCCTAACAGCTTCCGAAGAGTTTTCAGTTGTTTTTTTCTCATATTTTGCTGTCATTTAGAGCAGTGGGGTCTAGTAGATAGAACACTTGACTGGGACTCAGGGGACCCATGTATTATTCCCAGCTCTGCCACTGGCCTGCTGAATGACCTTGAGCAAGAAATGTCGCCGCTCGGTGCCTCAGTTTCCCCGTCTGTAAAAGGATGCTGACCTCTTTGTAAAGCGCTTTGAGATCTACTGGTGAATGCTATATAAGAGTTAGGTATTATTTAGAATTCAAAACAGCCTTGACAAATTGGAGAATTAGTCTGAATTCAACAAGATGAAATTCAGTAGAGATAAGTGCAAAGTTCTCCACTTTGGAAGGAAAAATCAAATGCATGGCTATAAAATGGGGTAGTACTGCTGAAAAGGATCTGGAGGGTTATAAGTGGATCACAAACTGAATATGAGTCGTCAATGTGATGCAGTGGCAAAAAAGGCTAATATCATTCTCGGGTTTGTTTATAGGAGTATTGTCTGTACGGCATGTGAGGTGATTGTCCTGCTCTGCTTGGCACTGATGGGACCTCAGCTGGAGTACTGTGTCCAGTTCTGGGCACCCCACTTTAAGATAGACATGGAAAATGTGGAGAGAGTCCAGAGAAAAGCAACAAAAATGATAAAAGATTTAGAAAATCTGATCTATAAGGAAAGGTTAAAAAAAAGTGGGCCTGTTTTGAAAAACAGTCTTGAGAAAAGAAGACTGGGGGGGCGGGGACCTCATAACAATCTTTAGATATGTTAAGGGCTGTTACAGAAAGGACAGTGATCAATTGTTCTCCATGTCCACTGAAGGAAGGATGAGAAGTAATGGGCTTAATCTGCAGCAAGGGAGCAAGGTTAAAGATTACGAAAAACTTTCTAACTATAAGGGTAGTTAAACTCTGGAATAGGCTTCCAAGGGAGGTCATGGAATCCTCATCACTGGACACCTGCCAGGGATAGTCTAGGTTTATTTGGTCCTGCCTCAGTACAGGGAACTGGACTTGATGACTTCTCAAGTTCCCCTACAATTCTGTGATTCTGTTCAACATCTTAAATGTTCAGATTGTGAGTTCTCTTTGTGTTATGTGTACAGCACCAAGCACAATGGAGTTGAGGGGGGTCCCTAGATTCTACTGCAGTAGTCATAATAATAATAATTAATAATGGTTAAATCTTAATTTCAGGGATCCCAACAGATATTTATTTTGCAAGTCATGACATACTGGACCTGAAAAATTAAAGGGGAAAAATGAAATAAACAGCTCACTAACAGTTTAAAAACCGGAGCTATTCTATAGCTTCTGGATATGGCTAGCTTTCCTGCATCTCTCAGAGCACATGGATTAATTGCTACATTATAAATAATAATAGCACCTACATGCGGGGGGGTTTTCTGTCATGTTTTACCAGTTTATTCTCATGCATTCTATGTGGGCTCATCTCAAATAGAAAAGGGACATTTGTCAAAAAATATAAGGCAGTTTAAAGCAAGATAAAAGATCAGAGTGGCATAAAGCAAACTACAGAAGGCTGCGTGAACTGTGTTAAATATGGATGAAAACACATTTTAAGACATTTCAAATGGGAAATATGTTTTTGATAAGAATTTTTGTCTCTTTTACCCTTTGGGTTCCTGGTAACTAGGAACTAGCAAGACCTTCAGGGTAACGTGTTCAAGGCTAGATTCTGATCTCAGTAACTTACAATGAGTTACTCTGGATTTACACCAAGAGTAACTAAGGTCAGTCTTGATAAGGGAGGGTAGAGAGGAGAGGCAAATTTCACATTCATTATTGTGCTTCTGCCAGAGGGGAAAGATTAACCCTGGGGCTAGTTAGCAAATCAGCTTCTAATTCTCTCTGTCTCTGCCTCCCTCCCTCTCTTTCAAAGATGTAGGGCCATATTCTGCTCTCAGTCACACCAGTGTAAATCCAGAGCAACCCCAACGAAGTGCTGATAAGTACTTCACATGTAAATCAAACTGTGTCATTTGCTCCCCTATCAAAAATGTGCGGTGAAAAGTTTCTAGGACAACGTATGTTAAAGTAACCCTAGGCTCCTATTACTTATTCAGCAGAATATGGAATCTATTATAGCTGGTGGGCCTGTGATGTTGCTACCCCTGTGTGCTATTGTGAGGATCGCTCCTGTCAACACCCACCCACACACATTGCCTGGAGCACATTGGCTTTTTCCTGCCATTCTTGTTCATTTGTGTCATTCAGTCACTAAGGCCCAGATCTTCAAAGGTTGATTTCAATGGATGTTAGGAGCCTAAATATCTTTGAGGATCTGGGTCTACCTGCCCAGCTTGATACCTGGTTTCTGCTACACTGTTTTCCTGCTCTATTTCCCATGCTATCCAGCAGCGGCTGCTGTATTGCACATCAGGATCTGACTTGGTAAATACTTCCCCTACTGGTTCTTACTCCAGTTCGGATCAGGTCTGAGTGCCAACCCATTCACAGCAAGCGAAGTGCCAGTGGGCCCCTCCTATGTCTTGCTGCACATTGGGCTGTCTGCATGCTTCTTGGTATGTGGGTTGTACGCAGCATATCACACTTGGTTATCGTTCAATTTTGGCAGAACTTTTACCCCCTCTGTACTGTTTTTGCACTCAAAAGGATAACTGGGCCCAGGAGCTGTGAGACTAGAAGACTAGAGCCTCCCTTCTCACACCAGTTTTTACACTAGTGTCACTCCATTGGGGTTGATTCTGCTCTCTCCCTGACGCTGGTGTAAATCAGGAGTAACTCAGATGAAATCAGTGGACTCTCACTATATTAAGACTGGTATAAGAGAGATCAGAATCAGGCCCACTGGGGTCAATGGAGTTACTTGTGATTACACTCGTGTAAAGGAGAGGAGAATCGGGTCTATGGAGAGAGATCTTCAACTGGTGTAAATCAGCATAGCTCCAATGACGCATGTCAATGAAGCTACACTGATTTACAGAAACTGATGATCCGGCCCTATATTCTGATACTCTGCATTTTGAATTGGTCTGTGGGAGTAGTTTCTGCCTAGGCTGCTGCTTCTGTTCAGTCACTAGTGTGCTGCACTGACTGGTTTCCCTTCCTTTCGTTTAGGATGAACTTTGAAGACTTCAAAGCACATTTTGATAAAGTTGAGATCTGCAACCTCACCCCAGATGCTCTTGGGGACAATGCTACCAACAAGTGGGAGGTGACAGTCCATCAAGGGAGCTGGGTCAGGGGTTCCACTGCAGGAGGGTGCAGAAATTTTCTAGGTGAACAGAGATTTCTTTAGAAAAATTTCACACTCCCGTGGAAGCATCCATTATAGACACAGAATTCTTCACCCCTTTGTAACTTCCACAAGCGTGTCCTGAATAAGGCCAGTGGAGTCTCAATTAGCTTAAACCCAGCAAAATATCAAAACAGTCCCCAGATTCCACTTGAGAGAAATAATTTTCTTTGCCTTTCAGTTTTGTACACCTCTTTCTCCTCTCGCTTACATTTGTCCAAACTAGGAGTAACTCCACGGAGCTCAGTTAAGTAACGCCCGTGTCAAAGGGCTATAATTGAGGAGAATCCAGCCCTTTCCATCACATTCTGATCATGCTGGTGTAGACTTGAAGTCACTCCACTGATTGAATGGAGTTACGCCAGATTTACACCAATATGAATGAGATCAGAAGTTGATCCTTTGTGCTTTTATATTTTCAACAAAACCCCATTTAATTGTCTTAACTTTCATCTCCGATTTAAACCATTGCTGTTTAATGAGATATTGGGTCTAAATTCTGCTGTTGTTTATACTAAAATCCAAGTCCCTCAGGATTTGGCTCTTTCTCTGCAGAATTGCATTGAAATCATCAAGATACATAATGGAAAATGGAAAAATAAAACACGCATAAAACCCCCACACTCACTCTCTCTATTGTTCTTTTTGGCTCAGTTTAATTTTTTTTTTGAGGGGAAAAACGTCTGTGTTCTTTGCTTTGCAGACACCTTTTGGACTAATCCACAGATCAAGCTGCATTTGACAAAGAAAGATGACGGGCAAGATGAATGCACATTTATAGCAGCTCTGATGCAAAAGAATCGACGTAAACTCAGGAAACTGGGTGCTGACATGCTGACAATTGGCTATGCTATTTATGAGGTACTTGGTATTTTACGATGTAGTAGCCATGTTTGCTCTTTCTCTCTCTCCCCCCTTGTATCTCTCTGTGTGTCAGTCTAGATTTCTGCATCACACACCCATTGCTGTGGTATCTAATCACCTGTGTTCTTTAAATAATGATGAGAATGGTAGCTTTCCCTTTAAAATGTCCTAATATTGGTGCAGAAGGGCTTTGCCAAAATGGATTTTCTCCATCCTAGAGCCCCTGCATACAATGCCTGCCTGACCTTAGAGTCTGAGAGCTAGATTCCCCTGGCATCCAAGCTCCATTCAGCACAGGAGAGTGAGGTGGGAGGAGTGCCAGGGGTTAATGGTGACTTCCTGATCCTAAAGCCAGTGAATCATGCATGTATCTGGCCCTATGATTCTAGATCAGGAAGGGAGATGGGAATCTGACATGTCTGAACTACGCACGTCAGTTACTTTGCACACAATAATGAATAAACCTGAAATCCCTGCTTCAAATTCTATTGCAGAGCCCTAGCAAAGATGGACACTTGAACAAAGACTTTTTCAGATACCACCCTTCCAAGGCAAGGAGCAAAACCTACATTAACTTAAGGGAAGTCTCTGACCGAGTCAAGCTGCCACCTGGGGAGTATATTATTGTTCCTACTACTTTTGAGCCACACCAGGAAGCTGACTTCTGCCTGAGAATCTTCTCTGAGAAAAAAGCCATCACAGAGTAAGTAATCAGCGGAGAGTGGTCAGTCAAACAGGCCTCCTGCAACTTCCAAAACACTCACACACCAGTCATGTTAATTGGGTTTTTAAAGAATCATGAGAGATTCCTGAGGGCATTCTCCCTATCCCTATCTTGCTTCAGGCAAGAGACCCCAGAGATGAAGAACCATCCCTCCCATCCACTTTCTGCAGCACCCTCACCTGCTATGTGAGGCTCCCAATGAACTAAATGGAGTTCATTGCCACAGCAACGCTTGTAATTAACAAAAGTTAACCCCTGGTGCTGTGCACTAGATCTCAGCCAGGGGAATCTAGTAAACTAAGCTTTTCCCCTTTTCTTATTGTTTGTTATTGTTGGGTGTGGTGTTTTTGTTTGTTGGGGAGGGGGGAGTTTGTGTGGGAGGATTGGCAGGTTTTTTGCAACAATAGGGTTACCATATATAACAAATAAAAAAAGAGGACCCTCCATGGGCCCTGGCCCCGCCCATTTCCCACCCCCAGCCCCGCCCCAAATCCACCCCTTCCCTGCCCTAACTCCGCCCCCTCCTCCCTCCCACTCCCAGCCACGCGAAAAGGGCTGCCCGAGCGCTACCGGCTTCACGGTTTGCCGGGCAGCCCCCAGACCCTGCGCCCCCGGCCGGCGCTTCCCCAGCGCAGCTGGAGCCCGGGAGGGGAAGCGCCCAGCCGGGGGCGCAGGGTCTGGAGGCTGCCCGGCAAACTGTGAAGCCGGTAGCCCTCGGGCTTCGGGCAGCCCCCATGCCTCCGGACCCTGCGCCCCCGGCCGGGCACTTCCCCTCCCAGGCTCTGGCGGCTCGGGGTCCGGAGGCAAGGGGGCTGCCTGAAGCCCATAGCACTCGGGCGGCTCGGCTCTTAAACAGAGCCGAAGAGTCAGGGGAGGAGCAGAGCAGCCGCGGGAGGGGAAGTGCCCGGCCGGCATTTTCCCGGATATGTTCGGCCTTTTGGCAATTCCCCCCGGATGGGGGTTTGATTGCCGAAAAGCCGGACATGTCCCGGAAAAACCGGACGTATGGTAACCCTATGCAACAAAGTGGGGAAGAAAGAATTAGACGAGTTTTTGAACGCTTCTGGTGAATGCTTCTATTTCAGGAGGTCCTAAATCAGTAACCCCTTTTCCAATACACTTAAAATGTGGTAGAAAAATTCTACCATGACTCCAGACTTAATTTTCCAATTTTTAGCCCACTCTGACTATTTTTGTGGGTATTAGGAGGTGGGGAAATCAGACTAGTAATGAAAACTCAATTTAACCTTAACTGCTCCATAGTATATATTGTTCTGCACATGTAATAATGCTCCTGTTTGTTTCCTGTCTGAATGACCATGTTTAATAAAGAATAAGTTATTTTTAAAAAGCATTTGCATAACGTATAAAAAGTGAAGCTCACACTAGGCCTAGGAACCACTTAAGCTCTGTTTTGAGTTTAAGCAGGGCCGGCTCCAGGCACCAGCCGAGCAAGCTCATGCTTGGGGCGGCAGATTCTACGGGGCGGCATTCTGCCCAATCCTAGGGGGGACGGCCACTTTTTGTTTGTTTGTTTGTTTTGTTTGCCGATCCAGCTGCCCTGTAGGGGGCGGCGGCGCGGAGGAGGGGAGCGCCCTGCTGGGAGCGGGCTGCGCGCTCCGTCTGCCCCAGCCGGTGCCAGGTCTGTAGCAAGCCCGGCAGGGCAGCCTGCGTCCTTCCCTCCCTGCCGACCAGAGCGGCGCAGAGCCCTCCCGGCAGGCGGTGCGGCGGTCAGGGCTGCGTGGCGAGCGCCCCACTGAAGCCCTGGCTGCCCCCTTTCTCTCTCTCCCCCCACTCCCTCCCCCCGCTAGCCGGGGCACGTCTGCAGCGCAGGGAGTCCCCCTGCACTCTGGCTCCAGCCGCCCCGCAGGGGTTTTTTTTCCCCCTGATTTGCCGCTCCGATGCGCCACAGGTTTTGTTTGTTTGTTTGTTTGTTTGTTTGTTTGTTTGTTTTTGCTTGGGGTGGCAAAAAAGCCAGAGCTGGCCCTGAGTTTAAGTGATGCAAAGACCTGACCCTCTGCATAGGGATGAATTTCACCCGAAGTGAATAATTTGTTTAGTAAAAATACTATATTTGCTTTTACTTCTGGAAAATTTAAACAGATAGGATCCCCAGCAAAGTCCTTTGTTATTGAGTACGTTTTTGTTTCCCTCAGGGATGTGGATGAAAACGTTGACATTAATCTCCCAGAGGTAAATCTACAGAGCTAAAATAAGGACTGGATAATTCAGCATAATCCAATATGCTCCATTTGTATTTTTTCATTTCATTTGAATTTTATGAGAATGCCCACCTTGTGTGTGTGAAATCTGCAGTTGTGTTGGGTTTAGTAAAACAACCACAATAATACAATAATAATAATAATAATTAATAATTCTTCCAATTGTTTGCTGATAGGCAGCTGAAATCAGAAAGAAATTAAGGGCTGGCTCCTCAGCTGGTATAAATCAACATAGCTACTGAAATCAATGGACCTAAGCCGATGTGCACCAGCTGAGGATCTGGCCATTAGCCATACCGTGCAGTATTACATAGTTAGGAGCACAGAACCTATTCACACTCAAACATGCACACATATTCTCAGAACATTTTGGGGTCAGAAGCTTGATATTGGATTTTCATAAAAATGATTAGACAATTTTTGCTGTTGATTTTTAATTAAGCTGATTTTTACGCTTAAAAAAAAATCTGACAGGCAGCCCTTAAACCACTTTGTAGTCACTATATTTGGGTATTGACTGAGCTAGATCTTGTTCACCTTATTCCTACAAATAGTCCCACTGATTGCAGTGGTGATACTTGCGGAAGGAAAGTAAGCCAAGATTCAGCTTTGCATCTCTTTGGCACTATTTCACTCAGTTTTCCCCTTGCTTCCAGAGACTGGGTAACAAATTGAGCTTTACATTTCCAGATTCTCAAGGTCACAGTCATTAGTGATGTACATCTATTCATCTAACCTAGGTATTAAAGTGCCTGCTATGTGGCATCTGAATGGCAGTAGATAAATGGTGGGCTAAGTGTCATGTTGGGTGTATATTGGTCAGAAAAATGAGTGTAAGTGTCAAATCAACGTAACTTCCACCATGTTGGCGTTCAGTGGATATACAGTAACTTCTTATTCTATGGCAGCGTTGGGCACAGTGCGGGACCTTCCTCACTTAGCTGATTCTCCTTCTGTGCACACCCTTCCAGTACATGGGCATGCAAGTTGCACTCATTTTGCACAGCCACGGAGTGCCAAAGCAGGGCAAGTTACACTACTTTGCTGCCTACATCTATTTTATGAACAACTTACACCCAGCCTTGTATTTCACACAGCAGTTAATATCACCACTGAATTTGGCCCAGAGACTTCCATGACAGTTGCACCTGTTTATCCCAGGCTTCACTTGGCTGAACGTGGTTATAAAATGGAAAACTGATAGTTTTGAGACAGTGTAGCATTGGAGGCCACCAATGATCAGTTGTTCAGCTCCAGTGCTCTGCCTGCTCCTTAGCCCATGCTATTGTGTACTCCTATCGGAAATGAAAGGTGAAAATTTCTTAGACATTGGGTGCCCGGGAGGGTTAAGTTTTTCATACAAAATACACCTTTCAGATTTTGTTATATCTATTTCAAGATGCATAGCACTCCCCAATGTGCTGAAAGGATGGCTGGCTTGCTTAATTGTTACCCTGCAATTGCAGGGGCCTCAAGCATCGGTGCATCTCAGTTTCTCCTGTTCTCTGCCTGTGACACATAATGATTTTGTTTCCTGTGGGCTGTAATACTTGGATCTCATTTCTGTGTTGGGTTTAGTGTGTGGGTGCCGGCTGTGTCACTGCTTTATGATATACAGGAGGCCAGACTAGATGATCTGTTGCTCCCTTCTAGTCTTAAACTGTGTTACTGTGACTGTTTCTCATAATCTGTGTGCAAGAACCAATGTTAGCTCTCCGATAGTTTTAACGTCTCCCTGTTCTTGTAGCCCCCTAAACCAACCCCACCGCAACAAGAAACCGAAGAAGAAAAACAGTTCCGGGCATTGTTTAAACAGGTTGCCGGAGAGGTGAGTGCGTACTCAGAACGCTTTTAGCTTTGTCTTATGGTGATGACTACGATCTAATGTCATGCTTTGGGGCTTTAGCTGGTCCCCTAAGGGGGTCAGTAAGGAAGTTTTCCCCCAATACACACTTGTAATCTGGGGGGAGGGGGCCTTACCTTCCTCCGACACAGCAGAGATCTGCCACAGGGAGAGACGTGATTCCAGCTGGGGTGGGCCGGTGCTCTGAGGTGGTGCAATCAGGCTGGTGAGTCTTGTTCGTATGATCACCAGATTTTGGGTCAGGAAGGAATTTTCTCCCAGGTCAGATTAGCAAGGAAACTGGGGGAGAGGGTTGCCTCCTCTGCAGCATGG
Source organism: Emys orbicularis (assembly GCF_028017835.1). Lineage (NCBI taxonomy): Eukaryota > Metazoa > Chordata > Testudines > Emydidae > Emys > Emys orbicularis. Next base: position 132,958,535 of record NC_088685.1, on the reverse strand, counting down.
GCCATGCATCACTTGCCAGGTTCATCTGCGTGTATCTCAAACCCAATCAATTCCCTGGCATCAGAGGGGCCTTGGGCAGTGGTCTTTCCTGTTCTTTGCTTGTGGCACACAATAGTTTTGTCTCCTGAGGGCTAAAATGCTTTAGTTTAACTGACATCATTGGGCTCAACATAGGGGTATTTGGATTAAGTTTAATGGCCTGTGAAGTGCAGGAGGTCTGATGATCCCTTCTAGCTTTAAACTTTATGAAATTATAAAAATCATGAATGTTTTACAAAAACTGGGTTGGGAACAACCTTATGTAGCTGAAAAATATATTTCTGTTGTCACATAAATCCACGTGAAGTGAAAATTCAGGGTTCCATATGTAATATGTTTACTTGCAGTATATATTCAGCCACTAGATGTCTATGTGTCCTTTATAAAGTTCCTAACCGTGTGGTCCCTGGTAAACAAAGGAGACAACACTAGAACACAAGCTGTGAGGGAGCCTGTTTGTGTCTGAAGCTGCAGTTACTTTGTTTGAATAAACACCTCCTGTTTGAGAAGAACTGTGATTCCATGTAGCATGTCAGTGAGCAGCTCAGTTGTATTTTGCCATCTCCTCCTTTTTTTTAGTCCTTCTGTTGTTTGTGTGATTCACTATTTCTTGGATTTCAGCAGCAAGCTGTGAACTCAGTAACAGTAGTGCAGTAGAGTTTTGTGGTTGTCAGATGGATGATATTTGCATTCTGTTAGGCTTTCAATATGTCTGAATCTAGACACCCAAAAGTAACAGCTGCTTTAACATCTCAACTCTAGGACATGGAGATAACTGCAGAGGAACTTGAATATGTTCTGAATGCTGTATTAAAAAAAGGTAAGTGTTAATAACAACTTTATTTGCACTTATATAGCAGCTTTCATCCAAGGACCTCAAAGGGCTTTATAAAAGTGGATATTATCCCCAATTTACAGATGGGAAAACTGAGGCACTGCTTAGTAACTTGCATAATGTCACACAGCAAGTCAGTGGCAGAGTCGGGAACAGAACCTAAGTTCCCTGACCTAACTCCTAGCCTAGGCTATCTCCCAACAAAATCCATCTCAGATCAGTGATGCCAGTTCCCGGCTCTGGAGAAAGAAGATTGTCTTATGGCTAAGGCAGTGGACTGAGACTCAGGAGATCCTGCCTCTACCATAGAATCTCTGCATAACCTAGGCTAAATCATTTAATCTCTCAGTTCCCCATCTGTAAAATGATATCACAAACAAATGATAATAATAGTAACGAAATAGTGACAAAACCAAAGAAGAAATTGTGAAAAGTACAAAGTCTATTTGTATCCTCCTGAAGAAAATGAGACTCAATGAGTTACTGGGAGCAGAACTGATGTTCTCTGGTTTTCTGGGGCATCTAAATTGCATGTGGCTTTCTGATTCTTAAAATAGTCAGGGAAAAGGAAACTCCAAGCCATTCTCCACAATACAAACAGCAGCTTGTGTTTATATTTGATGGGAGTGTGCAGGAAGTCTGTGTGTGCTCATCTCAGCAAGTGCTCCATTCACTGAATAGCATCAATGCGCGCTAAACATCTGCTCATGCACAAGGCTCACTGGGTCCACAAAATGAGAACATAAACACAGCTGCTGTTATTTTCTTCCTACCTGTAATTACCTTGTAGCTTCCAGTGTGACAGTGTTCTTCACTTTCCATCCTCAGCTGTTCTGTAGCTCTGCAGAGCGCTGTTACACAGTTGTTTGGTTTCAACCCACAAGTGGCTTAACTTCAGTAGGATGACCATATTTTCCCAAAGGGAAAACAGGACACCACACTGGGCCGGCCCAAGGCCTGCTCTCAGCCCCCTGCAAGCCCCCTCGTCCAGCCCTCCCTTCCTCTTGCCTGTGCAGGGCTGGCCCGAGGCCCCCCTCTCCCCCCACACACATGCGGTGCCAGCCCGACCCCCCTCTGCCACCCGCCTGCTTGGGGCTGGCCTGAGGTCCTCCTCTACCCCTGCCCACCTGGGGCCAGCCCAAGGCCCTCCTACCTCCTGCATGTGGGGCCGGCCCAAGACCTCCTGCCACCAACCCGTGCGGGGCTGGCCTGGCCCGGCCCGATCCTGAGACCTCCCTCCCACGCAGGGCTGGCATTGCCGCTTGCTCCCTCGCCCCCCCTCCCGTTCCTCTGCACCCTGTTAGGGGTTGCACCCCACTAAGGGTCACACCCACTTTTTTTGGCAAAACTGGGCATTTGTCCAGTTTACTTTTGCCAACTGGTCATCAGTTGGCAAGAACAAAATGGACAAATGCCCAGTTTCCCCAAAAAAGTCAGGATGACCAGGACAGGGCTTAAAAAAGGGAGTGTTCTGGCCAAAACAGGACATATGGTCACCCTACACTTCGGTGATGCATGAAGTGGCCTCTGTATAAGAAGGGATAAATTCTGCTCCCAGTTACACTGATGTGAATCCTGAGGGACTCACTTGAAGTCAGTGGAGTCACTCCAAATTTACACCACAGTAACCAAGAACAGTATTTGGCCATAGACAGTTAAGAAATATGCAGTGTGGATTACAGAGGCCTATTTTGCTTAGTTTGTTAATCATCTTCTAAGGTTTGTTGAGCACTGTGGGATACTTTGATGAAGCATGCTTAGCAACGCGTCACCCATTTTTCTGGTCTCCAGTTGTTCTGGTGCATCTGCTGCTGAGCACTTTGTTACCATCCTGTGGATTTGGGCTCAGCACTTTCAAGAATAGCCCATCCTCAACCTCCAGCTATGCTCCTTTTGGGTATTATGCAGGCTATGGGGAGGGGGCAAGGGCTCGTTGTGTTGAAGCTGGTGAACGTCTTGCCACACTCTGCAGTTTTAGGTGTAGTTCAGCACATTTCCCCTTCCACTTAACTCAGGATTGAGCCCATACAGCCCAGATCCTCAAAAATACTTAGGCACCCAACTGCCACTGATTTAATGGGAGTTATGAACCCATATTTTTGCAGATCTGGGCCTGTGACTATCTGTGGCAGGCCAAACAATAACAAAAGGGCATGCCCATGAAGGTTAGAAACAGAAGGAAAAAAACCTCCCCCTGCCCGGGGCTTTGGTTTGACTCATCAAACAAGTAGCACAAAGGACCTCCAGTTACTTCAGAAATTGTAGACCCTCCTCAGAAGAGTTTGACTCCAAAACAAAATGGGTTCAGCTGCCTATAGCATGCCTTGCCCAGACCAGGATTCCAAACTAGTTGCCAGGGAAACAACATTTCCCAGCAATTCCAACCCCTCGATCCCAGAGCAAGGCCAGTTTGCAATTACCCCAGTCCGTTCTTACCACCAAAGGAGAGGAGAGGTCTGGCATCCCCTGCTTATAGGGCTCCCATCTCAGGGCCTATGTGCTGAGTCAGCAGCGTGGTGTTCTACAAATCCCAGCTCACCTCCCCAAGACGACTTCCTCCCTTCACTGACCACATCCTCTCCTCCATAGATATTTTAAAACGTCACAGCTGGGATGGGGTAGTGCTGGCTTACAGGTCTCTCAAATCTTGAATGGCAGGTGCATCCTGTTATGCTATTATACTACTATGATTCTGATTGGTTGGTTCCCTCCCCCTCATCATGAAAACACTGGAAATCAAAATGTTTAATATTTGTGTTAAAAGGTAAAATGTTACCTAAAGTAAATTCTAAGGGACTGATCCAACACCCAGTGAAGTCAATAATGGTGGGTCCCAATAGACTCCCAGTGACTGCATTGAGCTTTGGATCAGGCAATAATTTTTTAATGGCTAATTCAAAAGTATGTGTAACACCCATTAAGACAACAATAAATACATAAAATAAATGGACGTACAGTAGGGTTACCATATTTCAGCAAACAAAAAAGAGGACGGGAGGAGCCCCGCCCCCATCCTACCCTAGCCCCGCCCCATCCTGCCCTAGCCCCGCCCCTGTCCCTCCCACTTCCCCCCCTCAGAACTCCCAACCCTCCCCGCGCTCCTTGTCCCCTGACTGCCCCCTCCTGGGACCCCTGCCCCTAACTGCCCCCCAGGACTCCGCCCCCTACCTAAGCTTCCCTGCCTTTTGTCCCCCCGCCTGAGACCCTCCCCCCATCCTAACTGGCCCCCTAGGACCCTACCCCCTACCTGTACCCTGACTTCCCCAACCCTTATCCACACCCCCACCCCCAGACAGACCCCTGGGACTCCCACGCCCCATCCAACCACTCTCCACCCCCTGACAGCCCCCCCCCAGAACTCCCGACCCATCTAAACCCCTCTGCTCCCTGTCCCCTGACTGCTCCGATCCCTCTCCCCACCCCTGCCATCTGACAGCCTCCCACCAGAACTCCCAAACACCCCCCCTCGCTCCTTGTCCCCTGACTGCCCCCTCCTGGGACCCCTGCTCCTAACTGCCCTCCAGAACCCCACCCCCTACCTAAGCCTCCCTGTTCCTTGTCCCCTAACTGCCCCCTCCTAAGACCCCCCCCAACTGCCCCCCAGGACCCTACCTGTACCCTGACTGCCCAAAATCTTATCCACGCCTCCCCCAGAAAGCCCCCCCCGAACTCCCGACCTGCCCCCCCCGTCTCTTGACTGCCCCCTCCAAAACCTCCCTGCCCCTTCTCCGACCCCCTGGCCCCCTTGTTGGCCTTCGCCTAATGTCTCTGTGAACTTGCTCAGGAACATCCTGAGCCGCTCGTCCCGGCACGCTGGGCAGCGGGGGAGGAGCTCTAGACTGCCGGAGGCGATCTGCGAATGCAGGGAGGGAGGGAGTGATCTCTGCTGCAGGGGAGAGGAGGAGGGGCTCTCTCTGGCTGTCGGAGCCCCATGTAAGTGGCACCATCCGGCCGGCTGCCCTGTTAGCCGCGCGCGCTCTGCATGGGGGGGGGGGGAAAGTCCGGACATTTACAAATTCCCCCTGGACGCTATTTTTAGCTCAAAAAGCCGGACATGTCCGGGGGAATCCGGACGAATGGTAACCCTACAGTTTTTAAACTGTGATTCTATCAGCTCTACTCTGCATCATCAGATTGATGAGATGATCAATCCCTGCTTGACTGTTAATAACGTCATTTTATTATATTTAAAATTTTTAAAGGATGTTTACAAAGCTAGTCCTGCAGCTCTTACTCTCTTGAGTAGTCCTATTGAATGAGATTTTAACTGACGTCACTGGAGGTTTCTCATGTGAGTAGAGGCAGCAGAGTTGGCCTCCAAGTGAATTACTCTTTTGGAATTACAGGTAGTGGTCACAGGAGTATCTTTGGAACTATATTTTACTTTTTTCCATTGTTAATTTTTTAGACTTTAAGTTTATGCCCAATGACTTTATTTCTTATTTAACTTGATTGTTATGCTTTTTCAGCAAAGGACATCAAATTCAAGAAAGTAAGCCTCATGACATGTAGAAACATCATCTCTCTTATGGATGTATCCTTTCAAATAAATGCTAATGTGAATTCTCCAGGGTCACACTGGCACTGAATGTATACAAGTGCCCTGGGGGATCTTTCTCATCCCCGATACTAGACATGAGTGCAATATTGTGATATAGCGGAGGTACACGAAGCACAACAAACAGATGGTGTCAAAATTGTATTCCAGCTTTTATTATAGAAACTTAGAGCGGGACTTTTCAAAAGCATTCAGGTTTTACTATAGACTTCAGTGTAGTCCCTGGCTGAGCTCTTCTGAAAATCTCACCCATTTTATTTATATATAAGATGTTGCTATGTCAACTACTGGGCAGCAATCTGAAAAACCTGGAAATGACTGTCAATCAGATCCTTGTGCTCCAAAAAGTGGAATTCCAGTCCTTTACAACTGCCTGATCACTACTGAAGCTTCCTAGAATAGCTTCTTCCCTTTTATAGGTACTTTGCTGAGCCTGCTCCCCTGATAGCTGGCCATTTAATATTGCAGACCAAGCAGCCACAGCCCTAACGTGGCAGCTGGCTGCTGCTTGCTGTATCTGTCTCCTATCCAGCTAGTAAGTTCTCCTCTTTTGTTTTTGTTTCTCCAGCCCTTGTTATTTGTGGCACCTCCTCACAAATATTTGCAATAAAAGCCCAAACAAAACAAAACTGCCTCTAGTTTGAGATACAGCTACCAATTCAAAACTCAGCCCAGGCTGGTCAAAAATGGGTGTTAAGATTTGTGAGGCTCTCAAGCAAATCTGCCCAGTTTTGAATAAAACCTGGGACCATTTATTCTTTTGCTGAATAGTGGAAAGTACCACTCTACAGAAGATGGCAGCTTCTAAAACTACTCTGGCCTAAGTTTTCAAACCTGAGTGTGTGAAGTTCAGCACCTAAATCCACACTTAGGCATCCAAGTAAGTGGTCTGATTTTCAGAGCTGCTTGAGCACCTTTACAATCCTGTTGGAGCTGTGGGTGCTCAGTGCCTCTTCAAATCAGGCCACCCATTGAGGGGCTTGTGTAGGGTGTAGCTGCCAGACTTCAGGCAGACCCAGATTTGAACACTGTGGCCTGTAGGAACGTTTGCTGCATTGGTAGCCATTAGGAGGGCTCTCTCCTAAAAAATTAAGATAAAATGTTGAGACGAGGTGGAAGTAGTAGTCATCACCGGCCAAATCCTGATGCCCTCACTCATGCAAAATTTCTGAGTAAGGGCCCCATCCTGTGATGGACTTAGCACCTCCTAGGAGGTTCTTCTGAGTATCTCAGCTCCCATTAAAATCAGCACTTTGCAGGATCAGGGCCCTAAGGACTGAGGGAGCCCTGACAGGATTTTCCCACATGTGAGAAAGAGGCAAGTTCTAACAAATCTCGATTCCCCTCTATAAAAAGTACCTCAGCTTTCTATAGCAACTGTCCCAAACACCAAGGCCAGGTTCTGCCACACTCACTCTACAAGTAGTTCCATTGGTTTTTGACTGACTCCGGGTAGCAGAATCTGGCCCTAAAATAGCAATACTGATAATGCAGTGGGTGAGCAATTCCCATAAAATATGGTAGCATTTTTTATCAGGTAATTTAATTCTCTGAATCATTCCTATCCAATTGGAATCCAAAGCTGCTCTTGCTTTGGGACAGTGTTCTCCCTACATTACTCAGCAGAGATATCATACAAAGTTCTAGATTTCCAACAGCAATCATTGCAATTGTTTGCTCTCAACAGCATCATAGTGTAGATATTGTTATCTGAGTAAAGGAATGACTGGTAGATTTGGACAGAACATGGGATTTCACTTAACCAGTATTTTTCCTTAATGTGGGTTTTACTAGTCCAGTGGTAATGGGAAACTGGAATTTAATGAGTTCAAGATTTTCTGGGACAAACTAAAGAAGTGGCTGGTATGTGACTGTATTCATTATTTTGAGTCTTTATCATTGGAGTTTTTTAGGAAAATGTCAGACAAACACATTTCAGAGATGGTCTAGATATACCTGATTCTGCCACAGCACAGGATGAACTACTAGATGTCTTCTTAAGGTTCCCTTCCAGCCCTATATTTCTATGATTTTCAGAGACAAAAAATCTAATGGCATATGTCTTGAAAAGCACAAAATATTGATTAAAAACACAAGCCCTTAAAAATATGTGTTTTCCTCTGGGAAGTGTGACCAATTTTTAGTTTTCCATTGCCCCAAACTGGAATGGTTTACTGAAAATATCAGTGATTTTGGTAAGCTAAGAAACTATGTTTGAGGTAATGAATTTCAGAAATGTGCTTTAATAGGAGGCCAATCAAAATAACACTTGAGGGTTCTATTCCTATTGTTTCACACAAGAAGAAAATGCTGACTTGTGATTAGTGGAAAATAGTCATGTGATGAAGTATGATGTTTTCCATTGTTTATCTCCTCAGCAGTAAGCAATACTGAGGGTCTGGAACAATGTTAGCCAGTTAGGCTCCAATTCTGCAAACACACATCACACTTTACTACCATGAGTAGTCCCTTTGAAATCAATGACACTATTATGGTAGTAAAGTTAAGCATGTGAGTATATATTTGCAGGATTGCATATCAAGGCACAATAATTGTTTCCTCATGGGTCATTAATAATCTTCTCTGAATTTATGCTCCATTCAAGATGTGATCATTGCAATTTTCTGCTTCTTGGATTTTTCATCCAAAGTCTCAATTGTTTTTCTGGGTCACTTCACTTCATCAGTCCTTTAATACAAATGTTTGATTTTTTTTAAACTGGTACACTTAAGAAATGCATGCTCCCAATGGAGAGATTTCCAGATATTTCTGATTAAAACATTCAGAGTGAATATAACAATGGATATAAGTAATTCACAATTGAATGAAGATCGATATATCCTGTCCCACAAGGAAAATGTGGAACTTTACTTCAGCTTGATAAACATTTAATTTCTGGGTCAAACCTTGATCAGTGTTGCCAATTCTCATGATTTTATTGTGAGTCCTCAGATATGTGTTGCTCTTCTTAACTCTCCAGTCTCTGAAGGCAAGAAATTATGTGAGAATCTTAGTTTCATCTAAAAAAGTTTTTCTTTCTAACCTTCCAATTTACGGAGCAAAGCACAAAAACATGAACTGAGTGACTCCTACGGGTTCAGAAACCTGAAGGCACATAAAAATATCCCAAATTATTATTTTTAAAAAATGATTGTTGAATGCTTGGGGGTGGCAGTACTGTTTGATTTTCACCTCAGCATGGTTCCGAATTCCCCCTTTGACCCAACCGACTAGCCAGAAATTCAGGGTCTAGTAAGTTGTTCCAGTTAGGAGTAGGAACTAGTGGTAGTCAGGTGTTTCTTTGATGCAGTTTTGTTTATTTACAAAGAACGTGCAAAGCCCTGTGTCTCTGACCCAAAAACCGCTCCTCAGGTTTCTTCCAGGGTCAGCCACTGCTTTCAGCTATCTCTCTGAGTGTCTCTCATACAGTGTTCTCCCTTCCCTCAGTGCTTAAAGTGGGAGTGGTCACAGGGGGTTGCAGATCTAGGGGGGAAATGTAAAGCTCAAGCGGCGTTAATGGGGGGCACAGAGCATCTACCAGAGCTGCTGCCTCAAAAGCTCTCCAGGCTCCTGCTGCTTCCTCATACAGCACAGGGCTCAGCCATGGGGAGTGCCCACTCCCTGGCTCCTTCACCTGCCGATCATGCAGACAGGGGGCCTGTGTCCTTGGGGGAGCAGAGCCTTGGGCTGGGAACTGCAGGAGACAGGGGAGCAGCAGATGTAGCAGCTCAGATAGGGAGACCAGCCCTGGCACAGCCTAGAAGCCAGGATGGGGCTGGGAGAATCCACAGGGGCCTCAGACCCTACCCCTCCTGCCACCCACCACCTTGTAGGAGCAGGCTAAGAGCCAGGCCAGCAGAGAGGGATGGGGTGGGGGGGAGCAGCAAGAATGGGAGGGCAGAGAACGGGCCCCCAAAGGACTCACTGTAGCCCCAGAGAGACCCCTCAACCCCACTGTCACTAGACCCCCCATCCTCAAGAGAAACCCCAAACTTTACTTTTACTGCACCCCGAGAGACCTCCAACCACACTGTCACTGCACACCCACCCCTAAGGCCTCCAACCCCACTGAATCACATTGTACCCCAACCTCGGTGTCATTGCACCCCCACCCCTGAGATCCCCCCAAGCCCATTGAATCTCACAGAGCCCCTGACCTCTGAGAGACCCCTATCCCCACTGTCACTGCACCCCCATGCTCTGAGAGACCCGGACCCTACTGAATGTCATTGCACACTCTCCCCCTTGAGGCCTCCCCAACCCTACTGACTTTCACTGCACTCCTACCTCCAAGAGAGCTCCCAAACCCACTGTCACTGCAACCCCCCAGACACCCCCAAGCCCCACTGACTGTCCCCCACTCCCGAGACCCCCCAACCCCACTCTTACTGCCTCCCTAGTCCCTATTCCCAAAGAGACCCCCAACTCCATTGAATCTCACTGCACTCCAGCCCCCTATTCCCAAATAGACCCCACTGAATTTCACAAAGCCCCCAGACCTCCCCCCTCAAACTCTCACAATATATTTTGTTTTAGTAATTTGCATTATACAAATAGGTATACATACCTTACTGAGCTAAAAATTGCATGTGTTGTGTATTATATGTATGCAAAAATTGTGAATTGTCCGTATCAAGTGCATGAAAATTTACTTTGGGCTAAGACTGTGATAGACACCCCCCCCCCTTACTTCTTTCAGACCACTTTAAGCACTGCCTCTCTCACACATACATGCACGCACACATAAAATACTCAGCAAAACGTTTTGGATGGTTTCACATACTCCTTTTATCAGCTGGGGGCTCACCCTTGCAGTTATGTTATTTGAAGAGTGAGTTCACACCTACTGATCTCAATGAGGTTTTAACTCAACCCATAACAACTTTCACTCAGCTCATAACAAATATGATAGAGACAGCTTGATCCCAAATATACTCTCAATTACACAGCCAGATTAGATCCAGACCAAAGTCCCTTCAACTTCCTTAAATGTTTGTGCTAAATCAAGAGTTTTAAAGATAGGCATCTAGAACATGAAACATCATTGTTTTATGTGCTACAAATACGTGAGATTTGTTAACTTACTAAATGCTGAATGTCTACATTTCCCCCCATGCAGAGTATCTACGTTCATTTTGATTCTGATCGTTCCGGCACCATGTCCTCCTATGAGCTTCGTAGTGCCCTAACAGATGCAGGTAAAAGAAATATTCGATTTATGTTGGAAAAACAGAAAAACTATGGGGCAGATCCTCGACTGGAGACTGAACTTTCACTGACACAGGAACAATCTGTAGTGTGAAAACTGTCAAAATTTCTTATTTCTGAATTCTACGTCTATTTTAGATGAAAACCAGTTTGCAGTCAGCTCAGTTTCTGCTAGAGGCAGGGAATCAGTCCATAGAGTACTTCCCCACTAACAAATTTTCAACAAATAACTAGATATTTATTAAAGTCTTGCAGATTTCTTTTCAGGTCAGTTAGGTTGCTGCTGCTTCATCATTATTTATTTGTTTGTTTGTTTATTTTTAAAGGATTTCAACTCAATAATTACCTGCTGCAGCTGATTGTCCTCAGATATTCTGATGACCAGTTCCAGATTGATTTTGATGACTTCCTAATCTGCTTAATTCGCCTAGAGAATGCAAGCCGTGAGTATCCACTTTTGCTGAAAATCATATGTGTAACACACTCACAAAGTTTGGGTTATGTTCCTGGTAAAGGCTGGTCCACTAAAGGATAACAGCCCACTGCTGCAACCAGCTAGTGGAGTTACTTCTCTAGCTCAAGTACTAGAGGTCTGCCCAATGATCTTGAAGGCCCCAATTTCAAATGCTGTCAATGATCCATGTAAGAGATTGTTAGACATACACATGTGTTGACATTACACACTTTTTAACTATTTGTTTGGGTTTTTGACTGAAAAATATAACCCACAATACAGCTATGAATTCTGGCTCTCGATTCATTTGCATGCAGGGGTCTTTCTCTGTCCAGACTAATAGCAATTAAAAGGGATGGGTAAATCAGCCTCTGATTAAAGTGATCCTCTGACCCTGGCTCAAACCTTAGACCAAACCCAACCCCTTTAAGAGGATCAAAAACAGTTTAGTTAACTTTTTTAAACAATATTATTAAGGTTTTTGCTTCTTTCTCCTTTCTGGTTCCAGCCTGTGCTGGAAATTGAAGGGTCAAAACACAGAGAGGGAGTAGGTATTTCTGCTATATTCCCACCATAAATTTTTAGAATCAGGAAATGCAGATAGTCTGGATAAAATTCAGACATTACTTACTCCTGGGGGAATTCTGTGCCACTGCACATGCACAGAATTTATGTCCCGTGCAGATTTCTTTGCTTCCCCACAGAAAAATGACTTTCTGACGGAGAAGCAAAGGGATGCCACAAGAGCAGTCATGTGACCCTCCCCAACAGTATGTTTTGTGTGCCGAGGGCAGCCGTCAGAGAGGTAAATCACTGTGGGGCAGGAGGTGGGACTGGGGAAGACCCGGCTGGTGGTTCCTACCTTGCACCGAGCTCAGCTGCTAGTCTGGCCTAGGCTGGGCTGGGGAGGATGGGACTTCCTCTTCCCCTGCACGGCATCCGGGGCCAGGTCAGACCCACCTCCAGATTTCTCCCCCGGCTGCAGGAAGCTCTGCAAACTCCCCCCCCGCTTCCCGCATCCATTGCTCCTCAGCTACAGGGGGAGGGATCCTTGTACAGGGAACTGCTCCCCCATCTGCCCAACCCTCGTGCATCCAGACCCTCTCATACCCAGACCCTCCCGCCAAGCCTCACCCCCCTGCACTCAGAACCCCCCAATGAGCCCCACTCCCCCTGCACCTGGACATCCCGATGAGCCACCCTCACCCAGATCCCCACTCCGCTGAGCCCCAATCAGTTGCACGTGGATCCCCAGCATCTGGACCCTCCCCCAAGTCCCCCCACACCCAGACCCCCCTGCCAAGCTCTATCCCCTCCACACCCAGACCCCCCCTGCTGAGCCCCACCCACCTTCACCTGGACCCCCCCTGCAGAGTCCCATTACCATTACCATTGCATCCTGAACCCCCCAACAAGCCGCTGTGCATCCAGATCCCCTCCGCACCCAGATACCCCACTGAGCTGCTCGGACCCAGATTGCCCCACACAGAACCCTCTCAACCCACACCTGGATCCCTCCACACTAAGCCCCTCCATATTTGGATCCTGCCTTGGTGAGCCTGCCTCCCACACTTGATGCACCTGGCATTGAGGGGCAGGGCTGGGTGCAGCCTCACCGCTGAGTCCATGTCCTGGGGGGGGGGGGGGGGAGCTGCATAGTGATCTTACACCTCTGTGCCGCCAGTGGGCTGTGCTCCCCAATACCATGCTGGAGCCTCCACATTTATTTGACAACTAAAAATTTACTGAATTTTGCAGAATTTTAAAATATTGTGCACAGAATTTTAATTTTTTTGGTGCAGAATGCCCTCAGGAGTAAGACATGTATCCAAACATCTGTGTGTGTCTCACATCCAAACGGCCAACTTTGGATTAATTTCTGAAGTCCATGCTCAGACAAAAGTCCCAGTGAAGTCAATGGTCATTTTGCCTTCACAAGGACTTCAGTTTTCAACCCATTCTAAGGGTTCACTTGTGATCTAAGCCTTTATAGAAAGCCAGATCCTTCCTCTCTAAGGAACAGTCACAAATGGTGCTTCACAGTGGGACAGGTTGCTTATGTGCATGAATGTGAATGGGGACTCTGTATAACTATGATGTCCTGATGTTTATTTCAGGGGTATTCCTGGCACTAAGTAAGAAAAACAGAGAATTCATTAACCTGAATATAAATGAGGTATGATCATAACTTCATATAAAAACTGACAACCTGGAAATCTGCTCTAGAACTTTGTCACTTTTTAAAAATTGGGAATAATCCCGGCCCTAGTGAATTCAGTGGGGGTTTTGCCATTGACTTCAGTGGAGCTAGGATTTCACCGTTTCTGCATAACTCTGTCTCCTCCAAGCTGATTTCCCACCTTTTCGCCCCATTTCATATTCACTGCTCCCTTTCTCTCCTCTTTCTGGGTTCTCTCCTCCTTACTCTCTCTGGGCCCAATTCACTGCTGGGGTAAATGGGTGCAGTTGATTGGAGCAAAATGCATCCTGGTTCTTTCTAAGTCATTGAGGATCCATACCACCCTTTACTGTAGGCTGTGCCTGACAGGCAGCTGCTGCGCTTTGTGCTCTTGTTACTGTGCTGATCGGTATCTTCTCATTGTTTCCTTGTGCTCCCCCGTCTGTCTGTTGTGTCCATCTGTTCTCCCTCATTTCACACTTCAATTATTATGAGCTCTTTGGGGCAGGGCCCATCTGGTTGTTAGATGGTGGTACGTTGCCTAGCAGAATGGGAATGGAAGCCTTTAGGTGCTACCACAGTATAATAATAATAAATAATCTAATTCTTAGAGATCTACAATGCATTCCTTTTTTTAACTAAAGACCTTAATGTTGAACAAGTTCCATGTTGGGGGGGGGGGGGGAGGTGTGCGTTCAACTTCTGTCCCTGCTACTGGGAATTATTACATTTTTCTTTTTTGGCATCCCAAGATTTCTTTCCTATAATTGGACTAAAATGTTACTCTTATTTACACTGTTGTAAATTCAGAGTGACTCCAGCAAAGTCAACTGAGTTACTTCAGATTTACATGTGTAGGTGAGAGAAGAATTTGTCCTGTTGTCTTTCTTTTAGTCATGAAGTGCTTGAATCTCACCATTAACTTTGCTGACAAATATTGGTATTAACTACAACTAAACTAGGGCACTAGCTCGTTGGCACAAGAATCAAAATTCCCCTGCACTGTAAGGCACTGATTCAAAACAAGATGGTGCTGTTACAAGGGCCTTTCCTCTGGCACATGGGGTTTGATGGTGGTAGCTGGGATTATCAGTCATAACTTTTGGTCTTTATTTCTCTACTAGTTTATCACCCTGACAATGAACATTTGAAGCTGTCCAACCTGGATTTCAGCAGGATCTCATGCTTGTGCCACTCAAACCTCCAACCAAAGAGCTGTTACCCTTGCCATGCAAATGTATACAGGTGCTGTGGTGCAAGGGGAACACGTATTCTTCCCACCCTTTCTCTCCTCCACCACCATTATATTACTGAATAAGATCTTTATGGGATGAAATTTGTTTTATTTTGTATAAAGATTAATATTGATTGCTACAGAGTAAATATGCCTTTGAATGAGGCACGTGCACATTTCAAGCAGCCCGAAACTGACAGTGGTGAGTGACCAAGGCCTTTTATGAAATATAATCGTGTTCAGCCCCAATATACTTATTCGTTGCACCACGGAAACCCACTCATTAAGAATCTTCATGGTTGCTTGTCTACAGGTTAGCAAAATGCTTTTGAAAGTATAGTAGCCTGCAGAACTTCATTAAAATGGTATTGACTTCCAAGTGGATTTTGCCCAACAAACACTGGGCCAGCATTATAGAAGAGCATCCCAGAGTGTTACAAATCAGGGAGCACTAGTGGAGTAATAGATTTATTATTAACATTCATCCTGGAACATTTATACCATGGGGGCTGTGATTCTGGCTTGCTCGGAATGATGTTTAATCCAGTGGCCGGCCCTGTCTACAACACTCACTGAGAAGCAAATTATTTCCTCTGACTCTCCTCTGTTCCATCCCCCTAATACCAGGCAGACCAAAGTGTATCCCACAAGGCAAATAAGTTTCACACCGTTCTACAATGCAGCCAGTGGCTGTGTTCATCTTCAGTATGAATGTGTGGCACCACAGGTGCCAGCATGCAAGTGCCATTCCCTAGCCTTGCAAGTCTCTGCTCCAGCCCGAGCCACACCTTCAAAGTGCTGTCTACAGAGCTATTCTTACAGCGCTAGCATGAGCTCTGCTAGCCCAAGTCTGTCAACCTTGGCATGGAGGCTCATTCCCACTCACTCCAAATTGCTGTGTAGACGTACCATGTCAGTCAGTTTCAGGGTGCTGTGCAGTAGTGTTCAGATAGCTTTGGTGTCCAGTGTTAATTAGAAAATAATAAAGTCAAAGGCCGAGCAAATCTCCATCTGCCCGTTCAGGTTGGTTCCCTCTAGTATATCCATAACTTGTATTTGCTTTGTAATAAATCATCTCTGCTGGGTTTGTTTTCCAAATCATTTCTCGCGGCAAAAGAAACAGCTGTAGAGCAGCTTCTCCTTTCTGAATGTCCAAGTTCTGTCACACTGATGTAGCCATGGGTTTATTTTTGGAACTGTGAGGTCCCACAAACCGTTCGGAAAGGGAAATCAAGCTTTAACAAGCACGAGGTTAAAACAATAACATCACTAGGAGTGGTGATGTTTAAAACAGCCCCTTCTCTGACTTTCAATGAATTATCCTGTACCTGGGTAGAAGATGCCTCTGGGGACGCTTACAGAATTCGGTAACCAAGGTATGCAGCCCATGGAGTGTGTTTATCTTTCAAATTGTAAGACTTTGTGCCTCTCTGGCAGCCCTGGGAGGAAGTCCTCTAACTTTGGAAAAGTTTGGATTAGGATCTAGAATTCAAACTCTGTTTCAGCATTTTTCAGATCTGTGGTTTTAATTCTGCCCACTACAGAGATAGAACATTTGGATCTGGAGTTCTAATAGGGACCTTCAGTTCAGGCCCAACTCTAGCCAACATCCATTCACCCCCACAGTTAAAATCAAACCTACAGCTACATGGCTGACTAGCAAACCTATATGTAGGATCAGGACTTTATTAATATTTATTGCTGCCTTGTGTAACATTGTTACTGCCACAGTATTATCAAATGATGCAGAGTAGAGAGAAGTCACACTGAGTGGTATCTTATCTTCACTATATTTGGCTATTTCTCTACCCAGAGCCAGGAGTGTCTTGGGGAAAACAGGACTGATATGAGAGATTGAGACATGTCAAGGAAGAGCCAAGGGTGGCTTTAAAAACATCTATCTCTGCATTTAAAAAGAAAAAAATAAAGGCAAAATAGAAAGAGACACACAAAGCTTCCCCCACCCAGTTTGAGGCCACGCCTGCTGCTTGAATCACGAGGCAGCAGAAGAGCTAACAACCAAAACCTTGCTAGTCAACCTAGCTTCCCACACAGTGCTTAACTTGTGCCAGGGCTGAGCCCCGGCACCTCTAAGTTTGGCAGTTCCTAGCCCCGGCCCCCCTAGGCTTGGCGCATCAGTTATGAATGTAAAAGAATTTGCTTGAGCCCCAGCACCTCTTTCGTTACAAATTAAGCACTGCTCCCACACCCAGTTGAACAGACTCCGGATTCTAGCTCTCACGGGTTCTTATCTGGCCCCATCACCATCATGTCTGAGCACCTCACAGTCTGTATTGTATTTAGCTCACAACACTGCTGTGATGTACGGAAGTGCCATTATCCCCATTTTACAGAGGAGCACAGCGAAAGCCTAAGGCCCAGATCATTAAAGATACTTAGGAGACTAGCTGTCCAGCCCACCATTTAGGTGCCACGGCTATTTTCAAAGCTGCCACTCAGCTGCCACCTAACTTCATAGGTGTCCACATCCCCTAGATGCCTATGTTTCTGCCAGGTGGCGTTTGCAATGCCACCTAGGCGCTGACACCACCTCACAGCTAGCAAGCTGCTCAGAGCCCTAGCTCAAGCCAAAGCAGGATTCTCAAACTAGGTGCCTCCCACACATACCCCATCTTGCCAGCAGGGCCTGATTCCATAGGCGTGCTCAGAGCACACCTGTTACTTGCCAGCCCCTGTATCAGAAGGGCTGGAGGCAGGTCACTGATAGGTGGAGGGGAAGCAAAGCACCCCCACAAAAGACACACGGGAGTACAGGACAACGTAGGGTGAGTGTGGCAGAGGTATTGAGCAGGAGACAGGCAGTTTTGGCTTCTAGGGTGTGGGCTTCCTCAGCGACTGAGCTGGCTTAGGTGCCTCGCTCCATGAGAAGGTTCACCGCAGAGGATCCTGAGCAGAGGGAGGTGCCTGTCTCAGGCCCATCAACCAGGCACCCTAGGTCTGCTCCTTAGGTGCCTACACCCATCTCCTCTCCCCCTCTGTCTCAGCATTTCACTCCTGGATCGCTTCGGTGGCTGCCAGCTTCTGAAAACCCCTTCCTTAGATGCCTACCTCTCCCTGTGTGCAGTACGGGGAGCCTGGGTGCCAAACTCGGGGCTGAGACTTCCACTGGCCATCAGGGCGCCTGGGCATAGGCATTGCAAGGCTCAGCAGAGCAGCACCTAACTACCTTGGAGGTTCTGGGCTCAAGGTCACCCAAGAAGCCTGTGACGGAGCAGGGAATTCAATCCAGCTCTGCCAAGTCCTAGACAACTGCCCTAAGCATTGGGCCATCATCCTCTCTGCATGAGAACGAGGCCCATTCTCAGAAGTGACCACACACATAAAGCTGCTGAGCACAGCAAATTTTGTAGCTCCCCACAGTTCTTATTGTGATGTCACCTGGGCTGTGAGTGAGAGAGAGGGAGATTGTGAGTCCAGCTCCTGATTTTGCTGGCTTTTCTGAAAGGCGGTGTAAGCACACAGCTCTGGCTCTGGCAAACTACTTTGCATAGCTCTGAAGATAATTTGAATATCTCAGTTTCTAATGTGTCAGACACCCAACTTTTTAGCAACCACTTCCTCATTCTGGTGGCCCTGCCTGTCTGCGGATGGAAGTGCTAATGGAGCTCATCACAGAGATATTTTTTATAATTATTTGATTAACAATATTCACGTAGCTGCAGTGGTTAGTCAGCTCAATGAGCCTTCCTCCTCCTGCAGAGAGCCCAAAACCAAACCTGTTTATTAAACCTCAAACTGATGGATGACAGCTGAGCTGCCTGCTGCCAACAGAATTTGCTGTCACCTGATTTCTCATGAGCTGAGTTATGTGGTCCTATCAAGGCATTCAAAGAAAATGCCACAGTTGCTAAAGCATTTGCTAAGTGGTTTTTAAGCAAAGCACACTTCTAAGTTGAAAGGCATAGTATCAACCGGAACGACAATCAATCAAAAAAAAATTAAAAGTAGGTTCATTCTATGCATGCCCTGGAGTCCCTCTCCCAGTTTTGAGGCATTACAATTACATTGTCTTAGCTTTTAAAAAGAACAGGAGTACTTGTGGCACCTTAGAGACTAACAAATTTATTAGAGCATAAGCTTTCGTGGGCTACAGCCCACTTCTTCGGAGGCATAATATCTTTTAAAATGCTTTGTCCCTCCCCAATTGGTGTGTGAAAGAACCATACAAATATCAGGAGAAACTGGCTAGCTAAAAAGACAGTAGAGAGGAAATAGTGAGGAAATATAATGATTATACTGAAGTGCGCTCTAATGCAAAAAGTAACAAACTGGAAAAATAGAGAAACATAATTTGTTTGTTCTAATTTTGCAGTTATCATGAACTGTACATAAAAAATGTCAGACCGAAGTATGACTTTAAAGTTGACAACGCTTCTTTATGAGACCTCCAGGTATTATAAAAAAGAGGCCAGAAATTATATTGAAATTGAACTCTATAATTGCCGGCAGTTATTTTCAATAATTGAAATGATTAGAGAGAAAGAGAGAACGAGATCACACTGTTTTTAACTGTACACTCATAGATTAAAAAGAAGTAGAATCATTCTGTTTGAAAATAAATAATCTCGCTTCTTCTGGAAGCACACCAAAGAGCAAAAGGTGCTTTGCAATGATACCCAGCAACAGGACCTACAGAAATGAAATACTGATGCCTACCAATAGTTCTAAATCCATCAGCTAGCAGTGGTGGTGGCCAGCTAGCGGACCTCTGTGGGCTGTCCTGTGTAACTCACTTTGTAAGCGTGTTATAGCTCCATACCAAGAAAGTAATACCGATTCTCACTGGCAGATCCTTATGTGAGCCTTCCAGTGAAGTCAACTCTGCATAGGTGCAGGGGTCAGATTGTAGGAATGGGGCCTATTTACCACTTTAAACATTATACACAAAAACAAAAGACCCTTTCCCTCGCCTCATGTCCCTCCCTGCCCATAAAAAAGGCACAATCTCCAGGAGTTTGTGGCACCTTGCTCCCACCTGCCCTTATCTTGGGGAAGCCTTGTCTGTGCCTGCCGTGGGTCAGCTCCCCAACTCCACCAGTCGTGGGCAACACAAGCATTTCCCCCTCAGCCTATGCAGGCTCCACTGTCCCTCTGCAGGTTAGTGTTAGGCACGCTCCAGCCCTCCGAGCATCTCCTTGGAGCGTCCAGCCCCTGTGCCACTGGCTGCTCACAGTCTCCTCGTATCCCCAGATACATCCAAACAGTCATTTGAACTTTACTCATAAACTGGAACACACACCCCCTCCTGCTGCGTGTGCCTTTCGGCAGATTTCACAGTCTCATCTCGATTTTGCACTCTTGATTAGTTGCTGGCTCCATACGCAAATAGACTTGTACTGTGACACACACAATGACCAGCCAGAGAGAGAAGCATCTACTACCCCCTGCCTGAACAGAACCTGTCCCAGGCATGTCACCTCCTTCTGATGGACAGTGGGCTATTGGCTCTCAGTAGAGACCTTATATTCCACCTTCTGGTGAATTATTGTCCATATACTTGACCTGGGGGGAATCCCTGTATAACGCTGTGCCCCCTGTGCTCTCTGCCAGTTGGCACAAAGAGGTTCCTGGGTCAGGCTGATGTTGCAACTTGATTATTTGTCCTGCAGCGCACAGACAGAAGGGTGGCTTCTGAGCCCATTCCAGCTTGAAAACAGGTTGTCTGGTGCCACAGTGCAATGGATTTGCCATGTTACTTCATATCCTGGAGCATGTTGTGTGACTGAAATAGAAATGGGGTCAGTGATTAATCGGGCAGCTCTCAGTCACAGCCACCATATGTTGATATGGCGGATGGACGGTTTACAAATATATATCCTCTGGAAAAGAACTTATTGAAAGTTCTAGCAGGACACAATTCCCAGGCCAGTTAGAACAAGAGTAACTAGACATGGACTCTTTCAGAATTGAGAGTGTTCTTTACGGAGGCTAATATTCCTAGCATTCGGATGTCTGATCCAAAATGTGTGTGACTAGATAGTTCTAAATCTAAATAAGGGATTTGAAGGCTCAGACAATAGTGGCCTGACAGATTTTTTGTGTCAAGGGTGTACCACACATGGGTGGTATGGGCGACATAGTGAAGATATTTGAGGGAGAAGGGGTCAAGCAGTCAATCAAGGCTGGAGGAGCCAATGGGGAAGGCTGACAATGCACTCTAGTAACAGTGGATCGGTCAAGGGGAGCTAAATTGTGAGAGGCTTTGAAAATAAGCATGAGAAGCTTGCATGTGCTCCAGTGGAAAAGGGGGGGGGGCGTCACTGGTAGGACTCAAAGATGGGGGTGATCTGGCAGAATGACAGGCTAGGAAGGTGACCTTAGCAGCAGCAGCATTCTGAATGGACCTGGGGCAGGGTGCAAGGTTACAGTAGTGAAGGCTAGAAGGGAGAAGGTTGCAGTAGTCAAGATGTGAGATGATAAGAGCCTGGTTGAGAGTATGGGTGTGAACAAAACGAAAGGCTGGACCCCTCAGCTGTTGTGTAGGAAGATGCAGCAAGATTTAGGAATGGCCCGAAAGCGTGGGGCTCGAGAGAATGGCTCTGTGAAAGACACATTGGAAGATACAGCTCCTGCCCTGCGGTCCCTCACAATCTAAACAGGTAGACAAAGACTGGAGCCAAAACACACCAGGAATCCCACAGGATGGGGCTAACTTGGCATTTCTTTCTGTTTGGTTGTTCTGCGTTTTAATAAAGGGTTGCTAGAAACATTTTTACTGGTATGGTTGATGTTTGTGAGCTTCCCAGAAGTGGGTTTCAGGCAGGATTTGATTGGTTTAGTATTTTGTCAGTTGATTTGGTTATGGTTGAAGCCTGTGACAGAGGCTGCTGCCTCTGCAGGGTCTCCGGCTGTGTGACAAGTTAGATGAGGACGATCGCTAAGTAATAAATGATAAAAGCGGCTTTGCAATGATTCATTGAACTGTGTGGCAAAACCCTTCCTCACAAGAGAGGGAGATTTAAAAGTTCCCTTAAAATTAATCCAGAAGGAGAATGACCAAAACCATACCCACATCTTTCACTGACACTGACAATCACATTGAGAAAGGGGAGAAATAGAATATGCTCGATACTGTCACAATAGCCAACAACTCTCCTTAGTCAGGAGTCCTACTTCCCAAAGGGCTTAGACATGAAACCGTTAACATCTCTCAGCCAGAATCTAGTGTACTGTACTACAGAGATGTAATTATTCCTTCCAGATACAGGACATTTCAAGCATATATAAGCCCTTTTCTGAGCCAACAAGAGCTGTGGTAAAAATTCCTGATCAAAAACAGGTTCATGACTGGGTGTCTGAACAAAAGAGTTACTGTACAGTTTGCATAAACCCCAGGAGGGGGTGGGAGTGGGGGTGGGAAGTGTATATATATTATATATATGTGTGTGTGCAATGCAGAACCAAATCAGTACAGAGCTAAATCTGACATTTAAACCCACAAGAAACTGGCCAATTCAGAGTTATAGTTCCCTCAGCAACCTAAACTCTGCAAATATTTCTTTACAAGTCTGGGTTGGCTGTGTGGAGGTATAGCCTAGACAATGTCATATAGTGTGCTTTATTATGTAGTTATATTGAATAAGTGCAAATCATAAATAGCCACAATAGCAAAAAGTGTTCAATTTGGGTGCCTAAAGTACATCCATCATATCTAAGCACCCAAGTATAAGAGGCCTGATTTTTCCAAGCTGTTGAGCATCCGCAGGTCCCACTGAAGCCAAAGGGAGTTGTGGATGTTAAGTACCTATGAAAAAATCGGGCATTTATATGTATGTGCCTAAATATAGACGTTAGGCATAGACATTTAAACACTTGGCCTGTTACCTGGAAAAAAGTTACATTAAATGTAAATTGTGTAGGACATTGACAACATATTAAACAAAATCAATGAGTGGGTGTTTTTCCTGTCCATCAATGTCTGGATAAACAATAATTTGGTTGAAATTCTATCCCCATTGAAGTCATTGTGACTTTTGCCGCTGGCTTCCATGAAGCTAGGATTTCACCCACTATATATAGTGCCTTCATTGCTTTTAAAGCAGTAATGAATTCTTAGTATCCCTTAGTATGGTGGGCAACTGTGTTCTGCACCAGCTGACATCTCCAAAGACTTGGCTTCATTACAATATTCAATTGTGTTTGAACATGGTGACTGAAGAGTCAAGCCAGCTAATACAATGCTAGCAATCAACGTAGAGTCTGGCTGAGGTTTAACAGCTGACACAGAACTGAATACAATGAGCCTGGGGCTATTCTGACCATTAAGGTGTGGTCAACAGTGTGTCTGCTAACTCCACTCTTTACACTCAGCCATGTTTGATCAGGATAATATCATGTAAGATAGCCAAGCCCCAGGTGGCCCTCACAACCAGGTACAGTGCATTTTAATTTAATTTTAAATGAAGCTTCTTAAACGTTTTAAAAACCTTATTTACTTTACATACAACAATAGTTTAGTTATATATTATAGACTTATAGAAAGAGACCTTCTAAAACCATTAAAATCTATTACTGGCACGCAAAATCTTAAATCAGAGTGAATAAATGAAGACTCGGCACAGCACTTCTGAAAGATTGCCGACCCCTGGACTAGAACATAATGGGTCTTCTCAGGCAGCAAACCCAAATGCTGCAGACCTTGGTTGACCTACAGGTCCAAAAATCCCAGATGTCCCACCCTCTGAGAATTCCATGGTAGCAGCTCCCGCCACCTCCCAACATACCATGTGGCATCACCAGCGGCATCCTTTACCCCCACCATGCCATGCTTGGGGACAGCAAGGAAAACCACAGCTTCACATGCCCTGCCCTATGAGAACCATGGTTTGTGTATGTGTAAGCACAACGGCCTACATTTGTGCACTGAAATGGGCAGAAATGTTTGCTGCCTTTCCAATTTTAAAGTTCTGTTCTGTTAAGCTACTTTAAAAGTTAGTATTGCATTGCCTGTTGTTTTATGCACATTGTTTTTCTGCACTGGTTTTGCCACTCAATACATTTCAATATTTTGAAAATAAAAATATCTTTCTTAGTTTACAACACATATTGCAAGATGCATAGTGGTACTCAACGCACCCACTACTTATAACTGTACAGCACCGCAGAACTGCTAGATTCAGGAAAGCACCCAGTCATATTTATCAATGTACAGCAAGAACCATGTAATTCACAGCTTCAGTAACACATACAGTCTAATATTTATCAATGTACAGCAAGCTCTGCATAATTCATAGCTTCAGTAACACACACGGTAATATTTATAAATGTACAGAAAGCACCACATAAATCATAAATCCAGTAAAACACACCATCTAATATTTATGAATGTACAGCAAGAACTGCATAATTCATAGCTTCAGTAAAACACGCAGTAATAAAGGTACAGCAAGCATCACACCATTTCTAGCAGCACTAAAGCTTCAGGCCCAGCCAACCGTCCCGCACAGAAAACAACTGAGGCTAACCATTCAAGTGCTCTTTCAAAGCCTGCCTCAACTGCTATTGGCATTTCAACATCACCAATGGTAATCCACTGGTCAGGAAAGAAAGTGCCTGCTTGAAGCTTTCTGAACAGTCCTTTGTCCTTAGAGATATGAGCATCATGCACCTTCCCTGACCAACCCACACTGATACTGATGAAGCGTCTTCAGTGACCCACCAACACTTGCATAACCAAAGAAAAGCAGCCCTTTCTGGTGATGCACTCTGTGGCGAGGTGAGCTGGCACCAAAATAGGGATGTGTGTGCCATCTATTGTCCCATTGCAGTTCGGGAGCCCCATTGCTGCAAATCCATCCACTACATCCTGAACATTGCCAAGAGTCACAGTCCTGAGTAGCAGAAGACAATTAACAGCCCCCCACTGTGGATTTTCCAACTCTAAAATGATTTCCCACTAACTGATAACAAACTGGCACTACAAGTTTCTAGAATGTGATTGCCACTCTCTTCTCCACTATCCGTGCAGCTCTCATTTTGGAATCCCTGTGCTGGAGGGCTGGGGTAAGCGTGGCACACAGATCTAGGAATGTTCCCTTCTGCATCCAAAAGTTCTGCAGCCTCTGCTGGTCATCCCAAGCCTGATTACAATGCGATCCCACCAGTCAGTGCTCATTTCTTGGGCCCAGACCTAGTGCTCCACCAGCTGCAGCTGCTCCATGATTGCCAACAACAACTTTGAACTGGTTCTCACTCTGTCCCTCAGCAATCTGTCCTAGAAGAAATCCTCATGTCCCCCGTTGGAGCAATGCCTCCTGCAGGTCTGCCAATACAGACTTGTGTGTCCTGTATTTGCATTGTTCAAGGGAATAGTGCAGAGCTCCGTGGGCTCCAAGCTTCTGTCAGAGATGGCAGAGACCGAAAAGTGCAACAGGAGTTTGTAGGATTTTAAAAAATATATGGGATATGGATGGTATTATGGGATGCAGAATGATGCATGCTGGGAACTTCATTCCTGGCTCCCAGAGATACCTGCATGATTCATTTCTACCCCACAACACATTACAAAAATTCCCCAAAAGGCATTGCGTCAGGCAGTGGTGCATGGCATACTGGGATACCTACCCAGGGTGCCCTGTGTGATGGGTTGGACCCCCCATCTGGGATGCCACCTGATGTGCTGGGGTCCCAATGGTTCTGCCCAGTCCACCAGCCTGGGCTTCCTCATCCTGTTCTTGCTGTGCCAGGCCCTCAAGCCTTCTCTAGCACACACACAGGTAAGGCCACACCCAGCTGCAGACACAGACCGAAATCAGCTCTGTGTGGGAAGAATCAGCTCATGGATTTACTCAGCACTCATGTGCACACCTCCTTTGGGGAGTAAACCCAAAATAATATTGTTTTGTGCTATATTGAAAAAATCTGCACAGCGCAAGCTCATAAAAATCATCCTCTCCCTCAATGTGAAGAGAGATATGCACAGTTTCTTGCCCCCCAAATATGAATTGCACAAACTGGGTTACGTTATAAGCAAGAAATAAGTTTACTAACTACAAAAGGCAGGAATCCTTTGTTCCCAGTGGAAAAATATCAGCAGTGTCCAAGGTGGTATTTTGTACCAGGTGACCTTATCACCTGACCTTGCAGTGTCAAAACAACCATGAAATAAGGTTTATTTGCAATGTCCACTGGAAGGAACTCCGGGGAAGATGGGAGATCCACATCTTCAAAGATTCATTATCTTTTCCTAATGGCCCATTAAGGCTGATTGCTTACTGTCTGGTGGATATTCCCCCAACTACACACACAGTTGTAATTGTTACATAGTCAATATTCCTAACTTCAGGTACAGAAATGATACAGGCATACAAATTGGATAAACACATTCAGCAAATCATAGCCTTTCCAATGATATCTCACATGACCCATCTTGCATAAAACATATCTTAGTTAGGCCATATTCATATCATAACAATATTTCTATGAAGAATATGGAGTGTAACATCACACCCTGCACTTTGCATCGACACAAGCGCTCCTGGTGAGTACGTGCAGCACCGATGGAAGCAGTCCTGAGTGATATACAAACTTCAGCAGCTGTGCGCCAATGTAACTTGTGTCAACCAAAGGTTGTAGTGTAGACATGACCTGAGACACTGGGGAATAGAACAATACAGTTTGAGTGAAGGACAGAGACGCTTTGTAACTGGTGGCTGTACCAGTCTCACATCCTCTGTGGACTGGGCACATAGAGGGGCATGTAACACACACAAACTAGTGGGTACTAGCAGAGTTTCATCAGGAAATGTCAATCCCTTGAACCTGAAAAGTTTTGCGAAAATGTATCAGGTTTGACAAATCTTCAATGAACCACAGGCAGGGGTCCAATGGATTCATCCTTCCCTGCTGCAGAGCCTGGATTCCAGGCTCTGGGGCTCTGGAGCTGCCCTGCTAGGTGGACTGCCCCTGGGTTGGAGCATTCAGTGCTTCCAGGCTGCAAGATGGAAGCCCTGAGAACCCTGGCTCAAGCTGGGGCTCTCAGTGCCTCCAGGCTGCGTCCTGGGAAGCTGGAAGCCTGGAAGTCCTGGGATGAGCCTCCAGATCCACAGTTCTGTGGCATCCCTGCCATGCAGACTGGCCCAGGCTGGGAACCCCAGGACTTTCAGACACCTGGTCCAGCTGGTTCCCTGGCCTGCCCAACTCCCATATTTTAACTAGGGGGGTTTAATAGCATAATAACAAGGAAAATGAATTACCCTTCACAGCAAAAGAGACAAAAAGGCACTCAGGTCTGACGGTAACAGGAGCAATATAAGTACCATAGATAGGTTAGATTAGATAATCTTGCTTGCTGTGGTCTTGAGAGCCGTACAATAAACCCGTTCTTCAGTGGGGCATGCCACTGCTGCACAGAGCCTGGAAGCCAAAGCGTACCATGCATGGGAACTCCCCTAGATGCTATCAGCAGACACTGCCCATGACTTGGGACTAGTCTGCAGACTGGAAAGATGATCTTTCACAAAGGCTATGTAGTCTCCCATCCTGGCTCCATGGACTTGTGCTAATGGGATTCAAACTAGTGCACTAAAAATGGCTGTGTAGACTTTGCCTTGTCATTGTGGCTCGGGCTGGAGCTTGGGCTTTCAGGCCCACCCCCTCCCATAGGTTTCAGAGCCCAAACTCCAGCCTGATCCACAATGTCTACCAGGGCCGGCTCCAGGCACCAGCTTGGCAAGCAGGTGCTTGGGGCGGCCACTCCGGAGAGGGGCGGCAGGTCCAGCTATTCGGCGGCAATTCGGCGGACGGTCCCTCACTCACGCTTGGAGCGAAGGACCTTTGCCAAATTGCCGCCGCAGATCGCGATCGCAATTGCGATCGCCGCTTTTTTTTTTTTTTTTGGCTGCTTGGGGCGGCCAAAACCCTGGAGCCGGCCCTGATGTCTACACAGCTCTTTTTAGAGCACTAGTGTAAGTCTGGGGACTTGGGCTGGGAGACTTGCTCTCAGATGCAGTGTGGATGGACCCTTAGTGACTCACCTAGGGTGAAATTCACTCTGGTGCAGAAAGCATCAATTAAATCTCACTAAATCCCTCTTTGGGGATGTCATGCAGTGCTGCCAGTTCTTGCAATTCTCTCATGAGTGTCATTATATTTAGTGTTTTTCTTAAAGCCCCAGCTTTTGGAGTCATGTGATGATGTGAGAATCTCCATTTTTATTTTTAAAAAAAGTAAGTTTAGAGCTCTCACATTTGTGGGGAAAAGCTAGAAAAAGTGACCTAAGTGCACCCTAAAGGTTCGAAAACCAGAATTCAAATGAAAGAACCCACAACTTATTATTTTTAAAAGTATCATGATTTTAAGCCAATCTCATGATTTTGGGGCAGCCTGACTCATGGTTTTTGAACACCTGGGGTTGGCAGTACTGTTTGGGGGTGGGTGGGGGGTGCACAGGACCTTTCCTGACCCTCTGCACAGAGCTGAATATCCCCCCATATGAGTAATAAAATTAATTCCTTCCTTTGGACAATTCAGTCTCCAGAGCTGTTAACTAAGAAACCTACATGAGCGCTCATTTGCTATTGGTTTGGATCTTTTTACATTCATGTGCTGGGGTGTTCACCCCACACCAGCCCTGAAGAGGTTAAGGTAGCAAGAGACACCCATAAGCCGTAGGCTGCACCTGCTGGGGAGTTAAAGGGCTATGATACTAATTGAAAATGAAAATCACCTCGTCAGGAATAGGCAGGGCTTCTCTAAAGCCTAGGAGCTGAGCATGGAAAGGGGCTGTAGGGGCTTCCTGATACAAGGAGGAGAGTAGGTACATAGGAAGCAGTAGTGAAGTCTGAGACAGTATGGACCTGAACTGCTGGTTCTAGGGTCCCTGGATTGGAACCCAGAGTAGAGGGCTGGCCCAGGTTCCTCTACCAGCCACAGAGGATATGGAGACTACAGTACTTGAGACTTTGTGAAAAGAGACTCTGATGAGACCCCTGGAAGGGGAGGATGATTGTGACTTGTCTGGAGGGCTAGGCCATGAGGGAGAGGATGAGTGGCTCCTGACTATCGAGAAAGGGGCTGCAGAGTGAGTGACTGATGCAACTGGCTGAGTGACCGTAGGATGGGGTGTGGACAGTGACAAGCTAATTCCTCAAACGAACTATGAGGAGGTGCTGCTGAGTGGTGAGTAGCAGACCCTCGTTGCAGTGAGGCAATATTCAATTTCTCTCCATTACTGACATTTTCTCTCACATGTGTGCATGCTGGGGAGAAGTGGAATATTGTTACTTTAAAAAAAATCAACATCAAATCAGAACTTATGTAAGGGGGTACAGTAAAAGCCCTGGGGAATTAGGTACATGGACCACAGAACTGATATAACCCTGAGCAGGGGCGGGCAAACGTTTTGGCCTGAGGGCCGCATCGGGTTTTGTAAATTGTATGGAGGGCCGGTTAGGGGTGGGGGTTGTGGCCCAGCCCCCACCTCCTATCTGCCCCCCACAGGACTCCTGCCCCATCCACCCCCCCCCTGTTCCCTGATGGCCCCTCTGGGACCCTGTCCCATCCACACACCCCTGTCCCCGGCCCCCTGCTGCCCCATCCAACCCTTCCTCTCATTCCTGATGGGGGGGGGCCCTGGGACCTCTGCCCCATCCAACCACCTCTTCTCCCTGTCCCCTGAGTGCCCCCTCCTGCCCCATCCAACCTCCCCTCTTACCTGACTACCCTCCCTGGGACCCCTGCCCCATTCAACCCCCTATTTCCCCCTGACCCCTATCCACACACCTGCCCCCTGACCACTCCCCTGCCCTCTATCCAACCCTCCCTGCCCCCTTAACCCGCTGCCTGGAGCACCGGTGGCTGGAGCTGGGCCACGCCGCCGCCACCATGCAGCACAGAGCACCAGGTCAGGCCTGGCTCTGCAGCTGCGCTGCCCCAGGAGCTCACAGCCCCACTGCCCAGAGCATTGTGCCGGCAGCGGAGTGAGCTGAGGCTGCGGGGGAGGGGTGACAGCAGGGGAGGGGCTGGGGGCTAGCCTCCCAGGCCAGGAGCTCCGGGGCTGGGCAGGACGGTCCCACGAGCTGGATGTGGCCCACAGGCTGTAGTTTTCCCACCTCTGCCCTGGAGCCTTAAATTACACCAATCCTGCAGAGGGAATTCCATTGAATAATAAATCCCTGTCTAAACCCCCAAACAAAAAAAATCTTCATTGTGTGATACAAAACATGCTTTAAAAAAAGGAGTATAGAGGGCCAGGTGAGAGAACACATTAGTCCTGCAACTGCACTAAGAGAGAGAGAGAGAGAGAGGACGTCCGCAGAATAGTAAAAAGCCTCATTCCTCAGTGGCTGCACCTATGACTGCCTTCCTGGAGGACTCTACAGCACAGTTTCTCACACTGCTCCACTAGCATGGCTGTGACACTTCTAGGGGCTTGTCTAAATTTAAAACGCTTCCGCAGCAGCTCTATAGGACCACTTCAGTGTAGACCCCGCCTACACCTACAGCAGGGGTTCTCCCATCAGCACAGGTAATCCATCTCCCCAAGAGACAGTAGCTACGTTGATGGAAGAATTCTCCATCCGCCTAGCACTATCTGCACCGAGACTGAGTGACATAGTTACACTGACCTAACCCCCAGTGTAGGCAGCGCTAGGTAGGTCAACAGAAGAATTCTTCCATCTATCTATCACCTCTTGGGAATGTGGATTAACTACAGTGATAGGAGGCCCCATTCTGGCTCTTGCTTGCACCTCTCAACATCTGCTGCCATAGTCCTCAGGCGCATTGTGTAACAGCATGTGGAAGGCAAAGCGCTTCAGCGCTGTTCAAAGTAACATTTAAAATTCAGTACGTGGCCTCTTCCTTTTGAAAACCAGCTTTAGCCCAAGCGGTGTCAATTTAGAAGATTTATCAAGATATGCAATCGCTTTAGAGGCACTTTCTTGGGGCTAAAATTAGAGCCACCAGCTGTGTTTTTGCTTGGGAGCAAATGCACATGTGGCATTTCGGGCCATTCCTCTGGTCTGCTTAGCTCATGCTGCTGTTGAGCAAGCAGGATACTGAAATATACAAAAATTCTGCTCTCTGAGCAGACAGGCAGAGCATAGGGATGATATGGTGTGTGAAATTGACTCCACTGAAGTCAACAGCAAAACTTCCATTGACTTTAGTGGGGCCAGGATTTCACTCATAGTCTCTATACAGACCAGGGATAACAGAGAAACCTAGTAGTACTTGGGATTTGCTGTTGGGCAGGAACCCCATGCACAGACTTTCAGCTTAAAGGGGGTGACTCAGGTAGGCAGATAGCTTCTTATTGTTTAAGGATGAAATTTGCCCCCGCACAGATTTTCAAGCCCCCCAAAATGAGGCTTAAGTGAGATGTCAGCAGTGCATAGTCCTTGTGCTGACTTGTTGCACAGGAGTGGATTTACCCTCAATGAACAAAGGGGGTTCAGAGTAAAACGTTAAACAATCAAAAGCCAGTTGTAACTTTTACGGGTCCAAAACGGATTTCCAAAAGATACTAGCATGTGATGATCTTAAGAATTTTAGAAATGCCCCCCAATCCCTTTTCTGGAGATCTGGCCACTAGCACAAGTGCAGTAAAAGGTGGATCTGAAAACTGAAGTATCTTGAAGGATGTTAGACTTCCGCTGGGTGGATCATAGCTGAGTGAGGAGTTGGCTCACATAACCTGGTCTGAGTAGACAAACTGGGTCTTGTCTCCCATAGCACAGGAATTCATCTCAGGCTATGTCTACACTTGCAGAGTTTTTGTGCTGTCAGTTTCACCGGTGATAGTGAACCGGTTAAAGAAAAATGCTGGTTTGTGTACTCACTTCCTTCCACAGGCATCAGATCGTGTTCACATTTGAAAGCAACGCACTGAGGGCAGCTATCCGACAGTGCAGCTCTTTCCGTTTTGACAATAGGTCTTGTGGGAAGTGGGGGGTGATCGCGGATCATCCTGGGTGCCTGCACAGCCTCCTCTCCCCAAACCCTGATCAGCTCCAGTAGCTCAGAATTGCTCCAAGCAGGGGATAGTTTGCTCCGCGAAGCAGCCATTGTCACCTGGCCAGATAAGTGAGCACTTACCAACAAAACAGGAAGGGGCGTTTCAAAGTTCCCGGGGCTTTCCAGTGGGAGGGATGGATGTCTGTTTGCCTGGCAGCAGAGCTGCTGGCCAGAGTGGGATATCCTCCAGAGGCTAAAAGCTCTGTAAACAGGAAGAACATGTCTTCACTTGCACATCACAGCAAAAGCATCACCGGTAAGAGCTGTACGCCTCTCGTGGAGTTTCACCGCAAAAAGTCATTGGTAAGTGTAGACGCTCCCATGCAAAAGGGACTTTTTCCACTTTAAATGGCAAGTGTAGACATGCCCTCACATTCACTAAAGACAAACTCTTTTTATTCCCTGCCCTAAAGGGAGAAAGGTGTCATTGGGGAAATCCTGGAAGGAGAATTAAAACGTATCTCCTGCAAGAGCCAAGTGTCTGCCTTCAAGGGAATGTGACTTTTGTCTAGGGTTAACAGATAAAAACAGGACAGGGGGTGGGGACCTATATAAGAAAAAGTCCCAAAAAAGGGACTGTCCCTTTAAAAACAGGACATCTGGTCACCCTACCTTTGTCCATATGCCCTTTGTCCGTTTGACAGTATGAGACGTGCGTTTCTGCACCCTCTCTATTCTTTGTTTTGTATCTGCACTGCTAAGAGGAAGGATGAACTTGTGGTTAATGCATTGGAGTAGGAGTCAGGAAATTAAAGGCCTGATTCTCCACTGAAATCCATGGTGTTACACTGGCATAAAACACAATGATGAGCCAGGCCTCAAATGTCCAGTTTTAGTGGTGTTTGGGGGGTTCACTCTGCCCTGGCCTTGCAGCGTGACCTTGAGCAAATCTCTGTGCATTGGTTTCCCCATCAGCAAAAGGAGAATAACAATAACAATGGTTTGCCTAATCTCCCAGGGATAAAGGTTTAATCCATTATTATTTGTAAAGCACATTGAGATCCTTTGACAGAATATGCTTTAGGAGTGCAAAGTGTATCATCCTCATGGTGCAGAGCCCTGGGAAAGTCCCCTCTGCTGGAGACATGGGGTCAGTGAAGTGTCCCTTCCTTCTGCAATATGTTATGTCGAGTAGTGATAAAAGCTGGTCAGGTCCTTTGGTGCTGCCTTTAGCTATTCCATACCAAGCAATCTGCTCCTGATTTTATTGGGCTACAGCACAGATATTCATCCACTGGCAGCTTTGGGGAAGCTCGTCTGCATATTTGGGGCCAGATGTATCATTTCCTTCCCAGGGTAAGGGAAGAATACTGTATGTGAAAGATGCTAACTGAGGTATAAGCACTCAGGATTAAATGTCCCATAGGAAAAGTTGAAGCTGCCATGCAGTGACTGCACCCAGAGGGCCTTTAAGGGCACTGTGTGGCTCAGAGCTTTCTCCTGTGTCTGGCAACTAAAGCACTGATGTTCTTTCATGTTGCATTGTATCTGTAAAACTGGAGGGTACACACCCAGGTTCACCTTCCTCAGCCAGGTGGTCTTGTGAACAACCTTGGGCTAGCGGGTCTCCCGGGTGAGAAGAGCAGGGACTGGGGGGGGGGAAGGAGGGGCACAGTTTCCTTGTACAGGGCGGAGGTGCCTGACCTGGGGTTTCCATGGGACGGTGCCATTCTGTGTGCCATTTGTTACCTACCCTGTTCAAGGGAACAGGCCTTGTCTACAGTTTGTAACTAAACACATTATACTAAGAGAATACCACCCTGCCAGTCACTGATTTCCACTTGGCAGTATCTGTATCCTACTGTGGGGGAAGGAGCCCTTTTTTTTTTTTTTTTTTTTTTGACCTGAGATACTGTGACTCATTGGCTTTGTGGGGGTGGGGGGGAAGGTTGTTTGCAAACACGTGCATCTTCTCTGATGGATAGCTGCACTGTGACCTCCCCATTGCTTTATTTTTCAACATTATTCTGGGGAACCCTTGAGTCCTGGCCACTTTACATTTCCTCCTGCTCTGTGGGGAACTTCTGAATCCCAGGGTGAATTTCACTGCGTAACACTGACTTTGTTTCTTTTTGAGAACAGTGTGGCCTGGTGGGTGGTAGAGCACTGCACTGGGACTCAGGAGACCTGGTACATCTCTGCCACCAGGTCTGTGTGTGGCCTTGGGCAAGTCACTTCCCCTCTCCGACCTCCTGTGGAAGGTACTTTGAGATTCAGAGACACCAAGGCCAGAAGGGACCACTGTGATCATCCAGTCTGCCCTTCTGTAGAACACAGGCCATAGGACTTCCCCAAAATATTTGACAGATAAGTGCTATATTCTGCCTTTGCTTATACATTTACGGCTCGGGGTGGCAAAAGGTAAGTCAAGACAGAACTTGTGCTTTATCCAAGGGTACCTAGCTGTTCATGACTAGCATGGAGACAAACACACACGCACTGACACCAACCACAGTAACAAGCAAACAATGCTACAATCTGTTCTGAAAATAGTGAGTGGCAGATGGAGCTGTCCATGTCCCTAAGAGTTTTTCTAAAAGTGGAAGCAGCAGCAGATTGGGCTGTATTATTAAGAGAGTTGGCGTTTCCATTCTAAATCCTGATTTCTGGGATTTTTTTTTTTTTTTTTTTTTAATATTGTAGCAACTCCAAATTGCATCCAGCTGATACTTGGTCTCCCCAAACGTTGCAGGCAAATGTGTTTTTGTTTCCCCAATATGATTTTGAAAGGCCAGATGTCTTTTATAGTCACTGAGCAGGGAAGGGTAGATTTGCTGCCTGCTCTATACCCTGATCAACGAGATACTAGAAGGCCTGGGGGAGGCTGAGTACATCACCACTCTCGACCATATGAAGAGCTACTGGCATATCCTCTTGGCACCTGATTCTAAGGCATTAACTGCATTTGCCATGCCCTATGGCCTGCAGCACTTCCAGACCCTTCCATTTGGATTCCATGGGGCACCTGTGACACTTCAGAGACTCCTGGACTAAGTACTTCTGCCCCACAGAGCGTACGATGGAGTGGTCTACTCCACCTCCTAGGCGGAGTACCGCCAACATGTCAGAGTAGTACTCCAGTCCCCTAGTGCAGCAGGTCTCACAGCCAGCCCAGCCAAGTGCCAGGGTGGTTGCACAGAGATGAAGTACCTAGGCTCTATGCTGGGGAATGGGAGGATCAGACCCTTGATAGGGCATTCTACCAGGGCTTTTACCTTATCTATCACCACCACAAAGCAGCAATCAAATCTTTCCTCGGGCTGGCCAGGTGCTATCAGTGCTTCATACCCCACTTTTGCATGATTATGGCCCCACTAACAGACCTGTTGTGAAACCAGGCACCCCAAAAAGTGTGATGGTCTTTCATATGTGCAGATGCATTTGGTGTAATAAAATGAATCCTCAGCAGTGCCCTGGCACTCTGCAACCCAGACTTTAATAAAGAGTTCATCTGACAGATGGCTGCATTGGAACAGGCCTGGGAGCTGTCCTCTTGCAAGTATTCAAGGATTGAGAGCCCCCCATTTTATACCTGAGTAAGAAGCTGCTGTCCTGAGAACAAGAATGTCAGCGGTTGATTTGGGTGCCTTGGGATAAAGTGGACCGTTGAGGCCCCTAGATACCATTTATGTGGGGCACCTTTTACTCTCCTTCCAGACCAGGCTCCTCTAAAATGGCTGCACATCATGAGAGAAACAAATCCAAGGCTGAGCCAGTGGTACTCAGCTCTGCAGCCTTATACATGTATGGTCCACCATCGAGCCAGGGCCGATGTGGATGTTTTTCATGAAAACCAGGGGACTGGGAAGACAAAATGCATCTCTAATGCCACTCTTTGGGTGGGAGGGAGGAGAGCATGTAGCAGGGTGATCTGCCCCTTTAAGTGTCTGCAGAGCCAGGGAGCAGCAAGCCCTGGCCTAAGGAGAAGCCCAGCAGATAGGTGCTGGGAACCAGCTGATCCAACTAAGCAGCAGCTAATGATTGCTCTGACTCCTAGCAGGGAGAGAGAAGTAAGGACCCAAGTTGGGGAAGGAGGCCAGCTGGGGCAGACAGTCAGACAAATGTTTCCCTGAGGAGCAGTAGCAGATGGCTGTAACCAGGCAGGTAAGCTCAGTGGTCCCCCTGAGGGCTGTGACCCCTTAGCTACTGGGTGGGAGACCCTGCAGTATCAGCCTAGGTCAAGTCTATCCCTGTTGTGAGTGTTTGTTTGTTTGGCAGAAGAATTAAGGAGCCTGTGCTGAAGACTAAACCAGAGTTGGGCCTTGCTGTCCCCAAGCTGGTGGACAGGTCCACCAGACTACACAGGCTAACTTGTATCTAGGCACAGCACCATCAGCCCAGCCTAGGGGTGAATCTTCTAGTGCAGGGGTTCTCAAACTTCATTGCACTGCATGACCTCAGGAGATGGGACCGAAGCTGGAGCCTGCCCAAGCCTCACTGCCCCAGGTGTGGGGAGGAGGGCTTCAGCCCCAGTTGAGGGGGTCTGTAACCTGAGCCCTGCCAGCCAGGACTGAAGCCCTCAGGCTGTGGCTTTGGCCCTGGGTGGTGGGGCTCAGACTTTGGCTTCAGCTTTGGGCTCCAGCAAGTCTAATGCCAGCCCTGGAGACCCCATTAAAATGGGGTCACACCCCACTTTGAGGTCCTGACCCAGAGTTTGGGAACCGCTGTGCTAGAGGCAAAGAACCACCATAGCAGTTCCTTTGCCATCCCTCCCCGTGGTAACAGCCTTTTGAGGCCAATGGCAGCAGGTGTAAATCAGAGCAGCACTCGGGTCCCTCTAACGGAGCAGCACAGTGCAGGCTCGAGGGAACGGTAAAATGGCTGTTAGTCTCCTCTGCACAAACATGACCTCCAGAGTGCCCTGTACACTCCTCAGCCGCGGTAATGGAGTGTAGCCAATGTCTTTCATCAGTCGGGATAAACAGAATGTTCTCTAATTCCCCATTCAATCCCTGATGGGCAGGCTTAAGGAATGTTATTTTGTGTTTACATAACATAATTTACTCAGCTAAGGGCTTTGGAGATTCTGGCTTTAGGATTGCTACACTGCAAATGCCAACAAATCTAAAGTGTCTATTAAGCCCCATCTCCTGTGGAGTAAGCTATGGAGTAAGGTTGCCATTGCTGGAGTTGCTAGACTGATTTTAATGGTGTAAACTAAGTGTGTTTCCTAGATAAGCTTGTACACCCCAACTGTACAAAAAGAAAACCCTTGCAAAATCTCTCCCTCTTGACAGAAGGTAATTCATCTCCCTCCTTGTTTTAAAGCTGAAGTCTGAGTTTACAAGGGTGAGACTTGGCTGTGGAATTTGACAGGTGCCTAAACAGTGAGGGCTTTCTCTTGGCTATTTGAGTCAATTGAGTAGATTGCACTAACCTGGCCTGTGTCTCGTTATAAGGGACACTGGGGAGGTCACGTCCAGTTTTAGAGGGGAGAGTGTTATCCAGCCAATCAGGCTCGGCAGCACCATCCTGCTTTTGGTGAAACTGGAAAAAAGTGAGGGAAGGGCTATTGGTTCAGCATTAGCTAGAAGTTCCTTAAAGTAGGGGAAACCGCCTACTTGGCAGGGCACTACACTGGCAGTCAAGAGACCTATTCCTAAGTCTCCCACCAACTTCACCTCTCTGCCTCAGTTTCCACCACCTGTGCCCTTTGACTCTTTAGATTGTAAACTCTTTGGGACTGGGACACTATTTTTGTTTTTTTAAGTACCTAGCCCACCGAGGTCCTGATCTCAGTTGTGGTCTCTCGGTGTTACCATAATAGAAATAACAATATACATTGTGCTACATATGCACAACTGCTAACAGGCATCCATTGAAGCTGACGGTTCCAAGTTTCTTGAGTGGCTGGTATATGAAGTCCTGCAGTTATGAAAACCTACATGCATTGTGTCCAACAAAAATATTTTTAAAAATGAAGGTTTAGCCATAGTTTTAGCATTCCTACCAACCAACTAAAAGCATCTAAAATTAGCTTGCCTAGACAAATACACTTGTCATGTTTATTACATTCCTGTGGAAATCAAAATCCTGACTAATAACATTCCAAGTCAGCTGTTTAGACTGGGTGATAAGGTGCATGTTTTGTTTTTTTGTTTTTTGGTAACTGTAATACTCTGGCATCGTTTGTGTTGGGATTAATTAATAGTTTTCCTATTCAGCACACTGGACACATCTTTTTTCCATGTTAGGAGAGTGCTGGAGGAAGCATTACGAGGGTCATGTGATTAAAAAATGAAATACTTTGCCATTGCACTTAATCGTAAATGCTAATGGGACTTCTAGGAAAACACAACAGAGATCAGAATTGATAGAAAATGAACTAATGATCCAGTGCTATTATTTTCATGAATACTCAATGAACTTCTATAGCTGCAGGAAGGTCAATGATACTAAACCTTTATGACTCCAGCCATTAATGATTTGGCGAAAGGAAAATGTGAAGCTAGAATGTGAGGTTGCTTTTCAACCAGTTGTTGGCCATGGAGTAATTGCTTTAATAGGACCGTAGCCAAAAGTGGCCTTCTTTTTGTCTTGCTTACTCTGGCTGTACAATGATATAAATCCACTCACTTCAGTGGATTTACTCCTGATTTATGCTGATGCAAGTGAACAAAGAATCAGGCCCAAAGATTATACAAAAGCAGGATCAGGCACATAATATCGGCTTCCTCTGTGCAGAGCTCCCATGAAAGTCAATAGGAGTTATGTATGGAGAGAGATTGCAGAATCGGGCCCTATGTAAAGTGATATTTGAGCAGAATCTGTCCTGTAAAACAAGTGTTTGAAAGCTACAAAAATAATGTATAGTTAAAATAATAACTAATGCAATTTATTTGTAAAGAACAGCCTTTATCACGAGCATTCTTAAGTGTTAGTTTTCAAGCACGCCTGAGAGGTTTTATGAAAGTTGTAATCAAACCAAACCTATTGGTGATGTATTTAGAGCTGTGCTATAATAACTTATTAATACTGTATGTTGACCTGATTATTGGGATGTTTACTGTATGAATAGGTTGTTTGAGTTAACTAGGGGGCTGTCAGGGAAAAGCAAGTAGGAAAGGAAGAGAGAGGCTCAAGATAAACATTTTTCTGCAAACACTTGAGGGTAGTTAAGAGACAATGCCAGGACAGGGAAAAGGCCTGTACACACAGGAGATCAAAAGAACTACTACAAGGTTTAAAAAGAGAAAGGAGAGTTGTTTTTGAGGGGCCAGACAGAGACACCAGAGACCCACTGATGGTGTCTGACGAAGCTAGGCCTGCTTAGGTTACTATCAAGGGATGTGCACAGACTGTTTTAAAATCCCTTTTTATTCCTCTATCTGCTTTGTTCCTACCCAGTGGCACTGGAACGCTTTAAATAGTGGAGGTGCTGAAAGCCAGCCCCATTACTCTGTCCACACACACACACACACTCCCCCTCGCACCCTCTCACACTCCCCTGAGCTGTGGCCGGGACCAGGGCGTGTCTCCGGGGATGGGGCTGGCAGCTGGGACCCTGTGTAAAACTTGGGGGCCCCCGCATCTCTAGTTCCCACGTCTGTGTTTCTACCGCTAAGATAAATAATACTTTGATTTAAGAAGGCTGGCTGATCACTGTACACCACTGGTCAGATTCCTGAAGGGAAGAAATGATGGCATCCAACTCAGTCTGGCCTTCCAGGTAAGCAGGGTTGATGCACAGGGTGCCAGGGCTGGGGGCCTGGTCTAAGGCCTTACCTACAGTGGTCATAGGTGCTGACTCTGTGGGTGCTCTGGGGATGGAGCACCCGTGGGGAAAAAATGGTGGGTGCTGAGCACTCACCAGCAGCCCCCCCCCCCCCATCAGAACCTCTCCCTCTCCCCAGTGCCTCCTGCCAGCTGGGTCAGTGCCTCTCCCTCCCTCCCCATGCCTCCCACCTGCCGCAATCAGCTGTTTCACGGTGTTCAGGAGGCTCGGGGGGGTGGGAAGGAGCGAGGATGTGGCATGCTCGGGGGAGGGGGTGGGACTGGGTGAGAAGGGGTGGGGTTGGAGCCGGGGCAGGAAGAGGCAGGGTGGAGTGGGGCCTTGGAGGAAGGGGTGGAGTGTGGGCGGGACCTGGGGCAGCGATGGGCGTCGAGCACCCCTTGGCACTTTGGAAAGTTGGTGCCTGTGACAGTGGTGATGGTGTGTAAGGTTTGTGTGGCTACAAGCCATGGTGAAAAGCAGGCTGCACCCACGCTGCAGTGTGTAGCTACACGCAGTGCAGAGAAGCTCTGGTAGGGGGGAGGCAACAGGGAAAGACTGCCCTACAAAGTTCATTCAACACGAGTTACGTTGGCATACGCCTGGAGATGTCTATATATTGTTTGGTCACATGCAGACCTGGGTGCTTGCGTCAGTGCAGAGCAGACTAACCAGGAGTGCATGTGGAAACGTAAAATGTGGTGCACCATGGTAGGTAACCCAGTGTGCCCTGCACCACCCTCTGGCTCCATGCCTTGGACACGTTCATATTGTTTTGCAGCATAGTAGTGATTCATTCAGGGATTTCTGAGAGCTAGAGTTCAAGTTTCCACCGTGCCGCAGTTCCACATCCCATAGTGCTTTCTACATCCCATAGCTTCCATGCCATTTTTTAAAACTCCCACAGTCCTGCATGGTGTTTGTTCAGTCACCATCATCTCTCTGACAAAAGCACAGACCATGCAGCGCTTAGCACTGTTCTCAGGAGCATTGTTAATACAGGTGCACAATCTTTGTTGCTTGGACTCCAGGGAGTAAGGATTACTAAGCAAAATGTCACCAGTGCTTAGCCTGGGTTAGCCCTAAAACAGTGGTTCTAAAAGTCGGCCCGCCGCTTGTTCAGGGAAAGCCCCTGGCGGGCCGGGCTGGTTTGTACCTGCCGCGTCCGCAGGTTCGGCCGATCGCGGCTCCCACTGGCCGTGGTTCGCCGTTCCAGGCCAATGGGGGCTGTGGAAAGCAGTGCGGGCCGAGGGATGTGCTGGCCGCCCTTCCTGCAGCCCCCATTGGCCTGGAGCCAGTGGGAGCCGCGATCGACCGAACCTGCGGATGCGGCAGGTAAACAAACTGGCCCAGCCCACCAGGGGCTTTCCCTGAACAAGCGGCGGACTGGCTTTGAGAACCACTGCCCTAAAGGACATACACAGTTTGTTTATCATCGCTTCTATTACTTCTTGAAACTTAAGAGTGGAAGTCATTTGTGTGCGTGTGTGTGTGTATGTTTACAAAGTTGTCAGGTAAATAACTAATTCCTTTTCCTAGATAATTCTTTAGATATTTTTATTATAGGATTGGCTACAAGCATTGTCTTTGGTGTGAGATCCAAAGTGCAATTGATCTGGGGTAAATGACAGGTTCTTTCAGACTAGCAGTAACCTGAATATTGGTGTGATCTTTTCATGTAAGGCAGTGGTTCTCAATCGGGGATACGTGCACCTCTGGGGTACATAGAGATCTTCCAGGGGGTATTCAACTCATCTAGATCAGTGTTTCTCCACCTGGGAGTTGCGACCCTCAGGGGGCTCGAGGGATGGGTTTAGGGGGTTGCAAGCACATGGCCAGCATTAGGGGTGGCAAGCATGGCAATTGCCCGGGGCAGGCCCCATGCCACAGGTTGCCCTGCAAAGCTACGTTACATGCTTCAGCTCTGGGCGGTGGGGCTTGGGCTTCAGACAAGGCTCACAAGTGGAAAAACAGGCTCCAGTATCTCACTGAAATGTAAGTACAATATTCATATTCCAATTGATTTATTTTATAATTTATCTGATAATGAGAAAGGAAGCAATTTCTCAGTAATAGTGTGCTGTGACACTTTTTGGTATTTTTATGTCTGATTTTGTAAGCAAGTAGTTTTTAAGTGAGGTGAAATTTGGGGCAGACAAGACAAATCAGATTCCTGAAAGGGGTACAGTAATCTGGAAAGGTTGAACCCCTGGTGTAAGGGACCATCTTAGGTAGGCTTACTGGGTGGCAAGACAGATCAGAGTACCTAAGGGGACTGTCTGTGACTCCATGTTAAGGCTGTTATAGTGCCAGAGGAGTTTACACGTGACGATTGGTGAAATGTAAGTATGGAACTCGCAACCAATTTGGGGTTTGTGTCCAAACAGTCTGCCTAGAGGTTGGTACTCATGCTCTTGAGTCACTGGGACAGCTTAACAGCTTGATATAAACTAATAGAGACTCTGCATTTCCAAAAATAGAACTTTGTTGTGTGCAAAGTAGAAGGAAACAAAACTAAGTGCCAACAAAACACATACAAGGTTAAAACTTTTGCCAAAACCTAACTTTAAAATTCCTAGTAAAAATGGAAGTAAACAGTGAACATTTACATACCTGTTTGTAAAAGCTACTACACTGTAGTAGGTTGTGGCTGCACATACACCCACCTGTAAACCCCATAGGTCAGTGTATGTGTAGCTAGTTTTGTTGTCCAGCGTGGAGTGATGTACAGAGTGGTGACATGGGGTATGGTGAGAAGTGCAGTGAGCACTGTGTAACCCACACACCTCCTGGGTGTGGTGTTCTGTCCCATCTAGTGGCACCAGGCCACTTAGCGAGAGAGAGAAAATGAGTCTGCTCTACAGACTTAGCTAAGAGCCTGTTGGCTTTTAGCTCATGCGGTAGAGGCTCCTGCTTTACGCTCCAGAAGTCCCTGGTTTGATCCTGCTGCCTGACGACAACTGGGGTCTGTTGGC
This sequence comes from Emys orbicularis, assembly GCF_028017835.1. Classification (NCBI taxonomy): domain Eukaryota; kingdom Metazoa; phylum Chordata; order Testudines; family Emydidae; genus Emys; species Emys orbicularis. The sequence continues at coordinate 132,916,365 of NC_088685.1, read as the reverse complement.
GTTATAACTGCACATGGAGTTCTTCAAGGATTGCAAAGGCTGCTGGGTCTGGGATCTTCGGTGTAGGTCAATAATGCTCTGCAACACTTGAGTTGGTTGCCTGAGCAAACTCATTATGTCCTGGTGCATGTCCCGATGCACCTTGCTGTCCTTTTATCTCTCCTGCAGCAATCACGCTCTCCATTCTCAGCCCTTTTCCATGCTCGTGTTCAGATGTGCCTGTGGTGAAATTGCAACTGCAGGCAACATCTTTGGGGACCATGCTGTATTAAGTTTATGAATGGCTTATGTATCACTGTGGCTAGGGACTGTATGCAACTCTAGGAGGGAGGGTTACCACAGCTCCTCCAGGAACCAAAGAGCGGGGTGGGGGGGTGGGGGGCATTTAAGGTGAATGACTCTGGTTGGAAACACCTCTGGGGAGATACCACTGCCTGGGGAGGTTTGCATGTACTGGTTCAAACTGGGTTTTCCAGAGACCAACAAATAAAGGGCTTTTGGTGTAAAAGGCTGAGTTAAATGGACACAGGGTCTTCATTTTGATTCAGCAAATGGACAAGTCCTGCCCCCGCACTGGGTTTCAGAACCTGAGCTCCAGCCCAAGTGGGAACACCTATTCTGCTATTTTTAGCCCTGTGGCACAAGCCCAAGTCTGTAGACCCAGCTTCTGAGACTCACTGCTGGCGGGGGGGGGGGGGGGGGAGTGGTTTTTGTTTTGCAGTGTAAATGAACCCTAAATGGCTAGAGCACAGGACTGGGTTTGGAGTGACTTGGCTTCAGTTTCCAGCTCAGCCACAGACTTCCATTCTGACCTTAGGAAAGTCACTTCCCTACCTCACAAGGGTGTTGTGAGGGGAGGGTCCATTAACGACTGATGCGCAGATACTTGAGTGCATAAAAGTATTTAAAGAGCTCATTTCACATAAGCCATCAACAGTCTTTACTCACTGCCAACCTCGGTGAGGTTGAACTGGCTACCGGAAAGGAGAGAGAGCTTGTGGATCCATAAAGGATAATAATCTGGCCTTTACTAATCAACTATCCAGTCCTCCACACTTAGTATTGTTAATGAGGCTTATGCTAGGGGGTGGACTGTATTTGCTCCATAGTAAAGGTTGCAAGAAGGTGACTGTTTAAAGCCAAATGTTCATGCCACTCTAAAATCCTCATATAAATGCAGATCGTCTTGTAAACTGGCATATCGGTTCAGGGCCCAGGGCTGAGTAGGCGGTACAAATTAGGTGTCAATGGGTTTCTGAGATGCAGACTCCCAAATGACCTGCTTTATTTTTTTTTTCAAATTTATTTTCTTCCCATGCCAAGATTGGGAACCAGTGGGGACAGTATCTACATGAAACTTAAATCTCAAACTACCCCCCGTGAGAGCTAGCGTCCAATACCAAGAATAAGCTCTGAAAAATCAAATAAGGTTAATTCTAAATACTAGTCTAACTCGTTCTTCTTTTAACAGTTATGTTTTCTTACAACTTTAAACAATTTATTAACATCTATTAGGCCATTGAATAACACCCCCTCCCACCCCTAGGTAAATGGCTAGAAGTTCCTTGCTTTAGTGATTGAAGGTAGCCAGAACAAAACACCAAAGAATATGCAGTAGGGAATAAACCTGATTTCTCAGGGAAATGCCCCTCCCCATTTTTTGTCTATAATTTCTATGGAGACTTTTTTTTTACTCTTGCATTGTACTGAGGCCTGTTTGAACACTGTGAACTGGAAGTTTGTATCTTAGGGTACTTGAACTTTTGAAGGATGTGACAAAGATAACTGGATGTTAATGCTACTCTAACTGCTGGCTGGTCAAACAATTATTTGTTAGAGATAGAAAGTCCCTGCCTCACATGCCGTGGTGGAATGGGTTTTGTGACCAGATATTGCAACTGCATACAGTGTCTTTGTATGAAGCTTATGCATTGCTTTGGGCCAGGGTTGTATGTATGATTGTGTTCTCCAGCTGTGGGGATCCTCCCCCTGCAGCTTCAGGAACTCAAGCAGTGGGGGCTGATTACAACCTGAGAGATTCACCTTAAACATCTCCAGAGAAGGAGTGCCCCCTGGTAGAGGTTTACACGTTCTGGTTCAAACGGGGTCAGTGATTCTCCTACAATATTGAACTCCAAGAAGAATGGATGAAAAGGAATGAAAGACACCTAAAAATATAGACTTTCATCTCAACCTCAGCCCAGTCACCTTTCTTTTGCCTCAGATGTATGTGCAAATGATTGTGAATGTAACAAGTCACTTGGATGTCTCAGTACTTGATTGTGCCCTAAAGTCAGGCACTTAGGCCTCGTCTACACTACAAACTTAGGTTGACATAAGCTGCATTAAGTCAATCTAATAAAGTATGTGTCTACACTACCAAATCCCTTCCACTGACCTAAGTTGCCTTTAAAGTCGACTTCTATACTCCACCTCCACGAGAGGCGTAGCACTTGATTTGACGTCCACGGGTCAACATGGGGATAGTGCAGACACTGCGTTGTATAATTCAAATGAATTGGTTTCCAGAAGGTGCCCCACAGTGCTCCGCTGTGACCGCTCTGGAGAACACTTTCAACTCCACTGTACGTCAGCCAGGTACACAGGAAACGGCCGCTCCCCTGTTAAAGCCCTGGGAACTCTTGAATTTTCATTTCCGGTTTGATCAGCGTGGAGAGCTCATCAGCATAGCTAATCATGGAGACTCAAGGCCACAAATGCGCTCCAGCATGGTGGTGGATCTTAGTGCTGTGTGTGGGAGAAGTCTGTGCAGGCACACCTCCAATCAGGGCCGGCTCCAGCTTTTTTGCTACCCCAAGTGGCAAAGAGGGGGGGGAAAAGCTGTGTTCGGCGGCTGCTCTACCGCACCACTTCATTCTTCGGCGGCAATTCGGCAGCAGGTCCTTCCCTCCGAGAAGGACTGAGGGACCCACCGCCAAATTGACGCCCAAGACCCGGACGTGCTGCCCCTTTCCATTGGCTGCCCCAAGCACCTGCTTCCTGCGCTGGTGCCTGGAGCCGGGCCTGCCTCCGATCCAGCAGAAGAAATGCTGACATCTATGCCAAGATCACACGGGGCATGGGGGAGAAGTGCTATACCAGGGACACGCAGCAGTGCCGTGTGAAAATAAAGGAGCTTCAGCAAGCGTACCAGAAGACAAGGGAGGTGAACAATCGTTCTGGTTCTGCCCCACAGACTTGCTGCTCTTATGAGGAGCTGCACGCACGTCTAGGCAGTGACCCAACCACTACCCCAAAATGCTCCGTGGATACCTCCCAGGAGCCCTGGGTGACCCCAAGCAACATTGTTGACGAGGAGGAGAATGTGAGGCAGGCAAGCGGAGGAAACTGTTTTTAATCCTGGAGCCCATCCTTTCACAGGACCAGTTGGCAGCAGGGAGCATGATGCCGGGGAAGGCACCTTTGGTGAGTACACATTTCCAATCAAACTGTAGGGGTTACATGCTATTATTTTGTTATGTTCAATCTGAACAAAAAAAGGTGTAGTGGGTATTGGTGGCCACTCCAGCTACGCAGAGGGCGCTCTCCGAAAAAGACTGTTTATGTGCCCGGGGATGGCCTGGGAATCCTCTATGGAGATCTCTAGAAAGCTTTCATGGAGGTACTCTGCAATCCTTCTGGGAAGGGCTGCCTTATTTCATCCAGCCCGGTAGGACACTTCCCCTTGCCACTCTCAGTAACTCTGCTAGCATCATTGCAGAACACAGTATTGCAGCATAAGGACTAGCTCTGTACCCAGACACTTGCAGCATCTTGCCGCCTCTGTTATCCTCAGGAGAGTGGTATCGCATAGAATCACCTAGGGGAAATGGGGGAAGTTTTCAATGCTAGCCCTTAATCTGCCAACAATTAAAGAAGTAATCTGCCCCCCGTTTGGTGAAATCTGGGTCATGCAACCACGCTTTCCCAAACGTGCTGTGGTTGGAAGGGATCACCATGTATTGCAAGCAGCATTGGGTGGGTGGGGGGAAGTGGGGGTGTGTGGTGGCTTCCTGTTTGTCTCCCTTCCCGCCCAACCCGGTCCTGCTTTTGTAAGAAAAACAAACTATTTGGGGGGCTTTACACTAGTGACTGTCCTCAAGCACCATCCAGGTTGTTAGGGGAAAGGGGGGTTTCTCAAGTTCCAACATCTTATCTACTCCTGGGGAAAATCTGCACTACTGTGTGCATGCATAATTAATGAGCCGTGCATATTTTTAATTTTTTTTTGCTCCAGAAAAAAACTTCTGCAGAAATGTTGCTGCAGTTCCACCTTTTGCCCACCAGAGAGTGCTGTGGCAATAGAAAACAGCAGCAGCTCCTAGCCAGCTAGGGAAGAGAGAGAGCCTGCCTTCTTCACAGCACCTGTCCAGCCAGGTCAGGAGACAGGGGCTATGGGGAGATAGACAGCGTGGGGTCCTGGGGCAGAAAACTGACTTCTGCAATAGCCAGCGGTTGTGCTCATGTTGTGGCTTGCAGTGAAGTGTACTGAGGGGTGTTTTTTAATTAAAAAAAAAAAAAATTAACCTTGCACCAGAAACCATGTATGCACTGTCAGTGCTACCTTTGTGCTTTGCATTCCTTGCAGCTGAAACCTTGTCTGTCAGCACATCCTCCACACCAGGACAGAGACTCTCCCAGATTAGAAGGTGGAAAAAGAAGACTCGGGAGGACATGTTCAGTGAGCTCCTGGGGCCTCCAAGAGTGACAAGACTGAGTTTAGAGCATGGAGGATCACACTGTCCGAGAACCTGGTCAGGGAGGACAGGAAAGCATGCAGGGAACACGAGCGTGACACGCAAGATGAGATGCTGTGGATTATGAAGGAGCAAACAGACATGTTTATATGGTTGATGTTCAAGAAAGGCAGCTGGATGCTAGAGCCCCTGCTGCCATCATCACCCAGTTCTACAACCTCCTCCCACAAACGTCCTATGGGGGGGGGGGAGTTCGGTATCACTTGCACTCAACACCAGGGGAGGATACAGGGACCAGAAGGTGCCCATTCCCACACCTATGATTGTTACTGCAGTGCATCTGGAAGCAAGCTTTCCTTGTCCCCCCCCACCCCCACCCCATGGTGTTATCAGCCCTTTTGCCCCAGGTTATCTTACTTTTCTTTGCTGTTTTTGTGTTTTTCTTTGCATAATAAAACTTAACAGATTCAGGAGAAAAGGCTTTTTGTTCATTCAATATATGGTGGTCGGCAGGGGTGGAGTTTACAGGGAAGAAAATGCAATGGAGGGGACAGTTTGGTAAGGAACAACACAGATAAGTATCACATTACTCTGGCTCATTGCTGAAACTGGTTTTCAAAGTCTCATGGAGACGCAGAGCCCCTTGATGTGCTCTTGTTATTGCCCTGGTGTCTGGCTGCTCAAAATTGGCTGCCAGGCAATCGGCCTCAACCCTACACCCTGGAAGAAACTTTTCTCCCTTTGTTTCACAGATATTATGGTGCACACAACAGGCAGCAATAACAGTGGGGATATTGCTTTCACTGAGATCTAAGCTAGTAAGCAAACAATGCCAGTGACCTTTTAAATGTCCAAAGGCATGTTCCACCACCATTCTGCACTTAGTCAGCCTATGGTTGAACTGCTCCTTACTGCTGTCCAGGCTGCCTGTGTACGGCTTCATGAGCCATGGGAGTAAGGGGTCAGCTGGGTCTTCCAGGATCACAATTAGCATTTCAACATCCCCAACAGTTATTTTGCAGTCTGGAAAGAAAGACCCTGCTTGCAGCTTTCTGAACAGATCTGTGTTCCTAAAGATGCGTGCGTCATGCACCTTGCCCGACCATCCCATGTTGGTGAAACGGCCTCTGTTATCCACCAGCGCTTGCAACACCATTGAGAAGTACCCCTTTCAGTTTATGTACTTTTTGGCAAGGTGGTCTGGTGCTAAGATAGGGATGTGCGTTCCGTCTATCGCCCTACCGCACTTAGGGAATCCCATCGCAGCAAAGCCATCCGCTATGTCCTGCATATTACCAAGAGTCACTACCCTTCTTAGCAGAAGTCTGTTAATGGCTCTGTTGGATCACAACAGATGCTACGGTGGATTTACCCACTCCAAATTGATGCCCCACTGACCGGTAGCAGTCTGGCATTGCAAGCTTCCACAGAGCTATTGCCACTTTGCTTCTCCACTGTCAGAGCAGCTCTCATTTTAGTATTGCTGCACTTTAGGGCTGGGAAAAGCTCTTCATATGGTTCCTGGAAAGTGGCCTTATGCATTCAAAAGTTCTGCAGCCACCACTCATCATCCCATAGCTGCATAACGATGCAGTCCTACCAGTCAGTGCTTGTTTCCCGGGCCCAGAAATGGCGCTTAACCATGTCAACTGTTGCCAGCAACTCGATCTTCCAGCAGGGCTGCTTGAATGGCATCACATTGTTCCACACAGCAGGTCCTGTATCCGTTGTGTAAATGCTGCAGGATAAGGCATGAGGTCAGCGTACAGCAGAGCGGGGTCCATGCTTATCGTGCTATGGCGTCCGCACAGGTAACCCAGGTTTATGAAACAAGGCATGGAAAAGGCTTGGTTTGTTTGCTGTTGATTTCAGGGAGGAAGGTAGGTAAGGAGGCTAATTCAATGTTCCCATAACCACCTGTGCCAATGCTTTGGTCCCTAAGGCATTGCAAGCCCAACCCAACATTCCACTCGGCTACATGCACTATGGGATAGCTACCCACAGTGCAGTGCTCCGTGCGTCGATGCAAGTTCTGCTAGCGAGGATGCGCTCCGCCGACACAATGAGTGTAGCATGGACACCCAAGATTGACTTGCTTAAATTGGAGGCTCGATGTCGGCTTAACTCCTTAATGTAGACCTGGCCTGAGATGTGAAAATTATCTCAACTGTCCCTGCATAGAATTGTATATGTGAACAGGGAGACCGGACTTTGAAATTCTGCCAAAAGTATTAATACAGATAGTTGTAAGTAATATTAAAAGTTTATATTTGTATTGCTGTAAAATACAAAATGTTATGAATACTGTAACAAAACAGTAAGAGGTTTTTCCTTTTGGAACAAAAATATTTAAGGTGAGAAAAGCTGGGGATTTTTTTTTTTTTTTTTTAAAGCAGAGTGGGGGAAGTTAAGAGGAAAAAATCTACTTTCTTAAGTGAGCATTCTGAATTATAAGGGGTGAAATCACAGCCCTCTTGAAGTTAATGGCAAAACTTCCTTTGCTATCAATGGGCCAGGCTTTTACCTTTGATCATCTGTTGCCAAAATAATGTACAAGACAACAGCGTGTGTGTACAGACTTCTTTGCCTCATCTGGGTATAGCTGTGCAGATTTACCGAATCTCAAGGTTCTGCCTATTTCAGGGCAACTGCACTGTATTTGTCCTCCATGATCCCTCAAGGGCACTCACTTAAGGTTTCTAACTCCCAGACATTACTTTTCTTGGATGAAGACCCACATCTCACTCCCTTCTGACTAGGGGGTTTCAAGGCTGCACAGCTCCCTGCCTTACTTTCATAACAGCCACAAATCAATTACTGACTGACTTAACTGGCATTGCAAATACATAAATTCACCATGCTGAATTTGTTTCCATTTACCTTTGCTCCAAAATATGGCTTGGGTTTACAGCTACTAAGCTGTGGTAGTGTTAAATTTTAAATGTGTTCTGTAAATCCTTTGTTTTGTTCAACACTTTTAGGTTTTGCTTAGTACCTTTTGCTCTGCAGGCATCTCAAAGGTCTTTATATAAAGCATTGTTAGACTGAACAGAGATGATTATGTGCATTCAACAGTACCTTATGCTCAGCCAGATGCTTCAGTGATGCTTGTTCCAAGTGGGAAGTTGTTCAGGCCATTTAGGCTGACCAGACAGCAAATGTGAAAAATCGGGACGGGGGTGGGGGGTAATAGGAGCCTATATAAGAAAAAGACCCAAAAATCGGGACTGTCCCTATCAAATCGGGACATCTGGTCACCCTAAGGCCATTGCACAGGAATGGTCTTATTTTGTACAGTTCTGAGTTGCATTACATGGTTAGGGGAGGGAAGTCAGGAGAAATGTGGGCTCTGATCTTTCTCTAACGAAGGTGTGATGCAGTAGTATGCCACTAAACTTTATTTCCTGGCACAAGACATGGGCCAAAGTTACAAACAGTTAATACCCGTCACACAGCAGAGATCAGTAACCACTAATTCCTGCTACACCTCCCTCTTTGTGCTCAGTGAAGGGGAAGTAGGGTTAGGGAATAAGTTGGTAATTCTGTGCAGGACTCAAAGGTGGCTGTGTCATTTGTGCTTATCCTGTGTTTTTTCTGTTTGTTTGTGGTGGTGTTTTTTTTTTTTTTTTTTTAACTTGTATTCTTGATCCTGGTATCTCTTTGAAAAAGGGTACATGAAATAGCCCAGCTGGGCAGCCCACATGAGAAGAGGGAGGCGTAACCTCAAACACTAAGGTTATGGCTACACTACGAGGCTTTTAGCGACACGGCGATGCTGCTACAGCCGTGCCGCTAAAAGGCACGCAGTGTAGTTGCTGTTTGTCAGCAGGAGAGAGCTCTCCTGCGGACAAAGCGCTGTTCACACGGGCACTTTTCATTGGTAAAACTCTTGTTACATAAGAAACATAAGAAAGGCCGTACTGGGTCAGACCAAAGGTCCATCTAGCCCAGTATCTGTCTACCGACAGTGGCCAATGCCAGGTGCCCCAGAGGGAGTGAACCTAACAGGCAATGATCGAGTGATCTCTCTCCTGCCATCCATCTCCATCCTCTGACAAACAGAGGCTAGGGACACCATTCTTACCCATCCTGGCTAATAGCCATTTATGGACTTAGCCACCATGAATTTATCCAGTCCCCTTTTAAACATTGTTATAGTCCTAGCCTTCACAACCTCCTCAGGTAAGGAGTTCCACAAGTTGACTGTGTGCTGCGTGAAGAAGAACTTCCTTTTATTTGTTTTAAACCTGCTGCCTATTAATTTCATTTGGTGACCCCTCATTCTTGTATTATGGGAATAAGTAAATAACTTTTCCTTATCCACTTTCTCCACATCACTCATGATTTTATATACCTCTATCATGTCCCCCCTTAGTCTTCTCTTTTCCAAACTGAAGAGTCCTAGCCTCTTTAATCTTTCCTCATATGGGACCCTCTCTAAACCCTTAATCATTTTAGTTACTCTTTTCTGAACCTTTTCTAGTGCTAGAATATCTTTTTTGAGGTGAGGAGACCACATCTGTACACAGTATTCGAGATGTGGGCGTACCATGGATTTATATAAGGGCAATAATATATTCTCAGTCTTATTCTCTATCCCCTTTTTAATGATTCCTAACATCCTGTTTGCTTTTTTGACCGCCTCTGCACACTGCGTGGACATCTTTAGAGAACTATCCACGATGACGCCAAGATCTTTTTCCTGACTCGTTGTAGCTAAATTAGCCCCCATCATGTTGTATGTATAGTTGGGGTTATTTTTTCCAATGTGCATTACTTTACATTTATCCACATTAAATTTCATTTGCCATTTTGCTGCCCAATCACTTAGTTTTGTGAGATCTTTTTGAAGTTCTTCACAATCTGTTTTGGTCTTAACTATCTTGAGTAGTTTAGTATCATCTGCAACCTTTGCCACCTCACTGTTTACCCCTTTCTCCAGATCATTTATGAATAAATTGAATAGGATTGGTCCTAGGACTGACCCTTGGGGAACACCACTAGTTACCCCTCTCCATTCTGAGAGTTTACCATTAATTCCTACCCTTTGTTCCCTGTCCTTTAACCAGTTCTCAATCCATGAAAGGACCTTCCCTTTTATCCCATAACAGCTTAATTTACGTAAGAGCCTTTGGTGAGGGACCTTGTCAAAGGCTTTCTGGAAATCTAAGTACACTATGTCCACCGGATCCCCCTTGTCCACATGTTTGTTGACCCCTTCAAAGAACTCTAATAGATTAGTAAGACACGATTTCCCTTTACAGAAACCATGTTGACTATTGCTCAAGAGTTTGTTTTTCTATGTGTCTGACAATTTTGTTCTTTACTATTGTTTCAACTAACTTGCCCGGTACCGACGTTAGACTTACCGGTCTGTAATTGCCGGGATCACCCCTAGAGCCCTTTTTAACTATTGGCGTTACATTAGCTAACTTCCAGTCATTGGGTACCGAAGCCGATTTAAAGGACAGGTTACAAACCTTAGTTAATAGTTCCGCAACTTCACATTTGAGTTCTTTCAGAACTCTTGGGTGAATGCCATCTGGTCCCGGTGACTTGTTAATGTTGAGTTTATCAATTAATTCCAAAACCTCCTCTAGTGATACTTCAATCTATGACAGTTCCTCAGATTTGTCACCTACAAAAGCCAGCTCAGGTTTGGGAATCTCCCTAACATCCTCAGCCGTGAAGACTGAAGCAAAGAATCCATTTAGTTTCTCCGCAATGACTTTATCATCTTTAAGCGCTCCTTTTGTATTTTCATCGTCAAGGGGCCCCACTGGTTGTTTAGCAGGCTTCCTGCTTCTGATGTACTTAAACATTTTGTTATTACCTTTGGAATTTTTGGCTAGCCGTTCTTCAAATTCCTCTTTGGCTTTTCTTATTACACTCTTGCACTTAAGTTGGCAGCATTTGTGCTCCTTTCTATTTGCCTCACTAGGATTTGACTTCCACTTTTTAAAGGAAGTCTTTTTCTCTCTCACTGCTTCTTTTACATGGTTGTTAAGCCACGGTGGCTCTTTTTTAGTTCTTTTACTGTTTTTCTTAATTTGGGGTATACATTGAAGTTGAGCCTCTATTATGGTGTCTTTAAAAAGGGCCCACGCAACTTGCAGGGATTTCACTTTAGTCACTGTACCTTTTAACTTTTGTCTAACTAACCCCCTCATTTTTGTATAGTTCCCCCTTTTGAAATTAAAGGCCACAGTGTTGGGCAGTTGAGGTGTTCTTCCCACCACAGGGATGTTGAATGCTATTGTATTATGGTCACTATTTCCAAGCGGTCCCGCTATAGTTACCTCTTGGACCAGCTCCTGCGCTCCACTCAGGATTAAATCTAGAGTCGCCTCTCCCCTTGTAGGTTCCCGTACCAGCTGCTGCATGAAGCAGTCATTTAAAGTATCGAGAAATTTTATCTCTGCATTTCGTCCTGAAGTGAAATGTTCCCAGTCAATATGGGGATAATTGAAATCCCCCACTATTATTGGGTTCTTAATTTTGATAGCCTCTCTAATTTCCCTTAGCATTTCATCATCACTATTACTGTCCTGGTCAGGTGGTCGATAATAGATCCCTAATGTTATATTTTTACTAGAGCATGAAATTTCTATCCATAGAGACCGAAGGTTTCCTTGTTGTTATTTGGGGTGTGGTTTTTGGTTTTTTTTTTTAAACACCCCTGAACGATAAAAGTTTTGCCAACAAAGTGCCAGTGTAGACAATGCCTAAGTGGAGTAAGGGCCCATTGTCCTCTTGGCTTCTACGGTGGCCCCTCTGTGGCTTGAGAGCTACAGACGGACAAGGAATGAACCAACACATCCCTCTCCCCTCCCCCAACCACTTCCCACATTAGTATCTGCCTCATGCTCTGGAACCCCAAGGTGGCCTTTTGAGACTGCATTAAGAGGCCCTACCAATGTGACACCATAAACTGAGCCAAGCCACAGGACTTCCATGCAAACTAACGTGGTCCTTGGCATACATCTCCCCAAATTTAAGTATTGATGTCTGAACCCCATGTGCTCTGAAATAAGGGGTTTATTTAACCCGATAGAATAATACAGTAGAAAGTTTCTGATCCAAGCTATGTGTGTTTTCCATGTGGCCAAGGATCTGACTGGTACAGCCATCATGCCCTCTGTAAAAGCTAAGTAGGACTTAGATAGAAAAAGGGATAAATACTTGCTGGTAATAGTCCCTCTATCTAAATTAAAAAAAAGATGGAACAGCCCTCATGTACCCATGTATTTGATAGGATGGATGTCAGAACAAGTTATTCTCTTCTATCTTAGGGGTCAGATCTTCAGCAGGTGTAAATTGTCCTAGACCCATTGACTGCACTGGACCTAGGACAATTTATGCCAGCTCAGGCTCTGCCTCCTGTAACTGTGGAAAGAACTTGCCAGCTCCCTAGGTTTCCTCAATGATTTCTAGAACCCTCCTGATGTTGGTAAAAATTCAGACATTCATTTGTTTTGTAATTAAGTAATCCAGCTCCGAAGAGGCGTATTTCTGGTAAAGGAGTTGCAGACATGTTAAAGTAGCAGCTGCAGGCATAACTGTGTGTCTAAGGCCAGGTCTACACTACCGCGGTAGTTCGACAGCTGGCAATCGAACTTCCGGGTTCGATTTATCGCGTCTGGTCTGGACGCGATAAATCGATCCCGGAAGCGCTCGCCGTCGACTGCGGTACTCCAGCTCGGCGAGAGGAGTACCGCGGAGTCGACGGGGAGCCTGCCTGCCGCGTGTGGACCGCATCTGAACCGCGGTAAGTTCGAACTAAGGTATGTCGACTTCAGCTACGTTATTCACGTAGCTGAAGTTGCGTACCTTAGTTCGAATTTGGGGGTTAGTGTAGACCAGGCCTAAGATGCCTTATTTCATTGCTACTGCTCAGAATGAAAACAATTAAGGGGCATAAGTGATATCTCCATTTTATGGGACATGCTTTAGATCTGTATTTAGCCATTCATGATACTGATGCTTATGCATAAATTAAGTTGGTTTTTTTTTTTTTTAATACAAAAGATTTTCTATCCATCTTTACTCAATATTTTCTGTTTTTTCATAGTGCAGCTGCAATATCTTCATTCAGGCTGCTGATTTAAATGGATAGAATAGCTACAGGATTTTTTTTTTTTTAAACTTGCTTTGGAAGGCTGTGTAAGTATCAAATTCTAATCTTTTCCATTAGTATTTCAGTCCACATTCTAATTAAACTAGATCTGTACTAAACCCTGCATTTAATTATCTTCCTCCCTCATCCTACTGGAGAACATCTCAGCTGTTCCTAAAATGAGGCATCATTCTAAAGTTTAAAAAAAAAAAAAAAAAATTTACTGCTTTTTCTAAATTTTTATTACATCTGTGTAGTATTAAATACGTACAATGCTCAGAAAGATGGCAGGATAAAATACCTATATTTTTGAAAGTTCAGAATTTTTCAAGTCTGCTAATTCTAAGTCATCTTCCCCCTACAAGACAATATATAGTTACCAAATATATTCTTCTATTCTGCTGGAGGGGAGGTAAGGAGCCAGCAAGGTACAGTAAAACAAGCAATAAAAACATTGTTTAAAGTGGATTTATTAATAGGTTTATTAATATAAAATGTGACCAAGTACAATTTTTCTGTAAGAATTTTTAATAAAAAACATATCAAAGAAAGGGAGGAGCAGTAACTCTCATCAGAGCACAGCAAGGAAAAAATCTATTGGGATGAGCAAATTTTTTGCAGTATGTTCTACCAGCTGGTCCCAACATGTACAATATGCAGTACACCAAAGGAGGAAGGGAAGAAAGAGCACAGATCAAAGCAGATTATACGTTTTTCATCGTTTTAGCAGAGATGTATAAGAATGCTCCTCCCAACATTGTGGAAAATTTCTTAAAAAGCTACAACTATTGAAGTAAAGTTAAAGTTTATGCCTCCTGCTTGGATTTAAAGCATATATTGTGTAGCCAAATATTTCAACGAATAGAAAACACATAGACTTGAAGTTCTATTAATACCTGTGAAATGCATGTTAGTGTCATTCAGCAGTTTAAAAAAAAAATTCCAAGGACTTAATCTACAAAAAAAAAAAAGTACAAATCTGCACTATATACACCTGTAGAATTTGTGCTCAAGTTATAATTTTAATGCGAGATGAGTGCAACAGCTCCAACAAAAGTCATTTAGAAATATTAAACTGAACAGTAAAAGTTGTAAATATAATCCAGGCTCCAAGAAAACTGGCAAAAATAAAAGGAACTGCAGAGTGCTAATACAAGACCCATTTTATAGCTTTTTGAGGGGTGGGGGTACATATCAGAGAGGAATGAAAGAAAGTAAAGAAACTTCTGCACTATTAGAAGGCTATGCTACTAAATACACTTAACTTAAGTATGTGTGGCAATTTACCACTTGAAACCTCATTCAATTTTGTTTATCTTTAGTTCATTTTATTACTAGAAGTGGGTATTTGTTTTGAACAAGGCTAGATTTTGAAATTAGTCTTTCATTAGGCTGTACTGAATAACTTTTTACTGCTGTTGATACCAACATATGTCTGTCTACAAAGCAAGCAATACAGGATTACATTAATTTGTAGGCTAGGTACTGGAAGAGTTGGAATTTTTTTTTAAACACTTAGATCATATAGGACAACATTCCCCAGAAAGAACCAGTACACTTCACAATCTAACTGCCACTGTTAAAGATTACAAACTGTCAAATGTCAGCCCAAGGGAGGCCTAGGGGAGTTATAATCTAGTTGGTAGAGACCACCCATCAATTAGCCTTGATATAGCTTTGGCATGGACTCAGTACATAAAATGAGTCAGGTTTTGCCAGCTACCGCAAACAAACATTCTGGGAACCACTTACTGAGGTAAAAATGAAAGGTCGTAAGCCTTCGGCATCAGAGAGACCATTCACTGGTTGTGCGTAAGGGGAATTAAGGCTTCAAGGCAAGGTAAACACAGTGAGAGTCAGTGTGTAAATCATGCTGCATTTCAGAGATGGCAGTTCAAATGATAGCTCTAGTCTCAGTTTTCTATACTGAACACCAGCTGAGGATCATTCAAAAATAGAACAGGAAACCAGCTTGCCAAGTGCCCCATCTCCCCCCGCCCCAATTCTATTTCTATTTCAGGAGCAAACATCATCTAGATGTTGGACATCACGGAGAACGTATGTATCCCTAAGGGGAAAGAGCACCAGAAACTAGATTGATTTGTCCTCAAGAGGAATGGCTGTTTTAAAAGAGCCTTATTGCTCAGCTTTGCCACAAATTATATCAGTTTACTGAACAAGAACAAACTTAGGTTGTAGTGTCTACTCCTGGAGATACTGGTGTTTTATTCCAACATTTCTGCGAGCAGGAGTTATAAACCATACCAAGGGAAGCAGCGACTTTTGTAGGTTTGCATTTCCCTGAAGATTGTTTTTTTTTTTTTTCCTTTTTTTCCTCCACTCTGTAACCCAAACCAAGTAATATTCCTGTGTTTTACAAATATTTCCTCAAAAACAGACTTTATTCCACCTCTTGAGTACAGCTGCAGTGCTATTTTAGACTAATTCTTATGGCAAAACCCTTCCCCCTTCTCAAAAACTAGTGGTAGAGAAATTACTGACAAACTAAATATAAAATATACAAAGTTAATATAATGTTTAATATGCTTATTTTTCCATGCCTTTTTTCATTATACAGTTACCTGAAGGAGGCACGACTGTTGTTTTGGTAGCTTATTTAGAGTAATACCACATTTTGATTTTTATAGTGACCTATGGAATTGTTTGAGCCATGCTGGCTAGGTTGCTACTGAAAATAGAAACCTGTTCTTTGTAGATTCACTCTTAAATATAGAGGTTTTGATCAGGGTTTTGTGTGTGTGTGTGTGTCCTTAATACATAAATTGGTAGAAAATTATTCCCCCCAATTCAATAACTATTCAACTTGTAACAAACATTAAAAAAATCCAAAATGAGACCACACTTCTATCACTGAATCATTTTAAAATACAAAATTGCATCTGGTCTTATAAAAATGTTTATACAAAGCCAACATTGAGTTTGAAACTTTTTTTAAAAAACACAGATGCTAGTAACTTAACATACAAAGAGAAAGATGCCCCTTTTTCTTTCCAAAAATTGATCTGAACTATTTTGCATTATCTTTACCAGTTGTCTAGAAAATCAAAGCCAGTCTTCAAGATAACATTGCTTGTATTAATCTGTAAGAGAAACACAAAATTAGATGATTTAAAGAAAATGCTACAATTAACAGGATCAAATGAACTGACTGGCCCTTAGATCTAAAAGAGTGTAAATACAATTTTTAAAGTCCATAAATTAAGGCAGAGAGTCTACCACCATTTCACTTTCTTCCCATGTATTCCTGCATGCTTGAAAAGCATCTGCACTGGAAAATACTAGACATATGTAACCCACATATGACTGAGGTGCAAAAAGGTATTTCCAATTATCAGAGTAATACTGTGTGTTCTACCGGTCAAAGGATTTCTTTATTCCTTCTTGCTAACTCGCATTATGATTATTTTTCAGGACAGAAGGGGGGGGGGGGGGGGAGAGAGAGGAGAAAACATACATAACCCATCAACTGTACATTCTGATTCAAACAGATTACTTATTATGTAAGAACAACATTATCTACCCACATGCTTCCAAGTTCAGAAGGCCACTACTAAGAAATTTAATTGAAATCTTACACACTTTTTGTACCCCTCAGATTTGCTGCCATCATAAAATGAATTTAGGGTTTATGAAAGTCAATTACCCTGGAGATGTCATCTTTTTACAAAACATATGCAACACAAGATTCCCCATACTGACTTCCCTGTTGATGCACTGAAATTTTGACCAAGAAGAATCACTTTGGGGTCAAAACAATCATATTTGAACCAATTAGAAACCCCCCCCAAAAAACCTTAACATCCAACACAAGTTACTATGACAGGGTATTTTATAACTGGCCATTAATACACACTTCTGCCAATATTTATTTGCAGGGAGATGCCAAGAAACTCCCCTGCCCCCCTTTAAAAAAAAAATAAACAGCTTCCTAAACATTTTTCATAAGTTTTGGCAGTTGGATTAATATTGAGCAGGGTGTGCAACTTTGACTTTTGTGGCCTCACATCACCTCCCTACAAATTTCACAAATAAAATGGCTTATCTCTGATCTGTTGTAAGGAATGAGGCTGTAAACCAAGTACCTTCACTACCTGAGGTGTATAGTGATGCACCACAAACAAATACTAGAGTGTATTAGTGCATAGCCCCTTGAGGCAAACTGAAATAAGCAGTTAAGATATTCATTACCAACTCTACACTCCAGTTTGCCTTCTCAACTTCATGTAAGTCTCCTCTGCCACCCATAGCACACACATCTTTGGGATTATAGACAGATGGTAGATGGCCATCTGGAAGAGCAGGGGATGGGGCTAAAGTGGACTTAGGCCATGTGAAACGCCTCAGAACCCAGTGCCTCTACACCAACAGTGCCATGAAGAGCCCTTAATGCAGACACCTCAGCAGAGACACTTGGCTTTCCCAACACTGCTGCCTTTGTGCACCCAGGAGAAAAGGAAGCAGTGTCAGAGGAGCTCTTCCAATACCTTGATGCAGACACAATAGGCTCCTCTCTCAAACCAGCTTCTGAGCACAGCCCTGGTTCCCATCACCCCAGCATTTGCCCATGAGTTTCTTCCCTCCCAGCCTCCCTGCATGCCTCCCCCATGGCCTCTTAAAACCCCATCTCTTCCCCATAGAATACCCCCATATCTCCCATTTGCCCAGCCTGCCTCCCTGGATCACCAGGGTCATATGCAGAGCACAGCAAGCGAGTCATGTTTGGCAAACAGACCACCCAAAAATTCATGAATTTCCCCATCTCGTTTTTCAGACTTGCTGTAAGTTAGTGAGCCAGGCTGGTTGCATCAAAAAACTGTAGTAGCTGATACACCTGAGCAGTTATCTAATTTTGGCTCTCCAAAATAGCTGTTTAAATGTAATGCTTCAAAAATGGCCTACATCTGAGCTATTATCAGAATATAAGGTTATGAAGTTTGGAGTTTGTGGGAACTGTGGTTGTTTAGCTAAAAAAACCCTAAAGAAATGACAGAAAACAGGGTGAAATTTCAAGTGAGGGTTTTTACACAGAAAATTCAATTGTCTTCTGAAGAGTTATTGTGTCAAATTTAGAGTCTACATTCAATAATTACAAATGCAAAATTGGGCTTTTAATCCTGCTTTAAGTGCAAATCTCAATGCAACCTTAATTACTGAATTGTTACTAACATCTCCTCAGTGTGATTTTTAAAGAAAACTTTTCAGTGCCAAAATAATTTGTTACAGTATTTGTTGTATAAAATTTTATATATGTAATATTTATCTGAGGGCCTTCTGCCTTGAAGGATACAAAATTCATTACAATGGTGGTTGAAGTGATTCCTTTACAGTAGAACTTGTATATCTGTTCGTAAAGTAGCTACCTCCAGGAGACATCACCACACACTACACAAGCAGGAAGAGGCAACAGTGAAAAAGGGGAGGCGTCTTTCCTAGTATTTGGTTTTTAAACTTCATATTTCTTTCCTTCCTCTCCCCATTACTTAAGTTGGATGCTAACCAAAATCATATCCTGTTGTGCCTTTCCTTTTCTCAGACGAGCAGCTGCTTTTCAAATAGTTCCTAACAGGCAGCTGAGTTGCTTTCAGGATGGTTTTTGAGTTGAAAAGGCTATCACGAACTTGCTCTATTCCTGCTTTAGCCTTTTCAACAGAATGCATTTGAAAGCAGTCCCACTGGGGAAGTGATGGCTGGGCAGCACAGGGAGGGGGAAAGTTTTAAAAACAAATCTAGCTGCTTCCCAGCTGCTGCAACTCATCTCTCTGTTATGCTGTCTTTAGTTTAGAGAACTTCCCTTGTTCACCCAAGTACCTCTAATTTCTAGTTTCACTTGGAAAAGCTTTAAACTACAGGAGTATCAAATGAGTGTGAGACTTGCTATTCCAAGTGAAAAATAACCCTAAATGTTCCTTAGTTTCAACTGGGTATGGTATACTCTCATTTACTGTCCTAACTGTTGTGTAGTTTGTCTTTAAGCAGCTGCTGTGTTCTATTCAGAAAGGATTGCCATTTCAGAGGTGAATTGGTTTTGAGTGTTTACTGGATAAGAGGCATTATGTAACTATACGATATTAGGTATTACTATATTAAAAATACCCATTACAGAAATAGACAAATCTATTGTGCATTGGTTGAATGGATTTCTTCAATCCACAGCATAAAAAAAGACAACAAGCTTAGCTAGGGTTTAGTGCTCCAAAAAATCCCTAATCTTCTTGAGTGACCTCATTGAGCTTGTGTTACATACTCTCAAAAATTAAAGATAATGGATTAAATAGTGGTCCTTACCTGTCCAAATGTCTGTGGGTCTGAAAGCATCGTGCCATCGGCATTTTCATTTTTTGACCCTGCAGATGCCAGTTGTTCCGGTTGCTCAGGAAGAAAGATGTCATCTGGAGTGCTAGTAGACGGCTGACTGGGTCGAGGTTTCTCCCATTCTAGGGATGTGGCAGGAAGGCTTGGGGTAACAAAATTTTCTTGTTTAGCTATGCTGGACTTCTCAGCTTTAGCTGTCTCTTTTGGAGCAGACTCTTGCCTGTAATATGTTGGAAGGGACTTCTCTCCTTTCTCCATAGATTTGATCTGGCTGGGGGTCAAGGACTGGAACTCAGACTGTTTGCCTTCAACCTTTGAGCGCTCTGCATTTATCTTCCAGAAAGATGACTCTTCTTCCTTCCTGGCTGGTATTAGCCCATCGGAGCTAGGTGCCTTATTACCCTGAGAAGATTTGGGGGCCTGGACACCGGAAGCTGCTTTGACTAGCTGCCTCTGTTCATTTTGTGAACCTTGTTCTTGTATAGACAGAGATGCAACACTGAATTCCATTTGACTCTGTAGGGATTAAAGGGAAAAAAAACAATGTATTTCAAATCTCTTTACAAAGGCAAAAATAATTACATTATGTTTGAGATCAGAGGCGTGTAATTGGCTATTTAAGTTAAGGATGGTGCGTATATATATGTTAACATTTGCACCCGTGCCAAAGGGCTTTTAGAACAGGACCAACCAACAGAAAGGCAGTTTTCTTCCAAGCTTCTACCCCCCGAACTACTGGATGAAGAAACTGACAGAATTAAGTCTTAGAACCCCTTTGCAGACAACACACTAGAGGGGAGGTAATAGCATACATTTGAGCAATCTGATTCTGTCCAAGAATAGACAGTGGCATATGCAGACATTATAGTGCAATGAAAAAGTGTTATAAATCCACATAAAACTATTTAAAGGATAATGGATATGTTTAGAAAGGCATAGAAAGTACCTTTAATAGGACCTCTAAGCTGAGAAATTTTATAATGTTGTGTATCAGGCAAACAAGTTTCCATTACCTTCGTTGAAGGTCCAATAATGGGTTAAACATTACAACTTCATCTAATTCTGAAATAGTAGGACATATTTATTTAACTATACATGCTAATTAAATAGTAACAGGCATTTTATCAGTCTGTTTTTAAAATTAAGAGCAACAGCTTTATAAAAAGCAACAAATGTATACTTATTTCAGTTACAACATTTTGTAACGTGGTTATATTGTTTTGTACTACTACCCTCAGTGTAATTAATTCCCAAGAGATCTCATTTTATCAATGGATAAAGAAAACACAGCTATAGTTGGTGTGACAAGTGATCTTTCAAAAATAGTGTAAAGATTGTCAGTAGCGATTTGACTTTGAAAAGCAACAATCGCATTAGTTACTTTACTTATGAGTAGTTTATTACTGTAATATGTTGCTGGTACCCCGACAGTACTCCAGAGGGCACAAATAATTTGAGAGACAATTTAGATTTTGTAGAAGACTGGTTTTTACAAAACTTACACATTAAAATGCTTTCATGTCATGTTTCAGTGAACATGTTTTTACTTAAATATTTCTTTGCAGTGCTATGATCCAGAACAGAATAGTACTGTAATGAGTGCCAGAAAGGGAAACAAGTCTAGTTATATTGTCCAATGCAAACAGTAAACAAACAGCAAAAACGGTAAGTAAATTAGATTTATAAAATCATTACAAACCTAACACTACATGGTCTTAATGGGAAATGTAAGGAGTTTTGTAAAATGAGTTTTTAGAAGAGCATGGATGGTATCCCTCTTCCAACACGAACCTTCTGTGACAAATTTGCTAAGCATTAGACTAAAATTTCTACCAACCCCTGCCACACTGCACATTTGCTGTCTTCTGGCCAGATAAGTAAAGAAAGCAGATTCAGAAACTCCACGAAAAGACCATGAACCAGGAAGTGACTGGACACTTTTGGGAAGCAGCAGCAGCATCATGGTTATCCAGGAGCTGCAAGGAATGGACGTGCAGAGTGAAACACAGAGGGAGCTGAAGCCAGAGTAAGGCCTGGTCTACACAACAAAGATAGGTTGACATAGTTACTTGGCATTGACCTTGGCATGGGTCTGCATTCAAATTTGTCTCCTACCACTGTCAGCACAGTTATGACAATGTAGTAACACCACCTCCCCGAACAATGTTGAGTCATGCTTGGCACAGTGCATGCATAGACAATACGTGACCTGTATTGACCCTAACAGCCCTCCAGCAGCTGTCCCACAATGCCCAACATTGACCACTCTGGTCACAATTGTGAACTCCACTGCCCAGGGGGTCACAGAGATGGGAAGGCCCACTCCCCTGCTTTAAAAACCCTATGAATTTTTGAAATGCCCGTCCCTGACTGCTGAACTTGGTGAGCACACCTAGTAGCTCTTCATTGTTGCATGCAATTGCCCAACCTACGATGCTGCATACATGCTCTTGCTGGAGTAGAAAGGAGAGATATTGGATCTCTTGGGCCTATGGGGAGAAGAGGTTGTGCACGCACAGTCATGGAGCAGCTGTAGAAATGTGGATGTCTATGGGCAGTTTGTGTCGAGGACGCAGGCAAAAGGGTATGAGAGGTACCAGCAGAAGTGCCAAGTGAAAGCAAAGGAACTGCAACAGGTGTACCAGAAGGCCAGGGAGGCCAACATTCAATCTGATGCCAAGTTGCAGACCTGAAGCTTCTACAATGAGCTGCATGCCATACTTGGCAGAGACCCCACCAGCACCTTACAGACCAATGGGGATACCTTGGTGGAGCTTGAAATACAAACCTCTGCCATGAATAGTGAGGCAGTGGTGGAGGAGGATGGGTGACATGTGACCGGGGGTAAAGAGGGGTCCAACTATGCTGCGAGCCAGGATCTGTTCAAGACTCCACTGCAGTCCAGTCAGTCCCAGAAGCTGAGCATGGGCAAGCCCGATGCACGGGAAGGAACTTCAGATAGTGTGTGAATGCATTTCCCATTACAATGTTTAGATGTACAGATGGTGCCAGACCCCAACACAGCAGGACACAGAAGCAACTTTTCATTAATTTACTTGTACTAGAAGAGGTAGCAGTACAACAAAGAGAGGTAGAGTTGGTATCTGCTTTTCATTCCCCTGTAGAGTTAGGGAGGGGGGCCGTGCAGAGTACTTTGTTTATATACACAGGGATGTCCCTTGAATCCTCCTGAGAGATCTTGATGAAATTTTCATGGAGGCACTCTGCAATCATGGTTTCTAGGGGTGAAAGCCTTATTTCTTCCTCCATGGTAGGACACTTCCCCATGCCAGTCAGCGATAACTGCAATGGTGCCTGACTAAGCTAACGGACTAGCAGCATATGGGCCAGAGTGGCTTCAGGATGCCACAAGCAGCTGTGCTCTGTGTCTTTGTTACCTCAAGATATCAGCTAAAATCAGCACTGCCTGTGGAAAACAGTGCCAGTATTCAGAGCCATTGCCCTGTACTTGTACCCATGGAAATAGGGGATGAAATTTGATTGTTTCATGCAGCTGAACAATTCCCTTCTCACCCCCCCCCCCCCCAACCCCCATATCTTCTGCTAAGCCATATTCACTATAGCTAGGACTGGAGAGCTGTACTGTGCACAGGTGCTCCAAAGCTGAAATGTCAGAAAGCATGTCTTGTTTTAAACCTCATGGGAGCAAGGCAAGGGAGTTCTGAATCTTAACTTTTGCTTTCCGTTGTGACTATAAATACAATGATACCTCTATGTGTTTTATCTGTAGCTGCCACTGTTGTGGTCTTCAGGGCTTCCCGCTCCTCATCTGCAGAACACCTGAGCCAGATAAGGAGAAGGATGAGGACATGGAAGGATATGTTCAGTGAAATCCTGCAAGCCAGTGCTGCATGGACAGTGAGCAGAGGGCCTGGAGGGTGAATGCTACAGACAGTGTGGAGAAGGAAAAAAAAGTGGAAGAGAGAGAGGCCGAGGAGGCCCTGCAGGAAAAGGAAAGGGAGATGTAAATGGGGCTTCTCCAACAGCACAGATGCTACAGACTCTTGCTGATCTATAGGTTTAATAACCACCGGCTCGCCTCCCTTTGCAGTCAACGGAAAACTCGATTTTAGCACTTCCCTATACACCCAACATACCATGTGGCATCACGGCAGCATCCCTACCCCTACCACTCCACATTCGGGACAGTAAGGACAACCACTTCTTCACTTACACTGACCTGTGAAAGCCACACTTGCTGTATGTGCAGCCAAAATGAACAGAAATGGACATAAATGTTCTTTCCCCTTAAGTTCTGTTTATTAATTTATTTCAGAGTTTTTATTGCACTGGTTTTGGTACACGATAAAAATCTATTATTCTGTAAATAATTCATCTTTATTACTTCAAAACATATGTGCAGAATGCCTAGCACTACTGAAAGTGTCACTGATCCTATGAGTTCTGTAGGCAAACAGTGTAATCATAGAATCATAGAATATCAGGGTTGGAAGGGACCTCAGGAGGTCATCTAGTCCAACCCCCTGCTCAAAGCAGGACCAATTCCCAACTAAATCATCCCAGCCAGGGCTTTGTCAAGCCAGGCCTTAAAAACCTCCAAAGAAGGAGACTCCACCACCTCCCTAGGTAATGCATTCCAGTGCTTCACCACCCTCCTAGTGAAAAAGTTTTTCCTAATATCCAACCTAGACCTCCCCCACTGCAACTTGAGACCATTGCTCCTTGTTCTGTCATCTGCCACCACTGAGAACAGCCGAGCTCCATCCTCTTTGGAACCCCCCCTCAGGCAGTTGAAAGCAGCTATCAAATCCCCCCTCATTCTTCTCTTCTGGAGACTAAACAATCCCAGTTCCCTCAGCCTCGCCTCATAAGTCATGTGCTCCAGACCCCTAATCATTTTTGTTGCCCTCCGCTGGACTCTTTCCAATTTTTCCACATCCTTCTTGTAGTGTGGGGCCCAAAACTGGACACAGTATTCCAGATGAGGCCTCACCAATGTCGAATAAAGGGGAACGATCACGTTCCTCGATCTGCTGGCAATGCCCCTACTTATACAGCCCAAAATGCTGTTAGCCTTCTTGGCAACAAGAGCACACTGTTGACTCATATCCAGCTTCTCGTCCACTGTGACCCCTAGGTCCTTTTCTGCAGAACTGCTACCCGGCCATTCGGTCCCTAGTCTGTAGCAGTGCATGGGATTCTTCCGTCCTAAGTGCAGGACTCTGCACTTGTCCTTGTTGAACCTCATCAGGTTTTTTTTTGGCCCAATCCTCTAATTTGTCTAGGTCCCTCTGTATCCGATCCCTACCCTCTAGTGTATCTACCACACCTCCCAGTTTAGTGTCATCTGCAAACTTGCTGAGAGTGCAGTCCACACCATCCTCCAGATCATTAATAAAGATATTAAACAAAACCGGCCCCAGGACCGACCCTTGGGGCACTCCGCTTGAAACCGGCTGCCAACTAATAATCACAGATGTACAGCAAGCACTGAAAAATTAATAGGTGCATCGGCAGTGTTCTATTCATGAATGTGTACCAAGCACCACACAATTCCTAACAGCCTCCAAAACTTTTGGGCAGGTAGTGCACAGTCCATCACACCACATCACTGTTTCTGACTGATAAAGTTCTCTTTTAAGGCTTTCCTCAGCCACATAGCTCCATGTTGAGCTCTTCTAATCGCCCTTGTGTCTGGCTGTTTGAACTCATCAGACAGCCACTTGACCTCTGCCTTCCACTCCGGCAGCAGCTTTTCCTCCTTTGCCTCACAGATATGATGCAGGACACAGCAGGCAGCTATAACCATTGGGGTATTTTTCTCACCGAGATCCAATCTTGTAAGTAAACAACACCAGCTTCCCTTCAATCTAATCTACCAAAAATGTATTCAACTGTTATTCTGCAGCTGCTGAGCTGGTAGTTGAATCTTGCCTTGGTGCTGTTGAAGTGGCTGGCATATGGCTTCATGGAGTAGGCTGGGTCCCCCAGTTTCACTATTGGCATTTCAACATCACCAATGGTAATCCACTGGTCAGGAAAGAAAGTCCCTGCTTGCAGCTTTCTAAACAGTCCTGTGTTCTTAAAGATGTGAGCATCATGCACCTTCCCTGACGAGCCAGTACTGATGCTGGTGAAGTGTCCACAGTGAGCCATACTTGCATAACCATAGAACAGTAGCCCTTTCTGTTGATGTACTGTGGCAAGGTGGGCTGGTGTAAAAATAGGAATATTTGTGGCTGTGATGGGTTCGGTCACAGAGATCCCCTTGGGACTGTCACCTGATGTGCTGAAATTACCCCTGAGCCCGTTTTCCCTGCCAGCTTGGGACTTCCAGAACCCTGCCTTGTTGAGCCAGACACACTAGCCTACTGCAACACAGATCCAGGGTCTGGGCCACGCCCCCAAAGCTGCAGGCTTTAAGTGAAAACAGCTCTGCAAGTTACCTGACTTCAGCACCCAGACACCCAGCTCCCAATGGGATCCAAACCCCAAATAAATCCATTTTATTCTGTATAAAGCTTATACAGGGCAAACTCATAAATTGTCTGCCCTCTATAACACTGACAGAGAGAGATGCACAGCTATTTGCTCCCCCAGGTATTAATCACTTACTCTGGGTTCATTAATAAACAAACGTGATTTTATTAAGTATAAAAAGTAGGATTCAAGTGGTTTCAAGTAATAAGGCATCTACTACTCCATTGCAGTTGCTGCAAATCCATCCATCGTGTCCTACGCATTGCTGAGAGTCACAGTCCTACATAGCAGGAGACAATTAAGGCTCTGCACACTTGCATGACAATGGACTACACAATGGATTTTCCAACTCCAAAATGATTTCCCACTGACAGGTAGCAATCCAACACCGCAAGTTCCCACAGAGTAATCGCCCCTCACTTTTCAACCATCAGTGCAGCTTTCATTCTTGTGTCCCTGCCCTGGACGGTTGGGGCGAGCTAAGTACACAGATCCAGGAACGTAGCCTTGTGCATCCAAAAGTTCTACAGCTGCTGCTCTTCATCTCAACCCTGCATTACAATGCGATCCCACCAGTCAATGCTTATTTCTTGGGCCCAGAAGTGGTGCTCCATCACCTGCAGCTGCTCCATGAACACTATCACCACCTTGAACTGGTTCTTACTATGTTCCACAGCAATCTGTCCTCCACAAAGTCATCTTGTGGCTCTTTCTACTGCTTTGCATATACTGGAGGATCACATGTCCTGTGTTTGCAACACTCATGACAATAGTGCAGAGCTGTGCGGGCTCAATGCTTCTGTCAGAGATGGCAGACAGCAAACAGTGCCATGCAGGTTTGTGGGATTTTAAAAAAAGACAAAAATTATGGGGTGGAGACTGTTACATGCTGGGAAGTTGACACCTTGCTCCCAGTCATACCTGCATGACTCGTTTCTGCCCCACCACATATTGCCAAAATTTCCCAATATACATTGCACTTGATGGCGAGTTGCACACTGATGGTACATCACACTGTGCATCGACACAAGCACTCCTGGTGAATATGCACAGCACCAGCGCAACGTGCCAAGAATGCACATGCATGAGCGATATACTAACTGCAGTGGCTTTATGCCAACATAACTTGTGTCGACCAAAGTCTGTAGTGTAGATATGGCCTAGGCTGCATCAGAAGCCAGGGAACTGCTGTGAAGCAGGGTGTTGAAAATGCAGCCAGGACCATGTCTGTGTGGGATATATGGGCAAGAGCAGAGGCTGGGCAAGGAGCTGGTACAGAGATCTCCCAATGAGGAGACACAAACAACTGATCCTGGCCTGGAAACGTGCAAACTCCTATTTGCTCTGAATAGAGACTGGACTGGAGAGGGCACCCCAGGCACTAGCCCTGAAGAGCTCTAACCCTCGACTGGACTGCCCCAGAGGCCAAAACAAGAACTGCTATTGCTTACTGTGACCCATCAGGGCTAGTGCCTACAAGGTCTAGCAGCTGAAGTGCCTTCAGCCCTTTACACCTGGCACACTACTGATAACCTAAAGCAGAGGTGGGCAAACTACGCCCCGCGGGCCATATCCAGCCCGCGGAACCGTCCTGCCCAGCCCCTGAGCTCCTGGCCAGGGAGGCTAGTCCCTGGCCCCTCCCCTGCTGTCCCCCCTCCCCCGCAGCCTCAGCTTGCTGTGCCACCAGCGCTCTGGGCAGCTGGGCTGCGTGCTCCTGCCAGGGAGCGCAGCTGCGAGAGCTGCCAGCCTGCCCAAGTGCTCTAGACTGTGCGGAGGCATGGCTGGCTCCGGCCGGGCAGTGCGGCTGCCAGTTCTGGTGCTCTGAGCGGTATGGTAAAGGGGCAGAGAGCGGGGGGGGGGGGGGGGGCCTGGGGTTGGATAAGGGGCAGGGAGTCCCAGGGGGCAGTCAGGGGACAGGGAGCGGCTGGATAGGCGTGGGAGTGTGGATAGGGATCAGGGCAGTCAGAGCACAGCAAGCAGGGGGGGTTGGATGAGGGTGGAGTCCCGGGGGAGCGATTAGGGGATGGGAAGTGGGAGGGTTTGGATAGGGGGCAGGGGCCAGACTGTTTGGGGAGGCACAGCCTTCCCTACCCAACACTCCATACAGTTTCAGAACCCCATGTGGCCCTCAGGCCAAAAAGTTTGCCCACCCCTGACCTAAAGGTTTGGGGTACCACAGCACAGATCAGTTATTCCAATTACATTTAACTAAAAATAGTTAAGTCTTACTTTTGAGGCTCACTAAAGATTATATGCATTAACATTATTCCCATTGCACATCACGTGTCAGTCTATCTTTCTAAATACATGAGATGGTGTCCTCAGGCATAAATATAATCCCATAAGACCTCATTTTCACTGGGAATGTGTTGGGGCCCAATTCTGCACTCCTTGTACACATGAAACTTCCCTGGAGTTCAAAGGGAGAGTGTGTTGATCTTGCATTTCTTGCACAAAACCAACTCCTATTTTTCAGAGATCTGTAAAAATTAAAAGTGTGAATCTTAACTTGGGAGCTAATTGTCATAGTGCACATTTTGCTTTGCACTGGTCAGCAGTCTGCTACACAGAACTGATTCATGGATTAGCATCTGAATTCTCCAGAGAACTGGATCAATTTAGTGGCTTTACACATCCTACACAATTTACATGCAGGAGAGCAACACTTAACTGATAGCCTCAGTCTTGTAGTTCCACGATTAATTCATGGAGTGCTCGGTCTTATCAAACGATGCAGAACACAATCAACATGGGACTAATTATAAAACAGTCACCATGGGTGACAGTGAAAGGCCATAAACTGCTCTGATCATGCCAAGCAGATTGTTACTGCCATAGCACTGAGGATATTCACCTTGTGTGCCACTACAAAGTCACTTAGGAATACTATCCTGGAGAGATTTCTCAATCCTGAAGCCCAGGTTCACGTTTTATGATTTTGTTTTGTATAGTAATCATTTGTTTCCACCACATATTCTTGTTTCTAAGTTAACTCTCCATTCTTTCTTAACTAAACCTACTTTTGTTTTACCATAAGTACTCACAAGTGCTGTGAGACTTTACAGGAGTGGTGATTTAAGGTAAAACTAGTAAACTGAGGTACACTACACTGAGGCCTGGTCTACACTAGGCGTTTATGTCGAATTTAGCACCGTTAAATCGAATTAACCCTGCACCCGTCCACACCACGAGGCTATTTAGTTCGACATAGAGGGCTCTTAAATTCGACTTCTGTACTCCTCCCCAACGAGGGGAGTAGCGCTAAATTCGACATGGCCATATCGAATTAGGCTTGGTGTGGATGGAAATCGACGGTAATAGCTCCGGGAGCTATCCCACAGTGCACCACTCTGACGCTCTGGACAGCAGTCCGAGCTCGGATGCTCTGACCAGCCACACAGGAAAAGGCCCGGGAAAATTTGAATTCCTTTTCCTGTCTGGGCAGTTTGAATCTCATTTCCTGTTTGGACAGCGTGGCGAGCTCAGCAGCACTGGCAACGATGCAGAGCTCTCCAGCCGAGATGGCCGTGCAATCCCAGAATAGAAAGAGGGCCCCAGCATGGACTGATCGGGAAGTCTTGGATCTCATCGCTGTGTGGGGCGATGAGTCCGTGCTTTCCGAGCTGCGCTCCAAAAGACGGAACGCAAAGATCTATGAGAAGATCTCGAAAGCCATGGCAGAGAGAGGATACAGCCGGGATGCAACGCAGTGCCGCGTGAAAATCAAGGAGCTGAGACAAGGCTACCAGAAGACCAAACAGGCAAACGGACGCTCCGGATCCCAGCCCCACACATCCCGTTTCTACGAGGCACTACATTCCATCCTAGGTGCGGCCACCACCACTACCCCACCACTGACCGTGGACTCTGAGGATGGGATATTGTCCAGGGCCGGTTCCTCGGACATGTTAGCGGACGGGGAAGATGAGGAAGGAGATGAGGAGGACGAGGCAGTCGGCAGCACTTACCAAGCTGATTTCCCCGACAGCCAGGAGCTCTTCATCACCCTTACAGAGATCCCCTACCAACCCTCCCCAGCATGTAACCTGGACACAGATTCAGGGGAAGGATCAAGCGGTAAGTGCTTTAAACATATAAACCTTTATTTTGTACAAAACTAGAATATTAATACTAATAACAATCTTTGAATCATGATTTCTTCCCCCTGGGCGCTTAAATAATCAGTAACAAGTATTTGTAAAAAAATCAAACAGTGTCCGGTTCTGCATGATTGTGCTGCCCAAGCTGCTCCACTCTTTTGTCGCTGCTACTGCAGCTATATGAAAAGCCGGTCTATATGTCCGGGGATAGAGCAGTAGTCCTCCACAGACATCTCAACAAAGCTCTCCTGGAGGTAAAGGGATAGCCTGTTCATCAGGTTCCTTGGGAGAGCGGCTTTACTTGGTCCTCCAAAGTAAGAGACGTTCCCGCACCAGGAGACAAGCAGGTACTCGGGAATCAGCGCCTTGCAGATCATGGCGGCATAGGGCCCCGGTCTCTGCATGCTTTCTCAAAGCATCCTCCGGATCTCGTTGTCCGGGATCCTCATGAGGGTGATGTCGGTCATGACAACCTGCTTTGAATTAGGTAGGGGACTGGTAGTATTGGGACTGCTTGCAACAAGTTCCTTTACAGAACTGTGACCGCTGGTTTACAGCCACGCGGTGGGGGCAGGAGAGGGTCAGCATCCAGGGATCTTTCCCTGGCACATCCGCGAGGGGGTGGGACAGGGCCACAGTTCTTGCTTGGCCGACTGATGGCAGCACAGACTGGCATTGCTTTCAATGTGAAAGGTGGCCAGTGGTACTCCTAAAGTTTTAATCTGCAACAAGTCTACGGCTTACCATCTTTGCCTGCTAGAGAGAGTACCGTGTCCTGCCCTGGTTCCCAGATCGGCAGTGCAAAAGCCCAGGCACTGAAGGCGAGGTTCGAAAATTCGACCTTGTCCTCAGTGCGCATGTGATAGGTGTGGTTCATGGTCTTGTTCACGGAGAAAGACTATGTTCTTGTGAATCAAGGTTCTTGATTCACAACTACATTTATCTTTCGGAGGAATTCACTGCCTTTTCCTCATTCCCACAGCCACATCTGCAACTGTCTCCCAACCCAGCCTGGAATCACACTCCCAGAGGCTAGCGCACATTAGGCGGAGGAAGAAGAAGACGCGAGAGGACATGTTCTCTGAACTTATGGGCTGCTCCCGAGCCCAGGCAGCACAGCATAACCAGTGGAGGGAGAATTTGTCCCAAATGCACCGGATACACATGGACCGTGAGGAGAGGTGGCGGCAGGAAGACCAGCAGGCGACTCAAACGCTGCTTGGACTTCTGAGGGAGCAAACGGACACGCTCCGGCGCCTTGTTGATGTTCTGCAGGAACGGAGGCAGGAGGACAGAGTCCCGCTGCAGTCTATCAGGAACCGCACTCCGCCGCCACCAAGTCCCATACCCCCCTCGCCCAAAGTCCAAAGAAGGAGGGGCGGGAGAGTCTGTGAAAACTCTCACTCCACCCCTGCAGACTGCTCAAGCACCAGAAGGCTTTCATTCCTTAAGATTTGAAAAGTCCTTTCCTGGCCGCCTCAAGCAAGCCCCCGTCCAAGTTTCACCCCCCAGTTTCATGTGTGGTTGTTAATAAAAAATACGTTTTTGTTCAGTACTGTTTCAGTCATGCTGTTTTGAGGGAGAGTCTGTCTGCAGGGGGGGAAGGGGCTTGGTAATTGGACAGGACATTCACCTTTAGCAGGCTACAGAGGCGGGGGCAGGTCCTGCAGCAGGGCACATACACAGTGCACTGACTAGTTACCCTGGTCAGTCTGGGAGGTGGTTTTCATGTTCTGTGCGTGGGGTGGGGGGGGGGTGTTGCTCTGTGACTTTGTGGCGGGGGAGGGCAGTTACAGATGTTATGCAGCGGTCCTTGTCCTGGATCACAGAGCCACGCAGCAGGGGATCTGTAACCCTCCTCCCCCTGCCATAAAGTCACATAGCCCCCACATACACGCAGTCCCGCTAGGAGGGCTGGCAGGCTCCGTGGAAACAACCAATCCGCCACTGCGATTCCTGTCATTCCTGGAGTTTAGAAGGATCATTTGCATCAGTACACTACACCCGCTCCCCACCACAGTCTGCGTCCCAGGTTTAAAACATTCCCGCGAAAACAGTAATAAAGACAACGGTGTTCATTAACAAAATAAAAGTAAATTTATTTTTTTGGAAGGGGGTGGAGGGGGTCTGTAACTGGAGAGGATAGTCATCCTTAACTGGGTAAAGAAACGGGGGCAGGTTCAGCTTCTCTGTACACAAACTGTAAAGTCACTGGTCACCCTGCTCAGTGTGGAACCAGGCTTTCAAAGCCTCCCGGATGCACAGCGCGTCCCGCTGTGCTCTTCTAATCGCCCGGCTGTCTGGCTGGGCGTAATCAGATGCCAGGCTATTTGCCTCAACCTCCCACCCCGCCATAAAGGTCTCCCCCTTGCTCTCACACAGATTGTGGAGCACACAGCAAGCAGCTATCACAATGGGGATATTGGTTTCGCTGAGATCACAGCGAGTGAGTAAGCTTCTCCATCTCCCCTTGAGACGTCCAAAAGCACACTCCACCACCATTCTGCACTTGCTCAGCCGGTAGTTGAAGAGTTCTTTTTCAGAGTCCAGGGCGCCAGTGTAGGGCTTCATGAGCCAGGGCATTAGCGGGTAGGCTGGGTCCCCAAGGATGACTGTAGGCATCTCCACATCCCCAAGAGTTATTTTGTGGTCCGGGAAGTAAATACCTTCCTGCAGCCGTCTAAACAGACCAGAGTTCCTGAAGACGCGAGCGTCATGAACCTTGCCCGGCCATCCGACGTTGATGTTGGTAAAACGTCCCCTGTGGTCCACCAGTGCTTGCAGCACCATTGAAAAGTAGCCCTTTCGGTTGATGTACTGGCTGGCCTGGTGGTCCGGTCCCAGGATAGGGATGTGAGTTCCATCTATAGCCCCACCGCAGTTTGGGAATCCCATCGCGGCGAAGCCATCTATGATGACCTCCACGTTTCCCAGGGTCACTACCTTTGAGAGCAGTACCTTGACGATTGCCTTGGCTACTTGCATCACAACAACCCCCACGGTAGATTTGCCCACGCCAAACTGGTTCGCGACAGACCGGTAGCTGTCCGGCGTTGCAAGCTTCCAGAGGGCTATGGCCACTCGCTTCTGGACAGTCAGGGCTGCTCGCATCCGGGTGTCATTGCGCTTCAGGGCAGGTGACAGCAACTCGCAAAGTTCCAGGAAAGTCCCCTTCCGCATGCGAAAGTTTCGCAGCCACTGGGATTCGTCCCAGACCTGCAGCACTATGCGGTCCCACCAGTCAGTGCTTGTTTCCCGTGCCCAGAATCGCCGTTCCACAACATCCAGATGACCCATTGTCACCGTGATGTCCTCGGAGCTGGGTCCCGTGCTTTGTGAGAGGTCTGTGCCCCTCTCAGAGTTCAGGCCCTCACCGCGGTGCCGTAGCCTCCTCGCCTGGTTCATCTGCATCTGCCTCTGGGAAAGGTGGATGATAACCTGCGAGGCGTTCACAAGTGCCACAACTGCAGCGATGGTCGCAGCGGGATCCATGCTCGCAGTGCTGTGGCGTCCGCGCTGTCACTGACCCGAAAAGCGCGCGAACTGATTTCCCGCCGGCGCTTTCAGGGAGGGAGGGAGGGCGGTATTGACAGACGGATGACGACAATTACCCAAAAGCACCCTCGACCCTTTTTTTTTACCCAGAAGGCATTGGCGGCTCGACCCAGAATTCCAATGGGCTGCGGGGACTGCGGGAACTGTGGGATAGCTGCCCACAGTGCACCGCTTCCAATGTCGACGCTTTCCCCGTTAGTGTGGACTCACAAAGTCGAATTACTGTCCTTAGTGTGGACACACAAGTTCGACTTAGCAATATCGATTCCACATATTCGATTTAAGTGAAATCGAAATACCCTCGTAGTGTAGACATACCCTGAGGGTAGAGGATCTGCAATTTCAGTGAGTAACCCGTGTCAGGAGCTGGATACCACATGGGAACGATTCAATGAGACTCAGGGACCAGGTTGCACCTATTGTTAAGCTGGGCATAGCCCAGAGGAGAGTGCTTGAGTGGCTAAAAGGATGGTGGTGTTTGGAAGCTGATGCACAGGCAAGACTCCCTCATGCTGGAAGCAGGAGGTAACAACATGACACACAGTCCTGCATACCCCAAGAACTGTCACACTCCTCTTCTTTCAAGTTTCAGGAGATCAGGTTTCTGGTTCAAAACCCATCACTTTGAAAACCAGAACAAAGGTTATAGAAGGATAAAAAAAAAAAAAAAAAAAAAAAAAAAAAGACTATTTTCCAGCTATGCATTTCATTTTCAAATCTTTTGCCATTTAGCCCTGCCAATCCTGTAATGCAAACATCATGACTAGGGCCCTACCAAATTCACGGTCCATTTTGGACCATTTCATGGTCATAGGATTTTAAAAATAATAAATTTCAGATATTTAAATCTGAAATTCCATGGTACTGTAACCATGGGGGTCCTGACCCAAAATGGGGTTGGGGGGTCGCAAGGCTATTGTAGGGGGGCTGTGATACTGCCACCCTTACTTCTGTGCTGCTGCTGGTGGCAGCACTGCCTTCAGAGCTGGACTCCCAGCCAGCAGTCAAGGGAGGTTCCCAGAAATGGGTCTGATCCAGCCTCGGGAGCAACCCGTGGTCCTGTCCCTCCCCAACCCATCTGGGACTAGCAGCTGGAGCCCAACACACAGTAGGAGCCCCCAGCTGGGGCACCCTCAGCCCTGCCCCTCCTCAGCTCCAGACCCAGCACTTGGTAATTAAAGGGGCCTTGGGCTGGTTGTGTGTGTGGGGGAGATTGACCATAGCATCACCCTGACCATGGGGCACTGGCGGTCGCCCACTTGCCCACATGTAAGGCCATACCCCCCGCATCCAATGCCACCCTCACTTCTGTGCTGCTGCTGGCGGCGAATCTGCCTTCAGAGCTGGGCTTCCCACCAGCAGCCACTGCTCTCTGGCTGCCCAACTCCATAAAATCTGGTCTCGGGGTAGATCAGATTTCACGATCCATGATGCATTCTTCACAGCTGTGAATTTGGTAGGGCCCTAATCATGACTAAGGCTAAGATTTAGTCATTGGTATTTTTGGTAAAAGTCATGGACAGGTCACAGGCAATAAATAAAAATTCACGGCCCATGACTTTTACCAAAAACACCAGTGACTAAAACTCTACTTCTGGGGTCCCACTGCTCGGGGGACCCCATTGGGGTAGGGCTCTACTCCAGTGCTGGGGGTTGACTGCCCCCTGGCCGCTGCTCCCAGGGACCACTCTCGAATAGCCTCTGGGTGGTCCCTGGAGCTGGGCACCCTGCTCAGACACTCCTTGGGGCCGCCCCCACGACCACTGCTCGGGTAGTCCGTGGGACCAGCTGCACTGGCCTCTGCTAGGGCGGTCCCCAGAGCCAGCTGCCTATGACCTCCTGAGCAGTGGCTGGCCCCGGGTGGCTCCAGCAGCGGCCGGTGCAGCTGGTTGTGGGGTGCCCGAGCAGCTGGCCCTGAAGTCAGCCGCACCAGCCGCTGCGGAAGTCACGGAGGTTGTGGAAGTCACGGAATCCGTGACTTCCGCAACCTTCATGAAAGAATCGCAGCCTTAATGACATGACAGATGGCTCTTAACTACATTCAATCAAGTTTCCTGTAGTAGATAATCTGTAAAAGAGGACACTCTATGTTTGCCTTTCTTAGTTTTGCAAGACAGACCTACTGTGCATTTAGGTTTGTGTTAAACACTTTGGAGGCCAAGCTATTCTCAACAAGATGCTTTTACAATGAAGGACTGGCACATGTAGAGTCATTATGCTAATGGCCATCTTTCTTTCTTCTAGTAAACAATGCAGGATGTTAGGAGAACTGGCTTCAGAGAAGAAAGGTTTATGCTTAAGGCACAGGACTAGTCAGGAAGCCTGGATTCATTCCCCAGCTCTGCCACAGATTCTGTGTGACCTTGAGCAAGTCAATCTCTGTGCCTCAATTCCTCATCAGTAAAATGGAAACAATCCTTCCTTTCTCCCATCCTTTGTCGGTTTTGTTTATTTTTGTAAGCTCTTCTGCCTGGGGACCGTCTCTTGTTACATGTTTGTACAATGCCTAACATGATGGCATCCCAATCTCAAGTTGGGGACTCTGGATGCTATCATTCAAATAATAATAATAAATAATCTTATGCATGCACAGATGTGACAATGGAAAGCTTAATGTCAACAAGTGTAAGAACAAAAGATAAAAGGACTGAAGCAAAGATGTTACAATTAATTCATATTAAAAGGAAAGTATAAAATATGGCCACATATGGAAAGAAGTAGCTTTCCAGCAGCTAAAGCAGGAGACTGGAAGTCAAGATTCCTTCACTTTATTCCTATTTCCACCGCCAAATCATTATGTGATTTTATACCAGTCAACCTATCCAGGCCTCATTTTCTCGGTATAACTGAATACCACCTTTTATTTCCCAAGCGTTTGGCAAAGATTAATACTTGTAAAACATTTTTTAATCCTTGCATGAATGGCAATAAAAGTGCTCAGTATTAGTACAAAATGCCTGGATTTTAAGTTAGAGTTTTCCAAAAAAGTTGAAAGTGAAATTAAAGTTCCCCAGAATTTTAAATAAAGAAGCAAACAGACCTTAAAAGGGAGGTGACAATCCACATAAGCACAATGCGATAAACACCAATTTTGGTAGTGAGATCATCAGGCACATAGTGTGTATGTTAAGAGTGCACCATACCCTTATAGAGCCTGAGATAATCTTACTGTATAAAACTAGGTCTCGGTTCATAAAGTCTATACTAAAAACAGAAAGACTAAAAGACACCTAAGAGCTATTTTTACATCTTATTCACTTGCCAGAAATGAGTAGGATTTTACTAAACATATGAGCACACAGCCAAAATAAACTGTTTGGCGTGGCAGTCTCAAGACATCTAAGTTGTTGAGACAAAGGCTTCAGAAACACTGTCAAAGAAAGCTCATTTTAAGCAGTGCCTAGTATACTAAGAAGCAAAATAATAAAGCCCAGTTTACTCAAAAGACAAAAATAATTAATTTAATTAAAATAAGGACCTCAACTTGCTGAACAAAGAAACAGAAAAACATGGAACCAAAATAGCACAGCCATGCACAACAGCAATGATATAAAAAGCCAACAAAGAACCATCAATAGGTTTTAAAAAAAACTCCACAGGAAACAAAACAAACCAACCAACCAGTCATTCAAGACTGAAAATACTTTGAGTCCATGTATTTTATTTTGGACATGAGATACACATTACATAACTTCAGAGATAGTTGATATTGCAAAATATGAAACAGCAAAGTCACCGGCACAAATGTGTCTTTGACTTACTGTCAATTACAAGTATGGCCTAAATCCAAATATGTTTTATGTCCATATTGTTAGTATCTAGTAAAAACACAGTCCTAGCAATAACATCTGGCCAACATCTAACTTGGACAATTATATTCTGCCTATCAAAGGATCTAACTACATTGAGACTAAAATTGCTATTTACAATCAATGTCTGAATACAGCTATCACTACCAAGGTACTGAAAATGAATTCTATCACCAGTGCAGACAGGAATTTTTTGGCCCAAGAACTGTTAGTCTAACTCTATAGCATGATTTTATAGCACTGTTCTAAGTAGTCTATGGTAAGGTTTTATAGGAACAAAGTTGCTACCCACATTGATCATGGAAACAGTGCTATTCATGCCAACTTACTAGCAACAACAACAATATTTAAAACATTGTTTGTAGCTGGCATTGTTCTAATACCAGCATGAAAAAGGATCAAACCCAGCCCCGACCACTACCAAAAATACCATCTTAGTAATCTATTTTTTTTTAAATTACTTCAGCCAGTCTGGTTTTAGCTCCAGTGTACAAAAGTACAGTTTGTGGACAAATGCATAATAATAATTTGGTTAAAACTATTTTTAGGATTACGTCATTGCCTACTTGTGCATTAACATACTTTGAGATCCTTATAATAATAACGTAATAAATAATGAACTTTCTTCTATAGTGCTTCTCATCAGCAGATCTCAAAGTGCTTCACAATGTATGTTTCTCCTATTTTACAGATGGGGAACGGAGGCACAGAGAAACTAAGTGACTTGCCCAAGGTCACATAGGAAGTCTGTGGCAGAGAAGGGAATGGAACTTGGATTTCCCATTTCCTAGGTCAGTGCTCTAGCCACTGATCCACACTGCCTCCAGAGGAGGAAAAGTGGTATGTATCCTACTGAAATTGCTAGTATTACTACTATACACCTAGAACAGTTTATTTTTAAATAAAGAAGAGGTCTGGAATGTGCATGTAGAGGAATAGGGGAATGACAGAGGAAAGAAAGACTCAAATCTGGGTACAAAAAAGTGACAATGTCCTTCCATTTATCATCGATCATTGGTGTCCTTTCTACATGCAACACTTTCAAATTTGCACTTCCTATCACCAACAGCAACGATTCTGAAAATGGACTAACTTGTTTTTTAGCTGACAATGCAGATGGCAAATACATTCCATCTTGCTCTTTCCACCCCAATATATTAAGTCAACATGGCAGACAGAAGTAAAAAATGTTTTTTGACAGTAAGCTAATCAAGTAGGACTCAAAACACACAATTAAGGTAAGACGTTATGAAGTTGGCACTTTTCTACCCACAACTACATTGTTAAATCAGGAGGCCTTTGGGCTCAGAAACAATACAATACACAGTGTCACTTTACAGAGGCTCACATGAACTTGTTCTATTTACATTCTCATGAGTTTATGCTCCCTGAATTTTAAGTTCAGACAAAGCAAAAAACTCAAAGCCAAACTCAGTCAAAACTTCACATTTTTGTCTGGATTCCTCTTGAAACATAACTGATTCAAATTCACAAACTTGACCTGAGTTTCAGTTTTGTAACAAAACCAATATTTCAAGTTGCATATTGAAGTTCACACAGCCCCACCCATGGGCCATGACTCAATTCACCCCACATAAAGCAGGCAATTTTCACCTGTAAGCGTCACTACATAGTTTGTAATGATACAGCAGGTAAACTATATAGGAGCACAAGTTTCTTCTTTAGCAGTGTTATAGTTCTCTACTAAGAGGATTATTATATTAAAACCTTCCAAGTGTTGCTATGATCAACCTTCTTTACTATGTACATTGCAGTTTTGCTTTGGTAACCCAATAGAAGTTTTAAAAGACAAGGCAAGAACTAGTTTTTGAGTAAACACACATCAAAAACATAGCTAAAAATGGCTCAGGCATTTTCACAAACTTCAACAACTTCTGAAGCTGTTTAATACTTAACATTCATTTGCCTTGACAAGAAAAAAGTTGTTTTAAACACACACACTCCCACACCAATTTACTTTTGAAAACAGGTAGATCTATCAAGTCTTTCACAAAACTCTCTCTGAAATGAAAGCGAAGAGTATATCATTTCATAATGCTGTTGTGGTTGAATTTAGTACTGATGGAATTATAGCATTAATAGTTATGCTATTATGAGGTGTAACATTGACAAGTGCTGTACAAGTCTCCCTTATTCAGCTCTTACAACATGCCTTGCTCCCAATATGCAATGATCCTCCTTTTCCAGCCCGAGATCTCAGGAGAGAGAACTATTCAAACAGTGTATCATACAAATACAGGCTGACATGCTGAGAACTTTTAATCCATTTTGGTACCCACTACTGAAGTTTTGAAAGACAATTTTATAAAACCAGAAAAATCATGTAAAGGCAAAATATAAGCGACAGGAAAGGATTATATGATTAAAAACTTCCTCACCATTTCCAATGTCTTGATAATAATCATCATGCTCTAAGAAGGGTTTGTTTGTTTTCAAATTGCTTTACAAACGTTAGTCAATTCTCACAAAAACCTTTGAGAAAACAGAAGGACAAGATTTTCAAACGTTGATTCCTAAAGACAGGCACCTAACTCCATATTTGGGCACTTCAACTGACTGTGCCATACGCCTGTGGAAAAAAAAAATCAAGCTACATATTTAAGTGCCTAAATATGGATTCAGATACCCGTTTTAGCACCCATGTTTGAAAATACTGGCTTACGAACTTTCCCAAAACCACAAAAGGAAGCCAAAGTCAGAGCCTGGATTTAATCCAATGAATTTCTACGTCTCAAGCCTGTATTCAGACCACACAACTGACAGAAAAAAAGCTTTCTGTTCTCACAAACAAGAGTGTAGCTAGCAACGAAATTTGCATGGATACTGGCTAAACTTTTGTTCCACCATACCACTATCTACAGAATCCTCATAGCCTCCTGGGCTAAGCCTATAAAATGATTGCTAAATTACTAGGTGCAGTTAGATAGAGAGATCTAGAAATAGAAAGGGTCTTAAAAAGTTTCCAAATCATTATATACACTGGCCTCAAAGTTAAATGATATATTATGGTATTTGCTTGCCTACAACCATGTTTCACAACTGGAAACATCATACTGTAACCTAAGGCCTGAGGGAAATCACCATTTACTCCAACTCCCTGTGAGATAAAGCAATTCTTTCCAACTTCCTCCCTACTCTCTTAGGCTTGGTCTACACTTACCCCCCAATTCGAACTAAGGTACGCAACTTCAGCTACGTGAATAACGTAGCTGAAGTTCGAAGTACCTTAGTTCGAACTTACCTCGGTCCACACGCGGCAGGCAGGCTCCCCCGTCGACGCCGCGGTACTCCTCTCGTCTAGCTGGAGTACCGCAGTCGACGGCGATCACTTCCTGGTTCGACTTATCGCGTCCAGACAAGACGCGATAAGTCGAACCCAGAACTTCGATTCCCAGCCGCCGAACTAGCGGCTGGGTGTAGACATACCCTTAGTATCTTTCATAATAAACAGGCTTGGAAAAAATCATTTTTAAAATATTATTTCAATTGATAATATTTTTTTTTATTGTTATGGATTCAGTTTTTACTGTTGCAGGAAATTGAGGGTCAGTTAATTATTTAATGACAGGAGATGTTGAGATTCAAAGAGTTAAAGCTTTATAACTGTTACAAATTGACTACATCACATATCAAAATATATAAAATAAATATCCTTAACTCTAATAAATTCTCAGGCAGCATTTTTCTTACTTTACCAATCTGTAAATTTCTATTATCATTGATGGAAGTACTTTTTCCACTGGTTTGTGCGTGTACAAACTCGACATTTATTAACATTTACCGATAAAAATCTAATCCTTCCAAGTTTATTATTAAAGGTTATGACGACTGTTGATAAGGCTACTTTATAATTTCTCTCACAGTTTGTATGATTTTTATAGTATATGCTTAAAAGAAAAATCAGTACTTTCCCCCCTTAAACTTAAACATCAAACTAAATTTATCACATTATTCTCCTCACGTAAACCAAGGCCCACTCACATCAAGCAGAAAAGATTTAAGAATACCATTCACCACAAAGCTATAAAAATAACTGCTACAGGAATGAGCAGGCAGGGGGACGACTAAATAGAAATGAGGAATGCAGGATGAAATATGGAATTTTTTTTTTTTTTTTTTTTTTTTAAACACAAGCAACTCAGAACGAGACAGAACTAATCACATAAATAAGTCACAGTTTAAACTGTTACTCTGCTCTCCAGGTATAAACCTTCCATTATTGCACAGATAAGTAACGCACTTACAGTCTCTTCAGTTACATTGTTACCCACGTAGTAAAATGGAGAAATTGCATCTCATTGCATCTAATTTATGAAGGGATTGGTTAGAGAGGCAATAAAATGATTCCGTACAATCAAAACTCTAGGGAGCGGGGGGAGAATTTAATGTGTATGTCTAGGATTTGGGAATAATGGAGAATTTCACCCATTACACATGGTAGGAGTGCTGGTTCCTCAACATGCC
This sequence comes from Emys orbicularis, assembly GCF_028017835.1. NCBI lineage: Eukaryota > Metazoa > Chordata > Testudines > Emydidae > Emys > Emys orbicularis. The sequence goes on along the minus strand of NC_088685.1, from coordinate 132,874,808 downwards.
TCCTAAAATTCAGAGGCAAGGAACTATGTATCTTTCATATTGTATTACAGGCTAAGAAAGAGCCAGACACTCTTGTGTGGATTTTAATTTGATTTTCCTGCATATATTACTCATAGTGGAACAAGAATACTGTATTCATATAGTGTCTGATTCTAGATGTACATAGGAATATCGCTGTATCCCTATGTCCTCATTTAATTTTATATGTAAATCCTTCTGACAGAGTTAAAAATATCCTTTTATGTCTGTTTTTAAATATAAACTATTTGCAGATGAAAGACTGAACACTAAATAAACAGAATGGCCCAAACTCAAAAAAGTCTAATGAGTCAGCTGAAGGAAGGAACCTGACAAAATGCAAGGTGTGGGGGAAATGCCACATAAGAGGGGAAAACAAAAAATCCCAGAGTTGGAAGAAAGGGACGCTGATCTGATGCTTCACTCAACTTTTCACTTAGGAGCAATCTGCTCTCCCTCAGTAACTAAAAAATAAATTTAGTATTTGATAATACAGTGGATAAAAAGATTTTTTTTAAAAGTGGGATGAATTGTGAAAATTTGTGTGTAAAATTCATCCTTTTTTGATCAGCTATAGAGCAGGTAGAAAAATCTTGAATTTAGAAAAAAATTGATGTGGAGGGGGACAGAGAGAGAACAAGTTTTTCTTGAAATTTTTCACAAAGAGTTTCCCCTGCTCTTTTTTTCTAAACCAACTCTGTTTGATAACAATTTAACCAAATCTTGATAAAACTCAAAAAACAGACCAGCAAAAACAGTTGAGGAGCTGCTGTTACAAAGTGGGGGAAAGTTTTGATTCAGTTCAGATTAATTTTTACAAAGCAACTTGTAGCCCAGTAATTATTTTACTTGTATTATCATAGTGCTTAGGACCCCTAGTCATGGACCAGGCCTCCATTGTGCTAGGTGCTATATAAACACAAACCAAAAAGATGTAAGCTCCTTGGGGAAGAGACCAATCTACACAGTATTCTAACATTTTAACATGCTGCATATAAATGTGCGAGAAAGGACACCCAACGTGCCATCACTCTGGTTAACTGAAGGAAACTAATATTCCTTAAAGTTTGGTAGATGACAACCTCTCCTCTCTTACTCCTCTCCAGCAAAAACAGGGATTTCCACTTCATTCTCAGATCTTCCTTTTGCCAGAGATAGAAGTTTCTTAAAGAAAAAGATGAAGGATGCCAACAGACAACACTGTAAACAGATACAGTAACTTAGATAAACACTTTATTTTAGTTACGTTGACACATTCACCCAGACTCACTAGTTTATTGTTGCCAACCTCCCAACATTTTAGTAGTTTCATCAGTGGATAATCGAAACTTTAATTCCTAGATATACAAGAACATTCAGGACAAAACAAAAAGTGTCAATTACTTTTAAACTGAGATTCTCTTCCCTAGATGTACTGTGCAACCATCATGGTTTATTAATTATCTTGACTTTAAAAACAGACAAGCTACCACAAAATGTAAATTTTTTCAGGAAGTTGGTCATAGATATAAAGGATATACTAAGAGGTATCAAGATAGAGCCTACAAACATTATCTTATGAAACTGTAAATGTAACATAACTCCATGAAGACCACATTCACTCTTTATTTCTGCTGTCTGTGATTGTACCACCAAAAGTAAAGGCCAATGGCAGTACAATTTATTACTGATTATCAGTAAGGAGAAGAGTTCAGCATTCTTTGTATCACTGCTACTCTTTTCTTGACAGCCACACCCCAATTTATGCATAATATCCACCAACTAGGCCCATCCAAACTAAAGGCCTTTTCTGCATCAAACAACAAGTTAGTGGTTTCTTCCTAGAGTGGGCCGACTAGAGTAAGTTAATCTGAGGCAACTGTTCCCTGCCATCCCCGTATAACTCCTGCAGTACTTAATCAATATTGCATTTTAAGCTTATGCATGATGTCTTCCATCTGGGTAGCTCCAGGGCCCCCAGCATTTGTGAAATGTGGACTCCCCTTGCAATCTACCAGCAGCCAGAGGACAGAAGTCTGAATCTGTGCCTAACTTTACTTTGTGTATCTCTTTCGTGTTTAAAAAAAAAAAGTCGATGTGTTTGTACGGAAATTAAAATAGCTTGCCGTTAGAGTTTACCATCAGAAACTACAACTAAAACACCCTGACAAACATGATATTTCTGAATTGTGTCCTCACGCTGCAGTTACACAGAGAAGTTGGTCACTAGCTTTATTTTAGTATTGTGGGAACCACAGTGTAGCTAGTACTTCTGCCACAATTTTGACATCTTCAATAAGCAGAACAAATCCAATGGAGTGTAAGATACTTATCAATGCACTCCTTCTTTTTGGGAAGAAGGGAGACAACCTGGGCTTCATACAGAAGCAGCAAGTTCAAAAGGTTTCACTACAGCCTGGTGCACAGGACACCAGATGAAGTCTAAAACAGGCTTTATAAAATTAACTGGGATTACCAATTACTTGCATGCTTCTCTCCTCACCCCAAACCACTTACATCCGCCATAGAAATATATTTTAAATGGGACCCACCTCTTTACCTACGAGGTAGGTAATTCACAATTATTTAATCCTATTGTTTCTTTTCTTCACTAAACAGGGAAATTTGATTTTCTGTCCCGATTTGATTAGAAATTTTCTAAACTATGAAAATCTGGTTGCATAACAACAGTTTTACACTTACATTTGGAAGCTAAGTATTAGCTCATGAAGCATCTGATCCTGCTTCTATTTAAATCAATGAAAACATACTTAGTCTAATTTTTATTTATGCTATGGGTCACTTTACACTGCTCTCATAGTGTAAAGAGACCTTAATGTATCAATTCTCAAATGAAGTAGGATCAATTCCAAGGGAAACTGACATTAAAATAATAATAAAAACGTAGCAAACTTACCTTGGTTTCCCAAGAGAAAGGGGCCGAGTGTTCATCTTGCCAAGTTATGTCCTGAAATGAAATTCAAGAATCTCTCTAAAAATCAAAAAAGCAGACTTATTTAATAAAAATATCAAAGAGATGCGCTTATATTGCATAGTGAACTTGAAGTGTAACAAAATAGTAACAAAATTAACTTTGAACCACCCAAAGAATGAGAGAGAGACAGACAGGTCACTGAGCGAATGAAAGCTCTCTTTTAGAATGTAAATTCTTAGGGGCAAGGACTGTCATTTATTATATTTTTGTACGCTGCCCAGCAACATGGGGGTATTAACCTGGTCTACGCCTCTACATGCCATTGCTATACAAAGAAGAATATTAAAAATGTACCGTAAGTCTGATCTTTACCAATTACGTTATTTGAGACACAATAGCCAAATATTTATATCTACCTGAACGGCTATCAGACTGAAATCAATATCCTATGCAGTGTAAGGAACCACATAATGTCAAAAGTTAAATGGCGATTATACTCTGAGAAATGAAACCAAAAACTGCAAGGGAGGGGTTCCATAGTTAATTGCTACTTAGGAACTCCATTTTTAATTTGCTCAGTTTAGAAAGAAAAGTGTTTTTTTCAACTGTCAGTCCTGCAGACTCAACCTGGGGTCTGACAGTCAAACTAGGCTCTTTCTGGCTCACACTCCACCAACAATAACAAATATTTTCCACTTGGAAGTTAGTTATCAATTCTGATGTTGATGCAGCAGAATCTGTCTTCCTTTCCTACAGTTGTGCTGGCTCTGCAGTGCAAACAGGAATGTATATATATATATATATATATATATATATATATATATATATATATATATATATATATATATATATATATACACATACACACATATACATACACACATATACATACACACACACACACATATACACACACACACACTTATATTTATTTAAAGAAAGTTGAAATCACTCAAAACACAAACACTCTCTAGAGTAACGTGCCATTTTTAAACAATTACTTTTCTGAGCATAACTCCACTTTAATAAAGTTGCTACCTGCATAATCTACATTTGTACATGCAATTGCTAGCATACCTGGCACAAACATGTACCACACACACCAAGACAGGAGGGGCAAAATGAGAAAGTATGCTTTTCCTATACCATAAACAAAATATTTTCAAAATTTGTTCATTCACTTTGATGTTTTGGAAAATAAACAATATTTACAAATAATGAATTGACAAATAAGGCTTATGTTGGGCATATGTGGTGCTAGCAACTGATCAGTCCCGTTTTATATTAAATACATTAAAGTGAATGGCTTTTGTCCTAGACAAATAATGCTCCTCACATTTTGTACTTTTTAAGTCTGAGAAACTCTCCTGTAAACACATGGCAGAGGCTTTTATGCTATAAACTCACCGCACTATGTTCTCCTCACAATCCCCTTTTTACCCCACCCTAGGCCAACATAATTTTTGGCTAAGAGCCACAACAGAGGTTTAAAATGAAGAAAGCTTAGAAGCCAACTGATAAACTCAAAGCTCTGTGACAATCTCAGAACTGAAACTATTTTTCTGAAATATGTCCTCAGCCCCCAAGCTACTTACTATACTGGAAATACATCAGTTAAGTAACCTTGTCTTTCCTATATGATCACTAAATTCTTGTATGTCCGTCACCCGTGAGGGAAAAGGAAAGGGGAATAAAATTATGCTCATAATACTGGTTTAAAGAATATTAAAACAGAACAAAAGCTTTAAGATTATTCATCATCAACGTGAATTAGCATCGATCCACATTTGATCAGCTTGTGTTTTCAACAGGCAACAACAAATGGAGCTTTCTCCCAAAAAGAGGTAAATAGCCTTTTGTTCCTCCCACTAGATAATTGATGTAAGAGACAGATACTCTGGCTTGTGGAAATTCTCAGCCCAAGACAAAAAATTAAAAACAAACAAGAACTCAGTCACATAGTTGACTTCAGCAGCCAGCTGCAGAATATCAAAGACAAAAGAGAAGTATGCAACTAAGTTGCTAGATTCAGGCAGCTTGTTGCAAAATGGCATCAGATTTTCAAAATGGAAGACATACTAGTATCATTCTTCTGTGCTCCTTGTTCTCTGTACATGATATAAACATTGTTCAGAGCATCTGACAGCAACTGTCCAGTCACAAACCCACAACAAAAGGGCTCCTGTGCTGGTAACTGAATATCTTACTGTAGCAAAAATGAACAGCAACACTACATCTTTTATAAGTATTATTGAGGGGAAAGGGTTGGAGTCGGGGAACAGGGTTAACTCTAGTGAAAATCTGCAGTGCATTTTCAGGGCTCTTGATAACAGAAAACTATTAAGCAGTTCAACTTAAAAAGCTTTTAAAGCAGAAAATTTTGATTACAATAATTACTTGTAAGCAGGGGAAAGAAAAAAAAAGGATCAGGTGGTCCATTGCTTCACATCACCAAGCCAAAGACTGAAGGCTGATACAAAACAGAAAATATTGCAGGTATCTATGGAAAAGTCAGACTTCCATGTTAAATGCTCATCATATCACCAAGCCAACTGGACATCTCAGCTGTTCCGCTTAACCCCAATTTAACGTTTTCCAAGTTACATGATGATAATATATCTGAAACATACATTTGGTTATTACGAGTCCAATCCAGCGAGGTGCTCAGCTCCCAGGAGCTGTCCAACCTCTTTTAAAATCAGGCCTCAAGTGAGTCACATTTTTGTTTGCTTTTTTTTTAAAGCTAAGTTTTCACCTAAAAAAATAATAAAAGGCCTGAACCAACTCCCATTGAAGTAAATGGAAAGACTCCACTAATGTCACAGGAGTTGGAGCAGGCCCTAAACATTTGGCAGAGCACAAGATGACCCTAGCAGAAATCAAGACATCCCCAAAGGATGGTAGTACCACCACACATTGCCGTTCCTGAAAGCCAGCTCTCCTTTAACTTGATCTAAATTCATTCCAAAATAACCAATGCAAGATGCATTATTTTTAATTCCAAATTACTCTCTCTTTAGTGATATATTGTACAATGTGAACTAGTTTAACATATGCTTCTATAGTGATTTCCATTTGAGGAGCACAAAGGTCTTATCCACGTTAAGGCTTCTGTGAAAATTCTAAGTGATTTGGAAATCTAACTCCACTTATAGGCTCTTTTGAAAATCCCAGGCTAATGAATTAAGCTTCACTTAATTCACTCTTAGAGGTATTATTTATTCCCATTTTGCAGATGGAGATACTGAACCACAGAGAATACAAGTGACATTTTCAGGGGAAGTCAATTATTTTTTGTTAAGGTCCAAATTTGTTGGTCAAGGTATAGTCAAGGTACACACAAGGTACACAGAGAAAAATAATTAAAAAAAATAACAACAATGACACTGGTCATATAGAGCCACCATCCATTTGTAAAGGAAAAATGTTTCATTTGTTTTTATATGAGGCAGGAGTGAATGGTAAGTAAAAGGAACTGGAATGATGAAGACTAGATTCTTCATACAAAATGCCTCCTTTTAGGGACAATTTGCTTTTTTAAACAAAAACCTACTGCAATATATTAGCCCTGTTTAGATAAAAAGTTTCCATAATTGGAGAAACACTTTTGCAGTTCAACTGAGATTTAATGCTAATGATTTAACTCTTGGGCAAGTTTCACAATGAATGTAAACAATTAAAATCTTTGAGGCCACTATAAATCTCTGAAGAATTCCTCACCTTTAGAATTGCACAATAGCTTTTTGCAGGATTACTATGAAAACAGCTAAAGAAATGTTGTGTTTCATTTAAAATTAAACTTTCAAATGAAGTGCTAGAGAGGAAAATTTCACTATCCTATTATTTTCCTACAGACAAGGGATAGCTTGGGTAGATAGATAGAGATGCAACCCTTGTACTAGAGCTAAAAGGGAGACAGTGAATTTAGAAGTGATAAGGATGGGGTTTGTTTTTTCCCCCAGTTACCTAGACAGCATCATTTTCACATAAGAACACCATTAAAAGCTTCTGCACCAAGACGAAATTATTGCACTAAATCTTCCTATCTACTGTGGAAGAAGCAGAACGGAATGCTGCACTTATTAAAACAATAGCCCTGTTTCATTTTTCTTAAGAATTCTTTAAAAGAGGCTTATTAGAAAAATTCTGCTATGCAAATTCACACTGTTCATTCCCTCTGCACTGCATGACAGTTTTCAAGCGTTCTCAGATGCATGCTAGCTGGCAAATGGAAGGGAAAAATCCCTTCATTTTGTGCCTGTTAGGGAGTGAGAGAGACGAAGGGAAGGAGAGGTGCCAGGTGTGGAGCATTTTGGGGATCCGTTGTGCTGTCAATGCAGAGTTGCAGTAGTACAGCTGAGCAAGTGGCAGGTCAAGAGAAAACATGAAAGCCCAGTAGGTGAGGCTTTCACGGACCTGGAAAGTTGAACTGCAACAGCAACAGACTGGCCCAAGCAGAACAAAGTGGCTCTGTGGCAAGAGGAGAAGACAGACAAATTAGGGAGACATGGAAGATGTCCAGGACTCAAGTTTGGCACCAGAAAGGGAGGCTGGGAGAGAAAGCCAAGGAATGATGAGCCAGGAAAGGCCCCTAAGGCTTGGTAGTGCAGTTGAAAGACTAAAGTGGAACAGGAGAATGCCAGAAGAGAGCAGGACCTCTTTTCCAGGAAGATAGTTTATATAAACTTTGGCTGGAAAGTGAAAAAGGAAGTCAGTTGATGCATATGCTTTATAATCTAAATTTAACTCTCTATACCAAGTCATTTGATTAACTGTGTTTATCCTCAATTAAAGAATACACAAGGGATAAGAACAGTACCATTCCTATTTGTTGCTTTTTTTGCCAAATGAGGGAACGAATATTTGACAAACCTCAGAGGCATTTTGCCTGTCACTTTGTGAAGCGGGAAAAGATTTTGTCCATATGTTGCAACAGAACAACCCCTGGCACTTTCCTTGTGGCCCCAAAACAATTCAGAACAGCAAGCCCTCACAATCTCAAAACAGTGAAAGTAAAACATGTAGTCTAAGGAATGAGGAAGGCTAAAATCCCCCAAATAAACAGTTTTCAATTTAGATACCATCTCCACCGCCCTCCAAAAACTGATGGTCTGTTTACTGATGAAGACTAAAGGCTCAGGATTTCCATCAGCACTGTCTAAGAGTCAAGTTGACCCTATGTTTCTAGATCAAACTCCAGGTATGAAACGTGTATGCTGCTTAACCAGACATTTCCCTTACACAGGAGATGCAGAATGAGGGTCTTTTATAACACAGCCAGCTCTGAAACACTATGGTGATTATCAAAGTCTTCAAGCAGTGCTTACAAATCCTATGTATGGATATTAGTAGGGGGTTAACACAAGCCCTAGCCACTTCAAATTAAATTGGTGGTTACAAGTTCAGAAGCAGATTAATTTGTCATGTGACTAGAGAACCAGAAATATAATTTGACAGTAGTTTGTCTTAAGAATTTAAGTCAGGATAACAAATTATATTGATGTTGTGCATTGTGTGTGCTTTCATAGCCCGAGACTTTTTTTAAAAATTGGATGGCTGTAGTTTTTTGCATCCATTTAAAAACTAAATAGAGTAGAACCTTGTATGCAAGGAGAGATAAAGAATGTAGTCAAGTAAAGGGGGGCTTCAGAGGTTTACACATATTTGTTTACAGGACTTTAATTTGAAAGGCACCTACTTCATACTCCGCTACCCAAGTACCTATGATTCTCTCCAAACACATTTTAGTGTTAAAGGCAAGAACATCAAAAACTTCAAAACCTATATTTTCAACTGTCTAACTTTCCACATCCTTGTTTTTTCCTGGCACTGTATTAGCTGTGGAAAAGACTGATCAAGACTTTTTAAAAAGGGATCTAAAAAAAGGACCAGAACTTGGGAATAGTTTCAATACTGTACTTATGAGCAGAAAAAGGAAAAGATTTGACGCAATGTAAACATTGCCTCAATTCTACTTTTAGTGATTATTTCTCCACTACTGTTCAATTATTTTAAAAATTAGTGTCTACAAAATCCTCTTTGTAATCCACGCTACTTGCACAGATGAACTTTTCCACTGACCTTATTTCTAGTTATTAATAACTGCAATCACATATTTTGTCAATTCATTCACACTATGACATTCCTCCATTCTGCATCTACACTAGGAAACTGGGATCCATAACTCACCACCAGCGCAACTCCGCTGATGGTAGCCATAGTGTTGACAAGGATCAGGCATTTGTCACAACTATGTTGGCTAACCCTATTCAGTGCATTGCTGCACATCACATTGCTGTGCCCTGGCTAGTTCCACAACTTCTACCATTGCTGCCACCAGCGGAGAATCACAGGTCTCCATTCTCTTAAAGCAGACAAGGCCACAGGTCCCAGAAGTATAGGGAAAGGGCTCATAACTGCATTTAACAGTCTTCATATTTGGCAACAGCATAAAGTGTTGAAAGACCATATCACAACAGTGCTGAAAATTGACAACAGCACAGCTTTGGCCACTATCATCCCTGCTGACATTGCTTTATTAATAATCCCCACTAGGCTCCCTCCCCCTGGAGCCCCCTTTCCACAACCCCCATAGCTCCCAATGTCCCCAACCTTATCTCCCTTTGTACCTCCCAATACCTGCACACCATCCTTCTCCCCAACAATGCTCTCACTCTTTGCCCCCATTCCCCCGACACCACCGTTCTACCCACCCCACCCTTTGTCCTCCACACCACCATTCTCCCCAATGCCCCTGCTCCTCATGCTTTGCCCCCGCCCCTCAATGCCCTCCACATTGCCCTTCTCCCCCTGCCCCCCGCCCCTCACTCTTCACCCCCATACCCCCACCCACCCCTCACTCTTCACCCCATACCCCCCACCTGCCCTTCTCTCCCCAGCCCCCCACCCCTCACTCTTCACCCCATACCCCCCACCCTGCCCTTCTCCCCCCAGCCCCTCACTCTTCACCCCATACCCACCTGCCCTTCTCTCCCCAGCCCCCCGCCCCTCACTCTTCACCCCCATACCCCCCACCCCGCCCTTCTCCCCCCAGTCCCCCGCCCTTCACTCTTCACCCCCATACCCCCCACCCTGCCCTTCTCCCCCCAGGCCCCTGCCCCTCACTCTTCACCCCATACTCCCCCCCCCAACCCTCTCCCCGGGCCGAAGCCGTTACCTCGTCCCCGAAGCGTACCACCTTCTGGCCGGTGGTGAGGCGCAGGCCGGGGTAGCAGGCGGGGGCAGCGGCAGCGGCGCGGGCGGCCCCGCGATGCGCCGCGTAGCGGGCCTGGACGTGCGGCTCCACCAAGCACTTGTCAATAATCTCATCCTGCTGGCGGGGCGGCAGCCGCTCCCAGTCGGGCCCGTAGCGCTCGCGGATCCGCTCCTTCTCCGCCATGATCTTCCGCGCCATCGGGCTCAGCGAGGAGAAGTAGCTGAAGCGTTTGCGCTCCCACTCGTCCAGCGGCCGGTTCCCGTTCAGCACCGCGGTGCGGGAGGCGGCGATCGCCGCAGCCATGGAGGCCATCGTGCCCCTGCCCCGCACACGCTGAGCCCGGAGAGACGCCGGGAAGAACCGCCTCCTCCGGCCCCAGCAGCGCCCTGCTCTTATTCAACACCCTTTGCTGCTCCCTGCGCACTCCCACGGCCTTTTCCTCCTCCCGGCACACTGCCTAGTCCCTCACGCCTCCCTACCCATTCCCTCGCTGTACACTCCCCTTCTCCTCCCTGCACATTCCCTATGCCCTCTCTATACACGCCCCCTTTCTCTCAGTACACTCCCCCTTTTCCTTTCTCCTCCCATCTGCTGCCCCAAGTCAAAGTGTTTTTTGTCGACATGACAAGCCCTGCAAAAATAAAATGTAGAAATCTCTGGTCTCATCTCTCTGGCAGAGCATGGTTGCATCAAGCCCTACCCCAGGGCTTCCCAGCCTGTTTGGGTGTTAGCCCCTATTCATCTTTGTCATCATTGGCCTTGTGTTGGTTCAGTGGCATGTCTCTTTCCTTTCTTTTATGCAGTTTTTCACTCATAATTTGTTACTAGTAAATTTGACCATTTCTGATAATCTGAGGAAATGTTTCTTGCACATCCTTTGTATTTTGGAGTATATGCTGTGTTTCTTTTTTTACTTCTCTGGCACACTGGTCACCCCCCACCCTTAGAATTTACCCTGTGCTGTCTCTTTCCTCACATTTATGGTCTGCTTTTCTATTTGGTGGGACCTTACATTAGTTTTCCACATTTCATTTTGGAAGTGTGTTCAGGGCTATGTGGCTAGCTAACTTCTTTTTTATCTCATCTACGGTGACTTGTATAGTGTGGTTTTAGTCAGGCACTTCTGAGCATGTCTCATATGTACTGCTGGCTTGGTGATTTTCATGATTCTTTCTATTTCAGTATTATTTTATTCAGTACAAGAAACATATTGGAGGAAGCCCAATGACTCATAGAGGAGGTGTCATCCTGAATCAGGTATTCTTACTGCTAGTGCTTTTTCCACAGTAATTATTAATACCCAGTGCTTTCCAAAGGAGGTAATTACTGAGGGGGAAACTGAGGCATGGGGCAATTACTTGCCTAGGGTCACCCAGCAGGTCCGTGACAGAGCAAGAAATAGAATCCAGATCTCCTGCCTCCTAATCAGTTTACCCTTCTCACTTTGTCCCCCCAACAGTAGAGAGATTTAGCAACTCTTACTAATTGAGTTATGCTGTGTGGAGTTGGTTACCCCCAACATATTAAAACAGGCTCAGTAGTAGTGTTTGGATTTTTTTTTTTTTTAAAGATAAGTGAAAGTTCAGTAGCTTGACCAACTGGGCAGTGTTAGAATAATTATATTTTCTTGCATAAATATATAGAAGTAGTGGATAGTATTTCTATTATTGTGAAAGTACCCAGAGCAATGCATGATTGAATGATTTTTCTACGAACACATACAATAAATAAAACTTTTGCTCTGGTTGGTGTGGTACAAGAGGAATATTTCCAATAGCATAAAGCATAAAGGGTTAAAAGAAGTGCAGAAGGAGAATTCTGTTTCATTAAAAATTAAAGAGGGACTAGCTGCCACGACAGAAACTCTCATCACTAGAGCTCTCTCTACTATAGGTACTGATTGCAAGGTAAACACATTAATTCTAATCAGTGTCCATATGGGTTCATGCATATGGTTGAAGATTACAGGCTGATGATTCTCTGATGCTGCAAGGGTTTGGGCTGTCATATCCAAATATACCAATCTCTGAGCTGAAAATAGTATTGCCACAAAACCCACTGTGTCTGGACTGATGGGGGAAAGGATGGAGGTTAACTTCTTACCATATAATAGGCTTCTTCCATTCATCTTCCATTAGCCCAGTGGTTCCCAAACTGGGGTTCACAAAATGTTACAGGGGGTTCTCACGAAAAAATTCCCTAATGGCGGACAGAACTGTCCATAAGGACCCCGGGCAGCACGGGCCAGCAGCCCGGACCCTTGGGGACATCCAAGAGCTAAGCAAGCATATCTATCACGCTGAGGAGATTTAAACTTCAAGGCTCCTTTTACGAAATAGAAAGGGAGGTGGATTTTTTTTTGCTGTTTTTAAAATTAAATAGGCTGCTACTGTTGTTTTTAAATTATTATGAAGAATAAGTTTAAGCTTTGTTGTAACGTGCATTGTTTACGTGGACTGCTCAAGACCTGAATGCTTGTGTAGGAGGAACTCTCTGAGCTGGCTTCTTAAATACCTTCATGCTGTTTCACATCTGATACTCCTTGATGAAACATAGGCGCCAGTATGGGGGGTGATGAGGGTCACATGATGCCCCCACATCAGCACGCCTCCCTGTGGGTCCCTGCCCTTTCTTTCCGGTGGCCTCCCTGGGCCCCCCACTTTTCTGGCAGTGCCCCCCCAGTCCCTGTGGTGCATGGGGGCTTTGCTCCCTCACCCCTTTTTTCTACTGGCACCTCTGATAGGAGCCTTGTCTTATAATAGGCTTAATCAAAAGTGATACAAGCTACAGAAGTGAGATCTTGGAAGAGTGTTGCCATTTTCATAACAATAAAAATACTGTAATGATAAATAATAATTAATAGTGTGTAATAAGCATGTCATAAAAACAATTTTTATATGTCCAAGATCAATGCTTTTATAATTTATGCTGAGGTAAGGGAGAAAATCCATGGAAATGTTCATTTTTAGGAGGGGGTTCACGAGACTTGATATTTTAGTGAAAGGGGTTCACGGGTTGTTAAAGTTTGGGAACCACTGCATTAGCCCAATCATTATGTTTGTTAAACTAGTTTGGAAGCATTTGACTAAAGCTCACTCTTCATTAATCAGCCTCTGTATATCACACCCAGAGAAGCAAGTTGACACACCACACCTATCTATTCATTTTCAATTACTATAATTTTTCTTCTAGATGCCTTTATTTTGAAAGAAGGGGTAGACAAAGTCAGAAGAGTGGAAGAAAGAATGGTAGATAAAAATATCAACAGCAGGGATTTGTTTGTGGAGGAGGCCAGGGAAATGTTCCTGCCCCCTCCCACCTCAAAAAACGTTTCCCTTTGATTTTATTATCATCATAGCACCTAGCAGCCCTAGTCAAGGACCAGGATCCCATTATGGTAGGCACTGTACAAACACAGAATAAAAAGACAGATTGATACTTAGTCCCTGCCCCCAAAGTGCTTAGACAAGCGACAACTGATGGACACAGAAAGACGGCCATGTGAATATAAGGAAATGTTAAGACAGTATTGGTCAGTCCACCAGCAACCAAGTTGTCAAGCTTTTTGTAAGCATCAAAACAGAGAAGGGTTTTGAAGAGGGATTTGAAGGATACTGAGGTAGCTTTGCAGATGTTTTATGGGGAGTTCCTCCCAGGCATGAGGGACAGCATAAGAGAAAGCACAAAGGTAACTTGCCAGCCAGCCTGCCCTAGTACGTTTCCCCCTTCTGCCTAAATGATACAATCACAGGAAAACTTACAATCTGGAAGGAAAGATATCTTATGGCTATAATAAAGCCAGCCCAGAGATCTGAGCTCTACTCCTGACAGCTTCAAAGCTGCTGTACCTCAGTTTTTCCACCAGGCTAAAGATAATTACTTTTATCACAGGGATATTCTATTTAATTTATTATTGTTTGAGATCCTTAGATAGAAGGTCCAATAGAAATGGGTAGTACTTACTTATAGGAAGGGAGGTAAAAAAGATGTCCAAACAGGAGGGTGAACAAGATAAGACCCCCACACCACAATTTGGCAGCAAATTACTGTAACAGCTCCCATCTCTCTTATGGGGAACATCACACTTATTTTAGGCTTTTAAACGTACTCCCTTTTGATCATAAGACTTTGAAGAGAATGATCATTAGTACTAGTTAGAGCCAGACAGTGCAGGAAGGCTGTGTGCAAATATTCCGGTAATACAAGCTTTGCCAATGGACCTAGGTCTTCACTAACTTCTGCTGCTGTTCTAGTCTCGCACTTCCCTCTCTTGAGCAAGTAATGCCAATCATCCCAAATGCTGTGACAATTTTGTGAGTTGGACAAATACTCCCTAGTAAATATACCATACACTGAATTTCCATGAAATATTTGTCCATTATTCTAGACTTCCTGGGGGATTCTAGAGTTTAGGATGCTGAAGTTCAGTACCCTAAAGTCACACTTATTGGTCCCAAAAATTGTTTTATAGAAATAAGCTCCCTCAAGTGAACTCTGCTCTTTGAATATCCAACTCAGAAAGGTTCCTGTTGCACATAGACAGGAGTGGGTAGAGAGCATGGGTCTACGGAAAACCTGCTCATAACTGTCTGCTTTTCTGACCTTTGGGCAAGGTCTGTCCACTTCTGCAACATTGCAGGAGGAAAAACAAAAATAATTGGGGAAGGGAGGTGAAAGGAATAATCTGTATACTTCCTGCTGAACCACTGTTACTGGTATAACTCTTGACTGGGGGAAGTCACAGCATTTTCCAGTCAAATGTGACCGACTATTCTTGCAGCCCTGGGTCTGCTTGCATATGAGGTCTTCAAGCACTGTCTGGATCTAGTCACCCAACAGATATTAAACAGGTTGTCTGGTGAGTGCATGTATACCAATAATGTACCAAGATTCAATCATCTTTAAAATCTAATCCTATCTTAAATTATCTCTTCTCTCCAAAGAGCCACTCTTGCTGCACTTGCAGCTCCATTAGCATTAAGTGGGAGTTACAAATGCACAATGGAAAAAAAGTATTTGAACCTCACTTGGATTACACTGGGGGGTAGCTAATGTGGAACAAAGTAGGATTTGTTTCAGTAATGTATGGGAGGAGTAAGAGATAAGTGGAAGGAGATGGATGTTTTCACTACCCTTCTCATGTAGCTTTGGTGTGCACTATGAACTATAATGTTCAAAGAGAACAGGGGCTCCAACCACACCCATTTTTTGAGATTACATTGAGGTCTCTTCCCCCCCAAAGAAATGGGCAAGAGATGCTTTTTATACAAGTGAAAGTTTAGGTCTCCAGCTATCAAGTGATGTTCTTTTTTAAGGTGGCAATGATCCTAGTTAACTACTGAAATTGGGTTGTAAATCCACAAAAATTTTAATGTAGTCTCTAGATCAGTGGTTCTCAATCTTTCCAGACTACTGTATCCCTTTCAGGAATCGGATTTGTCTTGGTCTTGTGTACCCCAAGTTTCACCTCATTTAAGTACTACTTGCTTACAAAATCAGACATAAAAATACCAAAAAGTGTCACAGCACACTATTACTGAAAAATTGCTTCCTTTCTCATTTTTACCATATAATTATAAAATACATCAATTGGAATATAAATATTGTACTTACATTTCAGTGTGATATTTGAGCCTGTTTTTCACTTGTGAGCCTTGTCTGAAGCCCAAGCCCCACCTCCCAGAGCAGAAGCATGTAACGTAGCTTCACAGGGCCCCTTGTGGTATGGTGCCCCGGGCAATTGCCATGCTTGCCACCCCTAATGCTGGCCTTGTACTTGCGACCCCCTAAACCCATCCCGTGACCCCCGAGTGTCACAACCCCCAGGTTGAGAAACACTGATCTAGATGAGTTGAATACCCCCTGGAAGACCTCTGGTACCCCCAGGAGTACACATACCCCTGGTTGAGAACCTCTGCTCTAGATCTGCTTGGGGAGACCCATAAACTAAGTTTTTATTTCTCTCGTTTTCTGTTCTTTGCTATAGTGACTTTTTTTTAGAAAACTAAACTCTCCCATACACTATCTTTAGGATGTCAAATTAGGAAACCCTCCTGTTCAGGTAACTTCAAACTTTGTTGAAAGATTCTGTCACAGCCCCAGATCTACTGATTTGAGAGCAGTGTGACTGAATTTTAGGGACAGGGGAACACTGAGCTTATAATGGAAACTCACATGCAATCTTAAGTATGGAGTGATGGCAGTCACTCTGTAATATAGTCTACTGGTGACAGCACAGTATTGTTTTTTAATACTTAACTCCTCTTCAGAGGTGCATTTTTTAAACTCCCCTCCCTACCTTAACTCCACTGCACCGCCAATTCTATTCTCAGAGGCCCCTCCTTTCAGTCACAGACATGGGCATTCTCAGTTCTTTGCCACTTTCTTTAGGGGGACATTATTTATTCCTCATGTACATCCTCAAACATTCAAAAAGCCACCTCTTGTGGCAGTAGGGTGTTAGAGAGGGGAAGCTGTGTGTATCTTGAGTTGTTAGAGTTCATCAGGGAGCTGCAGCACTCACTGCCTGGAGGAGGAAGGGTTACATAAAGATGTGTAGCTATTTTCTTCTGGGCAGTGTCTGATAATCAGGGTGTTGGGGATTGCCTGCCCTCTGCTGCTAAATGACCTCTCTGCATCTGTCACATTCAAGCTCCAAACGGCTGCAGGTATGTCAATTTTACACCCCTTGCAAAGAAGTTGCTCCCTCAGATATTTTTCACACTCTCTGATTAGGGCACAGCCTTGCAGTTGCCCACATAACCCTGAGCTCTGGAAAATTCAGAGTACATAAAACAAAGAACATAATTAATGGAGACTAGCAGAGGGAATACTGTGCCCACAAAGTGCTTGTGACAACAAAGTGAATTTTGTAAAGTGATATTGTAAAAAAAGACTTCTGAAAGTCATGATCCTAGAAACAGAAGTGTTTTTTTTTCTTTTGTTTACTGTTTTTGAGGTGCAGGACAACATTAAAGACCAAAAACTAGCCCAGATTAAGTAACTGAGAAAATGGCCACATTGAGGAAATAAACCATCTAACCCACCCTAGTCTACTGGAGATTTTGTGGCTGAAGCCACCAACTCCACAAAAGCTGCCAAGATCACTCAGGAGACAGAATCTGCATAGGTTACATAGGTCCCCCTGATTCTGAAGATAAGCCACAATGTACTGGGACTCCTTGCAAATCATGGTGGTCACTTCTGTTGCTGCCTAAAAGAAAATCCACCTCTTTCTATGAAATACAGTCTGTGGTGTCACCCTCACTGCCTGAGTTGAGCCTGGCCAGCCTGATGGGCTACCCTACTAGCTCTGAGTTTCTGCAGGATGTGTCCCTCCCTACCACCATCTGACAAACCAGCCTAAGCAGCATTCCAGGTGGCTCTCCCAGTACAATCACAACCTATTGGTGCCCTCCACATCAAGAAACCCAACAGCAGCATGCCAGCCTCACTTGCAAGTAACAACGCCCATCAGTGTAAGTCTGTCATTTGCTCACCAGAAAAGGCTCATTTTAAGCATATCATTTGTTTATTTTTATTTCCAAAGTTTGTTTACCTGAAAACAATTTCTTTACAAGTGTTCCTGACATTATTTGTCAAACAGGTGTTTGAAACACTTCTTCATAGGACAACATTATGTAAAGTGTGTATTTATGCATTACACACATAGTATGGTTCATAAAGTTTTCACAGTTAAATTTTTTGTTTTGAAGAACCTGAAGACATATGACTGAAAGACAGAGGAGATATGGGATTTTCAAAGTGCATTAAGGAAAACATTCTTTAAGAACAAAATCCATATCTGCAGCAGGTTCGAAATAGTTCCCATTCAATTATATCATATCACCCTTAGGTTTGGTCACTGAAATAAATTTGCTATTAGGAAGGCAGTGGCATTAAATTATGCACGGAAACATTCATCCAAAGATTTTCCCGTTTGTTGAGAGCCCTAAGGTAAAGAAAATGGTTCAAACATTACATTTATCAAAAATTGTATCAAAAGTAACAAAGGACCCAGTTTCTTCATAATTTTTCCTTTTCAAAAATAATTTACAAAACAAGAGGTCTTGGCCCTTTATTTATATAAATTATACAGCAACTATAGTTTTTTTAAGACAACGAGAAGAATCTGCATTTAGCACCTCAGTCATTGTTCTTAATGTTGGAAAAGTCTCTGATACTGATGGGAGACTCTTGTAAGAAGGAGAAATACTGAAAAAGAGAACAAAATTAACAAACTGCGATAGAATTTAAAAATTTACTTCAAGGACAAAGTTTCAGTCTGTCCTGATTTAGAGCCCAATCTTGGTCAGGAGTTTGTTGCTCAAATCTTTTGCTCACCATGACTCACACCTCAGCAAGTAGCCTCAGCATGGAGAATGAGGCAATCACTATATAAAGGAGCCTTCTGGGATGGCAATAATTAGGATGAACTAAGATTTACTTCTCTAACAACCATTATTCATTTTGTAAAATAACCACTCCAAACTGCTAACCACAAATTGGGAGAAGTTGATTTCATTCAGATACATCATTTCAGTACTCTTCATAGTGAAGGTGGTGTCAACACTTGTTTTAATACATTAATGAAAACTGTGAGAGTAAAAATTGCAAAATGAACATTTACAGTTTGCACATCATGAGTATTAAGATGATAACGTCAAAGTTTGTGTGGATTCAATTTAAAAAAATGGTCTGCTTCAATGTTGCATCAGTGTAGTATATTTAATGTGTTCCTTTCCTTCATATAAGGAAATTTAATTTGTTTGATTTACAAGTAAATTTATTATCTGAAAGTGCAGTTGGTCTCAGATTCAAATTAATGTACCTGAATGTTTATGCTTTCCTTCATTTAAATAGAATATAGTTCTAGTGAAAGTTAGCAGACTGACAACCATAGATAATTAAGTTAAACTATCAACAGAAGAGGTAGAGCACAGAGCAGCAGTGCAGGATTTCCTTAAGCTACCCCACAAAGTGCCTAAATCCTGACCTAGAGGGATCACCTTTAGGAATGTTTAGGAACCTATTTCAGTCTCCAGCCCATTCAAAATTTTGCTTTTGTACTGAGAATGACCACAAAGGGGACAATTAGTGTCAAGTTTGTGATGTGAGCACCCGTTTACAAGGAATGAACGTGTGTACTCCATTGTAAATATGTCTGGATATACACACACACTAGAATATATTTATGTAACAAAAGGGTAGTTTTAAAATACTAGATTTCATTCTGCACTAAAAACATTCACATTTTTAACCCCTTTTAATTTCTCCTCCATAAATGCCCTCAGAGGCCTGGTATTGCTGAGAACCTCCGGGAAATGAGCTAGATGTGGATCCCGCCAGCGCCACGTGAATTAGCCAAAGTAGGATGGATCAATAGTGACTCACTTTTCCCCCTGGTGCTACCAAACCCAAATCCTTATCCCTGTGTGCTTCAACACCTTGTACAGTAACTCCCTCTCGCTTAACGTTGTTTCGATCTTAAGTCCCTGCTCAATTACAGAACATGCTCCATTTAAAGTCGTGCAATGCTTCGCTATAATGTCGTTTGGCTGCCTGCTTTGTCCACAGCTGGCAGCCCCCCATCAGCTCCCCTATGCTCCCCCACCACCCAACCGCCGGCAGACCCCACGGATCAGTGCCTTCCCCCACCTCCTGCCCATGGCAATCTGCTGGCTTGCAGTGTTCAGGAGAGAGGGGGGAGGAGCGAGGACTCGGCGTGCAGGCCCCCCCCCCCCGCCCTGCCTCCTGAATGCCGCAAACTAGCTGATTGCCATGGGCAGGAGGCAGGGGAGGGAGGGGGGAGGCTGAGCGCTGAGTCCTCATTCCTTCCCTCTCCCTCCTGCCCCCTGAACGTCGCAAGCCAGCTGATTGCCAAGGGCAGGAGGGAGGGGGGAGGAGTGAGGACGCAGAGCGTCTCCCCCCTCCCTCCTGCCCGTGGCAATCAGCTGGCTTGCGGCATTCAGGAGGCAGGGAAGGGAGGGGGAGCCTGCGTGCTGTGTCCTCGCTCCTCCCCCCTGCCTCCTGAACGCCGCAAGCCAGCTGATTGCCGCAGGCAGGAGGCAGGGGAGGGAAGAAGGAGGAGCGAGGACGCGGCGTGCGGAGTAAAGGGGGGGGTTTGAGGGAAGGGGTGGAGTGGGCGGGCCTAGGGTTGAGCCCCCCCACCCCTGGTGCTTGCAGAGTGGGGGAAGCTACCGCTGCTGCTGCACAACGTGCTTCTCCCAGCCTACAGCAACTTCAGCCTCCTTGCCTGCTTCATTGTCTCCAGTGCCAGTGGGCTGTGCCTGTGTGGGGTAAGGCGGGGGCACCTCCCAACTATAGTACTGTACTGTACGGCAAAAAGAAATTTCCCTGGAATCTAGCCTCCCCCCCATTTACATTCATTCTTATGGGGAAATTGGATTTGCTTTAAGTGAAATGATGTTAAGTCGCATTTTTCAGGAACATAACTACAACGTTAAGTGAGGAGTTGCTGTACTACTCCTAGACTGCTGGGCAGGCCCATGACTTATTATTTAAACTTAATATTGAAAGTCACTAATTTTACTATGCGCAGGTGCTATAAGGTATTTAGTTGGTGGCAATTTTTTTAAAAAATCTGTATTAAGTTACAGTTTAAACAATTTAACACAGACGGAATTCTAGTATCCTGCTGGGGACCAATGGTGAAATTCACCGCAGTACAGAGGGTCTATGCAAGGCTATATGTACCACATTAACCTGTAGCATAGGCATTAAGTGGATTTTCATTGGTACATATAGCCTTGTGCATGCCCTCTGCACTACAGGGAATTTTATCATGACAGGCTGTAGTACAATAAACTGGCTCACAGGAAGCATGATCATCTTAACATTTATGCTTTACTAAGGACTATCACAGGTCATATTTGTTTTACATACACATATACATTTTGTTTAAGTCTGCATATAATAGTTTTGAATTTTTTTCTTTGACAAAACGTTTACCTTTGGAGATTCATCCAGCTTCTGGCTATTTTGCTAAAGGCCTCAGAACCAGGTGCTGTCATGGCTTCAAAATCAACCAACTGAAACAAAACATATCATCAACAAATAATTACAAAGGAGTAAGAAAATATGGCATTTTGAAAAATGCTAATTTATTGTTAGCACATCCATGAGAAGGCACAATGCCTTTCCGAATCTATTAAGAAAAACTAAACCCGTGGAATTAGATAAGTACCTGGGTTGTCACCAACGTTTTCATCCTTTTGCAGTGGAATCTAGCATATCTTATGTCTTAATCAGAATTAATGGACACTAGTGATTAAATGCCATAAAATTATAAAATCAAGGGTGGTTTTAAAACAATAGATTATATTCCCCATTAATAAATACAAATTGGAAGGCTGGATGTTTGTTCTGTAGTATTAGTTGATGGCCTACTGAAAAAATTCAGTAATGCCAGAAATCTGGGATAATATTGGGCTTTTCTAGCATTTTACATTAATCTAATTCTTCCCATTACATATTTCTGAACTCCAGTTTAGCAT
The DNA here is from genome assembly GCF_028017835.1 of Emys orbicularis. Classification (NCBI taxonomy): domain Eukaryota; kingdom Metazoa; phylum Chordata; order Testudines; family Emydidae; genus Emys; species Emys orbicularis. The sequence continues at coordinate 132,853,144 of NC_088685.1, read as the reverse complement.
TAGTAACAACTATGATTTAAGGGTGGGGTTTTTTTTTTTGTAATTTTGACATGTATACTACTAAACACAGCCAAGATACCTGGGCAGCTTCACATCAATAAAGGCCAGTCAAAGTGCAATACCCTATTTCAGTGGTGGGCAACCTGTGGGCCGCACGCAGCCCATCAGGGTAATCCGCTGGCAGGCCGCAAGACCGTTTGTTTACATTGACCATCCGCAGGCACGGCCGCCCACAGCTCCCAGTGACCGCGGTTCTCCATTCCCGGCCAATGGGAGCTGAAGGAAGTGGCGGCCAGCATGTCCCTGTGGCCCATGCTGCTTCCCGCAGCTCCCATTGGCCAGCAACGGCGAACCGCAGCCACTGGAAGCTGCGAGTAGCTGTGCCTGTGGACGGTCAATGTAAACAAACTGTCTCGCGGCCCACCAGCGGATTACCCGGATAGGTTGCGTGCGGCCCATGGGCCGCAGGTTGTCCACCACTGCCCTATTTCGTCTCATAAAGGTCAATCAAAAAACTAGTCAGAAAAATACATTTTGCACTCTGCCCTGAAGCTTACCAAATTCATGCTCTGGTGGATTGCTGAAGAGAACAGATTAGTAATTGGCCCTCCACTGAGAAAGACTTGCTGCTGGACATGGAAAGTTCAAAGTGCATTTCACTTTGAAGTGACTAGAAGTGGCAGTGAGGTTCCATTAGAATTCTTTGAGGGTGTCAAGCATGTGGACAAGGGTGATCCAGCTGATACAGTGTACTTGGATTATTAGAAAGCCTTTGACAAGGTCCCTCACCAAAGGCTCTTTAGCAAACTAAGCAGTCAGGGATAAGAGGGAGGGTCCTCTCATGGATAAGTAAAAGATAGGAAACAAAGAATAAATGGTCCGTTTTCACAGTGGAGATAGGTAAATAGCAAGGTCCCCCAAGAATCTGTACTGGGAACCTACCTGTTCAATATATTCATAAATGATCTAGAAAAGGGGATGAGCAGTGAGGTGGCAAAATCTAAAGACAATACAAAGTGACTTGAGATAGTTAAGTCCAAAGCTGACTGCGAAAGTTACAAAGGGATCTCAGTAAACTGGGTGATTGGGTGACAAAATGGCAGATGAAATTCAGCATTGATAAGTGTAAAGAAATGTACACTTGAAAACCTAATCCCAACTATACATACAAAATGATGGGGTCTAATTTAGCTGTTACCACTCCAGAAAGAGATCTTGGAGTCATTATGGATAATTTTCTGACAACATCTGCTCAATGTGAGGCAGCAATCAAAAAAGCTAACAATGTTATGAACCATTAGGAAACTGACAGATAACAGAAAATATCATAATGCCAATATATAAACCCACGGTACGCCCACACCTTGAATACTGTGTGCAATTCTGTTCACCCATCTCAAAAAGGATATATTAGAATTGGAAAAAGTACAGAGAAGGGGTATGGAACAGCTTCCATATGAGGAGAGATTAAAAAGACTGGGACCTTTCAGCTTGGGAAAGAGACGACTAAGAGGGGATATGACAGGTCTATAAAAACATGAGTGGTGTGGAGAAAGTGTTATTTACCCATTCACATAAACACAAGAATTAGGGGTCACCCAGTGAAATTAATAGGCAGTAGGTTTAAAACAACATAAGGATGTACTTCTTCACACAACGCAAAATCAACCTGTGGAACTCGTTGCCATGGCACATTATGAAGGCCACAAGTATAATTGGGGGTTCAAAAGATGGTCAGGGATGCAACCCCTTGCTCCAGATGTCCCGAAACTGCAAACTGCAAAAAGCTGGGACTGGATGAAAAGATATGGATTGCTCAAAATTGCCCTGTTCTGTTCACTCCCTCTGAAGCATCTGGCACTGGCCACAGTAAGAAGACAGGATACTGGGCTAGATTGACCACTGATCTGACACAGCATGGCCATTCTTATTTGTTCTCTGCTTATTGTCAATTTTCAATATTGAATGAGCTCAATTTTTTCTTGCTATCAGCCCTCTAAACTCATCAATAGTAACAGAGAAGCTAGGTTCTGTACTTCCTTTTTCATGCCTCATCACCAGTAAAAGGTATTGCAAGCCAAACTTGGTTATCAGTTACACCTGTATAATATAATTTTCTTCAATGGTTTCAAAGGAGGAATAGAATCCAGCTCATTCTCCCTTAGCTGAATTGGTTCTGCAGTGTTAACAGTAAAAAGAGAGGTTACTCACCTTGTGCAGTAACTGCAGTTTGTCCAAGTTGTGTCCCCCTCTGGGTGCTCAACTTCCATTGCACATGCACCTCTCGAGTCCTTGATGAGAGATTCATACACTAGCAGTGCCCCTTCAGCCTGCACACACGCCCTAAAAGCCTCCTCGTGCTGGACACCGAGGCAATGTAGGGATGCGCGAGCAAACCACCCTCAGTTCCTTCTCCAGACAAACGTGTCCACATAGAACAATCCAAAGCAGAGGTGAAGGAAGGGCAGGTAGTCGAGCACTTATAGAGAAATATATCTCAAAAAATTGCAGTTACAGCACAAGATGAGTAACCTCTTCCTCTCCTTCGAGTAGTGTCCCTGAGTGCTCCACTTCAGGTGACTTCTGAGCAGTTTTTCCAAAGGGAGGAGCGAGCTTTGGAACTGAGTCCAGAACTGAAGCTAGTACTGCAGCAGTCAGAGCTGCATTGGATCTGATGGCATGGATTAAAGAGTAGAGCTTCAAAAATGTACGTCCAAAAACCCAGGCAGCAGCCCTACACATCTCAGACACTAGTATGTTCTTAAGCAAAGCAGTGGATGTTGCTTGTGACCTGGTAGAATGTGCTATCATCCTTCGAAGAGGATGAAAGCCTGCGGTCTCATAACAAGTGATACATCCAGATATCCATCCCGATAGTGTTTGAGAGGAAATTGTGGATCCCTTGGATCTATTCGTGAAGATGAACAGCCTGGGTAACCTTCAAAATTGCTTTGTCCTATCCAAGTAGGAGGCCACAGACTTTCTAACACCCAGGGTATTAAAAGAGGCCCCTGCAGAGAGTTATGTGGCTTTGGGAAAAACACTGGTAAAATGAACAGATTGGCAAAGAAGGAACCTCCAAGAGAACCTTAGGTAAGAATTTAGGATGTGTATGTAAAGAAACCTTATCCTTGAAGAATACTGTAAAGGGAGGATCTGCCATCAAGACACCACTCTCCCCAACTCTACAGGCCAACATGATGGCTACTAAAAAGGCCATCTTCATAGATAAATGGAACAGAGAACAGGCTGCCATAGGTTCAAATGGATGTTTCATAAGGTACAACAGAATCTCAGGGTTGTGAACTGACCAGTCAACCACACACCTCATTTGAAACCAGAAGTATGCAATCAGGCAGCAGCAGAGACACTCCCCCCCCCCCCCCCAAAAGCAAGTACAGTACTGTGTTAAATGTAAACTACTAAAAAAAAGGGAAAGTTAAAAAAAAGATTTGACAAGGTAAGGAAACTTTCTGTGCTTGTTTCATTTAAATTAAGATGGTTAAAAGCAGCATTTTTCTTCTGCATAGTAAAGTTTCAAAGCTGTATTAAGTAAATGTTCAGTTGTAAACTTTTGAAAGAACAACCATAAGGTTTTGTTCAGAGTTACGAACAACCTCCATTTCTGACGTGTTCGTAACTCTAAGGTTCTACTGTAATTGAGAACCAGATTGAGGTCCCAGTCTCGAGAGGTGCATGTGCACCTGAAGTGTGGCCCCCTAGAGATACTTCTCAAAGAAGCAGCTTATTTTTGTCAGTAAAGTCAGCAGCTATGACTAACTATACAAAAGGAACATATCTGATGAGTGAGGTGGTATCATTTTTACATAGTCACTTTTCAGACCAGAACTTCACTTTAAATTCCAGAACCAACAGCAAAGGTAATTCAGCAGATCATACATAACTCCTGTGGCAGAAGATGGGGTGAGATGCTCTTTCATATAAATGTGTTTCAGAACTCTGTAAATTGCAACCACATTGAACTTCATCTGAAAGCAAAGAGGAAACACTACTATTGCATGCCCATAAGAGCCCACTGCACTCCAGAGATAAGATTTGCATTCTGCTCAAGCTGAATCTTCAGAGACTTCTTCAAGGGGAACCACAAGTAGGAGGTCACCACTGGGATCTGGCCTCAAGGTTATAAAAGGCATGGATTACTATGAAAGGTCCACATCGGAGGGGAACAGCTACAGCCTCAGGGCTAACCATAGATGCTGAAATATACTATATATCACAGTTATCATCTGAGAATCCACAAAAACACAAAAAGCAATGAATCCTAAAAAACACTATAAAATTGTAAGCCACCATGGTAAAGCATGGACAAACACTTGATACACACACTCTGAGTCCTTGCTTATTCCTTCAGCTGCTTCTCCATACTTAGAAGTATCACTTCTGTTATCTAGGTTGAGCCAGTGTATTTTTATGTAGAACTTGCCTTTCCTTTTGGTATTTTTCCTGCTACTTCTTTCCCACTTGCCATCAGTGCTCCCATGATCACCGAATAAGCTATCACACTAAAAAATAAAGAGCAACAAGTCTCTTTCCGTAATATTTTTCAGTTGGAATTATTTTACATTATACAAATTCAACTTCTTACTCCTCAGTTAAAAATTAAAAAAGCACTTCAAGATATTTTTTTTTATTAGAGATAAAAACAGACATCTGACACCTTCCTAAAAATCAGGGATTCAGGTACTGAGGAACTGTAGTTCTGTAGCCTTATTGATGGATTGTTTACTGATTGATTAATTAGTTAATATTGATTAGCCTCAGACCATAGTGGTCAATAAAGGTTCAGTCTCCTGAGGGCTACAGCATCAGGAATGTTATCAGTATCATCAGAATAAGAGACCCTAGAAACAACTGCAATTTATCACAAGTCCCTTTATTAACAAATCCACTAAGCAGATAAACAATCCCACATACAATAAAATAGAATAGCAGATGGAGAGATAATGCACAAAATCAGTCACTAACCTGGATCCTCTTGAGAGTGGCATTAAGTTATAGAAGTAATAAACTAAAGACAGGATTAGATGGCACACAGCATCTGCCTCCTAGGTAAAAAAAATGCAAGCAGGGGCTCAAAAAATACTTTAGTGTACAGATATGAGATGAAGAAACATGTAAGACTGTTAGTGCACTTTGTAATACCCTCCATTAAGTAATGATACAATATATTCAACCCTAAGGTGTGGGGTTTTTTTTAAATAAAGAAAAATATATCATAAGTTTCAATAAAATGGAACCATCCCTATTGTGAACGTTGGAAGATCAAGTAACTCAAAAAGGTCAAGTTAAGGAATTAGCTTGAACAACAAACTAGCATTGTATTTCACCCAGCACTAAGGCATTATGCTATGTCAAAGATCCTGATAAATCTAAAGCACAGCCAGCTTCTCAGGTAGAATGCAATCAACCTGAAAACAATTCTATTGTTTTGTCATGTATTTATGTCAATTCTCATTTTACAACTGGCTGTCAGGAACCAGTCTATGAATAACATTAAATAGTGCTCATCATGGTAATAATATGCAGTGGTTGCAAGCCAGGATAAAAAAAAATAATGGCATTTTTATTATGGAACATTTCATGCTGTGTGTTTGGAATTAAACTATTACTTTAGCAAAGCAGAGCAACTTAATAGATTACCCTTAAACAATGGAAACCTTTCACTTAATTTCGTCTTACTAGTAGCATTTCTGTATGAGGTGAATTTTATTACTTGTTTAGGAACTGTTCCAAAAAATCTGAATATTAGAGCAATGCACAGTAAACTGGATTGTATTTTGACAAAAATAAAAAATGATAGTATAGATATTAAAAATTAATTATATAAAGGATTCATGGATTACAAGGCCAGAAGAGACCACTGCTATCATCCAATCTAACTTTCAGCATAATACAGGCCACAGAACTTCCCTAATTAATTCCTGTTTGAACCAGAGAATATCTTTTAGAAAAAACAGCCAATCTTGATTTTAAAATTGCCAGTGATGGAAAATCCACGATAACCCTTGGTAAGTATTCCAACGGTTAATTACCCACATTACATCCGGACAAAATTTGAAGTTGAAGCTAGCATGAATTAATTGTTTCCATAAAAACCTTACCCCAAGTTCTGCAGATAGAATTAGTACTTTTCCTTTGGCTGTTAGATCCTTATATAGGGCATCTATTTCTGCATGATACAGTTGTGTTCTTTCTTCCGTTGTCTGAGTTTCCACTGAAAATAATATGTTCCCAACTCTAATACAAAAGATTATTTGAATAAATTTCAAGACACTAATCAAATACTTGAAAGAGGTGCAAAAATGCAGGATAGTTCAGGCTAATATTTCTTCCCTGCCCCAAAACCTTCTCCCATATCACCCCTACTTAAAGCAAGAAAACAAATCTGCTGCCCACTCAAATGAGAAGCACTGAGGTTGAAATAGAAACATCAGAGAATATATTTTAATATTCTTACTGACAAAGTGGTAGGTGTTATCTGCAATTTTTTATTGCAAATAACTGCTAATATTTTGATGGAAGGAAGTCTAGAGGCTTTTGGGGGTTTTTTTAGATAGAGCATTAAAGTTTTATTTTTACATTTACACCCTTCCCGCACCAATGTTGGCACACAGGGTGGAAACCGTCTCTCCCATTAACCACCATAATTTGCTGCTCCTTCAATTTGCTCTGTGGTATTGAGATAGACTAGCCTGCCCTTCCTCCTAAGGGCTCTTCTTAAGGTTTCTCTTGGGTGCCCTCATTTCCTCATACCAGCTGGTTTCCACTTAACAGCTTTCTGAGGGAGTCTGTGTGCTGGCACCACGAGTAGATGCCTCAAACACGTCCAACGCTTTCTTTCTGCTTCTGGTAGAAATGAGTTGCCGGTTGGGGATTTCTCAGGTCTCTTCATGGGTGACTAAGTCTTTCCAACCAATGCCCAGACTCTTTCATAAGCATTTATTTTCAAATGTGTCTAGTTTTCGGTTTGACATTTTAGTAGATCTCCAGCTCTCTCAGCTGTATGTTAGCAATGAGATTAGGTGTGAATTGAAAATTCTTAGTTTTGTTTTGGTGCCGTACATCTTTGATTTCCATATGCTGTTGAGTTTAGTAAATGCAATAGATGCCTTTCCTATCCCTGATATCACTTCCTTCTTAAGGTCTCTGTTGGCTAACATGGTGCAGCACAGGTATATGAACTGTTCTACCCTCAATATTTTTGCCTTCTAATGGGACGTTACTGCTAAATGTCTGAGTTTCAAGGATATTTGTTTTACCATAACTAAATTTGAGCCCTACTTGACCTACTATTTTTGCCAAGTTGTCTGTCTTTGTAACTTTTCAGAGGTGTTACTCAGAAAAAAATCTTTTATCCACACAATATGAAAACAAGAACTTTAAAATGATCTGGAAAAAGGGCTAAACAGTGAGGTGGCAAAATCTGCAGATGATACAAAACTACTCAAGATAGTTAAGTCCCAGGCAGACTGCGAAGAGCTACAAAAGATCTCTCAAAACTGGGTGACTGGGCAACAAAATGGCAGATGAAATTCAATGTTGATAAATGCAAAGTAATGTACATTGGAAAACATAATCCCAACTATACATATAAAATGATGGATTCTAAATTCGCTGTTACCACTCAAGAAAGATCTTGGAGTAATTGTGAATAGTTCTCTGAAAACATCCACTCAATGTGCACCAGCAGTCAAAAAAACTAACAATGTTGGAAATCATTAAGAAAGGGATAGATAATAAGATAGAAAATATCATATTGCCTCTATAAATCCATGGTACACCCACATCTGTGCAGATGTGGTCGTCCCATCTCAAAAAAGATATATTGGACTTGGAAAAGGTTCAGAAAAGGGCAACAAAAACTATTAGGGGTATGGAATGGCTGCCGTATGAGGCAAGATTAATAAAACTAGGATTTTTCAGCTTGGAAAAGAGATGACTAAGGGGGAGGATATGATAGAGGTCTATAAAATCATGACTGGTGTGGAGAAGGTAAATAACACAAGAACTAGGGGCAACCAAATGAAATTAATAGGCAGCAGGTTTAAAAACAAACAAAAGTATTTTTCCACACAGTGCACAGTCAACCTGTGGAACTTCTTGCCAGAGGATGTTGTGAAGGCCAAGACTATAACAGGGTTCAAAAAAAACCAACAAGATAAATTCATGGAGGATAGGTCCATTAATGGCTATTAGCCAGGATGGGCAGGGATAGTGTTCCTAGCCTCTGTTTGCCAGAAGCTGGGAATGGGCAACAGGGGATGGATCACTTGATGAATACCTATCCTGTTCATTCACTCTGGGGCACCTGGCATTGGCCACTGTCAGAAGACAGGATACTGGGCTAGATAGACCTTTGGTCTGACCCAGTATGGCCATTCTTATGTTCTCTCGTGGTACTTTTCTATTTCAGTCTGTTTTATTTGTTTAGAATCCACAGCATGTTTGTTTTGTTAACTTTGAAACTCCAGAAATGGAATTGTTTCCTAATTAGTGCTAATTACTACAAAATTGTACTGTTTGGTCTGCATGTGGAACTATTCATATTCTTATCAAAATTTTACACTTGTGATTTAATTTTCATAGATGTGACAGTTTCACACAGATAAATATTTTCCCAATATAATGAAACTATCTTGTGCATCATCCCATTACCAATGTGCAGAAGGTCTAGAGATTAAAATTCAAAAGGGAAAAATCCACTGGGGTGCAGTAAAATGTCTACCTTCCACACTAAAGATGTCCGCAGTAGGTTGTAGAACACTTTAAATGATGGTGTAGAATTTAGATTCCCTAAGTAATCTGAATGGAAAGAATGTCTAAGAAAATTATCAATTCCATACTGTTGCAGTGGGACCATAGAGAACATGGGCTTAAAAATCACTCTTTAGGAGTGCTAGCTTCTTGCCTCTCAAAGGGGGTATTTACTATCTCAACCAGTAATGGACCCAATGCCTCCTCACTACACTTTACCAACGAGGAATTACATGAGTCTAACTTGTAGAGTATTGCCTGAAGCATCACAAAACACTCAAAAATCTCAGTAAAGTGAGAAGGCCAAAAACCCCTGTTCTGTCCATCCCCACTTTTAGAATGGATCCACTATGATGGTGGTTTCCAATCCATTCTGATTCAGAGCATTCAGATCTGTTTTTATGGTCTATGAAGTAGACTGAAAAGTTCTCAGAGCAGAAAACATTTAACTCTATATGAGCGGAGACAGCTTTGATTCACCAAGCTGTCAGCCATACAGTTCTGCTGATCAGAATTTTGTGGATACTATTATGAAGGATAAAACTTTTCAACGTGCATTCAACAGCATGAGTTGAATAATAGGGTCACTGTCGGCTGAGACACTGCACACTTGAGAACCACTTCCAGACTCAGAGAAACTAAGTCATCTACACAAATGGCCCAATCACAAGTACAAAATGCCATTAGAACAAGAAATTAATTGCTATTGATAATTCATAATACTTCAACATTTCTTCATTGTCATTTCCTTAAAGATTAGATTAAAAATATGAATTTTTAAAGCAAACGTACTTGTCTCCCGTTATTGTAATTGTGAATCCATCATATTCTTTCCCTTGATCTTTGAGGCTAGGGACTTTTGTGTTTACAGTAAACCCATCTCTTGTTTTACTGTTAAACTGCTTTCAGAAAAAAAGGAAATATATTAGAATAAATATAGAAGGACAAGCTTTCTAGCCACTGTTCTGTAACACAGATTTCTAGAGGACAATTTTAACAAGAGATACCTAGTGCAGCTATGGTCTCCTAAATAAAAAAATTAAATAAAAAAGACTAAGCTAGAACTATACAGACAAATGTTTTTCCCAAGCCCCAATATGATATTCACCATTTGGCATATTAATGTGAAAACAGTAATACGAGTTGTAGAGTCTGTATTTTAGGTTTATACTTTGTAAGTACATGAAGTACTCTAAATTGCATTCCAGAACATAGCTCACAATTTTTAACTGTTAGCCAATCTCATTCAACATCCTTTGCATATTTTTCTCCTCACCAGAAGGAAAAACACAAAACAAAACACATTTTCAAATTTTGCAAAGCCAAAAAATAGTGATTTAAATTTAAAATAGAAGCCAAAGGCCATAACTAATATGTCAATTATAAACCACAATAACTTTATTCAAATAAAACTAAAAGACAAGTTCTATTCAAAGTTACCCACCTATTTGAACAACCAGACCACTTAAATACTAACCGGCTCTCTCAATTTATCCATGCAGCATTAAAGACAATTGCTCCATTTCCATTGTTGAGTGAATGGTTTTTGCAACCATGTATTTTAAAATATAATAGTATGATCCATGGAATTATGTTTTGGCCAAAAGGATTTCATTTTTTAAAAAAATTAAAAGCTTTTATTGAGAAACAGCATTCCAATGTGACATGTACAATTGAGAATGGTATACATGCAATCCAAACCAGATCAAAATCAGTTTTTTGAAGACCGGGAATATTTGCTGCCAGTTCTTAGGAAGAGATATTTATTTCTAGCTAAATCACTCATAGTCCCATAAATAGCTATACATTTTTGTCATCTCACTGTACTAATCTGTGTTTTCAAATCAGCTGATAACATTTCCCTTTGTCAAGCACCTCTGCAAAAAGTGGCATCCATTTTGCTTTAGAGGGCCTTACATTATGATTTCCAATATCATAATGTGTTGTACAGGACAATCAAATATCTTTTCAATTCTTCCCTCCCAGACTTTTGTTTAGTTTTACTGATATCCACTCCAAAAAAAGGTGAGCACTGGGTTGGAGATTGAGAGCTGACAGGGCTGTAAAGGTGTGGTCTTAAACTGCCCTAACCCTCAGACAATCCTTAATATATCCTTTAAGAAAGTAACTTGGAGGTGACATGTATGGCACTTAGAGTACCACACAGAAAGTCTAGGTAGCAGTGTTTAAGCTTCTGTGAAGACATCTATACCTGTTCAGTTTGAATTATCCTGCTTTGATTGGTGTGAATGTTCCTTTCCAAACTATTCAAGTCTGAATATTTTATTTATATTGTTCATTAAAAAAAAAAAATCTTTAAAATCAAGCCCTTCTTGCCATATTCCCAAAGATTTAAATACTCATCTGACTCATCCAACATTAGATTTATTCAAAAAATCTTAGAACTAAACCCTAATAATTGGGACGGGGGAGTTGGGTTTGGTGATTCTGGTACTTTCCCACTAGATCAGAGTAGAAGTCACCAATTCATTCCACATTGGCCATCAGCCAACAGGCAACTACTTTTGCTCATTACTGCTCTGGGCCACATTCAAATCAGTGGCCCTGAACTGAAAAAATGTTCCATATTCCATGAACTCCAACTCCATAAACTCTTTTCTTCCATTTGTTCAATTATGTTTTACACAGTTATGCTGAGCCAGTCATTCAGGTTCTAAATAAAAATCCTTATCGCTAGGAAGGCTGGCTTCAAGGAACCAGTACACAGAATTTTTTTCTCCCTTTAACAGGCATATTTTCCTTTTACTAATTAAAAATAGTTATTGGATTAAGTCTTCTCAGGTACACATCACATGCATCTAAGGGAAGGATCAAGCCTTAGATGAGCAGATTTGCAGTTATTTTGATTAGTACATTAATTCTTTAGAATATAGCCATAGTTCCTACAGTTGTTCATTTTAAATTAGACATACAACTGTCCATTTAAATTGTTATCCACATGAGCTGAAGGTTGTTGCAAAACTTACCTTCATTATGGGAAGAAGGTCTTCTACTTTATGTACATTTTCCAATGCTTCTCTAACTTCTAGCAGACCTTTAGGATTATTAGCACTAAAATAAAACATGCAACAATTTTAACATACAGCAACACAATGGTCAAACAAATTAGCATTTTTCAGAACATCCATCTAGTTCAGGGGTCGGCAACCTGCGGCACGCATGCCAAAGACGGCACGCGAGCCAATTTTTGATGGCACGCTGCTGCCTGCCGGGGTCCTGGCCACACTCAGCCCCCCTGCCCACCGATTTCTCCTGCGGGGGCAGGAGGCAGAAGCTTGGTCATGCCGGCAGCCAAGCTCCCTCCTCCCCCGCTTCTTCCCCCAGCGTGGTGCTTTCCTGCCCCTCCCACTTCCTCTCCCTGCCACCGATCAGCTGATCGCCCTTTTGAGGGGGAGGAGGAGGAGGAGGAGGAGGGGGAGGGGAGCCAAGCCGCAGCATGCTCGCTGCTCCGGGGAGGAAGCAGAGAAGAGGTGGGGACGGGGCCCTGGGGAAAGGGGTGGGGACGGGGCATATCCCCTCCAGCCCCCTGCCGTTAACCCCCCCCAGGAGCCGAGCACTCCAGCCCTCTGCCCTGATCCCTGCACCCCCTCACACACACCCAGCCCTCTGCCCTGACCCCTAAACCTCCCCCCCACACACACCCAGCCCTCTGCCCTGACCCCTAAACCCCCCCCACACACACACCCAGCCCTCTGCCCTGACCCCTAAACCCCCCCCCCACACACACACCCAGCCCTCTGCCCTGACCCCTAAACCCCCCCCCACACACACACACACACACCCAGCCCTCTGCCCTGACCCCTGAACCCCCCCCACACACACACCCAGCCCTCTGCCCTGACCCCTGAACCCCCCCCACACACACCCAGCCCTCTGCCCTGACCCCTGAACCCCCCACACACACCTAGACTTCTGCCCTGACCCCTGAACCCCCTCCACACACACAGCCCTCTGCCCTGACCCCTGCACCCCTCCACACACACACAGCCCTCTGCCCTGACCCCTGCACCCCCTCACATACCTCCAGCCCCCATTCTGACTCCTGCACCCCCCACACCTCATGCCCTGACCCCTGAACCCCCTCCACACACACAGCCCTCTGCCCTGACCCCTGCACCCCTCCACACACACACAGCCCTCTGCCCTGACCCCTGCACTCCCTCACATACCTCCAGCCCCCATTCTGACTCCTGCACCCCCCACACCTCATGCCCTGACTCTTGCACCCCTCCACATCCCCACCCCGAGCACCAAACGGGAGCTCCTGCACCCACCTCCCACATTCCCACCTGCACCCCCGGTCTGGGGTTCCGGCTGTCGGCCCCTTATCAGCCGGGGTCCTGCAGGCCCCGCTCAGCCCGCTGCCGAACTAGGTGAATGGAACCCCAGGCTGGCAGCGGGCTGAGTGGGCCGGCGGCGTAAGATCAGCATTTTAATTTAATTTTAAATTAAGCTTCTTAAACATTTTGAAAACCTTGTTTACTTTACATACAACAATAGTTTAGTTATATAATATAGACTTATAAAGAGAGACCTTCTAAAAAATGTTAAAATGTATTACCGACACGCGAAACCTTAAGTTAAAGTGCATAAGTGAAGACTCGGCACACCACTTCTGAAAGGCTACCGACCCCTGATCTAGTTTCAATGTAACCAACCATTTCTGATGATCAATGGAGTGAACTACTACATTATATTCTACTGCATTTCCCTTGGCAAATTTCCCCACTCTTCCCATTTGGTCAGAGGGTGAAAATTAAACAATACAATACGACATTTTTTACCTAATGATTTTCTTTCTATGACTGAATTAGGGTTGCCAACCCTCCCAGTTTCACCGTGAGTCTCCCGGAATCGGGCTCTATCTCCCAGAGGCTAATTCACTTGTCAGGAAGTCTGAAAATATCCTCTATAGTCCAACAGCAATGTTAAGTATCTTCCTTTTATCCTTAATCACCTTCCATCTAACTTTCTCCAAACCTCACTATTCCAGAGAAAAGCCTTTAGGGTGGCTTTTTAAACTACAGATCACACTCACTTATAAGGGCTGAAAACACTCTGACTCCCAGCCTTCGTAATATCAGTCAAAGATCACAATTTCCTATATATTACCCTCCACAGATGATCCATACAAAGCCATACCCACATCTCCCACCCTGCTATAGGCTTCACACATCAACCACCAATATTGGTCCGAAAAATTAATTAATTCATACTCCCGTAACCTGGAGTATGAATCAACATTTTCCATGACCACCTTGAACAAAATACACCCTCCCTTGTAAGACAGGGCTAAGATCCACCCATGCCTGATAAAGGCCAGAAGGGTGGGTACAGGTACTCTTAAAAGTTAATTACTTGAATTACATATGGCAATTAGTGAGCTTCTCCCATTGGTAAGAGGGCACAGTTATGGCTGGTACTGGAACTTTAAGAAAATATTTCCCCAGACTTTCTGTATGGTCTATGAATATCATACAAATTTGAATTGATATTGAAGGAGGAAGGAAAAAATATTAAATAAACCATTTACCCATGATAAACAAGGATCCTGTCTTTGATAAAATGAAGTATTTTTTCAAAATATTCCAGGTACCTCATGTTAATGACTTGTCCCCTGTAGATCGAAGATAAATAAAAAAATACTTTAAAAATGTTTACTGGGATAATCCACTTCATAACTAACATGTATGCGGTTCATAAAAGCATGATATGTGATTTCTATACAGCAGTGTATGGAAGAGTAGTGGAAGCTTAAATCAGAGGTTTGTCTGAATAAATAAGCAAGCCATTTATTTTCAACAGGGGACTTGTAGAATCTCTTGCTGCTTTTTCAACAAGCTACTTTTCATGGGTGCTCCCCCACTACCACCAGTGTTCTTGTGTACAGTTTAAAAAAAACAAAAAAAACAGTACCACAATTACCAATTTGGATTTGCAAATATTTTTTGTATACAACTATTTACCCTGGTAGAAAGCTGTGTGTGTTTATATGTGAAGATAAATGCAGGGACTGATAATCCTAACTGTAACTGGTTTACTTTGAGCACTGGTATTTGATTGTGATGTCTGTTATAAACAACTTAAGTATCCTCTTCTCATGGATGTGTTTGTATTAACTGTCCCTAAATCCCACACATAACATTGTAATTTTTTTTTTAAATCAAAGTTTTCTGGGATGATTCACTGAACCCTGATTCAGAGCAAGGGGAATATCTTAAGGACCGTGCAAAATATCAAGTATTCACTTTTTTTTTTTTTTTTTTTTTAAAAGGGTGGGGGAGAATGAGTGGAGTGCAATAACTTTAAAACACGTTTCCATATAGAAAGACACCAGATGTTTCAAACTCCAGGACATTTTCAAGAACATTTTCATTTCTAGTTGCTATCTAAATACTGCACTCTACTGCTCTTCCAGGAAATTAAATATTTAATCAGCAGTTCACAAGCAAACAAACAGCTGACTTGGTGCCTTCTTCCTTGAACATTAGGTATGAGCCTGTAAACTCTCAAAAGAGTCCTGTCAGGATTGTAGCCATACATAATGCCTTCAACGGGAACATTACGTACCATTATTGCATTTGTAGGAATCCTTCATGTTCTCCAGTCTACAAAATAAGATTTTATATAGCAAATGTTACAGCTACATATACCAGGAGGCTAAAACCACTGTCAATCATAGGAGATATGTTTATAGCCAGTCTCTATCCTCTTTCTATAATTATTCAGGGCTTGATTCTAGCACCTTAACTCATTTTGTGCTGCACACCTTACTACTCACACAGTCCCACTGATTTTAATTTACCTCAATGGGAATAAACACTGATCAGAATTAGAATACTCAAGTGTGTATGTTAGAAAAGAAAGGGAAAGAGAATGGATGATAAACAATTACTGATACGATTTGCCCTTGTTGTACGTCCCATCTTATTCCATCCTACACAAAAGCTTTCTGTACAACAGGCAGAAGTATGAAGGAGTAAAAATAAGAAAACAGGATTTCCTTGAATGGTAGCTTGGAGAACTCAGATATCAAAGTCAGCCTAAAAGGATGTTGGATCTAGCCAGTGAGGAGTGGTAATGAATAAGGAAAGACATCAGGTAGTGACTCAAGAGTTGTTTGTTGTTCCTCAACTCCCTCTACTTGATAGGCATTGCCACCTCTTCAGAATGCCCAAGAACAGATAGTAGTAGTGGGTGTCTCAACATATATTTGGAGGAATACTGACAGCTTTCATCAGTCAGAACAGGTCTCAAATCCTCGTTTTGCCCATGAAAACAAAAGTTTAGACTTTCAAAAAGGCAAAGTAAGGTCTGATAACTTATAACCTTATAACGGGATGGAGGTGAGCCAAAGGCACTCTTATACTGACTCAGAAGAGCAGAAACGACAGCTTAATATCTGCACCTTAAGAATGCTAAGCCCTACACCCTTACAGAACCCTAAGAAGATCAAGTAAAAAGACTTTGTAAACACTTGTTGGGTGGTCCTTTGGGAACACCTGACAGAAATGTTCCAAATTAGAGTGACTAAAAGACTACGGTGGAAAGTTTTCTGGTACTTTCCAGACGTTAAGCCCCTACAAGGAAAAAAATCTAATGGAGAAACCATCATTTATCATCCTCCAAGATGCCAGACTCAAGTAGTAAGAACTGTTGAATGGAATTGGACCTTGCATAAAGGAGTCCCAGACAAAGAAGGTATCGTTAGCATGGACCTAACAAAAGGACTATTATGTACAGAAACAATAGGTGACAGTATGGGACAAAGGGATCCTATGAGACTAGGCTGAGCACCGTCTGACCTGATCTTTTATAACTATGCAAGGGAATCAAGTGAGTGGAGGTAACAAGTTTCCAAACCCTTTTCCCCACTCCCAGGAGAACACGTACTTTATCCTGCAAATCAAAGTGTGAAAAAAAGAGGTAATTTTGGTTCACCTCCAGCTTCCCAGCAGTCTACTATGGGCTCTACTGCAAGCTATCATAAACTTACTGCTCTTGGTACTCCTTGAAACAACCTACACAATTTTTTTGTTCATCTAACTACCATATACAGAAATCAAATTGGGCTAGTTCATGCAGCTCTGCAAATTAGTACTACTTTTTTGAGCCTGCTATCTTGTGCTCAAGAATCCAAGCTTGATAAAGAGTAAGCCTCTAGCCTTTATGGTTGTGAAAATAACCTTCAATATATAAACTGAACAGAAACCAATGCTTAAGTCTGCCTGAAAACAGCCCAGAGGTGTGAAATGATCCCATTCATCTCAACAAGGTTTTCATTCTGAAGCCTAGTTATGATATACGAATTAGCAGTATTTCAATACTATTTCATGGCTGATTAAAGCACACAAGAAGGGATTATCCTATTTGTGTAGATTTGCACAATCTATTATTGCAAGTGATATCTCATTTTGATGTCATGAGTGGATGGAAGACAGAGCTACCACTACCTACTACTCTCTCCAGCTGCCTCATTCAATCCCAGATTAAATGGTTATTCTCAGAAAGGAATTCAGTAGTGTGCAAAGGAGAAAGTGGGCTCTTGGACTCAGAAAGGATGCAGTCAAAACTTGTGATGGGGAAGCATGAAGGTTCACTAGTCTGGGAAGATTTAGGCCCTTCCAAACAGATTGTAATCCAGGTAGGGATATTAATCATTCGGTCAAGAAAGCACTATCAGTATTATTCAAGCCATGGTAAAGACCCAAGGAGCACAGGTCAGGCCAAAAGGAAAGGTCAGAAATTGATTCAGTCTGGTCCTGCACCTTATGAAGAGACAGTAACCCATTTCAGTACAAGTATAGCCTAGACATCTCACAGGGACTCACTAGACTTGTTGGAACATCAAACTATAGGATTGCTAGTGTTATCTGATGAGAGAAAGGCATAAGAAATATTTAGACTACTGAGAGACAAGCAGGGTTACTGAACTGAAGATCAGGGACAGAGAAATGCCTTTGCAAAGTAGGCACTCTTTCCTCACTATTAATAACACTAGCAAGAGTAGGGCATTCCTTAGAGTTCTCTTTTTTCTGCTGACGATGCAAGCCAAAGCTGGAGGTTCAAGCTCCGCTTCTCCCTCTATCTCCCATATTGAGGAAAAAAACAGGTAATGAGTTATGGCCTGAGGTAGGGGTTGCCCTCCACCCTTTAAGAAAGAAGAGTGTTTGGATTCTGCTACATCTGTAATGGGAGAGAGAGGAGGATAAAGCAAAAGTCAAGAGAAGACTGGGACCCAGGAAGCAGAATTTAATTTGAGAGGAAGAATACAGAGGTCTGAGCACAACATTGTCCCTGAAGAGCTGGAAACAGCTAATGTATCTGGCCCTACAAGGCAGTTACTGAGCTACATCAGAGTTTCAGCCAAACCTGTACTTACATACCCCAGAGAAAACGTCAGACTGCTGGGCTCCATTCTGTGGAATGGGAAATGGTAGGAGTTGCCGAGAGAGAGAGAGAAAGAACACTATCATCCTGTGCACTGAGAGCTTTAAACATCAGTAATTCTTTCTGTAAAATATTTTTAGAAAGTTCTTTTTCTAATTTTTTTTCTTTTTGAGTAACACTGAAAAACAGGGTTAGAAATAAAAGTAGCAGGACTAAACAAGGATTCCGCTTCCCATAAAGGAAGATGGGAGCATGGCTACATATTTGCGAGCGTACACACACTCTCCATCCATGACTGACAGTGATTTTGCCACATGTCTCTCTCCTTCCTTCATTGCTTCGTGGTAGGTGGAGCTGTAATGCTTGCTATACAGAATCTTGTTTTATGGTATGAAGGAGGAGGAACGTACAACAATGATTTGAATTTTTCAAGTTTGAACCTTTTTCTGAAACTGCAGTTACCTTTCAGCTTCTTAGGTATTTTGACACCTGTGTCTTTAACCTTTCCAAGCTGAAACATTTCCTCTAAATACTACTAATGGATGATGGTTACAAAGTAGGAAACACAGATTGCCTAGTACTGTGCAATTACAGCTGGCAGTACTGCCTTCTGGGAGTAGCATTTGTGGAAAATACATCAATGACAATGGGTTTAATCTTAGGTATATGAAGTAGGTAGTTTAATTTGGGAATTAAAAACTAGAATGAAAAGTTATCTTTTGGGACCTATTTATCTCTCGCCAAAATAAAGATAATGTAAAACATTAGATTCAGAAAAAAGAAGGGGGTGAAAAAAAATCATGAGAGATGATCATTTGTTTTTAATGAGTGGAAAAATAAACAAAAGCTCTACTAGAATTAAAAACAAAACAGTCAAAGTGTTAGACATTACATAGTATGTACACACTGAACACGGTCAGCTATAATAGTTCACGAACAGCCTACATATTTTAGCACAATTCCTAATGCAAACAAGATTAGGCAAAAACTTCATACCTGATTAGATTGATGTGGTTATTAAAGCCTCTACTAAGACTTCGAGCTGGCATTTGGTCTAACCAAAGCACGGGCTGGTCTGGATCAGCTATCCTACAAAGAAATACCCTGTTAAAATTTGTGCACCTAAAGAAGTCTTATTACAGGTCATATTTTAAATCAAGAAAATATCAGTTATGAAAATTTCTAATGTTCCATCTTAAACATAACTGCCAACCTGTGCTGCCATCTGATGTAACCTATAGCTCTGAGAAGCTGGTTCATGCATCAATGCCTTTAAGCAAAGCTTGAATTCAGAGATCATAAAACAAGGTGCGGATTTTTTTTTTTTTACTGAAATGTGTATCAGCTTCTGTAACAGGAAGAAAGCAGTTAATAAAATTCTCACTAATGCAGCTAGACAGTTTGAAATAGTTAACTCTTTGCTAGCAGAGTAAATTGCTGCAATGTATCCTGCAATCTTTCATAGCTCTTTTTTAACTACCTAATACAAAAGGGAAAACAAGAATATTTTCAGGAATAAAACTTTCTGTGGGTTCATTTTAACACATGCTCTAACCTAGCAACTTGTATTCTCCTCTGGTATCCGAGAACCACTTCCCATAAGAAAAAGAGGGCAGTAACTTCACTTCCCTATCTTTTCTCATGTAGGGCTGCTAAAATGGGGGCACTAGCTCAAGTCCTCCATTTATCCAAAGAACAGGTGGAGCACAGGTGGTGGGAGGTCAAGCTTCCCCAATATTGCCCGACAGGTATGCTTCAAATATTATTTGGGGGTAGATTTACATTTAAGAACAGTAACAGATTACTGCTACTGATTAGCTTGTTGCACCTAATAATTGTGCACACCGCCTGTCTAGGATAAAAACCTTTTCATATTATTGTTGCTACATCCCCCCTCTCCCACTTGTTTCATCCATGTTATATATCTTGTCTTTTAGACTAACTTCTCTTGGATAGGTACTGTCTTTTTACTTCATGTCTGTACAGAGTCTAGCACAATGGGGTCCTGACTTGGTTAAGGCCTCTAGGCAATACTTTAGTATAAAGAACAGTTACAAACATACATGGTTCTTCAGGATGTATTGTCCACATGACTTCCAACTTTTGGAGAGCATGCGCATGAGACTGGATTCTTCTAGCCAGCAATATCAATTGGGGTCAAGTCAATGCCCTAGATGTCCTCATGCGTCCCTCCCCATTGTCTCTCAGTTCTTTAGCCAGAGTCTGTAGTAGTACTTGATGAGCATCCTCAGTGCTATGGAAAACTAAAAAGCAGAACTCTGTACTGGTAGTGATGGACTCACTGATAGATGGTCCAGTGTTTAGGGAAGTAGCCTAGGAATTAGGGGACCTAAATTTAACTCCCTGCTTTGCCAGATTACCTGTGTGATCTTGGGCAAGCCAATTAGTCTCTCTGTGCCTTGGTTCGTTGTCTGTAAAATGGAGATAATAGCACTTCCCTACCTCATGTGCGTGTTGTGAGGATAAATACATTAAAGACTGACATGTTCAGACACTACAGCGATGAGGGGGCCACAGTGGTCATTTAGTGAGATGTTTCTACCAGGAATCTGAGGTATATCTAGCGGGCTGGATGAATGGATGTATGGAAACAGGCATTTTGCATGTCGAGAGCTGCAAACCAGCCTTGAGGATCTAACAAGAAAATTATGGAGGCCAAATGAACATCCAGAATTTGAAAGAGCAAATGAAGTTGTTGGCATGTTGAAAATCCAGGATGGGTCACCAACTAATGGTTCTTTGGAATGAGAAAGTAACGGGAATAAAAATGTCTGCCCCTAAATTCTAAGGGCACTTCCTCCACTGCTTCCAGTTGTAGGACCCACTGGTCCAAGATGATTCTAGCCCAACCTTCCTGGAAATAAAAGAGGCAGTTGCCATGTTGATGTGGAAAGGGCAGGGAGGGGTCTAAAGTATCCTCTGATGGTTCTACCAAGCTTTTGAAATTGACTGGTGGAAGCCTCAGATTGAGGGGCAGCAGAAGACCAGACAGAGGGCCATCTCCAGTGGACTCTCTCTCTTCCTCTGTAGCTCTGAAGTCCTCTGTGGCTGATGACAATATTGGACAGAGAAGTGCTGTCTGAATAAGGGTTCTGACTTTTTTACTTTCTTTTTGGGGCAGAAAAAAAGAGGCCCAGAGAGTACAGAGTTAGGAGTGGAGGGCCAAAGTTTGTTGCCCTCAAATGGTAAGTCCTTGCTTGTTGTCTAGAACTCCCTGGGATTCCCCAGGTAGTGAAGCTATGATGACCTTTCTCATTGCTATTGCATTAGCCATAGTATGCACTGCAGTGTGAACAGCACATGGAGGGGTTCCAGGAGGGATGTTCCCTATGACTCCCAGGTCTCTTTCTGTTACTCTCAAGGAATCTTCTTTAGAATGTCTTCCCAATTCCCACTGTGCTACCCAGGAAGTTGAGAGCAGATGGGTGGGAGATGAGTCCCTACCATGTTCAGAGGTGGAGGAGGAAGAGTAGTAGTAATATACTTCCTCCAAGGGAAGGGGCCATTCTACTGGGACTGCCCTGCCTCTGAAGGAGAGGTCAGTACCAGGAATACCTCCTTAGCCTGATATTCTGGTAACTCTGAAGCTGGTGGTTTGGACATCACCACCGTCAAGCTCTTAAGGAAAGGTGACTCCAGCACCAAATCCATTTGGCACCATGTATGCTTTAGTACCAAGATAGCTGGTAGCAAGGTAGCAGGTACTGCTGGACACTGTTTCAAGGCAACCAAGACTGAGGTGGAAGGTACCAGGCTTCTAGTTCTGATGCACTTGGTGCCAAGACTCTGTTCCAAGGTGCTCAGTGGTAAGGTTGATACCAAGAGAAGTGCAGTCAACATATTTAGTAGGTACCACTTCTGCTCGCTTAGTGGTCAGTATCTGGGAAGCAGAAGGGGCCTTAACAAGCTTCTGGCTCTTAGATGGAGCGCAACACAAATCAGAAACATGACGACTCTTGTGCCTCAACTTACTAGGCACCAGAGATGGTGACCTGTGCTTTGCTCATCCCTAAAACCATATTCTTTCCTGCCCACCAGAGGACGTCAATGCCAGAATAATGGCAGACAAATGGGGCCTTTGAGTAGATGTGGCCTAAAAACTCGGACTGAAATCTCAGCTCATCAGGGCACTAATGGAGCAAGACTTACAGATGTCTGAGGCTGGGCAGTAGCTTTCCTCTCTGAGTCAGAGGAGGCTTGTATCAATTTCTGAAGGAGGAACTGCTTCCAGCAGGCTGCTCTAGCTCTAAGTGCATGCACAGAAGGAGCAACATACAGAACATCACCCAGGGATGGGTCTCTCTCCTAGGCAGAGTCAGGGCCGTTTCCAATGTTTTTGCTGCCCCAAACAGTGAAAGGGGGTGGGGGGGGGAGGAGAGAAGAGGCGCGATCGGCACTTCTACCGCCGCTGCTTCATTCTTCGGCGGCAATTTGGTGGCAGCTCCTTCCCTCCGAGAGGGACTGAGGGACCCGCCGCCGAATTGCCGCTGAAGAGCCAGACGTGCCGCCCCTCTCCATTGGCCGCCCCAAGCACCTGCTTGCGGCGCTGGTGCCTGGAGCCGGCCCTGGGCAGAGTAGGCACTGAGAGTACTCATGATTCATAGACATCAAAGCATCACACAAGGGATAAGCAATGAATTCTGGTGATTTAGCTTCTGCCGTGTTGCTAGCAACCCTTTATTTTACCAACTATAATCCCAATTCACACTAGCAACGCACAGAGCAAAGAGTGGACATTACAAGGGTTTCATTTCGCTGTCACAGGCAGTAAGAAGGAACTGAGGGACAGTTGGGCCCTCTGCCCTCAGGTGTGTTTGTGGGGTGGGGTGGGCGGCTTACAGCCATCTACAGCACAGGCATGGCCCTAACAGACACTAAGAACTAAAAGAATCCAATCACACACACATGTGCCAAGAGTGACATCCATGGGCCAATCACTCAAAAAAGAATGAAATAGTTGATTCTCATTTATATCTCTGCTGAGACTGTCACTAAGGGTGCTAATTATTGTGCCTTGACCAAAAGTTTCTGAGAAATGGACATCAGTTGGACTGCATTTGAAACAGTAATCTAGAACAAAGTTCTTCAAACTGAATTGCAACTCCCAGGAAGGGGCAGTATGTTGGAGGAAGCGGTGAAAAAAAATGTAAGATTTTTGTAAATAACTCAATAGATGTAGTGTATAAATTTTGTTAACAATTTTTACAACAAAAATAGTCTTACTATTCAAGTTATTTTTACCTTATTGAGAACAAGTAAAATTGAAAGCAGAGGCTAGAAAGATGGTTAGATTCAGGCTCCCATTTAAAAACAATGCATGCCATCACAAGAGATCAACTTGTTTTTATTCTTCCTTGCAAAGTTCAGAAAAAAAGCCCAGAAATTTCTTTATAAAAAGGAACTTTAAAGCATGCTCTGCATACCAAATCTTTTTGATTCCTACAGTTAACTCAGTAGTGGTCATACTATTTAATGGACTTCCCTCCCCAAATGGATTAACTGATGGAAAAAAATACAATGCAAGAGGCCTTTGCATGTGAAGAAAGTCTAAACTACTTTACAATAACCAACCTCTATTCTGCTAGCTGAATTTGTATCCCACTACCCTCTGTCTCCTTTAAAACACTTATTTATTTTAGCTTTTCAAATTCATCTTGTGAAAAAGTGCAGTGCCTCTAATCTCTGCCAAGCGCAGACCAAGGAGACCTCAACCTGCATGAGTATTCCTCCTTTGGATGAAGAGTTGTTAAACAACCCTTTATGAAAATCCCTGCAAACACTGCACAGTGGACCAGCCCATAAGTGAGGATGCAGTTAAAGCAGTAGGGGCTAAGATTCCAAAGAGATCTGCCTCCACATCTAGTACAAAGCCTGCAGTTGTTCAGTCTGTCTTAAATTCCACTAACAGGAACTTGCATCAATATCACAAGATAAGGCTTAGTAGCTCTCTTCTCTTAAGCATTACCTTCGCCATTTCACAGCAATGTCAAACATATCTCTCCACTGCATCAATCTGGTTTTCCCATTCATTCGAACTTTTGAGTTTGCCCATGTCCGCTGCACAGCTTGCATTACTTCCAAAGCAGCCAGCCCCATTGCTGAACAACAAAGAATATATAGAACCAATTAGTCCACTCAGAGACTTTCCATTTTATAGGGGGGAACTGAAGCAGCCAAGTTAAGAGACCTGTTCAAGGGAACAGAAGTAGCTAGTGTTAATGCTGGTATTAAGACCCAGTAGCTCATGGCTTCCAGTCCAGAGCTAGACCATGATGCCTCAGAAAATATGTACCTATTAAGATACAAAGTGTGGTTATCTGTAAATTTTACATCTACACATTTTTGTAGAATACATTTCAGATGAATGGAAATGAAAAAGGTTTTACAACTGCATATCACTTTAAGAGTATATTTTTTACTTAAACCGCTGCAGCTGCATCACTGTAGGTAATGCACCTCCCGTATAACTGGTAGCTAGGTCTACGGAAGAATTCTTCATCGACCTAGTGCTGTCTACATCAGGAGTCAGTTGGCAAAGCTACGTCCTTCAGGGATGTGGATTTTGCACATCCCTGAGACGTCATTATGCCGATATAAGTACCCAGTGTAAAACAACCTTAAGTTTATTAGCTCAAAGTGCTATCAAAGCAAGCATCGACATTTTTAGTTTCCATTCCCAGGTGGAGAGTCCCCCCGCATACCTCTGTGTATTCTCTTATTTGGAAGGAATCCTGGTGTCTCATATTGCATCAGTGAACCCAGACGATCAGCCACACATACAAGTTCTTGCACTTCAGGTTTATAGCTTTCAAAATTCTGAAATAGCACATCCCTTGAAGAAAAAAAGTTCACAAAGTAAATATCAACCACCATCTGCCATGATGGCTCCTGAAAACAGCTTTAAAACAATCTGTATTTGTGGTGGTCAGTAACACAAGCCCAGAAAAGAATTAAAAGCAGTACCAAAAAACACACGTGTTGTAGATACACACACAAACCAAACGAGGTGAAATTCTGACCCCAATGAAGTCAATAGCAAAACTCATTCATCTCAATAGGAACAGTATTTTACCATCAGACTTAATTATTGCAAAAGGCTTTATAGTGAGTCACCTCCTCAGTGTATATTAATCCTGAATTTCATAGGGATCAGAGCTATGGCATGAAAGAAAATATGAGGAGTAACAGACTAGGGGTCTGATTCTGTAATTCCTTCTCTAAAACTCCGACTGAAGTCAGTAGATGTTTTGCATGCATAAGAAATGCAGGTTTGAGCCCATACCTACAAAATGACAAGTTTCTAAGCCATGTTGTGTGAAATGACCATAAAACTGAAGGCTAGTTTTCAGAGAGAGAGAAAATCTCATGTGGGGAAAAGGTCTACTTCCCTGATAGTTAAACTTTTAAATCCTAATCTGATAAAGCCTTTGCTTTGGTGACTGATTACCACCACTCTAGAGGTGGAGTGTAAGACACAATTTCATTCAGTCAGAGTTACAATTAATATATCTAATGTCCGAGTAACTGAGAAATTATAACCTTTAAAAAATAAAAAAAAATCAAATACTCAACAGTAAGAAAACTCCAAATTGAGGTTTCTGCACTAAGGATGGATGTCCAGATGGAAGTCTATCCTGAGTTTCTCTAGAACTAAAGTGATCTATAATCTAATTACTAATCCAGTTCCAAGACAAAATAAAGAACAAAACAGTTAACATGGCTGTATAACCTGAGTTATCTTTACTGAATTACGTGGAACTAGAGAAGATCATTTTGACCAAGTTCTGATTCCACCTCTTTTTTACTGAGCTAAATCAAGCATTTGCAGCCCCTCTGAATTTGAAAAGTGCCCAACATTTTCTGTGGGCTTCAGGCAGTGTTAAACATTTGTGATAAATTAATCCTCAGATGCCATTTTTTGAAAAAATCCTACCAGGAATGCTCTAAATGGTCTGTCTAAAAACCACTCACTTTATATGTGGCTGCAATCCTGGCTGTTCTTCATAGTCTTCTATTAAAAAGGGAAGGTTTTTGGCCCAATGGTCCTTAAAGTTTCCAGGAAGATCTGTATCTACATTATATTCAGTAAGAGGGGTATCAAGATGGGCATGCAAATATCGAGAATATTCTGCGGAGGTAAAGAAAAACAATACAAATAAGTGTTATTTTTGTTCTCGGCCAACAGTTACTTACCCCCAAAGAAGAATTTAAAACAGGAGTATATATTTGTTAAGATATTTAAGATAAATACCTTACTAAATTAATCAATGTTAAACTTGATCCTAGCTAAACAGTTAAAAGTCTAGGCCAGTTAAGTGGTACGATAGTTACTTTTACTACTAAACCAAGACCCAAGTTTGATTTCTGGTCCTGGCTTTTAACTCTGAACAAACAAGCGCCAAGACACCTATGAAGACAGCTCACTCAACTCAGCACTCAGGTGAATACATACATCTTACTTAAAATAGTTTTCCATAAGTGACTCTTACACTTAGGCAATTTTAGTCCTATGTCAAAGGACATTTTCCCCCCAACCGTAACTTACCTCGGAGGTATTTCACTTTTAGGTACTCTGGGCTAGCCTTCTGGCCTGGTAGTGGATCATTTAACATAACCTTGGTCTGAGCTTTTATGCCCTCATAAAACTGCCCCATTGCAACATGACTGAGACCTTTCATATACTGGCATACTTCATTATATGGCTCTAGCTGAAGACATCTCTAGAAGATTAAAGAAACAAGTCAATAAATAAAAAAAAAATTAACCTGGGTATCTTGGAACTGTCTAATATACATTACTAAGCTCTTTAGTCACAAGGCTGACACCAGGGAATGGTCTTTTACTTTCAAAAGTTGTCAGCAACTGTTTTCCCAATGACTTTTCTTCAACTGATGTTAAAAACAATTTAATTAATTGCTAGCTAAGATGGAGAAAATATTTTCATCACCATTACACAAAATGTAACAGTGTTCGTGAAACTTGATCTTGATCACACTTTCGGTAACCAAGTGATTTTGTTGAAGCTACACTCGCAGCTAAACAGTTTTCAGCACCAGATGAGAGGCTAGAAGGAACCCACTGTTGACAAGCATTGGCATAACATGTCATTTCCTAGTGCAAACCGACCCTAAAAATAGGAGACATTTTTCTTAAGATGCAACTTTATACAATGTATCCACCATCAGTTCTTCTCTTCCACCAAGCATCATAGCTCTGAAATTCACGCACTGCACTACCATTACCTGACAGTCAATTCTGTACTACATCATGATAGTTTTAGCATAATGCTAGACAATTGGATACTTTAGAATTTGGTACCCGAAAACAAAATTCTCTGACCACATGGATGTATTAAACACTCGAGTTATCTGCATCTCTTCACACAGCATTTGCTATTTAAACTGTTTTTTAAAATACAACAAGATCTACAAATTGAGTCACAAAACAGGGACACATGGTAATTTACATAAAGATATACAATGTTCTAAATAAACAAAAAGGAAAGTGTGCTTGTTAAGATAGGGAAGTAGGGATTCTTAGACTTGGCTCTGTTCCTTGCTCTGCCGATGACTCACTGAGAGACTTTGGGCAAGTCATTTAACATCTGTGCCTTAGTTTCTGGATCTGCAAAATTAGAATATAATTTATCTACCTCATGGACAGGCACGTGTTTTTACAATTTCAGATGGATCACTCTACACAAAAGTGTTAGCTGTTATTGTTCGTGATGGAGAAAACTCAAAAGATTAAGATCCAAAAATTCAGATGCTTATCTGAACCTTGAGATTACAAAATTGGCTACCTGTCTTATGAGAACAGCCCTCCAACCCCTTATGGAATTTCAAAACTTTGGGTACCACTTCTGACCAAATTACTGAATAAAATCAATCTGAGCATTTCAAAACCTTATAAAATACCATTTAAGAGTCTAGTATTAACAATTGGTAAGTCTGGGGGAAAATGTCTCAGTTCCCTCCCATGCCTGAACTGGTTCATCATTCACGAATTGTAAAACTAAAAATCATGCTTACAAAACAGAGATTGTATACAGAATTGTATTTTACTTGTAATACAAATTTTCATTCATATTCAGAATGTGGAACGTAACATTATTGTATTTCATTTTAATTGTAATTTGATAAGTATTAGGTTTAATTAAAAAATATCAATCCTTAATCTAGTACACATCTCTAAGGTCTACCTGTGCTTACCTTAAAATTCTTCAGTGCCTCATCTAGGCTACCATGATGGTAAAGCATCATTCCTCTGAGCTGTAACGTCTGAACGTGATTTTGATTTAGCAACAAAGCCTTCTGGAAGCTCTCTGTGGCAGCATCAAAGTTACCAAGTTCCCTAGGTAATTCCATAAAGTCATAAGTGAGGAACATAAAAAGCAATGGTGAACATACAAACCTACCTTTTTACCAAATAATTTTAATGCAATCCAAATGAAGATATTAAGAAAAGATATGATCTAGCTAAGGCTGATTTTTTTTAAATCACATTAGGGACAATTTCTTTGAGTAAGATAAGAGTTCTGCAACTTCTTCAGCAGTGACAACCAAACTGTTGTTCACAATTCTTCACCTAAAGGATCTACTCTTGGATACAGAATCCCACTAGACCCTGGATTCACACAATTCTCTGTGGGCATTAACCATTGACTATGAAACTTTATGCATTTCCTGGACAGTTCTTCCTCAGAATCGACAAGAATGAAAGCCTCCTACAATGAGCACCCTTGAATAAGATACAATTGAAGACGTCCAGCTGATATCTCCACCCCCCACCCCCAAGCTATTTATAGGATTCAGAAGTGTAAGTAAATTTTATGTTTTTCAGAAGCTGCCATTTGAAAAAACATGTGCCAATTTTCAGTTAGTGGCCAAACTGATCATTACATTTAGAATTATTTAATTTCAGAAGTAGATACAGCCAATAGAACATGATCTAGTTTTAAAAATTAAATTAAATTAATATCCTTTTGATAAAACTGGCATGTAAAACCAAAGATTCTGAATTCAGTTTACAGTATCCAATTTTAATATATTAAATGAGTTCCAATCAACCACACACATTTAAGATAGCAGCATTAAAAATAAAGAATCAAAGCACATGCAGTTACCAAGCAGAAGAACTAATTTATATTTTTAAAGCTGGTTCATTAACTGATTAATGTTCATATTCAAAAGCCTTTTCAAAAGCAGATGATCTGAAAAAAGATACATTCTATTTCAACCACAAGTTATTGAATTTGATGCAGGAGTTACTGGGTGATATTTTAAAATTTGTGTTATGTAGGGAGTCAGATTAGATCATCACAATGAACCCCTTCTGTCCTTAAAAAAATTCTATGAATTTATGATTTTATCGTTAGCTTAAAAGGTGATCTACAAATAATGTTTGAAAAACGTTGGCAAATAAAGCTTTGTTTTCCAAATGACTTGAGAGAGACATTTTGGCATGTTTTTAATATTTGCTAAACTTTAAATTAGCAGACCTGAATAAGAAATGAAACAACACTCCTGCATACCCATGACTGCCAGCTCCTGTTCAGTTGCATATCCCAACACCCATTTTGCTAACAGTTGCCAAAACCCCCACTGACAGAGCCTGCCTATATTAGAAAAGAAAGCAATAGTTGTGCTGAAAAACCTCCTAAAGAATAAAAAGGTTACTTTTCAAGAAGTTAATATCGTGTATCTTAATGGATACAGATTTACACATGCACTACTGGGGAAAATAAAACAGGACTTGCCTTACAGGCAGGCTCCAGCACTCAGCCATGGTGGGTATGATGTTACCAGGAAAGTGCATGATTAGATGTGCACCAAGGCACTGGTGATTGCATTGGGTCTGTGCTTGGCAAGAAAGACAAAAGGAGGTAAGTTTGAACTTAATGTGCTGAAATACTACTCTACCATGTCTATTTTGAGACATCCACTACATAACCTTAATAGGCTATTTTTTTTTAAATATGCTATTATAAGGTTGCTTGTGCAATTGTTAATTCTGCCCCCTTGTGCATACAGTCTTTAACTGCATGATAACCATACTTTTTTCCCCCTGCAGGATCTCTGCCTTTTTTATTCAGGGACAGGATGAATGGCGCTCAGGGAATGAAACAAGAGTGCACAATGAAGGAGGCTTTTTTCTGAAGAATCCTAGCCACATTTGTTACAGAAGTTGGAAGATGTGTA